>NC_142086.1:82482029-83107029 GCF_054644295.1 Miniopterus natalensis | reverse complement strand
CCCACAGGGCCTGGCACAAATTCACCTGGTCTGGCAATGCAGCTTTCCCTATCTACCCAGGAGGAAGCAGTGTCCCCTTTTGAATATTGCAGCTCACTAATTATTACCATATTAAGGCAGAGGGGTCTTTTGCCCTCCATGACATTATGGCTATTGGTACTCAGTTTTCCCCTGACACCGTATGGGTTCCTTGAAGCTGTCTGTGTCCCACCCTGTTGACTTCCTCTTCCTAGGCTACTCTGGAGGACCTAGCCTGCCTCACCAGTGCAGGGAACACAGCGAAGGCAGGACCCCTCTGAATGCTGTCATTTCAACCATGCCATGAGGAGCTCCCCCCTCAGGGTGAAGGTCTGCATTATTTCAGTTCGAGGCCTCTTTGAGGAGATGCCAGTGAGAGTGACGATAAAGATGTGTACCTGTGTGACTTCTGACCCACACTGTGTTGACCTGAGTTAGCTCAACCCAGCAATTCTCCTGTCAGCACAGGTGAAAATGTACCCATTTAATCATATGCAGATTGCTTTCTTCAAGGTCTGGTTCTTTTTCTGCTTCAGTGACTCCTCCCAAAACCTTTCTGAAGAGGAGCCAGCCGGACCATTAAGTAAGAAATCAATAATAAAAGCACAAAGAAGGAAAGTTTATATATTTGACATTAAAAAAATTAAAAATCATTCAAATTAAAGAAGAAGTCACAATGGAAATATCCAGAATTGACTGACTCTAACAATGTAAATTTATGCTTGTAGATTGTGGCAGTGCTTGGGGGGAAATTTATATCCTTAGAGTTATGTATTTGAAAAGAAAAAAGGCTCACAATTTATCAGATAAGTATCTAAGTTAAGAAGTTAGGAGAGCAAAATAAGTAGAAGGAAGGAAATGAGAAAAGTAAGAACAGAAATTTGTGAAATGGGGAAGAAAAAAGAATAGAAGTAATAAAATAAAAGGCTTTTTCTGTAAAGAAAAACAAAATTGTCAAACTTTGGTAAGATTGATCAAAACTAAAAAGACAGGCATAAATAAACAATATTAGCTATTATCTCATTAATGATATAACAATAGATATTTAAAGATAACATTTGTCAGTTAAGTGCAAAACCAAATCTTAGCAGGGCTTCTCATGGGTTTTGAAAAGTTGATCCTAAAATACAGTGGAAGAGTAAGGGACCAAAACAGTAAATAATTTTGAAAAAACACATACAAGAGGAGACTTGCTCTTTCAATGTCAAGCTTATTATAGAGGTGTAATATTTAGAATTTGTATTATTGGCCCAGGGATAGACAAATATGCCAGTGCAACAGCTAGGGAACATCCACATCCACACATATCACATACATCCACCCACATACCCACGTACACCTACACACACACACACAGACCCCGATGCCCCCCCTCCCACAGGAATTCATAACGCTGGAGATTGCATTACAAGTCCATGGGAAGGGATAGACCTTTCAGTAAATATTGCTGGAATAATCTTCTACATATATGGTAAAGATAAAATTAGATCCATAACTAATGCTTCTCATAGAATGCTTTGAGACTGAATTCTAGATGGAAAAAATCCTGAGTGTAAAACCTGCAGAAGAAAAGACTATCAGAAAGACTAGAATGTCAAGATAATCTTTCACATCTAGGTGTAGGCACAGAAAACACAAACTGTAAGGAAAAATACTGGCTTATTTATTTGACTATATTAAATAGAAAAATCATCTGTATGGTAGATAGTATTTATAGAATTAAAAGAACAGACTACAGATAGGAGGGTACATTTAAAGGTCATATAACTTGAAAAGTTTTAATATCAAAGATCTAGAGAGAATAATCACACAGTAGATAAAGACTATAAAAAGACAGTTCAAAATGAGGAAACCAGAAAGTTTATAAATGTTTGAAAACTTTTTCTATTCATGAAATATGAATTAAAACAATGAGAGACTATTTCATATTTATTAGATTGGCAAACACAAGTCAGTTAATAAATATTTGTGAGGTATGGTGAAATGGGAACTCTTACTCATTACTCCTTAATTGGTATAACCACTTTGGAGATGAATTCGGTTACATAAGTAAAGTTGATAATGTGCACATCATATGACCTACCAGTGCCGTTTTCAGGCATTTGCTCTAGAAGAACTCTCAGTGTCTGAGGAATATGGTCCTACAGTGATTGTAATAGCTAAATGGTGGTAACTGCCTAATTGGCCTCAGTAAGGGGGCCCAGACATTTGTTTTATTTATAGAGTCAAAAGTTATTCAGTACTGAAATAAAGGAATGAGATCTACGAGGATCACGATGCGTAAATCTCATTAGCAACGTTGCCTGTAAAAAAACAAGTTTTGAAAGTATGGGTGCAGTATGATGTTGAATATTTACATAGCCAGGAAAGGTGTAAACACGGACTGTGAAGGATGACATGCCATCTTTACCTTATGTCATTACCTCCCTGTAGGGAAGGAGGGGTAATTACTGGGGTATATAGGGCTTTAGTGGTATCTGCAAGAACTGTTCATAGAGACCTGAGGCAAACAAAGCAAAATGTGACAACTCTTTATTCTTCATTGTAAGTACATAGATGCCTATTATGTTTATATTTTGATTTGAGATATAATTTGTGCACCATAAAAATCACCTCATTACAGTGTATAATTGAGTGGTTTTTGATATATTCACAGAGCTGTGCAGCCATCACCACTATCTAATTTTAAAACATTTTCTACAACCCAAAATAGAAGCTCCATACCCATTAGCAGTCACCTCTTATTCTCCCCTTCCCCCCAGTCCCTGGATATTATTAATCCACTTTCTGTCTCTATGATTTCTGGACAGTTCATATAAATGAAATCAAACAGTATGTGCTGCTTTATGTCTGGCGTCTTTCACTTAGTATCATATTTTCAAGGTTCATCTATGTTGTAGTGGGCATCATCAATGCTTTATTCCCTTTTATGGCTGAATAATATTACATTGTGTGGATATGCTACATTTTGTTTATCTATTCATCTATTGATAGACATTTGGATTCTTTCTACTTTTTAGGTATTATGAGTAATGGTGTTTTGAACATTTGTGTACAGGATTTTGTGTGGACATATATTTTCAATTCTCTTGGGTAAATTAGGAGTGGAATTACTGGGCCACATGGCAACAATATGTTAAACTTTTTGAGAAACTGTCCAAGTGTTTTCAAAATAGCTGCATCATATTGCATTCCCACCATCATTGTATGAGGGTTCCAATATCTGTACCTTTTCAACACTTGTTATTGTTGGTGTTTTGATTATAGTCGTTCTAGTGGGTGTGAAGTGGTATCTCATTGTGATTTTGGTTCCCTGTGTTTCCATGATGGCTAATAATATTGGGAAGCTTTCACATGCTTATTGGTCGTTTGTGTATTCTCTGCGGGAAATGTATATACAAATCCTTTTTCCATTGTTTGTCTTTTTGTTTAAAACATATTATATATTCTACACACTGTATCAGCTTTGCAGAAATTTTCTCCCATTCTGTCAGTTGTCTTTTCTTTTTCTTGATACTGTCCTTTGAAACCCAAAAGTTTTTAATTTTGTTCAAGTCCAATTTATTTATTTTTCCTTTTGTCATTTGTACTTTCGGTGTGACATGTAAGAAACCATTGCCTAATCCAGGGGTGGGGAATGTCTGGCCCTGCCAAGGCAACTGCAGGCAGGACTCGAAATTCAATAAATTCAATGAAATGTTTGGTCAAATATAGCAGGCTAATTTTTAAGTTTATAATTTTGTATGGCCCGTGAATGATGTTATAAATACCCAAATGGCCCTTGGCAGAAAAAAGGTTCCTCACCCTGCCCTAATACAAGGTCATGTTTTCACATTTTTTTCATTTCCTTCTAAGAATTTTGTGGTCTTAGCTCTTACATTTGGGTCTTTGATCCATTTTGAATTAATTTTTGTATGCGGTGTGAAGCATGGGGTCCAAATTTGTTCTTTTGCATATGATATCTCGTTGTCCCAGCACCATTTGTTGAAAATGTAGTCTTTCTCCATTGAATTGTCTTGGCACCCCTTAATCAAAAAGCAGTTGACTGTAAGTGTAGGGATTTTTTGTGTATTCTAATTTTCTTCCACTGAAATATCTCTCTCTGTATCATCTATAACTACCTATATTTAGATTCTCTATTTCTTCTTGAGTCAGTTTCTGTAGTTTGTATTTATTTCTAGGAAAATTGTTCAGTTTCATCTAATTTGTTGATATAAAATTGTTCATAAGATTTTCTTATAATCCTTTTTATTTTTGTAAGGTTGGCAGTAACATTTTCTCTTTTCCTAATTTTAGTAATTAAGTCTTTTCTCTGTCTTGCTCTGTCAATCTAGGTGAAACCTTGTCAATTTTGTTGATTTTTTTCCCAAAGAACTCTGGTTTGTTTTTCTATTCTCTGTTTCACTCATCTTTGCTCTAGGGTTTGTTATATCCTTCCTCTGTTTACTTTGGATTTAGTTTTCTCTTATTTTTTTAGTTTCTTACGGTGAAAGTTTAAGTAATTGAGTTGGGGTCTTTCTTCGTTTTGGATGCAGGTGTTCACACCTTTGAAGGAGTGCCTGCCCTCTCCTTCCTCTTCTAAGGCCACCAACCAGGCTGCTGGTTTTCAAGGGTTCGGTGGAGCTGGGAGGAGGGCATGGGAGCAGGCAAGTTAAAACACCACAGCACTGTTTGCTGTTGTCACCAAGATTCAGTTGATTTTCTTGGATAAATAAATGATCCATGGAATGCTGTAGGCCTTTGGTTAATTTCTAGAGTTCTTAAAAAGTTAATTATGAAAAATTTGCCATTCTCATTGCTTTCATGGAGGAGTAAACCAACCATTCCCAATAATGTCATCTGCCTACCATGTTTTATAATTAAAAATTTCCTAAATTGAATGTGATTGCAAGGATATTTTATAGAAATTGATTAACCACTTTTAAATGTCACAAGGAAATAAAATGTATAAGACTAGTTTTAGAAAAGTCAATAGTGCATGACACAGTAGCAGAATGCTTTGATTTTTTTTAGCATTATAGAATGTTCTGATATCAAAAAGGATAAGCAGTCATGCACTGTTGTTTTTGGTTCATTGTTGTTTACAATAGCTAAGATATGGAAGCAACCCAAGTGTCCATCAGTAGACAAGTGGCTGAAAAGTTGTGGTACAATGGAATATTACTTGGCCATAAAAAAGAATGAAATCTTACCATTTGTGACCGCATGGATGGACCTAGAGGGTATTATGCTAAGTGAAATAAGTCAGTCAGAGAAAGACAAATACCATATAGTTTCACTTATATGTGGAACCTAAAGAACAAATTAAATGAACAGACAACATTGAAACAGACTCATAGATACGGAGAACAGACTGATGGTTGCCAGAAAGGAGGGGGGTTGGGGAACTGGGTGAAAAAGGTAAAGGGATTAAGAAGTACAAATTGGTAGTTACAAAATTGTCATGGGGATGTAAAGTACAGCATAGAGAATATAGTCAATAGTGTTGTAATAGCTGTGTATGGTGCCAGGTGGGTATAGAAATATCGGGGGTTATACTTTGTAAAGTATATGCTTATCTAACAATATGCTGTATACTTGAAACTAATACAAAATAATATTGAATATAAACTGTAATTGAAAAATAATTGAAGTAGTGTGGTATTAGTGCCGAAAGAGACATCTCAGCAGAACCAAGTGGAGTATCTAGAGCCTAAACCATGAAAAGGCAGAGTAGTGTGGGAGAGAAGTGTAATTTGTGTGATTTGAATTGTATCTACCTAACTGTTCACAGTTTCTTATCCTGACGTCAGTTTTGCCTCAGAATGAGGGGTGTGCAGTTGAGCCATGTGAGAGGAGGCTGTGGAAGAGAAGGGGTGGGCTTCATGGTGGATGTAAGGTGATGTGAGCACAGGTCCTGGATATCCATGCAGAGGGGAGGAGCAGCCAATGTTCTCAGGGTGGCCAAGAGGTGCCACTACTAGGAGAGATGAGGAAAGACAGCTGAGGACTGACTGAGGGAGTAGGAAAAGCCTAACATCTGATAGCAGAAAACATGGGTTAGTGATTTTGCTTTGATTTCTCCAATCATGACACCAAACCTGGAAAGTAAAAGAATGCCAGATTTCAAAACTTCTATAGGGAAAATCACCATGTACCAAATGCAAAAGCTAGGAAGAGGAAGTGGAGACATGTACTAGCCAGTGATTAGTAGATATTTAGCTTTCATGATCAATCTCTAGATTGATCAATCTCTAGATTGATCATGGAAACTAAATAATCCAGTGGGAGGGTCTTAACATCTTTGAGGCCTTTGAACCCAAAGAGGAACATTTGCTGCTATTTGGACTTTATTTAGGGCTCAATATGTTAAATAAGTATAATAATAATTTTAAAAACAATTCAAGCAGAGTTAGAAATTGTTCTTTTAAATACATTAACAGTAAAAGCATGCAGAAATACAATGATTACAAAATTTATTACTGCATGTAAACCTTAAAAAATATATGCACGTAGTTTTAATAAATTTCTCCAGCACCATTCCCCTTGTAGGGTATGGTGATTTTACAGAAGTTTACCTCTGCACTTTTCTAAGAGGGCAGACAACCTCCTGGGGTACAACAGACCAGCCAGCAGGTGAGGCTTTGCACTTCAGAGCCATTAGTTGATAGCCGGGAGACTTGGTCACAGGTTCTAAGATGATTTGGATCTTCAGTTCAGCCTGAACTCCTGTTTTAGATTAAACTGTAATAATGATTCTCTCTTATGCTTAGCTTCCCACAGCCTGGCTTGGGACCCTGTCAGCTGCTGTCCCATTGCTGCTCCAGGCGTTTTTAAAGGCACCTTGCTTTTGTGCCAGAACTCTATATTTCAGTCCCTCTGCTTTCTCTTGCTACAAGTCATGGAAATAGCTACTTGGCAAATAACATTTAAAAAAAATGTTTTTATTGATTTCTGAGAGAGGAAGGGAGAGGGAAAGAGATAGAAACATCAGTGATGAGAGAGAATCATCTATTGACTGCCTCCTGCTTGTGCCCTGGCCCGGAATCAAACCATGACCTCCTGGTTCATAGGTTGACATTCAACCACTAAGCCACACTGGCTGGGCAGCAAATGACTTTTTTTCTTCTTTTTCTTGTGGAAAGCATTGTTAGAGGCTAAAATCTTGGCTTCAGGCTATATGTGAGTGTGGTGGCCACTTTTAGTGAGAGAACTGGAAACAGAACTTTTATGGTCCTGAGTTCACAGTGATTTCCCCCTCTTGATTTAAATAGATTATCATTAGGTCCATTAAAAAGTTCTTATTCTAATATAAAACCACCTGAATTTGTTCTTTTCTACAATATATTTACTTATAGTTGTTGAACCTTTGGCCAGAAATTGTGTGCTCCTTTTTTATAATCCTCATGTGTTTCATTAACTCTCATCTAGTTACTTTGCTAGTGAATGTTGAGCAGGCAGTTTACAAAAGGAACATAAGTACCGACAAATGTGAGAAGATGCCAACTGACTGTTAATGAATAATGTATTCCTGTCATTCTTGGACCATCTTGTTGGTATATTTTGAGAAGGTTTATAATAAGAAGTTTGGCAAGGAATCACAGAGATGTAACTCTCACATCGTTTTGTGACTGGGGAGATGAGTTTCTGCAGGGCTTTTAGTCCTGTACCAGAAAGTTTAGAAATATTCAGGCATTTTGGCTGAAAATTCTGTTCTTTAGAATTTATCTTCAGGAAATAATCAGATAACCACTAAATTTATGTACAGAAAATGTTTATTACATCATGAGTTCAAATCATTAACAATTGGAGGCAGCCCAGATGCCTAGTAGTAGAGGATTCAGTAAATTAGTTACTGTACTTTCACAGCACAATTGATTATTAGGTGGCTATTAGTGTTTACAGCAGTGATTCATGAAGTGAAGAAATCTGCCAGTGTATGAGGTGAAAATATACATAAAAACAGTCTTTATGATGTAAAATATACTTTTGTGTGTGTGTGTGTGTGTGTGTGTGTGCGCCTGTGCATGCGTGTATGCGAGTGTGTTTTTGTGTATTTTAAAGGTCTCAAGGAGGTACAATCAAAGGTCTATGGTATCTGTTTCTGCATGCTGGTATCACTGCTAGTATTTGTTTACACATACTTATGAGTTTCCTAAATTTTCTTAAATGAATATACATCACTTTTATACTCATAGGAGAAACAATATATTTTTCTTTTAATTAGAGAAGAATTATGTGAAAAGTAGTCTGATCTTTGATATATAGAAGCATTTTTCTAACCATAAAAACAATGCAAGCAATTTCACATAATAGATAAACTTGATTTTCACAGAAAATTTCTTTTAATATCAATAAATATTAGTAATTGTTTTGAAAGCACATATGGTCTAACTCATTTTGTTTAAAAAATATATAAATGTTATAATGAGAAACTACTAGAAGAAAATACACTCTACTCTTGTCAGTGCTTCTGTCTGGGCATTGGAGGTATTTTAAAATATATTCTTTACACTTTTTTGCACTTTCCAAACTTGATACACCAAGAGCAGGCATGTGTTTTACAATCTCAGGATACACACTCATCTTAAAGAGCAGGGACTGAGCACCTGGCTTGCTGTCCCTGCCAGGGCCTGTCACTGCTTGACAACCTGCTCTTTGGGAGGTACCAGGCAGGCTTGTGCAGAACTAATTCTCTATCACTTATTGAAAAACTCTTTTATTTGGGGCTTTGTCTAGAAAGACTAGTAGATATATTTTAGGCAACTTCAATCCCCTGGTGAGAGGCCAAACAGATTTCCCATATCCGATTCTGCTAATGAGAGTGACCCACTCAGAAAACTAAGAAAGTAAAAATAATGAGATTTAAAATTTTAATTTAATCTATATGTGAGGTTGATACAAAAATTATTTTATAAATTATTGGAAGTTGATAGTGAATAAAGTTCAATATTACTTAAAAGGATTGAAACATGGGTATGCATATCTGTATTCACACATGGAGAGTATGATATACCTTAAATAGGAAATGAAACAAACAATGCCCCCTCCCAGGATGTGGCAGCTGCTGTGAGCATAACCCTGAGCTTCTGAGCGGAGGAAACTTGTACTGGGGCGTGTGGGAGGATGAAGGACCTGCTATCCCAGGATAGGGAGCGCAGCTGGCATGCCAAGCAGGACAAAGCCAGGCTCAGGTCAGGCGAGGGGCTCTCAGGGTCTGCATTCCTTGGCCTTGTTGACCACATCACTGCTACACAGTGGCCTTATCCAAGATAGTATTTTTTTCAGGCGGAGGAGTAAAGAAGTTCAATGCCCTGGCTACCTTGTTTCTTTCTTTTCTTCTGATACTATCACCAAGAGTATAATTACTTCAAAACAATAATTGCATTGGTGGGTTCTGTGGTGGGAATGAAGTTGAATCATCTTTGCCAGTCCTCTCCCTGCAGAAACTCTAGTTACCCCTGACTTCTGGTTGGCACTGTAGAACTCTGAATCTGCTCTGCTGCAGGGGGTGGGTTAATGAGACACTTGGTCTTCCACATCTGGAGAAATTTGGAGTCAAGGCTGTCTTCCTCCTGAAGTCAGACTTTGCTATGGCCTATTTAGTTTTAGGTAAAAACAGTGGTATTTGCTCTTCCTTTACTGAGATCTGTCAAAGTGTGAGCTCCCCTTTAGCAAAAATGGGACCTATGAGCAAATGCCCCGGAGCTGCATTTGTGTGTGAAACTACCAGTGAAACCACCTGCTGTGAAACCACCAGTGTTATCCCAAGTGGTCATTAAGTGGTCTTTGGAAGTGGTGGGCTAAAACATTCTATGGAGTGGCCCTCAGCCACTGCCCCCACTCACTGCTGTCTCTACTTGCTTGTTCTCTCCTGACAGGAGAGCCCCGGAAATCAAGACTTCATGTCAGAAGGAGCTGCTCCAAGAGGAACCTGTGGGGTCCCAGCCTTCCTACCCCCCAGGCCCAGTGCAGTGGGCAGCCCATTTTGTAACATGAACATTTGAACTTTGATGTAAAATGTCATCAGTGTCAGCGTTTAAGTGCTAGGATGACAGAGGCATTGGATATGTGGATATGTGTAGTTGGCCATGGGAGGGACAAAAGACAAGGTTGGGGGCCCTGGGACTGCTAAGGGAGCCCCAGTGGGATTTAGAGGAAAACCTGCCCTCGCTTAGCTGTCTGCTGACAGTTTTCAGACTGCTGGAAGATGGGGCTGCTTGGACCTGAGAGGGGCTGTGGAAAGACAGAACCGTCCCTCAGAAAGGGAGTGTGTCCACTCCTGGTAGGTGCTCCTAAAAGTAGGTGCACCTAAAAGTAGGAAAATTACAAATAGTTCAAATAAGAGCATGACTATTATTTGTATCTATGGCTAAATCCACAAAAGGAATAAAATTTTAGTTGTTAATTTTCTCATTTCTAGTCTGTGCTTTTAAAATATCTTACCATAGATTTCTACTCTTATATGTATTACTTTTTTTCTGCTGTCTTTGGTCTTAATTTTCTTTCTTTTTCTTTCTAGTTCTGTTTAATAGAAGCTTAGGTTATTGATTTCAGACCTTTTCCCCCATAATCTAGGCATTTTTAGTGCTATAAATTTACCTCATGGTACAGCTTTTGCTGCATCCAACACATTTTGGTGTCTTGTGTTTTTATTTTTACTTGAGTCAAATGCTTTCTAATTTCTATTGTGATTTCTTCTCTGATCCATGTGTTATTTAGAAGTGTGCTATTTATTTCCAAGTATTTGGAGGATTTTCAAGATACCTTTCTGTTATTGATTCCTAATAGAATTCTCTTGTGGTCAGGGATCATACTTTTACTGATTTCAACCTTTTATGTTTTATTGCAGCTTTTTTTAATGGCTTAGAATGGTCTTTGAAAATATTCCATGATCACTTGAAAGAATATGTATTGCATTGTTATTGTTTAGGGTAGCGATTTTCAACCAGTGTGCCCTGGCACACTGGTATGCCACAAGAATTTTTAAAACAGGCAATAACCTGACTATGTAGTCAAGGGTACGGATCTCTTTTTCTTTAGATTGTCAAATAAAAAAAATGACAACAGCCAACACAGCAATAGCTGTCTGATGTGAGTGAATCAAAATTATACCTTTTTTTTGGTCAGATTGGCAAAAAAAATATTTTTTTGGTGTGCTGTGCAATTTTAGTAATTAGTTTATGTGTGCCATGAGATGAAAAAGGTTGAAAATTGGTGGTGTAGAGTGCTCTGTGAATGCTATTTAAGTAATGTGGGTGATAATGTTGGGTCTTCTGTATCCTTTACTGATCTTCTGTCAAGTTGTTTTCACCCCTTTATTATTATGTAATGCTCATTTTAACTTCTGATAATATTCTTTGTTCTGAAACATACTTTTTCTGATGTTAATATAGCCATTCAAACTTTCTTTTGATTAGGGTTAGCATGGTACATCTTTTTCCATCCTTTTTCTCTTATTTTATGTGTATGTTTGTATTTCAAGTGGGTTTCTTATAAATAGCAGATAGTGGGGGTTTTTTTTGTTTGTTTGTTTTGTGTGTGTGTTTAAGCATAGCTTCCATTCTGACTTTATTAACAGTTTTGTTTTTATAACACTTGGTAAGGGGTAAGCATTCCCTAGCCAGACAGAATATCCATTCCGATAAAACATTCAGGTAAAAAAGACACAAGTTATTTGCATAAGCCTGTTTAAACATCCCAACATTCATAATCCCATCAACCCTTTTGTAGGGAGAACAACCTTTATGTTCGCTTAATCTAATTGTAACTCACACCAGTGCTTTGTCAGTGGATTTGGGTACCATATTTTGTGGGGCTTCCATGTCAGGAAGTCCAGAAACTTCTCTTCTTCACCTCCTGACCATTTTACTCATTTCGGTACAAAGGCTTGTGTCCCCAGTGAGGGGTTGAGTCAAGGGACCCTGGTTCTTTTGTCAGCCTTCATCTTGATTCATTTCCCTAACATTGCTTGAAGCAATTGCAGGTCAGACTTCACATTATAATCTTTGAATCTTGGCTTTCAAAATGTCTCCAAACCAGGATAAATAGAACAGACTTGTTTGGGGCTTTTTAACCCTTTTGACCTGTATCACTTTGGTTAGTACTGTATTAAAACCTTTGCTTGAACCCCATCAATGTCCATTTTATTCATACCTAACCATTGAGGGTATGGCTGTTCATGCGCTGGGCCAGGGCTGCTGTGTTTGGGGTTGCAGCATTGGCTGCTTTTCTGGGGAGCTCAGTGGCATGGATTCTGGGCAGCTCCATCAGCTGAGATTAGCATAGGCAAAGAGAGAGAGTCCTTAGTGGCAAAACTTTGGGTGTTCCTGACAGCCACAAAGGCTGCTTGGGTCCTTGGTGTTGAAAGTTGCTAGGGTCTTCTGCTCTCCTTTTCCTCCAAAGAGGGAGGTCACAGTGAGGGTATCTTTTTTGGCAGCAAGCTGTGTGAGACTGGGGAATGGGCTGACTCAGGTAAAGTGCTGCCTATGCTTTTCTATGTGGTCATCTTTGATTTTTGTGCTCAACTGGATTGCTGTAGCTCCTGCATTATACTCCAGAGCTCTCTCAGAGCTATTTTCATTAGTAAGTAGCTGTTAATCGTTTTTTTGGAGTTACAAGTGTTGAGACCTCCTAGTCCACCAATCTTGCTTAAGTCACGCTCCTAAATGTTTGTTATTTCTTTTTTGTGTAAGAAATAAAGATGGTCCTTGGGGAACAGGAATTTTTACATGATATTGACTTTAGTTGGGGTGCTTTCATGGTGCTAAGCTCAATTGAGACAGGCTAGGACCCAAGGAAAACTAGCTGGCTTCTGCTTTCTCCAAAGGCAACAATGACTGTTCTTGATACTGAAATTTGGCTCAGGGGACTAAGAGGATAGAAATTTCAGTCAATGATGAAAGGTAGAGGGATTTCTTCTTATAGAAAAAGATAAATAACTGGTCTGTTTAGACTGGAGTTGACCTACTAAAAGTATTTGGAAATGTCTCTCAGTTGGCAAGATTTGGATTACAGACCTTTCTCAAGAGCTGTGGATATGTTAGCCATCACACTGAACATCAGTCCTAGCCACACCCCCTCAACCAGGTCACTATGGGAAGAGGTACTGATCTGGACCGTTGTGGTGATCAGCCCAAGGTAAGGCATACAGTTGTATAAACTGATCTGTGTCATAGGGAATAGACTCCCAAGGAGGATCAGAGACACCCAGACATAAACTGTTAGAAATCATGAGGTTGAGAATCTCACGATGCATTCCACACACAGGCACCAGCCCCTCCAGGTTGCTCGATACCAGAAGTCTTAGGTGGTTGATGGTCATAGGCATTCACAATGCTGGGACTCATGAGTGTTTGTAGAAGTTACGGGTAAAGGGGTCTTCTCCTCCTCCTTCACTGAAATGATTTGGTTTGGTGCTTCTAGTGCCAAACTTGACCAAGTTTGTAGCTGCTGCATTCTCCTTTTGATGCTCTGGTTCTTGAACCAGGTCTTTATTATTAATTCATCAAGTGGAGTAGTTGATGTGAGTTCTGCTATGGTAACCCAGTGTGGGTACATGGTCTTTTCAAATGTAACTTTCAGTATTCAAAGCTGTTCCAGACTAAAGGTTGTGCGGCACTGGCAAGCAGACCTTGGCTTTTCTGCCATAATATCTTTTAGAAGTAGAATGATCCACTGTGTATGTTTCCAAGCTCCTGAATTTTATCTTTGTGAGTGGTGTTTTTTTTTTAATCCAATTTTAAAATCTCTTTATTTCAATTTGGATTTTTACACCACTTATATTTAATGTGATTATTGACATGATATGCTATTGGTTTCTATTTGTCTCATTTTTTATTAGAGGCTCTTCTTTTTTTCTACCTTATTTTGGATTGAGTATTTATGATCAATTTGATCACCTTTACTAGCTTATTAGTTATATCTCTTTGTTTTTCGAGGTTGCTTTGGAATTCATTGTCTATATCCTTAACTTATCACTGTCTGTCTTCAAGTAATATTATACTCATTTACTTATAGTATAAAACCTAACTCCTCCTGGCCTTTATGTCATGCCATTTTACTTCTACATTGTTACAAACTCCATAATACATGGTTATTATTTTTGCATTAAATGGTCTTTTATCTTTAAAAATAATCTTAAAAATTAAGGAAAATAGCATTTCTATTTAGTCATGAACTTTCTGTTTCCAATGCTTTTCATTTGTTTAACTTCTGGCTTGCATTGTTTCTGAAAAGTCTTCTGTCTACCATGTCTGTGTTTGTCTTCCTATACATAATGTTTCCTTTTTCTCTGGCTGCTTTTAAGATTTTCTCTTCAGGTAAATTGATTATGATGTACCTTGGTTTAATTTCCTTCATGTTTTTTCTGCTTGGGGATTATTGACCTCCTTGGATCTATAGGTTCATAATTTTTATCAATTTTTGAAAAATTTTTATCATTATTTCTTTAAATATGTTTTTGTCTCAACCTGGCCTCTCTTCAAGTCCTCAATTACACATATATTTCTGTGTGTGTCTTTTTTTTAAAGGAAGAAGGGGTCTTTCTTTCTTTGTATTTCATTTTACATAGTTTCTATCCCGCACATGTTGTTTTGTTTGCATATTGACTGTCTTTCCTTTTGACTGATGTAACTTTAATCCCACCCAGTGTATTTTTCAGCTCATATATATATATTGTTTTATTTCTAGATGTTTAATTTGGGTCTTTTCTAAGTGCTTTTCACGTCTCTTCTTAGCATGTTATATTTCCCTCTATTTTCTTAAATATATACAGTGCATTTATAATAGCTATTTTAAGGAGCTTGTGTACTAATTATTTTTGTGTATAATGTCTAGATTGTTTTCTTATTGATTAACTGTTCTTATTATATATATATTCTCATGCTTTTTTTCATGCCTGTTAATTTTTGAATAGGTGGAAGACATTTTGCAGTTTATGTTGTTGGGTTCTGTACTGTATTCTTTTAAATATTTTAAACTTTCTTGTTGGAATGCATTTAAGTTAGTTGGAAAGTTTGGATCCTTTGGTGGCTTGTTGATGAACATTGTTAGGCACTTTCTAGTTTAGTATACCAGCTTTGTCTGGTGCTAATGTGGCCCTTCTGCTGAGGCAACACTCTTCCAAGAACTCAGCCCTGTGGCCCCTGTGCCACAAGGTTCCCTGGTCTGGTTGTTGGGAGTGAACACATTTCTAAAGCTGTGGGAGCTACAACTCCTGTTGCCCTCAGGTAGTTTGCTCACTCACATGAGCTAATTGGTGTCCAGGTGAAGACTGAGGTGAACCCCCCCATAGGCTTCTGGAGCACTTCCCTGTCTGGCCCTCTTCTTTCTGGTACTCTGCCCTGGTCATTCTAGCCTCTGTTGCCTCCCTGAATCTCAACCTTGTTTCTTCCTCTCAGGACTCCCCTTGCTTTTCCTGGCCCCTCTTTCCGCACAGTGGCCTGGAAACTCACCGCTCTGCAGGCTGGGTGATCAGGATGCATTGCTTTGTTTCTTTCCCTCAGGGATCATTGTCCTGTGATGCCTGCTGTGCCCGTCTCTGGTCTTCTGTCTGTTTTCTCAATTGTTTGAGGTGGGAGAGTCTATTCCTCTTCTTCTGTCATGGATAGAAGTGGATGTCCCCCTTTGGCAGTTTCTGACACCCCCATCCTCTTCAGTCCTCATTGGACTGAGGCCTTTGGGCTGCCCAAAGGAGTCGCTGGTGATGTTATTTACCTGCCACTGAAGTTTTTGCACAGGCAGGCCTCCTTTGTCCAGTCAGGGTTTAGGGGATTTTCAGTCTCTGAACATTTATTCATATCTTTTAAGTTCCAGATTCAGTTTAGATTCTACTACTTTTGATGGAATTTTTTCTCTGGAAAACTGCCTTGACTTTCCAAATAACTGATTTATGATTATGTTTTAAAAAATAAATTACTTTGGTTTGATGAAGTTTGATGTCTAAGGTGACAGAGCATTCTTTGTGTTATTTTCTATGTATGATTTACAATTATAATAAACTTTTAACCTGTTTGCAGGGCTATCTACAGAGAGAGAAGATCTTCACATGGTTCCATGTAAGTAGTGCTTCTTACAATGCCTTTATAGAGGTTATGTCTTTAAATTGAGTGATTCTTTATACTTGAATTGATTTTTAAAATCTTGCTTACATATGAAGCCACATGCCTTGCTGCCCTCCTTTGTATCCTGGTTTTATGTCACACGAAGGACCTGTTACAGGTCAGGGCACAACAACAAGAGCCAGTGATATGCACAATTTCCCTTTTAGCTTTTGTAGAACCAAGATTGAAAAGAGGCAGTTTTCTTCTTTTCTATTAACCTTCCTTCTCCAAAGTTAACCTGATCAAACTGTCCAGCAGTGGACCTGAGGGCCAGTTGTTAATGTGCCCTGCACAGACACATGCCTTTGCCCCATGCTCCAGCAGTGCCCACCAGCTGGGCAGTGATGAGTGTGTGCTGCGGCCATGATGGCATGTCTAGGCCTTGTGGATACCTCTTTGTGGCTGTGACCCCAGTTTGCAAAACTGCCTTGAAATTATTCCTTTTAAATTTATCCTTAAGAGTTGTGTTTTTCTAAAACTTATAATAATATTTTCTAAAAGTTTTTAGCAGTCTTGCATGGAATACTAACATAGTCATAAGAGCATCTAATGTTTATGAAGTGCCAGATTTGTGTCAGCCATGCTGTTCTGAATACCTTGCTCAGTCCCCATAGTACCCTGTGAGGTAGGTACTGTTCTACCCACTTTCAAGGCTTGGGGAGGTGACGTCACTGTGTTGGTCAGTGGTGAGACTGGGATTTGTGCCAAGGCCTCTGACTTCTTCACAAGCCTGAGTCTGCTTCACGAGGGTAGGATAAGTGGGCGCTGCCTTGATGATGTGAGGTGGGCTCTGAACTCAGTGTCTGCCCTCCCTGTGAAATGGTTTTGATGACAGCCCCAAGTGGCCACCATGAAGTGCTGAGCTGACTCACCTTCCAGAGCCTTTTGCCTGCAGCAGGACAGCAACTTCATTCATTAAGAGTCCCCTTGGGAGACGGTGGCGAGAAGTTGGGAGCACGTGCACATTGATATTTAGGGCTGGTGAGTAACTGAATCCTGACCAACATTTGAAGAGGAGAGTTCTTATTTAACAAATTACTTGAACAAAGCCCTTGTTTGTTCTTTCCTTTATTCAGCAAGTATTTATGGAATGCCTGTGAGATGCCAGGCACTCTTCTGGAATGCCTTTAGCTTATCTCCTGTGGGGGTTATGAAACATAAATATTGTAAGTAACAGTGTGTCAGGTAGTGATGCTGCTGTGGAGGAAATGAAGAAGGGGAGCTGTGGGAGTACTGGGTTTCGAATGGGCAGTCATTGTGAGCCCCTGAGAAGGGGGCATCTGAGCAGAGCTGTGAAGGAGGTGCAGGAGTGAGTCCTGTGGGAGTTGAAGGGTGAAGGGCTCCATGTCAAGGGGAGTTGGAACAGAGGCTCTGGGCGATGTGCCTGGCCAGTGTGGCTGGAGCCAAATGGACTGAAGGAGCAGGGCAGGAGATGAGGTCAGTGGACAGCAGGAGTACATCAGGGCCTAGAGGGTCATCCTGAGGCTGCTCTTGCTCTGCCAGGAATGGGGGCTGAGTGTGGGAGTGGGGAGCCAGGTAGTCTTTTTTCTGCCTTTGTTGGATTGTTTTTTCAAACTAAAGCTGTTACATAGAGGACATTCAAATTCCTCCTGGCTTGGGACCAACATTGTAATTGTGCAAATCTGGATCTAATTTTCACAGAAACCCCAAGGGAAGAACCCCGGAACTCAGGCATGTAAACAATGCCCTGTATGTGCTGGGCCTCTTTCCCCCTAGACTTTCATGGTGTCCAGTTTCCTCCACCTGAGTTTGGACCAGACTGCAGTTCTGAAGATGAATCGGCATGCTGGGGTGGGCCAGGCTGGCTGAGTTACCCACCCTGTCTGCAGTGCACAGCACTGTGGGCTCTGCATCGGAGGAGAAGCAGAGACAATGCGTTTGAGCCTTCAAGACTGTTTCCGGAGGGCTGCAGTGGGGACTCTGGGAATTCCCTGAGGCTTGGTTAAGTGAAGGCAGACAGCTTTTTATAGGGCACCTGTGGCCTCTTCTGCAGATTTGGAGGGGGGCTATTAGGAGCACTCAGCTGGTTGGAACAGAAATGGCTCTGCTTCCCTTGGCAATCTTGGTTGAGTCCTGCAGTGTCTTCCAGTGGGATTCCTGGGGGTGTGATGAGCCAGTACAGAGCTAATCTGTGGTGGGTGATGCCCAGGGGAAATGGTGGCTTTGGAAGAACTTCAGTTTCCATTTGCACATCTCTAAGAACTTTCCACACTTCCTTAGACTGAAGTGAACGGCAGTCTAATATAGTGAAGTTGAAGACAGACTTCTGGCCTCAGTATGATCCTGTGCTTAGACAAAGCTAGGGCTCCTGAAAGCCCGCTTTGTTAGGCAGAGCGGTATCAGGGCTCCCACAGCTGGCTGGTGGCAGAGCCCCTTCTGGGCCCAGCTCAGGACAGGGCCTTAGACTGCACTTAAGAGCAGGAAATGAAGAGGGTAATGATAACAAGAACTGTGTTGAAAATTTTATTTACTTCAAAGTCTTTTAGTCTTTGTAATATTGAATTGGTTGTTTGCTTTTCACAGTTTTTCCCCCTGCATTACATTGATGTAACAACTTTTTCTATAGAATTGGAAAATTTGGAACATATGGAAAAGAACTTTAAAACTCACCAAAATGAGTACAGACAGGATTGTGCTGATGAGCTTGGTGACCAGGACTCCTCCTTCTGAGGCCCCCTTCCTGCTGTGTCCTTCTTGGTGACCCTGCCGCCCACAGCCTGTAGTTCACAGGACAGTTCTCTGGTCACTTTCTCACAAATACCCCTGGCTCCTTCCCATGGATGAGTGTCTGCTGGGCACAATAACTGCGTGGTGTTGCGGGGAAACCATGCAGCCCCGCAGACTGGCCAAGGGCCTTGGCACAGCTTCCATCCCCTCCCTGACCTGGGCCACACCTCCCTGGTGTGGTTGCTTTTATCTGAGACCATGCTTGTGCATCTGATCTTCCTTCCTCAGATTTTAGTCTAGGCTGGTACTATGCCTCTTTCCCATCTGGAATGCTGCCAACCCACCCTCTGCTTGGTACTCCGTGTGTCCCAGGCAGGCTCCCTGTCCTTTACTTAGGGACTTGCTACTATCTCAGTTGTGCCACCTCTCTCCTGGGCTTCACCTTCTTCTCCCTTATGGATCCCATCTTGATAGTTCCTATCTTAAAATAAAAAATTTCCTCCCTTGATTTTCAGCCAAAATAGGAGATTAAATTCACAGTGACCTCTGTTTCTATTAAAAACCCACTAAAAGGGCACAAGCTACCAAGAGATTAAGAGAGGAGGTGACAGAATTTGGAAATTTGGAAATCAGATGGACAAGCAGAAGGACCTAGCAGATCTGAAAAACCGAAAGCTGGGAAGCATGTGTGTGTTTGTATGTATGTATGTGTGTGTGTGTGTTAGGGGACGCCTGGGAGTTGAATGTACTGCATTATAGACAGTCTCCCCAAACCCATCTCAGGAATGACATTCCATATAACTCTGAAAATGGGGCTGGGGGCAGCAATAAAAATAGGGCTGAAATAGGAAATTGGTGGAAAGCCTGTTTAAGAAACAGACTCTCAGCCTCCTCCCCAATCTAGCCTGACAGTCCCTTCCCTACCCTGGCTGAAGACTGCAGATACCTTCCCTGAGAGGTAGACTGAAGTTTTCAGGCACAGTAAAGGAGACTGTCCTAAACAGAAAGTAGAGCCAGCCCCTGCCCTGTTGTCCCCAGAACACTGGAAACCTGGGATGGACTGTTGGATGTGAGTGAATGGAGCAGGCAGGGTAAGGCCTGGGGAGCAGGTAGATGGTGGCTGCAGGAGAGAATCACAGGCTGTTCCCTGCTGTGTTTGAGTAATCCTGGCTGAGAGTTTGGAGATAGGTTGACTCGAGTGCTCAGGACACTCAGCAAGCCCTTATTAACTCTAGGAAGCCATTATGTGGTCCAAGAAGGGGAGTGCAGCAGGAGGAGGAATAATGTTCCAGGGCTCCCTCGTGCCTGTCCTGACAATGTTGTGACAGTGGGTACTGAAGCCAGATGGTCAGACCTGAGCGGGCAGAGGTATGTGGGTGGCCTGAGAGTTGATTCTGTTCATAGTAGGAAGTTAGTGGATGACACAGACTGTAAAGTCAAGAAGAGTGAACCGAATCTGGGCATTAGAAATGGGGAGAGAAATACCAACAGAAGGGAAAGAGTCAAGAGAGATGCCTGTGGGAGGGGACACTGTTTTCACTGTAAGCTTTGTGGAATTCTTTGACTTTAAAACTTTGTACATCTATAATTTTGTTAAAATAAAATTGAAAGATTACATAGCAAATAACTGCTTTACAAAGAATAGTTATGAAAGCAGGGCTTCTCCACATCCTCCTGTTTGTGCTCCTGCCAGGGCCAAGCTGGACTGTGTGGCCATCTGGTCCTCCCCAGCGGGGCTTTGTCTGCACCACTGGGCTGGTTCACGTGGCCCCTGCCTTCCAAATCTGGTGAAAAAGTCTTTCTTCAGGGGCTTGAGCTTTGCAGCTTTAGACCCCTAGAATAACCTCTTCCCATGACACCACTCTCTCCAGGTCCCCATGTTTGTTTATGCCCCCCAGCCGCCTGCGTGTGTGAGCTGCTTTTTCCTGATGTTCAGCGAGGACCCTGCTGGTGGTTGGTGCTTGGGGGTTTACCGGGCCCACAGCATGGCTGCAGACGTTTTGGTCTGTTTCACTCCAGACTTCATTCAGGGATTAAGATGCATATATACCTCTGTGCCCTGCTTTTAACCTGAATGGAATACTGCAAAATGTTTTACATCACCCGGTTTGAAAAATCTCATTTTTTAAAAGTTGCATAGTTTCCACTCTATAGATGGTAGGTATTTATTAAATAATTCCCTTTTTGTTTAATAAATTTGGGTTTTTCTCAGCTCAGTTGCTAACAACGGTTAGTGGAGCAGTGAGCAACCTTGCGCTTAAATGGGCTTCCCTCCCTCTTCGTGAGGTGGTGTGCAGTATTCATCTATATAGAATTCCTGGGTCAAAGTACATGGATAGTTTAAGAGGTATAATGTGTAACTGCCAAACTGACCTCAAGATGGCTAGATGAGAGCAGCACACAGAGCCTGCGTTACCGTATGCCTAAGAACATGGGAAACCAACACAGTGTGAACGACGGTCGGGCTTTTCCATCATAGTTAAGTCTTTATTTGCAAAACTCTTTAGTTTTATTTAAGACATTATGCTTTTACCTTCATGGCAGATATTTTCCTCAGTCAACTCATTCACCTTTTAACCTGATGTTGGCGTTTTGGGCAGTTACGTCAATATTTTCCATGTGATGTCATCTTCTATTGTGTTTACATTTATAAACCTTTCCCGTCTTGCAATTTGGGTGGTCACTTTCATTTTCTTTTGTGTGTTTTTTGCATTGACCCTTGTAATCCATTTGGAATTTAATTTGACATGCGTTATTAGGTAAAGACGTAAGTTATTTTTCTCTTATAGGTATTAAAAACACTATTTATTAAAAAATACTTCATTTTCCTAAAGATTTGTGCTGCTAATTTTGTCCTATATGTGCATCTTATATGAAAATATTGTATATACTAGTGTCTGTTTCTAAATTCTCTAATTGATTTGTTTGTTCTTGTGTTTGTACAACTACTAGGTATCCCCCCAAAATGTATACAGACTTAACAACTGATAGCTCAATTGATGTTTCTTTCTTTTCAGATTTAACTCATTGGAATTAACAATTATTGAAAGTGTGTACACATTTTTTGGGGACACCCTGTATTTTGATTATTTTAGTTTTATGATACGTTTATGTGATATCACCATTATTTAAAAACTATTTTGGCTGTTCTTGGCTATTCACTTTCTAGATGAAATTTAGAGTGATAATTTTCAAATTTAACAAGTTAATCTGATTGAGATTTCATTTCAGAAGTATCAGACCTATAATTTAAATTGTAAACAGCTGAAATTTTAACAATATTAGTTTCTAGTTTAGGAAGATATTTTATTTCTCCATTCTGTTATTAGCCTTCAGTTACATTTTGTAGCTTTCTTGCAGTACATTTCTCTAATATTTACATTTCTCTAATATTTAATAGTGTATAGGAAAGCCATCCATTTTTATGCATTTTGACGTGGCCAGGTGATACTTTTAGTTGCAGTAGATTTCTCAGTTGGATTTTGACTTCTTCTGGACCTAACCCAAGTGCTTTCACCCTGAAGTATGCTTGCTGTCTGGTAAATGCTTTAAATCAAGTAACAGAAGTCTTGTATTGCTAGTCTTTGCGTGATTTTAAAAATAGAAACAAGTTGCAGTTTACTAAATATGTTCATTGCTGCTATTAAGATAGTCACATAACTTTCTCCTTTCCTCTTTTAATGTAGAAAATTCATTGATGATATTCCAGGTGTTGATTTTGGGGATAAATCCTGTTAGTTCTTATTGATACTTTTTAATACTTTTCCTATTGTAATACCCTCCCAATACTTTATTTGGATTAGAATAACGGTTAGTAATAGGGTTAGGGCTAGAGTTCAGGTTAGTGCCAGGTTTGGGGTTAGTGTGAGCATTAGTTACTGTACAGGTTAGGGTTGGGATTAGTGTGAGAGTTAGGGTTAGAGTCAATGTGATCCTGCCATAGAAGTTTGTTTTTTTCTAATTTTTAATTTATTTCAGTGTCATATAAATGATAACATGCTTCCATAACAGGACTTGAAAAACTTCCCCTATTTTTCTATCCTTTGTTTAAGTAATTTTTGTGTCATCTGTTTAGGAAAGCAAATGTTGTTGGTCTAATATTTGATAGAATTCCTCCATCACAGCCTCTAAGCCTGGGGTTTATTTTGGAGACAGAGTTTTGATTGCTTATACAATTTCCATCATGGGTATCAATCTTGTACATCAATTTTTCCCCCCTTAGAAAATAGTTCATTTCAGGGAAGTTTTCAGGTACATGGACATATATTGTGCTCTCAGACTTTTTCAGTCCTTTTATCTCTTGTTGCATCATTTTTATTTCTAATGTTTATTTCATTTTCCATCATATCTGTCAAATTTTTCAATAGCTTTCAGTTTGTTGATTACTTATAATTTTGTTTACATTTAATTTCTCATTTAATGCACATTGTTTTTCTTACTTTAGGCTTACCCTGCTATCTCTCTAGTCTCTTGAATGTTCTTTGGGACATTTTAACTTCCTTCCTTCCTTCCTTCCTTCCTTCCTTCCTTCCTTCCTTCCTTCCTTCCTTCCTTCCTTCCTTCCTTCCCTCCCTCCCTCCCTTCCTCCCTTCCTCCCTTCCTCCCTTCTTCCCTTCCTTCCTTCCTTCCTTTTTTGTTAATCCTCACCTGAGGATATTTTTTCCATTGATTTTTTTTTAGAGAGAGTGGAAGAGAGGGAGAAAAGGAGAGAGGAAAGGAAAGAGGGAGAGAGAGGGGGAGGGAGAGGGAGGAAGAGGAGCATCAGTGTGAGAAAGACACATTGATTGGTTGCCTCCTGAACCTGGAACCCAGGTACATGCCCTTGACTAGGATTCGAACCTGCAACCCTTCTGTGCATGGGCCGATGCTCTAACCACTGAGCAAAACAGGCCAGGGCTTTAACCTATTTTTCTAACCAGTATATCTGGCTCTCAATTTTCTTTCAAGACACTTTAAACACCATCCCATTGGTTTTTATATGACCTATTCTCTTCGAATGTTTTTCATTTCCAGTCTTTGTTCTAAAAATTTCTAGGTGATTTTTCCCCTGTTGAAGAAGACTATGCTTTTGTTGTTGTTTCCAGTTTAAAGCTTGACATTCAGAGAACATGGCCTGTCTGGCTCAGTGAAGGTGGGCACAGTGAGCCCTTGGGAATGTGGTTGTCATGTAGGAGTGGTGACGCGAGCTTGGCCAGGGCTGGTGGTTGTTGGCTGGGGGCCTGCAGAGCAGGATACACTGGGGTGAGGTGGGAACACACAGAAGGGGTGGTACAAGAGCAACACCCAGGGAATGTCACTGGAGAG
The DNA here is from genome assembly GCF_054644295.1 of Miniopterus natalensis. NCBI lineage: Eukaryota > Metazoa > Chordata > Mammalia > Chiroptera > Miniopteridae > Miniopterus > Miniopterus natalensis. Next base: position 83,082,937 of record NC_142086.1, on the reverse strand, counting down.
ATGGGAAGAGCACATGCAATGAGAAGAGAGTCTGCAGCTTGGGAGCAATTCACTTCTGTGCGAGATCCAAGGGAGAAGTGTTCCAGGGGCTTTTAGATCCCTGCTATGAGCTAAGATGAGGGTGGGGGTTGAGAAACCTGGGAGATGCATGTACCAAGAGCATAGCTGAGCCCATAGAGGCTGCACTAGGGAGAGATAATGGGCTGAAACAAAGCTCCCCAAACATGGCACCTTTAATGAGGTCAAGTTTGCTTCTTGGACATAACAGTACGGGGGATGGGTGGGCTGTGCTCTATGAGGCCTCCTGCCCAGAGGCCATGACCACCCAAGGCTCTGGGTGGCCTGCCTTTCTGTATGTGGTTCTACCACACTCAGTTGGCATGACCTCGGTGCAACTGAGTGTACATGTATGACCTGTGTTCTCATCCTGTGGAAGCAGAAAGGGCGCATGGAGGATAAATGACAGCACTTCAAGGATGTGAAGCACAAGTTATGCCAACTTGAATCATGGTAAACACTGGACACTGCAAAACAACAGAGTCATACAGGACCACTGCACACCAACAGTGTCATAAAGGACTGTGCAAACCAAGAATGCCATACAGGACCACTGTATACCAACGATGTGATACAGGACCGCTGCGTACCAACAATGTTATACAGGACAACTGTATACCAGTAATGTGGCAGAGTGGCCCCTGGCTTCCTTGGAGGCTGGGCCATGCCATCTCATGGATGGCTCTGTGCTTAGTCACAGCTCTGTCGTCATGGAGGTGGGAGAATGGATTTGGGAGAATAGCTAGCTGTTTGCCAAATGGACAGATGAGGCATGTGTACCTTCATGTCACTGCACTTCAGAGTGAGGAGGGGTGGTTGTTTGACAGGTAGATGTGTAGCCCACATGCTGTTAGGCCAGGGTGTTGGCTTGATATAGGAGGCTATAGTCTTGGGGGCAGTGTTACCTCCTGTGCCCCTTAAGGGAGCACTACCAGAGTGCTGACCTCCTCCTGGACATTGTGCTGGTAGGAGTTCCAACATCTACAGGCGCTGCCCACCTGCTCTCCCCCCACACCAAGATACTATCTCATTGTTGAATTGTGGGCCTTGGGACCAGGAAGGTGAGTGAAGGAGGGGAAGACATCTTTACATTCTCTCCAGGAGCGATGGTGATGTGCGGATGGCTGCAGAGGCCTCTAGCCCAGCTGACGTCAGACCGCTCTGAGGTTTCACAGTCTTGCCTTTTATTTTATACTCCCTATTTACAGTAGGCGTAGGCACACGGGGCTCTGAGAGAGAACTGAGTGCCTTCGCCAGAGACCTTAGGCACTGGCGTCTTTGCCTCCTTCTTCCTAGCTTTCTTTTCTTTTGTGGTCGGGTGGCATTCATCTGGGGCACTCGTCTTTTTTGCCTTTTTCCTCTCACAGGGATGTGGAAGCATGCTGTGCTCCCAGAGGTTTAGGTCATATTGCAGCTTGGCATGAAGGGGCTGGTTGCTTTTCATAAGATGACTCATTCACTCCTCCCTGTGCGGCTGCACTGCCAGGCTGTCTGGCGGCCCTGCATGCAGAGACAGTGATGGATCTGAGAATTGTTGTCATTGGTCTGTGGTGGCCATGGATGGTGTATGGAGGTGGAGGATAAGTCCCCTCTAGGAGACATTCAGACAAGCAGGAGCCAGCCTGTCTGGGCATGGCTTATTCAGCTCACACATGGACCCTTGACCAGCGCTCTTTAGCACAAGTGAGTCAGGTGCTCCCAGGTGTGGAGCGCTGCAAGCAGCCTGATGTGTTCTACCTGGGGAATGTCATTCATGGTCAAAGGGTCTAAGGATGCTCTACTTCTATCCTTAAGCAAACTCATTCTGCTTACTTCTGGCTTCCATTTTCTTTCTCTAGAAGTCCAGTGGCACTTACAGCTTATACCATTCCATTTAGTGTGCGCTCCCCTGCTACCATGGATCTTGTGTTACTTTTATCAGGGAGGCTGCCTTCTCTTTGGGCATGAAGGGTAGCAGTGATACTGCAGTTACACTGAGTCAGAAGGAGGCTTTCACTACGGGCCTTGACCTTTTCCAAGTGCTCTGGCTATTTGCTCTTTCAGGGCACGAGACTAACCCATGGCTTTGTTCCCCCTGTAATTGAGGAAATGTGCTGGTTTTACTTACCGTCTCCTGCCCACTTCACACGGCAGTTATTAGGCTGCCTCTCAGCTCCACTGAGTGCATGGGCACTGTCTTTGCAGGGCCTGGGCCTCAGGCCAGAGCCAGCAGGGCTGATGGCAGCTGGAGCGCAGCTGTTACAGGGAGCACAACAGTGAGCTGTTTTCATTATCCCCTTGTATGAATTTGGCAGAGCATGAACGGAAATCATGGGAAAACTTTTTGGTTGGAGCTCACCTGGGCTGGTGGAGCCAGCCCAGGGATCCAGAGACAGTGTTCTGCTTCCAGCTCTGGCCCCGATCACCCTGTGACCTTGGCTAGGTCAGTGCTTCCCTATCTGTGAGATTAGATCTCCTTACCTGTCCTGCCTAGTCCCAGAGGGGGAACAGTGACCTAGCCAAGAGGATGGCAGGTTCTTCGGGCATTTAAGCTTTTACCAGAGGGTAAAGGCATTGCTGTCTTTCCAGGAATGAGTATGTGACCATGTGAGAAGACGGTTTCCACAGTCATTGCTGTGTTGCTGTGTCCCACACCTCAGCTCCTCACTCGGTCCCCACAATTCTTCAAGGTCTTTGATTATCCTGCTTCTTAAATAAGGACACTGAAGTTAGCACAGAGTGGAGACAAGTCCAGAGCTCCCGTTCCAGAAGCTCTCTTACCCCTTCATTTCATTAGTATTTAATTGTAAGAAGTTCAGACTTCAGGTTCTGGTGGCCAAATTACCTTCCATGAAATTGGAGCATTTTCCATTTCCACCAGCAGTTTTGAAGAACGCCTGTTCGTGTGCCCAGGGTAACACCATCCATGTCACAAAACGTGTTTTCTTTTCCCCAGTTATGGGAAGAATGTGCAGTAAGACGAGGACTGAAGGGGCCCTGGCCCTGGCGTGACTGAGAAGGACACTCAGCTCAGTACTGAGGGAGACGCGGGCTGACTACACTGGCATGGGTGGTGAGGGTGCTGCTCATGTGTGATTCTGAAAGTGTGGGTCTAGGAGAGCTATTTGTCTGCTTTTTAATAGGAGCTATTTGAATAAGTTTAAAACCTGAAAAGTTAGCAAAGAGACAAAGGCTGAAGATTAAAGGGATAAAGAAGCTGCTTAGAAGTCAGTCCCCAAGAAGTCAGGTCAGCACGGGTTTGGGTGTGGAGACAACAAAGCTGCTGGTTTTTTGCTTTTTTAATATATCAACAGTTACTTTATTTATTTTTCCCTTATTTTATTTTTTTCCATTACCATTTATCCCCTCACACTCGCTTCCACCTCTACCCACCCCCCTCCTTCCCACAATTGTCACTTGTCTGTGTCCAAGAGTTTTTTTCCTTTTTTCTTTTTTTCTTTTTTTGCTCAATCTGTCCATGCCCCCCCCCACTCCCAAGAGCTATCTTCTGCTCTCTGTCTATGAGTCTTTCTGTATTTTGTTTTTTAGTTCAGTTTGTTCATTGAATTCCACGTATGAGTGAAATCATGTGGTACTTGTCTTTCTCTGACTGTCTTATTTCACTTATAATGTTTTCCAGGTCCATCCATACGGTCACAAAGGGTAAAATGTCCTTTTTTACAGCTGAGTAGTATTCCATTGTATAAATGTACCACAGCTGTTTTATCCACTCATCAACTGATGGACAATTGGGCTGCTTCCAAATCTTGGCTATTGTAAATAACACTGCAGTGAACATAGGGGTGCATATATTTTTTCAAGTTACTGTTTCGGGTTTCTTTGAATAAATTCCCAGAAGTGGAATCTCTGGGTCATAAGGCAGCTCCATTTTTAATTTTTTGAGGTAGTTCCATACTGTTTTCCGCAGTGGCTTTACCAGTCTGTATTCCCACCAACAGTGCACAAGGGTTCCCTTTTCTCCACATCCTCACTAACACTTGTTTGTTGATTTATTGATGATGACCATTCTGACAAGTGTGAGGTGATATCTCATTGTGGTTTTAATTTGCTTTTCTAGCAGATCTTCTTTTTGCTAAGAATAGGATTCTAGTCTGTGATTGTTAAGTTAACAGTGTTTTCTGCAGTGCACTCCAGTGTTCTCAATGGGCTGAGCCATATCTTCCACAGCACTCGCTCCTCTCTAAGGGACATTTGGATTGTTGTCACTCTTGGGCTATTAGGAATATTCATATATAAGTTTTTTGTATAAATATGTTTTAATCTATGTTGGGTTTATACCAGAAGTGGAGTTGTGAGATCATATGGTAATTTTGTTCCATTTTTTGAGGAAATGCCAAACTGTTTTTCACAGTGACTATAACATTTTACATTCCCACCAGCAATGTTTGGATGTTTCAGTTTCTTTGTATCACTTGCTATTTTCTGTGTTTGTTTGTTTGTTTTGGTTATATCCATCCTTGTGGTAGGTGGAAAGTGGTATCTCATTGTGATCTTGTATCTTGCAACCTTCCTAAACAGTGTGTTTGTTTTTTATAAATTTCAGCCCATATGCTCTTTATTTATTTTACTTTCTTCATTGCATTTCCTTAGGATCTCCAATATGATGGTGATTAGAGATGGTAGAATGGACATGCTTCCCTTGTTTCTGATCCTGGAGGGAAAGCATTAAGTTTCTCACCATTAGGTACGATGATAACTATGGATGGGTTTTTCTTTTTTATTTATTTATTTATTTATTTATTTTTTAAATATATCTTTATTGATTTCAGAGAGAGGAAAGGAGAGGGAGAGAGAGATAGAAACGTCAATGATGAGAGAGTCATTGATCGGCTGCCTCCTGCACGCCCCCGACTGGGGATCGAGCCCGCAACCCAGGCATGTGCCCTGACCAGGAATCGAACCACGATCGCCTGGATCCCAGGTCGATGCTCAACCGCTGAGCCACGCCCGGCCGGGCTGGATGGGTTTTTCATAGATGCCTTTTATCAGGTTAAGTAGTTTAATGAGAATTTTTATCATGAAATCTTTTTTTTTTAATTCTCACCCGAGTATATTTTTTCCATCGCTTTTACAGAGTAGAAGAGAGAGAGAGAGAGAGAAACATTTATATAAGAGAGACACATCGATTTCTTGTTTCCCACATGCGCCCCGACCAGGGCCGGAGAGTGAGCCTGCAGCCAACGTACGTGCCCTTGGCTGTAATAAAACCCAAGACCCTTCAGTCCGAGGGCCAGTGCTCTAACCACTGAGCCAAACCGGCTAGGGATTGTCAAGATGGCTCACACAAGTCAACATTACAGTTAACAAGTCATGAAATCTTGTTGAATTTTGTCAAATTCTTTTTCTACATTTCTTGAAATAATGGTTTTTCATTTTTAGTCTATAAAAATGGTAGATTACGTTGGTTGATTTTCCACTGTTGAACTAACGTTACTGGGTTAAATCCTACTTGGTTATGATGTATTATATAAAAGGGATTTTGTTAGGGATTTTTGTATGTATATTCATGAGGGATTTGGGTCCAGAGTTTTCTTTCCTTGAAATGGCTTTATGTGGTTTTGCTTTTAAGGTAATTTTGACTTCATAAAATGAGTGGGGAAGTGTTCCCTTCTTTTTCAGTTTTAGGAGGAGTTTGTATAGAACTCTCTTAATTGTTTATTAGAATTTTCCATTAAAGCCAGTTAGTGTGGAGTTTTCTTTGTTGAACCATTTTAAACTTTGAATTCAATTTCTTTGATTGTTGTAATACTCCTCATTTTTTTTGTGTAGATTCAAGTTTCCATTTGATATCATAATCCTACTACTAGAGTAGCTTCCTTTAATATTTCATGTGATTTATCTTGTCAGATATTACTTCCATTACATTTTGTTCTTCAAAAACTCTATTACATTATGTTAGACTTTCTTACTTCATACGTCTTGTCACTTAACTTCTTTTCCATATTTACCATCCTTCTAAGATGTTGTGTTTTTTTTTGCTGTAATTACAGTAATTATCCACAGTGCAGCACAGAGAGACAAAGCAATATTAACAATGAAAGAGAGGTTAAGATACTTGGAGAGAGATTGAAAAGGCATAACGGAATTCACTGGTGTTCTAGAAGGCGAAGAGAGAGGACTGGGGTAGCAGTAATTTTTAAGAGATAACAGTTTTTCAGAATTGATAAGGTCACCATTGTACAGTTTCAAAACCCTAACAAATACCAAGGAAGTAAAATGAAGAGAAATTTGTCTATGTCCAGACATTATGATGAACCTTTGGAATAGTAAAGACAAGTAAAAGATTTTAACAGAGAGAAAAAACATTGTTCAAAGAAGGAATATTAAGGCCATCAGATGACTTTTAACTGCACCAATGGAAAAAGGAAGATGGGTGGATCTTCCATGTCGTGGGTCAAGAGAAATCACCCAGTATTCTATACTTCAGGAATAAATCTTTCAGGAACGTGGGGAGAATAAACACATTTTCATACAAACAAAAGCTGAGATAATTTGATAGCTATAGGTCTTTATTAAAAACATTTCTAAAGGATCTATTTCAGGAGAAAAGAAAGTTGTCGCATATTGAAGTTCTGAGATTTAAGAAGAAATTAAAAACAGAGAAAGTTTTATGCATGTGAGTTAATCCAAACATACATTTAATGGGCAATAAGGCAAATGTCTTCCAGGGTTAACAACAAACAGTAAAACTAAAATAGGGGAGGGAGTAGAGTCACAGGGTTTTAAGATCCTGGGGTTGCTTGGATGGGTAAAGATATCAGACTTTGATAAATTAGAGATTCATGTGATCATCTTTAGGGTAAGAAATAAAAATATATATATATATAAAACAGTGGAGGGAAAAATCTAAGAGAGCAAGAAAGGAGACTTACAAGAAACATAGAAAACAAGAAAATAGAAAATGCAACATAAAATGGTACATAAATCCAGATATATCAGAAATTTATATAAATATTAGTGGGTTATGTTCATTAAAAAGTTCCACTGAAAGAATTTTCACTCAGAACTCTACTGTCTCAGCATTCAGTGTTGTCATGATGAAGTTTAGAGCTCTCTATTTATCCTTGGATTCTATAAATCAGAATATTTTTTTATTGGGTCCTCTGTGTTTATTCCTTCTGTAACTTAAAGACCTCTTCTTGATATCTTTTATACTTTCTTTCTCTTTTTCTTTCACCCTGCATTCTGGAAAGTTCCTTGGCTTCATCTTCTAACTTTCCACTTTGCTCTTAAGCTGTGTCTATTTATCCTTATACTCACATATTAGGTTTTTATTTTCACGGTATTTTCCCTCTTGAGGTGTCTACTTATTTCTCTCTCAAGTGTGGAATACCATGCTCATTACCTTTAACATATACATTAATGTTATTGTTGGGTTTACAATTTCTCAGATGACCATTCTTACTTTGAGTTTGGTTTGTCTCTTTGATCGCATCAGTTTTCTTTAAATATTGTTTATTGACTGAGGAGGTTTGCATTTTGAGAATGCCTGTCTTTGGTGACTGGTAGAATGTGGAGGGGCATGTGGCCAGGCCCAGTGCTGGATGGCTACTCCTCTGGGGATGTGTGCCAACTGTGCCTCCCGGGATGTGGTGGCTGCCTAGGAGCTGTCCTACCTCTCTTCCCTGTCAGCTCCCCTGCCACTGGAGCAGACATAGCAGCCCAGTAAGGAAGTTAACTGCACATGGAGCATCCCCTACCGTTGGTTCTGGCAACAGCGCCCTGCTCAGCTTTCAGGATCTGGTTTCTCTCTAGTTGCTTCCCCACTCAACTCCCTGACTTCCTGACACAGGCTTGTATTGTGGTTTTCTTAACAATTGTTTCTCCATGGATTCCACTCCATCTGCTCTTTCTATATGGTTTTTCATTACTGGTTACTAAATCAACCCACAATGAGTGGCTTAAAATAACAGCTATGTATTATTTAACAGTTTTTGTGGGTCAGGAATTTAGCAGTGGCTTATCTGCGTGGTTCTGCTTGGGGTCTTTCATGAGGTGGCAGATCTTGGCCAGAGCTGCGTCACCTGAAGGTTGACTGGGGCTGAAGGAGCTGCTTCCAAGTTGGCTTCCTCTGTAGCTTTGGGCAGGAAACCTGTTTCCTACCTTTAGGCCTGTCCATAGGGCTGCTTGAGTCTCCTTGTGGCATGGCAGCTCACTGCCCCAGAGCCAGTGATCCAAGAGAGGGAGTAAGGAGGAATCTCATGCTTGTTATGTCCTAGTCTTGGATGCCAGCACGCTGTATTCTTTACAAGTGTGTTACCAAGTACAGTCTACTCTTAGGGGAGGGGAGCTGTATTTTCATCATAAAATCATAGGACATAAGGAGTACCATAGGATCTGTAGACATATGTAAAACTGTTCTCACTCTTACTGAGGAATTTCTCCAGTGGTCTCCTGGTCTGACATGAAGTAGTGACCCTGGAGGTCTGTCTCCACCTCGCCCTTGTAGATCAAACTAGTTGTAGACCTTCCAAGTGTTAGCATGAGACTGAGCTTTTCTATGTCGTATAACTTTTGTGGTTATTTTCATTATCTTTTCTTTTGTTATGGGCTTTTGTCTAGGTAATTTAATTTAAAAAGGAGTATGTGTCTAGCTTCTTTAGTGCTTGCTTTCTCGCTTATTATTGAGTTTGATACACCTTGCTTAGAGTTTGGTAAGTTTAAAATGACCAAATTAGGTCACTCTTGGGCAGACAGTGCTACATCAGGCTCTAAATCTGCCCTTCCTCTAACCTGCCCCTTCACTGGCAAAACAATGCAAGTAGAAAGGGCGTTTCTAGTATTGGGGGCATATTTTGCAGACCTGAGGTTTTGGAGCTTGAGTTGTTGAGTGAAATCACATTCCCCATTTCTGTCTTAGATGACACTTGGATGATAGTTTATTTGACATTCATTGAGCTCTTGCTGTGCTCTGATTATGTACCAGACCTTGTATGGGCTCTGGGCACAGTTTCCTGATACAGGCTCAGGGTTGATGGCATTTCATTGTTCATGCTGTAATAACCATGATGCATGGGCGAGAGCTGTGAGAGAGTGCTGTCTGGACGTCGGTTTGTTACTGTTTTCCTTTCATTTTTGGTCTTCTGTCCTTTCTTCCCTTGAACTCTCTCTGCAGAGTATTTGAAAGACAAATGGGTAGCAGGTGGCAGTATTCACTGCAGGGAATCTTTTTGGTTGAATGCCTGTCAGAGGAGTAGAAGGAAGAGGGGCATTCCCAGATGTGGAGGGGGTAATAGTGGTCGGACCTCAGCCATCTTGTGCTCAGGTGTGTTCATGGCGCAGAAGCAGAGAGCTGTGGGAGGGGCAACCCCACTGCCCACTGCACAGGTTCCTGCATGGCAACTCCAGCAGTGCTGTCAGCCCCAGAGGAAATTGATTTGTTTTACACATACTGCTCTGCACCCATGGGACACAGTTTTCAAACACAGCTACCTTTTTCTTATCTCCCCCCCCCCCCCCCCCCCCCCGTGGCTTCTTAAAGAACATTCACTCTTTCCTCCTCCGTTTATCATGCTAATGGAAGCTTTAGTTTGGTCACTGGCTCATTTTGGTCTGGGCTCACCTTGCTCAGGTTTGCTCACTGATAGTTAGGCTTGATTTTATCTGTATCAAATAACTAGTTAGTTTAGCTTCTAATCATAGAATGTGTATAATGCTATACATAGCTTTCATTACTGGAATAATGGCAGAAAATAGCTTTAGTATTAGGAATGTGAAAATCTAGCTCATAAGCCTCCTCCCCCCCTTTTTCTTATTGAAATGGTTGTTTCTGAAATACAGAGTTTCATGAATACCATTGTGCTATAGCAAAACCAGCTGGCTGTCTACTAGTTTCCTCTGGTGTGTATGGGGTTGCGGTGGTTCTGACCCTGTTTCTGTTTGTTTCAATTCATCTCACTGCTGTTATGAAGCCCCTCGCAGAAACCCAGCAATGGGCGAGGTAGGGAGGCCACTGGGCAGCTTCTATTGGACAGGGATGTAGATGTGGATGTGACCTGCAGACAGGAGCCCTGAGAGAGTTTTCTGGGAAGGGGCAGGCAGATGTGGTTAGTGTACCTGGGGGACACATGGAGTCATCCAACTCAAGGGTGTTTTCATGCTTTTAATTTAAATAGTTACAGAACCAAAAGTGAGGTTTAAAATGTACCTTTCTGTGTGCCACATTCTGGTGAGGGAGAGAATGGTGTCATCGTTCTCTTTGCTAAGTGATAATTACAAGTGTGGAGACAGATGTGAGCTTTCTGGGAGCCGAGGGAGCCATACCCAAAATGCAGTGCTCCAGGAAGGGAGGAGGTGTGGCAAGTTTGTCTCCATTGACTGGGACAGGGGCCCCAAGGGCTTGGATCTGCAGGGGAAGGGTTGGTGGTAGGGGCCCAGGGCGGGCCGGGAAGGGCATCTACTCACCGCTCTCAGTGGGCACAGCCTGTCCTGTCCAGAACACCTCCTTCTCAAACATGGCACATGCTCAATACAGGAGGAGCCAATAGGAAAGTCCATTCCTGGGAACTACAGAGACATACTCCCCGAGGAGGCCAAGGACTGGGGCTAGATTCGGGCCTTTCTCCTGCTTCTCTACCTGCTTTGCTGCTTGAGAGAGACCTTGGGGTCCCTTCCAGGGGAGACCTACTCTGGAGGGCTGAAGCCTCTCCAGCTTGGATTTTGGGGAGAAGCCAGAGGTGCCCATACCCTCTCTGCAGGTGTTTCTCCTGCACCGGCTCACGTTGAGCTCACTGTAGCCTGGGCTAGGTCTGCCTTGCAGTGAATGGGAACTGGTTTGAATGGGACTCCTGCTCTGACCACATGTGACTAGGAGCAACTTGCTTAGTCTCTCCAAGTGGAGTGTCTCATCTGCCAGGGGACCATGGGAAGTAATTAGGGAGCACAGGTGCCTGGCTCAGAACCTGGCCTACAGGGTGCCTTCAGTGCAGCTCCTTCCTCCTTGTCCAGGGCCACTATCATCACAGGGACAGCTACCAAATAGAATATGTGGATCTCTCTTGAGCCCTGCCTGGCCTGACTTGGTTCAAGGAGAACTATTCTGTATGTAGGGTGTGTGGGGCCAGCTCTTGTGGTGCTTCCTTACCCCAGCTCTGTGCATGCCTTCTCCTGGAAGCGTCCGGTGCTCTGTGGGCCTGCCTACATGCCCTGCAGCTATGAGACTGCCCCAGGTTTTGGCACTCTGTCTTGGTTGCTGGTTGAGAGGAATGGTGAGAATATCCAGGGTACTGCTGAGTAGGTGAATGCAGTAGCTCTTAGTTCCTTTCTAGTTAGTAGTTAACCTTGGCCAATCCCCTCAGTTTGAAACCTAGCTTAACCACATGTTTCCTGGGTGACCTTGACCCATGGGCATCCTCCCAGTGCCTAGAGTTTGCTTACAGAGAGAGAGACTAGAGTTTGCTTACAGAGAGAGAGAGGTGACATTTTTTCCTGCAGGGGCTGGTGTGAGAGTCCTGGGAGCAGCTACATATATAGACAGGGCACCGCTTGTCATCTTATAGAGTTCCTTTTTAAGGAAAAGGTAAGAAAAACATTTTGTGTAAATATTTTATGTGCATTTAGTGAGCTGATGAGCATTAGAGATTTTGACAAGTTTCCAGATGCCTACTGGAAAGAAGTGTGTGTACTTGGTATCCTGTGTGTAAAGTAAGACAAGAATGTGTGTGGAGATCCATGTGTGTTCCATGCAAGCACACACATACACACATACACACACACACACACTCATACGTGCCCCAAGCCCTGATCCAGAATGACTCTAGCCTCAGAGAGTCTCTGCTACCTCTGGGAGTAGCCTGTACCTAATTGGCTTGGGGAAACCATCTTAATTATTTATCTTTAAGGCAAAGTCTGATGGCAACTTATTTTGCTTGGGTTTGGGATGGTGCATGACAGTCTACCCCTAGAGCAGACCTGATTATCCTATATAATGGCATGCAGTTCTGGGTCTACCCTCATTTCTGAGTTGTGGAACTAGAGGCAGTGGTCCTTTGGGGATAGTGAGAGGTGGGCTGCGTACTCTAGGTAGGCAGAGCAGTGTGAGCCAGTGCCCATGTGGGCTGGGTGACTCCACACCACTGCAATGACTGCTCCAGGGTTACTGGGATGCTGCTGTGGATAGGGGTGGTAGGGGAGCCAGACTGGGACCCAGGAGACCCTTCTAGCTCTGGTCCACATTCTCAGGCCAGGGTGGGCCTTTCTTAGGTATAAAGCAAGGATTGATGTGACAAGATTTTTTGTTTTAGAAAAATTATGTTCCTAAAATGAAGAAGTTGGTAGAAGCAACAGCATAAAATAGAAGGCTAGCACAAGTAAATAGGGGAAAATACTCAGGTTAAACGCGAGTCAGCAACTGCACTAAAGAGTTGTGACTGCTGTCCTGCTAGCAGTCCGCATAGCCTGTCAGACCCTGGAGACTCCAGTGAGGTGCTGGGCTCTGGGATAATTTCCTGATGTGGCTCTTTGGTTGTCTGCCATCCTAGGCCTGTCTTGAGGCTCCCACTTTCAGGCTGGTCACCTAGGGACTCTCTTCTGGCCCAGGCACAGCTTCAGCCTTGCATTGTAGGGACTTCCGTGAGGACCACTGACCTTCTCCAAAGTCACTGGGGATGATGTTTAACAGAGTAAGAGAAAATAAAAGAAGCAAATCATTCATTCTGAATAAGGGCTGGTCACTCTCTTCCTTCATGTCACTGAGAACAGGAAAGGCTCAGATTATGTTCAGTTTAATAATTGTTCTAAGGAATGATGCTTCCAGAAAGCCTCATGGAGACTCTGGTGCTAACAGTAACGGTGAGTAACGTTGGGTGTAAATTATTATGCCTTTTAAATTTGGAAAGGCCGGGGGACTTTAAAATGGTTTATCCCCATATTCCCCCTCAATATTGACATGGCAGTCCATACATCATTATCATCTAGAGTTTCATAGCAGAGGCTGAGGATGACAGTTCACTCAGAGCCTCCAGGGAAGCCACACCTGCAAGAGGACCACTGGAGTCATTAAGGACGTGCTTGATTCATTCCTGCAGCTCATCCTGGGACCGATTTTCTCCTCCTCCTCAGAAACCATTTGCTGTGGAACGAATTATGTCCCTACCCCGCAGTATGACTTCATCTGGAGACAGGGCCTTTAAAGAGATAAATAAGGCTAAATGAGATCCTAAGGGTGAGGCCCTAATCCAATAGGCCTGTGGCCTTATAAGAAGAGCGAGAGACACCAGAGTGCTCTTTCCCCTCCATGAGAGGACACTGTGAGAAGGCGGCTGTCTGCAAGTCGGGAAGAGGGCCCTCACCAGGAACCGACCATACCCACACCCTGATCTTGGACTTCCAGCCTCCAGAAGAGTGAGAAGTAAATGTCTGCCATTCAGGCCTCCTTATCTGTGGCATTATGTTATGGTTCCTGAGCTGCCCAAGATACAATGTTTTATGTATTCAATGGCTGCATTTTTAGGAGAGCAACTTGCAGTTGACCTATCTGTGGGCAGGTCCCAGAAGATATAAACAGATGTCACTGTTATTTATTGATCATTGAAAAGGCGGGACGATTATGTGGTTACCCATGTTCTCCTTAACCTGAGAGTCTGCTTGCCCCTTTGGGCCTCATGGCTATTAATGTGTAGGTTGTTTACAGCTGGCTCTTTGGGGTTCTTTTTTCAGCAAATGGGAAGACCAACACATAATTAACAAGAGCAAGAAGAGTATCACTATGTGTCAGGCACTGTTTAAGGAAAAACTCATATGTATATCTAAATATATACAAACATTCATTATTATCATCTATCATCAATCATCTAGATACACACACACATCATCAATCATCTAGATACACACATACACACACATGCACGCGCACGTGCACACACACACACTGACATAATGCTCACTTTTGTTCCTAACAGCAACTCTAAGGTAGCCACTTTATAATCCTTCCTTTAATTGAAGTGTAATTTATATTACATAAAATTAACCATGTAAAAATGTACAGTTCAGTGACATTGAGTACATTCACAGTATTATACAGTCACCATATCTCTCTAGTTCTAAAACATTGTCATAATCCCAAAATAAAACCTTGTACCTGTTAAGCAGTCACTCCCCATCCTCACTCCCCCAGCCCTGGCCATGCCAATCTACACTCTGCCTTTGGATTTGCCTGTTCTCTATGTGGCACATAAATGGAATTACAGTATGTAGCCTTTGGCATCTGGCTTCTTTCAATTAGCATGTTTTGGGGGGTTTTCCATATTGTAGCATGTATCACAATTTTATTCATTTTTATTGTTGAATAATATTCCATTGTATGGAGACACCACAATAGGTTTATCCATTCATTGATGGACATTAGGGTTTTTTCTACTTTTTGGTATTGTGGATAGTGCTGCCATGAATATTGTTGTACAAATTTTGTTTGAACACCTGTTTTCACTTTTTTGGGGCATGTCCCTAGGAGTGGGACAGCTGGGTCACATGGTAATTGTATGTTTAACTTATTGATGAACCGCCAGCCTGTTTTGCGTAACAGCTGCAACATTTTACCTTCCCAAGACTGTACTCTTCTACTCCCATTTTAATAAATGAAGGACCTGATGTGTGGGGAGGTAGAGGGACATGCACAGGATAAGTAAGATAGCCCTCTGGTGACAGAGGCAGGTCCATGTTGGCCCCATCCTTGGGAGGCCACCACCAGTCCCTTGCTCCCTGGCGTGCATGTTCTTCCCTGGCTGGGCATCCCCAAGCAGGAGCAATGAGATGGAGGCAATGATGGGCTCAGGGAGGAAGGGTGTCCATGCTGGGCCTTTTCTGGAGCAGAAGAGGGAAGGGCCCTCCGAGGGATGAGTAGTGTGAAGGAGGGCAGGGATCTTAGGGAGTTTAATGAGCTCTCGTGGTTTGGGATTTTGTTTGATAAGTTGCCTATAGTTTTCAGTCCCCACTGCTACCCAGGTTGGCCAAAGCTACCACCTGTGTCCTTGCTTGTCAGGATGTGCTAACTTTTGTCTTTCACACTGATCACTGACACTCATCCTGGTGGAATTGTCTTCTAACCTTTTTAAGGGGAGACCTCTGGGCCATGGGGCCACCCTCTGCGTGGTGGCCGTGGCAGAGGCCAAGCCCTTTTGAGAGCTATTGCTGTCTTTCCCATCAGAGGCACCCTCATGCTCCCTAGCAACAACCCTTCAACAAGATGAAGATTTCTGCCATTGGAAATGCTCACTTTCAGATATGGTGTTACTTGGCTTTGCTTTTACTGACAGTAAATTGCTGAAGGCATTTCAATTACACAGTGAAAATCATTAGCAGAATTCTTGTTACTTAGCATCAGACTGTGGGATTTAATTGTGGTTTCTTATGGGTGGCAAAGTAAATATATCTGAAGGGAGACTTATTCAGATTTCCCAGTATATCATTATCACATTCTTGTGTGATAGTTTCCTGGTAATTCAACTTGATTTAGTATACTATATCAGCATGACTTTCCTTTATAAGTTATGGAGATTTAAATTTATTTTGCAAAGGAAACATTGAAGACTACTCCAGACACTCCTGTTTAATGTGTTCATTGCATGAGAAGCGGATGGTTTTACCTCCTGGAAACTTTCATTCTGTTGCCCAGAGGACAGAATCAGGTGGAAGTCACTGGTGTGGACTCAGCCACCCATCACTCTCTGCTCCATCGCCTCTTCCTCTCCACCGCTGCTACCCTCTGACACGAATGTGAGAACACCACTGCACAGTCTTGTGTGAGCACAAATCCGCAAGAGACAGCAGCAGCAGTGTGCTGTTCCAGAAGACAGGCCTCTGCTTGCCTCTCAAGTTCAGGGGAATTATTATCAGTAGCAGCATTCCAGGTTTTGGATGACATCACCACAGGCCCAGGGGTGCCTGGACTGGCTTGTGCACAATCTCCCTCCCTCCTTTATTCACCCTCAATAGCTCCTTGAGTTTACTCACTGGCTGCAGCCCAGTAAGGTTTCAGGGTCCACAAGGTGCTGGGGCCACTGGTGCTGCTGGGGCCTTTTCCCACAGTGTTCTCCTGTATCTCTTCTGTTGTTTGAATCCAGTAGAAGTGTTTCCACCACTGAGAGAGTGCTGTAAGTAAGACCTGCTCCTTGGGAGGTGGGAGGGAGATGGCCCTTCCAACCCTGGGCTGGAGTCCAGGTGACAGTATGTTCTCTGTTAGGAGGTGTGGGTGTGCCTGCAGGCTTGAACTGCCCTTAAAGGGCCTGTTGAGAGCACCGCTCCCTGTGTGAACTGAGGGCTGGCATGGGTCTCCAGGGAGTGCCTCACTCCCATCCTTGTAACTGCCTCCTGAGGCATCTATGCATTCCCATTAGTAGAGAGGAAAATGGCATTGGGCTAATTTCAATAACTTCTCTAAAATGCTAGAAAACACTAGTGACCAAGTGGAATGCAGGTTGGCCTGGCTCTGCATCACCCCTGATCACAAGTTCTCCTTTAGGTCCCAAAGTCCTACATTTCTTTTACAGTGTGTCTAGACTTTACTTTAAGCTGTTTTAAATTCTAACATAACTTTGCTTCGTGATATTATTTCCCTTTCTTTTTAGATGGCCAGTTTATAGTTTTAGTTTTTTGTTGTTGTTTTTAAATATATCTTTATTGATTTCAGAGAGAGGAAGGGAGAGGGAGAGAGAGATAGAAACATCAATGATGAGAGAGTGGTTGATCAACTGCCTCCTGCACGCCCCCTACTGGGGATCCAGCCTGCAACCCGGGCATGTGCCCTGACTAGAATTGGACCTCGATCTCCTGGATCCTGGGTTGATGCTCAACCACTGAGCCACGCTGGCTGAGGCTAGGTTATAGTTTTTTAATCTCTTGTTTCATAAGTTTTTATTTTCTTTCTTCTCTGAAAGCACATGGCAGGCTGCTGACTGAAACCACTCATGTTTCTTTTTGTACATATTTCTGAACATATGTTCTTCTTCTACCTCCTGCTGTGTTTTTATGTTTTCTTTATGTGGCAGGATGTTTTCATGGCTTCTGTGTTTCTTGTTTGTTCCTCCCTGAAAGAGAAGCCCACATTGGTCCTAGCGGGTCCCAAAGTGTGTGGTCATATTCTGCAAGGCCCTACTCTCTCTTAGGGCCTTGGACTTTGAGTTGGGTGACAGACAGCTCACTTGGGCTAGGGCTCATGCCACTTTAGAAACCAGCAGCCCGGGTAGGTTGTTGAGAGGAGTCTCCGTGACCTCCGACTCTTACATCGCACCCCATTTGGCTGGGACCAGTGTCTCCCACCCCTCTCCTCCAGGGCACACTGCCTTTTTGGAAGGTCTTCAGAGGGTCCTCAAGGCTCCCAGCCATCCATGCTGTCACACTGGAGTTTGCAGAAAGGGTTTGACATTTGTGGCCATGAGTGGTTTGTTTTTCTGATTTCTTTACATGACTCATTGGCAGTTTGGGACCTCGAGAGGGAAATGTATATGGTTGGACCAGTGGCCTTCTACCAGCCCTCCCATCCTATCTTATAGTGTTTGCTCTTCTCTCTCCCTCAGCCAGGAGTCTACATCACTGTCCTAGACAGAATTGCACCTTCCTTACTACATTGCTGCTCTTGTTGCCTTGAACCAAGCTTTGGATTTTGTAATATTAAGCTTTTTCTGTGATCATGTCCAATAGATGATATGCCTTGAGGCCAGGATGATGGGCTACCTGAAATTCTACACAGGATCCAATAGGTGACATGTTGAGTGAATTAATTAAAACTTGATGGGTATTCAATAAAGACAGAGGTTTGGTTTATTGTAAACTTAAATAACAGTGTAGTATGATGGGTGGCTAAACAGTAAATTTCAGTTTTGAGCACTTTCTGAGCAGCATATTGTCTTGAACAATAGGTGGGGGCAATGTCACTGAAGGAATATGCCCATAATAAAAACCATTATTAGTGCATCATCGACCTACTGTAGCCAGGCTCAGAGAAGAGCAATTAGAATTGGGAAAGGCCAACACACCAGGTCCTGTGAAACATTATCGTCCAGGTCTTAAGCCCTTATGTGGCTCTGCAGAGTGTGAGGGAGGGTGGGTGGGTGGAGAAGGGGAGGCGAGACCAAGAGCAGGGCAGACAGCAGGGCTGTATGTAGCATAACTGGAACCTGTGGTAGAAACTGAGGGATCCAGAGTGAATTATAATGTATAAAAAGAATCATATATACATTCTACAATTGAAAAATATAGGATCTAAAGTGAATAAGTCACTGGACAGAAGACTGGACACAAAGAAAGCAGGCTTAGTGAGGGGGCAGCAGTTGAGTGCACTGTATCTGTATTGAAGCACAGGAGAATAGAGGATACAAAGTACAATGGGAGCGACCTGTGGGCAGAGTGAGACTGTCTAATGGAATGGAATGAGTTTCTAGGGGTGGGGAGCACATTAAAAAATACTTGAGTAGGTAAACGCTATGGATCTTTCTAAAGTATTGAAAGATCTCCATGCTAGATTCATGAAGCAGCCTACACTTAAATGCAAAAGCAAGGAAACAAACAAGAAATACACTTCTCATATCTAGGCACATCATTGTTGACAACTAGAGACAGAGACAACCTGAAAAGCAACCAGATTTCAAGATCGTCCATTGCACTCCCAGGAGCCACAGTCTGTCTGGCGCTCGTCTCGAGTCCATGCCTCTCCTAGTGAAGCCGCTGCTCCCCTGCTCATGCATGTCTGCTTCACTAGCTGATCTGTTCTGGTTTTTTCATAGTTTGTACTCAGACCAGCAAAATACATATGTACCTCATGTAGTGATTGTTCAGGCAACCACTTTTCTCCACAATTCCTTTTCAAAACTACACCAACTTTTAGAGCACTATCGTTATCCCCCTCCATACAATGACCTTTTTACCCAAAACAAATTAAATTATATGGAGTGATATTATAGCCTTATGGTTTCAAAAGAGGGACATATACCAATTTTTTGATAGAACCTTTCCCACCAGAAAATATGGAACAAATGTCATTGTATATAGTGTTTGGCTAAACACCAAACAGGTTCATGTGTGCACCTTGTGAAAGATGCCACAACAGTTGCATCTCCCGTCACACTCTGTTCTGTTGTGAATCTGTTTCCACTTGCCCTCATATTGTCCTAATGGTGTTATGCTGTGCTGCAGCTCTGTAAATGCACTCACAGTGCAAAATAACCATGAACCTCAAAAAGGCGTACAAATTGGTGAAGAATATAGTGGTGAAGAAATAAGAATGTGCCTTTGAAAGGGTGACTCTCTTGCCCCATTCTCCTCCATTGCAGCCCCTGGTAAGTCCTGTTCTCCTCCTCTGGGGCATACTGTTAAGCCTTCCTTATATCGCATTTTGTGAAAATGCAAATTGTGTTTATTTGTTTTTAAATTATTTATTACTTTATAAGTTTGTTTTTACTGTTCAGTGATTTTTTTTTTACCTGTGAAAAATTGTTTGTTTAACTTCAGTTGTGATTGAACACATCATAATTTTCCATTACAATCAGTGGATACATTGTTTTCCTGTATAGTAGAAGGGTTTTCAGAACAAAATAACAGCCTAAGTGATGGGAGGGTATTTAAGAGTTCCCATTACTCCTTGTCCTTGCCAGCACTTGGCAAGGAATTGCCAGACTGTTATACTTTAGGCAGTCTAGTGGGTGTGTATTTACATCTATTTTTGTTTTTAATTTGCATATCTTTGATTACTAATGAGACTTGAGTACCTTTTCATGTGCTTATTGGCCATTTAGATCTCTTTTGTGAAGTGCTTTTTTCAGTTTTACCCATTTTTCTATTTATGCCTACTGGCCCCAGATGTTTCCACAGTGATTTTTCATGCTAGATAAAAGTGTAGCAAAGTATACAAAATCTTTAGGAAAAAAAGAATTTTCTCAATAATCTATATTCAAATGTGTGAGGACTTAGGGAAAAGTGATGTTCACATGCCCTTGCTGAAAGAGCTCCTTGAAGACGGGACCAGACTCCATACAGAGCCATGGAGTAACAGAGTAACAGGTCAGAGAAAGCCTGGTGGAGACCCCATGTGCACAATGTATAGGGAGTGTGGAGAACAGGATGTCTGTGCCGCAGACCTCACAAGAAACAGCAGCGGCATGCATGGCAGCGATGGAGGAGGATGGTAAGGGTGAGCCGGCAGAGGGCCCGGAGGGCACAGTCCATTGCTTCATGCTCTTTCGGGCTAACTGACCAACATGTAAGGCGTTTAAGAACATCACGCAGAGATTATCAGTAAAAGAACCAGACATAGCTAATAGGACTCACGCTGGTAGTGGGGAGGTTGTAATGTGGTAATCCCCGTGCCGTCCGTGGTGAGTCATCAGTTACTCTGCTTTGTGGATCAAGGCCATGAGCAGGCCTTTCACACACACAAGGTCCAGATGTTCAGTGAACATAAACAGGAGTTTAAACATAAACACTTAAACCGATGAGGTAACATTTCACCTCTCAGTTTGTCAGAGATCAGAATGTGAACAGTGAATCATGTGGGCAGTCACTAGAGAGACAGCACTCTTGAATTTGACAGGGTATAATTTGCAGAGACCTACATGGAGAAGATTTTGTTCAACTTCTCTGAAATTAAAAATGTACAGTATTTTACTTCTCATGCCGAAGTACCTCTAAATGTGCTTAGTCAAGAAAATCCTAAGATGTATTAAGGTAAAGAGTACTGTGCCAGGTGTAGAGCAGGCATGTGTGTCTCCTCTCCTCCCCCCAGAACATCCTGGATGGACCCACGGGGATGGTGACTATGAGCTCAGCAAAGTAGGAAAGAGTCAGACTTTTCTTTGTTTGTTTATATTTTTACTCTTTATACTTAAATATCTATAGTTTCTAAGAGTTATGAAAACCACCTAACACCAGAAAGAATTTTGATTGTTAATATTGTTAAAAGAATCTGTGTGTATTACCCCGCTTATCCAGACCCATGGTTTGTTACCATTATTTAATCACTGAGAAATTCACCCACCATTTTGGGAGCACACAGAGCAGAGACTGTTCTGGCATCATTACTGCTCTTACATGGAAGGGGACACAGAATAACAGTCATTAAAATGCCGTAAATAGCAACTTGTCCTGAATTTACCCTCACCCTCTGAAGGAATTATCTGTCCTGCTCCTTGTACAGGAGCGCGCCCCAGAGGCCAGCAGTGAGCCGATTGAGCAATGGAGCGGGATCTTCCCTCCTTGAAACCCTGACAATTCTGTTCCCTCCCTGAGCCTTATGCCTCTTCTGTAAAAGTGGTGATAATCATACCTGCTTCCTAATCTGGCAAATATTAGGTGTAGGAGAAAAGTGCTTGTAAGTAAGAAAGTGTTTAAGAGTTGTTAGTTTCTCCTCCCTCTTAGGGATTTGGCATGTCTTTATAATCCAGTGCCTATTTCTGAAACATAATTCTTTAGGTATGAGTAGGATAATGGCTACATCCAGTTTCATCTGAGTTTTTTACAAGTGTGTTCCTGCTGCCTGAATTCTGTTGAGGAGCCTCCTGAGATCCAGGCCACTCCTTGGGAGGGTTAGGGCTGGTGGCACTGCGTTACTGCAAATAGAGTCGCAGGGAAGACCTCCCATGAGGGAGACAGTGCTCATGGGCAGGGCCTCCTCCTCAGTCACTTTGCTCCATTGAAGTAGACAGTGGTGCTTGGCTAGGGTCTGCAGCACGCCGGGTACCTCTGAACTCTTCCAAATGCGTTGCTAGATTTTTAAAAACACATTTCTGATGTAACTGAAAGTTCGTGCTGTTCCAACAGTGTGTTGTGATTCAGAAGCCACACTGAGCAGTTGAAGCTTTGAGGTGTAGCTAAGGGTATACTGGCTGCAAGGGATGGGTAAAGGTCTTTGAATAGACCAGCACAGAGGCTGGGAGAGTACCTCAGGAGACAGTGGGAACACCGGCATAGGGCAGGAGCACACAGTCAGGGGCACACAGTGTCCATTCACCAGGGGGCAGCACTGTGATCTGTAGAACTGTGTCTGACAACTGCTGATGGGTACAAACCAAATTTCAAGTATACCAGGTGTTCTGTGAACCCCCAGATATGAGAATGATAAGGAATTGGGGCCGAGTGGGATTTCTAGGTGTGCCACAACATTGGCCTTGCTGAGTTCATTGGGTAACATGACACTTTTCCCTTGCTTTTTGGTAGATGGACAGTGTCCTCACCCTCGGGGGAAGCAGGTGGGCTGGCAGGACAGGCGTCCACAGGCCGGGAGAAGGAGACGCTCCCAGGTACTCTCATCTACCCCTGCTGGTGACCTGCCTGCCCGGCCCCATCCTGTTGCAGACAATGACTCACCTGTGACCCCTGCTTCTCCTGGTCTGCTTTGCCCACCTGTGCCCTGCCTGCACCTGACCTCAGTGCCTGTTGGTTGACCCACCTCAGCCCAGATCTTGACCCTCCCTTCTCCCACCCCAACTCGGGGTCTGGTCCTCACTTCTGGTTGCTCCCTTTGCTTGACCATTTCTTTTGAGGTTCTTAACCCTGAATTGCACCCTGGCTCCCATTAACCTCCCGACAGGGTAAGCGCCACCTGTTAGTGTTCACACCTTTCGGATGTAGACCTGTTTCTCAGCTGTTCGTTTCCTTTAACAGGGTCATTGGTAATGAAATGAGAAAGAACATCCTCTTCCTTCAGTGATGCAACCTGGAGTGTGTGGTGATGTTACTCTTCATTTGTACAGAATGTTAATGCTTTCACTGGCCACAGGTGATTTTCTTCAGGTTAGAAACATAGTGAAGGTAATGAGATACTTCAGAATCAGAATTGATTTTAGGAGTAATTCTAATGAAGCTGGGAAAATTTAATTCAAACTCACTCAACAGACAGATAAGCGCATGCTTTGTTCCAAGTCCTGGTTCTAGCATGGGTCAGGTCCAACAGCAAACACACTGACCGGCTCTGCCCCCAGAGATGGTCCTTAAAGGTAGACTGCACACCTGACAAAACAGGTGATGAGCTCCACTGATAAAGGAAAAGGAAGAGCAAGAGTGAGGGAGTGTGTGGGTGTACGTGTGTGTGTCTGCCTGTATGTGTGCACATGCATGCTTGCAATTGGGGCTTGCCGGTGATCAACAGGACCGTCAGGGTTGGCCTCACTGAGAAGGTAACATTTTAGTAAAGGTGGGGTGGTGAGTAATGGAGGGAGAATAGTCTTCCAGGCAAAGGGAACAGGCATTGTGAGGCCTCAGTGTGAGGATGGCTGGAGAACAGCCAGGGGCCAGTGTTGTGGGTTGGTGAGCAAGGGGGAGAGGTATGAGTGGGGTCACTGTGGCCTGTGAGAGTTTTCACTTTGTGTGAGGGCTGAGAGGCCAGAGCAGAAGGAGGTTCTTGCAGAATCACTCTGGTTTCTGGGTGGAGAATAAATGCCCAGAGGACCGAGGGTGGAAGTAGGGACCAATTAGGAGCCAGGTGAGAGGTGATGCTGAGGAGGCAGTGAAAGCTGGTCAGATTTGGGATGTGTTTGGAAGGCAGAGCCAGTGTGAGTTCTTAGCAGAGTGGTAATGATGTGAGGGGGGAAGGTTTGATGGCAAGGTTTTAGGCTGATGAACTGGAAGGACGGTGTCCTCTCTAGCTCTTGAGACTAAGGCTGTGGAGAGAGCAATGGGAGTGTTGGCCTTTGGACATATTAAAGTGAGAAACTTTGATATTCAGGTGACTGTTGAGTCTTCAGCTTGGCCAGTGATTCTGGAGCTGGGATGAGGACGGGCTGGAAGTGTGGACTGGTGCAGGTTCCATGCAAGAAATGCAGGCCCATCAAGGGAGCATCAGAGAGGGAAGAGGGTCAGGGATGGGTTTGGGTGCCCCAGCCTGACAGGCTGGGGTGGGACAGGGGACCAAGTAGGGTTTGAGCCAAAGACCTGGGAGGGAAAAGCAGAGGCCCAGAGGACACCACATTGGAGTCAGGGAGTGAGGTCTGACCCCATCCCTGCAGCGACTGGGGAGGGTAAACTGGGGTTCATGCAAGGCACTGGCAGCTTGAACAGTTTGGTTGACTGGAGAGGACAAGAGTAAAAGTGGTGTGCACATAAGAGGAGCAACAGAGGCAGTAGGGCAGTAAGGACAGGGTTGAGAAGAGTTCACTGCAAAGGGGAAGAGAGCACCAGGGCAGGACCAGGGAAGATTCATTCCACAGTGGGAGCAAGAGTGACTGATTTCTGTGCAAGTGGAGCCACCAGCTCTACAGACAGCAGGGGGTGGGAAGGTGGCCACCTGGAGGAGCAGACTGAGGGAGGGGTTCAGTGTCCAGAGGGGTTCCGTCCCAGAAAGCCCTTCTGCGAGGGGAACCAGGGAGTTTGAATACAGAGGAATCAGAATGAAATGCACAAACGTCCTCGGAAACTGCCAAAATTCACAAGTTTTTGCCATACAGTGAAATGTAATTTCATAGGGTTTAACTTAAGGTTTGCGCAGGAATACTGGGGAATTGGGAGTGTGGCTGGAGCAGGGAATGCGGTGTGCTCACTGGCATGCAGTGTCCTGATGGCTGTGCTGAGTGCGATGCAGCGGGGTCTGTGGTATGAGTGGAGGTGGTTTGTGTTTTCTCAAGTTTCATGCAGCTTTCTGGGTATAGGCAGAGATTGGGCAGAGAGCAACATTTTAACATAGTTGTCACTTTAGCTAATAAGCAAGTGAGGTCAAAGGGAGGCAAGCACCCATGCAAAGAGCAGATGTTGGTGACTCTGGGTGTAGTCCAGGAGAGGGGTGGATATATGTTCCCCAGGGAAGAGCTGAGACAGCAGAAACAGCAACTGCCCATAGTTGACTTTGTTTTCAAGTTGGTGGCAGTTATGAATTAATCTCTATCAAAATAGAATACAACTAAGAATTTTAAAAAATACAGCTACCTTTTCAAGTTAGAGAACAGTACTTGGTTTCCATGGTCACTGGCAACTATTTAACTACATGGCAAGTGCTATGAGGTGACACAGGGTAATTATAGACAACAGGGAAATTGCAGAGTAAGTCTTAAATAAATACAAAGTGACTATGTGGTTTGGTTGTGGACTCATCTGCTCCAGGCCCCATCTTGCGCCCTTTCACCAGCTCAGGGGCAGTGCCCATTCTTGGGCCAACAGCCAGTCACTTACGTGTGAATCCTGCTGCTTTTCTCTTCACTAGGACCTCAGGCAGATTGTCTTCATGTTTCCCCACCCCACACCCTGCACCTTTGTGGGGTTGCTCTTCCCAGGACCAGGCTGGGAAGCAGGTGGAGGCCATGCATGGGGCTCCAGGCTGTGGCTATTGATTAATTTTTTCAACCAGAACTCTAAAAAGGGTGCTTTTAGACTTTGGGTAGTTTATCAACTGCCTATTAAAAGAAAACCTAAGTAGGGTTTTCTTTTATAAAAACATAGTACAAATCCGTATACAAATCAGTCTTCTGCAGATTGAACAGGATGGTTACCTGAGAGCATTCATCTGTTGTCACCTGTACCAGAATCCCCCAAAAGGCAGACACTCTAAGACAGCAGCAACAAAAGCAACTCAGGACATTTGTGGAAAGAGTGATGATTGCAGATAGATTCAGATGTTTTGATTAATTATTAAGGGATAGAAACAGATAGTGCTTATGGAATCAAAACATCCCAGAAGACATATAGAAGCACCTAGTGTGCTAGGAAGTAGAATTTGGACACTCAGCTCAGGGTTAGTGGACACCAGGACTTTGAGAGGATTGATTGGAAGTCCCTCCTACCCCCTGTCATGTATCCTGACTCCCATTGCCGGTGTGTGCTTTGGGCCAGGGCAGCAGGCATTCTGCCCCGACAGCAATCAACTCTAGAGAGGAGTAGGGAGTTACTCCAGAAAACAAAATCTTGGCAGATGCAGTCCAAAGATCCCCACCTCTTCTCCCCACAATACCAGAGGCAGACCAGGGTGAATGGAACTCATATCCTTGGCAGGCAAATCAAGCCTCTCAAAAGCAGAGCTGTGGGCATAGCCAAGAGCTGTCATGGGTTTGAGAACCAACAATAGGAGAAAGAATCACCAACTGCAACAAATGAAGATACTCAAGGGAAGGGTTAAGGACACAAACAGAAGAACACTCATAAAAGAAAAAGTTGCTCTTTCAAAAGAAACAACCAAAGATTTTGGAAAGAAAAGTTAAGTCAAAATGGAACCATCAGGATGACTTGAATCACACTACCTACAAAAATGAAGAAGGAATCAGTGATTGGACAAATGAACCAAGGATTATTCCAGAATGCAGACCTAGAGGATCAGGAGCTATTCCAGAATGCAGATCTAGAGGACCCGGAGTTACTCCAGAATGCAGATCAAGGACTGAGAGGTGGAGAGTGTAAGACAAAAGGGTGAGGCCAAAGCAGGTTTGAGAAGCTCCATTTTCTGTTGTGTAGGAGTCTGAAAAGGAAAGAGCATAGAAGGCTGAGGAAAGATAATGAAAAGCTACTAGAAGGACCCTTCTCAGAGCACAGAATGTGTCAGAGGACTAAGTATTGAGCAGAGGAAGTGAGAAACCACAAGTGCCCAGACATATTAGGACACAATTTCAGGGTACTATCAACTATGAGAAAAACCCCAAAGTGGTCAGCAGGAGGAGCAAAGGTCTGGCTAGGAATTGGCATAAAATTTCTCAATGACAAATTTTTATTCTAGAATTAATTGGATCAACATCTTCAAAATACTTGGAGAAAAATTATTCCAAACCTGGAATTTTGGACACAGCCAGACTTGAATTCAAATTGAAGGGAAGGAAAGGTTTTTCCAGGCAGTCAAGGACTCAGAGGTTACCAGCCTTACTCTTAAGACTCTTGATCAAATGAAAAAACGACAGCCATCTATAAAAGAGGGTGATGTTTGATCCCACTAATAATGGTAGGGAAAGAATCCAGTATGACATGTAGGTAGCTCTAAATAATTATTGATGCACATTGTGGTGCAAATTAAAATACTAGTTGAAAAATCTTATATATATGTATTTATATAGTGATGAGAAGGAAACAAGTGGAAGTTCCCTAAACTTCTGGTCTTTGCCCAGGGGATGTGTAGATACTACTCTTATAGCCTATGTTATGTAACTGCATTTAAACACAGTAACAATTTATAAGGAGCCGCCAGTCAGAAGCACAGATGGTACAATTTCAGTCTTGTAGAAGGAAAACTCTGGAACAAAGAAAACCTGATTAAGTCACCAAAAGGTAGTATAGAGGGGAAAAAAGTAGAAATCAGAAAATATATAAGGCAAGACATCACGTAGACATTAGTGCAAATGTGTGTTAATTTTTTCTTTTAAGGGGCCAAACTCAGATTATCTTAAAAATGACACAGAAAATCTATTCATGAGAAGTGTACTAAGCAAACGCTAATCCCTGGAAAGCAGGACAAACAGCGTTATTTTCAAGAAAAAGATGAAAAGCATTAAATGGGACAAAGATACTTCATTTTGAGAAGTTATAATCCTCTAAGGAGATGATATTCATGAACTTTTATGTACATAATTACATAGCTGTAAAATGTATGAAGAACTTGTAGAATAGGAAATGGACAAATCCAGTACCATAGTGGGAAACTTTAATTTAAAAAATCAAGAAGACAAAAACAAACATACAGTTATGAAGGTTTTGAATAGCATTCTTAACAAATTCTGTTCCAAACACCAAATATTCTTTTCTTTCTTTCTTCCTCCCCTCTCTCTCCCTCCTTCCTTTTTCTCAAACACACCAGGACCATTCACCATTGTTTTTAAAAAAGGGGTTTTAAAAATACATTATTTACCGTGTACTTGATTTTAAAGAAATTTTATTTTTCAATAGCAGAAGTCATTAAGTACAATAAAAATGGAAATTAACCACAAAGTCATACCCCAGAATAACCCAGACTACATTATATACATGGAGATTTTAGAATGCTTTTAAATAAAGCATAAGCTGTTTAAAAAGTAATGAAAATGAGATAACACTGCATATCAAAACATGAAGGATGCTGCCAAAACAATTCTTAAGAGAAAATGTCAGAAAATCAGAAACATTTAAAATAAATGAACTACCCTGTGACTCTAAATGTTAGAGAAAGAATTACAAAATAATTTAAGATAAAGTAAAGATGAATACAGTAGAACTTATTGCTTGGTGCAATAAATTCTGGAAGAGAACCATAAAATACTTAAACTGTCAGCAACTTTGATCAAGGGGAAAAAGGCAAAACTTAAACCTTGGGTAACCAGAAAGTAGTTATAACTGCAGATGTGGT
Organism: Miniopterus natalensis; assembly: GCF_054644295.1. Lineage (NCBI taxonomy): Eukaryota > Metazoa > Chordata > Mammalia > Chiroptera > Miniopteridae > Miniopterus > Miniopterus natalensis. The sequence goes on along the minus strand of NC_142086.1, from coordinate 83,054,673 downwards.
GGCTGTTAAAACTTTCAGAGATTGCTATTTACAATTCTATGCAAAGAAATTACAACGTCTAGATGAAATGAATAATTTTCTAGAAAAATGTGAATTAATTTGCTTCAATATGATGTAGAATGTCTAAATAACCTGTCACTGTGGAAATGCCTGAAAGCGTGTTCAGAGATCTGCACTCACCAAACCTCAGTCCTAAAGGAAAGGAGACTTTTTAAGGTGTGTAAATTGTGTCAGAGTGCAGAGAAGACCCAAAGTTCCACTAATCAGTTTGAGATCAGCAGTATCGGGACACAGAAATTGTGCAAGTAATCTTAAAATGATCTATAGGTAACTCTACCTTCCAAAGACAGATGTGCAAACTATAAGTAAGATGTTGGCAGGTGGAACCCAACAAAGCATTTAGTGTTAAATATGTTTTTACCTTAAGAGTTGGTTGAGCTGTGGTTTAGAGGCCCCCCGGCCTCCTAGTTAGGCCTCCTTCTGTGTTTGCTCTTTCTGTCTTCTCCACATGTCATGAATTCTCATTGCTTTGTTTCCTTTTCGACTTTTAAAAGTTTTCTATTTTCCTCTGCCGTGTTTATTTGATCTTGTATATCTTTTCATTTCAAATTGATTTTTGAAATATTTTTCTTTTGCTCCAGATTCTTTCCTGAGTTCTATGAACTCATCCTTTAGTTTTTTAATTCTGATTTATGTATTTTTTTAATCTCTTGCATTATTATCTTAATGTACTTTAATCAATTTAAAGAAATTAGATTATGGTTTTTCTATTTTTGTTCTCGTGTCTTTATTGTGTGTGTTTATTGTCAGTAGGGATGTTATTTTGTTTTTAAAAAAAACTTATATGGGGGTTGATCTCACATGAAATTTGTTTTTCTGAACTTCTTGGAAAGGAGGCATGGTTGATAATATCATTTCTAATTTCACAGCTCTAGAATGTCCTCTTCTGTTATGTTTATGATGGGCTAAAATGAAGTTAGAGTGTATCTGGTGGTGGGGCACAGTGACTGGGTGGCCAGGTAATTAGGCAATAGTATTGTATCGATGTGCAATGTTCTGGTTTTGGTAATTGTACCTTGTTTATCTGGATGTCCTTGTTTTTAGGAAATACACATTAAAGTATCTGGGGTCAAGGAGCATGATGTCTGCTAATCACTCTCAGAAGGGGCAGATCAATAGGGAGAACCCATGAATGAATGAATGAATGAGTGAATGAATGATTGAATGAATACATGCATGACAAACAAGTGGGCGAAAATGTGAACTGTTGGAGGAACAATTAAGTATACATAGAAGTTCTTTGTAATATTCATATGACTTTTCTTAAGATTTGAAATTATATCACAATAAAAAGTTGTCCAATAAATAAGTACAATAAATTTCTCAGTGGAAAATGTGATGGCCCTTCTCCTTTGGACAGATGTCCTGGGAGACTTTGGGAGGACGAGGTGATGCTTGGATGCGCCAGTGGGAACTTGAAGGTGAGCCAGGGGTACTGGAACTAGGCTTTTTGTTTTAATGCCTCAATATTTTCCTCAAACTGGAATTTTAATTAAAACAAATAAATACCTCAGAATATAATTTAAAAACCTGATGAGGAGAGGACAAGTAGCCTCTTGAAGTGACATTGGGTTTTGAGTGCAGGAGGCCCAGGAGGGCAGTTGGCACTGAACTCACTACCCGAGTTGGGGACATGTTGCAGTAACTCATACTATCACTGTGGCTACTTTTCTTCAGTGTCATGTGTAGACCAACCATGGTGCCATGGTTCTCTGTGGACTCATGGTTTACATGCAGTCAGAAGCAGCACTGACTGCTGGGTGGTGGGGAGGCCAGAGGGCTAAGGGCAAAGCCCTGAGGTTGGCCTGATGCTGGGCACACAGCTGCTTCTCATGTAGAGCTTTCTGCTTATGCCCTGAGCAAAATCAGATGTTCCTGGGAGCCATGCCTCACAGCCATTGAAAGCGGGATGCAGGAGCTGACCTGTGGGCTTTGAGCCTGACGGACCATGCCCTCGTGGTGACCTCAGACCAGGTCTCTGAAGTAGAGACAGTGTCTCCTTTTATAGATAGAGGCTGTGGCGAAGGGAGAAACCCATCAAAACCAAGGAAGCTGTGACTTCCTCTGCTGAGCATGAAGTGGGTGTTGCATCAGGTACGTTGGTGGTACTGTGCACATTTGTTCTCAAGAGCTGCTCCCGAGACAGGCCTTAGGACTGACCTCACTGACACAGCTCATCAAGATGTGAGCTTGAGCTCTAGCCAGTTTTGCTCAGTGGTTAGAGCATCGGCCCACGGACTGAAGGGTCCCAGGTTCGATTCCAGCCAGGGGCACATACCTTGATTGCAGGCTCCATCCCTGGCCCCTGGTCAGGGCACATGTGGGAGGCAACCAATTGATACGTCTCTCACATCGATATTTCTCTCCCCTGCCCCTCTCCACTCTCTCTGAAAAGCAATGGAAAAATATCCTCCTTTGAGGATTAAAAAAAAAGAAGATGTGGGCTTGATCTTGATCTGGAGGCCCCCACCTCGACAGGCCTCTACTCCACCCACACAGCTAGCCCAGGCCCCCTCCCACTCTGGCTCTCTGCTGCTTGTCATGATCACCAGCCAGCCATCTGCACTGAATCCTTGGGCCTAGCACCGTTGCTGCCATGCACACACCTGTGTCCTCCCACAACCTTGCCTCTAGGCCAGTGCCCAGGAGAGAGTCTCGCCTTCTGCCTGAGGGTGGGGTCAGCAGGGTGAGGGAAGGGGACGCGGAGCCTCTATTCTCCCCATGCCCCCACCTATCCAGGCTCTGGTACCCCTCTACTCCCTGCTCTGATGTCCTTCTGGGAGATGGGATGGCTGAACTCAAAGTCCATTCTTGTTGCCATTCCCATTTGCCTGACCCTGGAACGTTCTCCAGCTCTGCCAATGGCATTGTCGTCATCCTCTGTCTTTTGGTCACACCTGCCCTGTGGAAGTCTCAGGAAGACCTAACTGTGGAGGAGAGCTGTGTGGACTGATATATCTGTGACGTCCAGCCCGTGTGAGCCCTTGTGCTGCCCCAGCTCCTGTCCTGACTTTACCAGCTTCTCTGTCCCTCATAGTGCTGGCTGCTATCTCTGAGGACAGCTGGTGTCCTGGGCTGGCTCACCCTGCCAGCTGCAGTGACCTCTCGATGTGAAAGGAGGTGAACATGGGGAAAGGGAATCTGCCCAGTTAGGATCACACACAAACAATATGCTCCACCTCCTCACTGCACCTGTTTTTCTCCAGGAGGTTTCACAGGGAGGTGAGTCACATCTGGCACTGCACTGGTCACTCCATTTTGTTCACATCTCTGACTTGAAAACCATACCTTTTATCTTACTGCTGTATGCTTCTTGCACAGTTTCTGCTTTGGACTACCTTTCTCATTGGAAGGAATTCTAGACAGCATGCGCTTATCCAGGCCCCTCACTGCATCTGCTGATTCATTACATTAGCAAATGTTTGGCTTATGCCAGCAAGACAAGGTCAGATAATATAGCAAGGAAAAAGTAAAACAATATGTGAAGATTCAAACCCATATGATTATTCTCTGTGGTCTACCAAATTTATACTAATTAAATTATCAAAATAAATCACCTTTGTAATTCTCATGGTGTATGTCCCTCCAGTGTCTCTTAATGATATAACAGCTGGCCAGTTAGCTGCCCTATGGTACTGACCAACCCTCTGCAAGCTCTCCTCCTATTCCCCAAGGGCTCTTCATGAGCCAGCCGTGCCAGCGGATGGCTAGAGGGAGCTCCTTGTCCTGGGGTGCCTCCCAGTAGGGGTACACATGCTGTTTAGCTCTTACTGCTCTCCTCCTCCTCACAGCAGCTCCACTAAGGGGCCCTTTCTGTCCAATTCTGCAGGTAGGCTAGGGCCTGAGGTGTTCTAGCAGGTTGCAGAGCCTCATCAGAGCCAGGGTCCTGTCATCTGTAGTCAGGATGATCTTTCAAAACATAAAACAGCTCTGATGGCTTAACTTCCCTCCCTTGCCTCTTTTTGGCTTAATAGTCATGAAAGATAATTACATTTATATGAGTGTCTCCTGGGCTGTGAGAGCTCAGGGCTGTGATGGCCCAGGTCCTTGAGGTTGGGCTTTGAGGGTGGGGTCGGTAGGGTGAGTGGAGAGGACATAGAGCATGAATGATGTGGGCAGTTTTGAGGGGCAGGAGGGACCTGGCTGGGGGACTTAAACTTTCTCCTGGGTACTGGGAACCCTGAGACTTATAAGCAGGCAGATCAGTTTGTGCTCTGGGACTGTCCCTCTGGCTTCAGAGGAAGCAGAGGCCGCAGGGAGGACAGAGCAGGGGGTGTGAGAACGCTGAGGACCCCAGGGCAGGGCTTCTGGGGAGCAGGCTGGGGCATGAGAATACAGTGGGGGAAGGTCTGGAGGTACAGCGCCACCAACCACAGGGACACTGGGTATGAACTGCGTGAGGAAAGGTTTCGCCCTCCTCACGTACCCAGGATGGGTTAGGTTTCCCTGAACTTTTAATTGATATTCAGATATTTCTCTTTAACCGCTATGAGTTCTTATAAATATTTTTCTTGTTTTCAATAAAGAGTAAAGCCTTTAAATTTGTATTGGACAGAATTATAATTTGAAATAAAAAATATTTTGTTGCAAAAACTTTTGTTCTGTTCCTTTAGCTTCATCAAGGACATAGTCATTGAAAATCCCTTGCAGAGCCCCTTCAAAATGGAGACTGAGTTGTATTTTGTTTTCCTTCATAAACTGATCCTGCCCACGAGCCTGTGCTGCTGTGTAAGCAGTTTCACTGGTCACATCTTGCAGCTAAGGGAAAGCTGGGGGTCTCTGAGCAGACAGAGTCCCCCTTTATTCTGGGTGTGGTGACCGTGCAAGTGTGTTTAGTATTTTTTGCTTATATGATAGCCAGGCATTTAAGATAGTCTTATTTTTAATTTTGCTTATGATTTTAAAAACTTATTCATTATATTTATGGTTTTATTGTGTTTATCTTTTGACCCTCAGAACAGTTTGGCCAAGGACAACAGTCATTTTTGTTGCTCCTTTCCTGGATTAGAAGTAGGGTGATGCTGTTCCCGGGAGAAAAGCCCTGGTTGGTTTCATCCTAGGAGCACAGGGAGCAAGGTGCCAGTCACCGTTCCCCTTTTCCAAGAGGTTTGATGAGTCGGATGAGGCCAGGATTCTGGGGGCCATACAGCCAGACACTCAGTGTGCCTGACTTTGAGTTTCACCCCCAAATCCTTCAGGCTGGCGCACCTGGCATACAGGTGTCTGCAGAGGAAAGTATGGAGTGAGCTGTCCTCATTTCTGGTTATGGCAGGCTGGATTGCATTCTCTTTTTTAAAAAAATATATCTTTATTGATTTCAGAGAGAAAGGGAGAGATAGAAACATCAATGATGAGAAAGTTGTCATTGACCAGCTGCCTCCTGCACGCCCCGGACTGGAGATTGAGCCTGCAACCTGGGCATGTGCCCTGACCGGGAATCGAACTGCGATCTCCTAGATCCTAGGTCAATGCTCAACTGCTGAGCCACACCTGGCTGGGCTGGATTGCACTCTTAGCTGTGGCTTTGGGGAAATACACAGGGCTATTTTAGTATGCGTTTGTGACTGTGGCAGGGGAGGGTCTAAGGACCCCTGGGGGCTCTTTGTGTGTGACTGGGGCTGTTGTTGGGGTTGCAGAAGCCCTCCCCCCTTCCCTGCCTTCCTGCCCAGAGCTGGACCTCAGGAGGAAGCCAAGGTCAGGTTCCCCAACCAGTTCCCAGTGTGAGTGGAGAGCCCCATCCTTCCTCTCTCATTGGGGAGCCCCACACCCTCACCCATCTTGCTGCCTCCCAGCCATGTGGGGCCTTCTGGATTGGGTACTTGGGGCCTCTTGGGGCAGCATTGTGGAGAAGGGCACACAGAAGCAGCTAAAGCTAAGCTGGGGACCTTGAAGATAATGCTGCTTGTCTCTCTTCTTGTCTCCCACTTGCGCGAGTGAGGGCATACTTCTGTGGGGATGACATGAGCCTGATGCAGGCTTCTGGCCCTGGGCACAGGAGGAGTCAGGAGATGTGTCCTCCTTAGAGCACGTGGCATAGGTCTTCCTTTCTTTCCAGCCCCATCAGCAAATAGATAATGGCATTATTTGGACCTGGACATCTTCAGAAATAGTACAGGAAATGCATTCCTCACACTTTGCTTCTTTCTCTTATCTCCTGTTCTTACTCTAGAATCACCCTGGGAAAATAAGGCTTAAAACTCTCCATCTATATAGCACTTTGCAAATTACAGAGTACTTTATGAAATGCTGAAAGGTGGGTGTTTTCTTGTCCTTATTTAGAATGAGGAGCTAAGGCTGAGAGCCGCTGAGTCATGGGGATTAGCTCAGTGATCTCTGCAGAGCAGGTCTCCAGGGCTAGGGTCACAGGCGAGGAGTTACCATGTCCCATGGAGTGTCCCCTCACTTTGGGAAGCTGCCCCAGCTCTAGTGCTGGTGGAGATGTTGAAGGGGCTGAGTTTTGGAAAAGGAGCTGCCTCTGCCAAGGCTCCTTCCTCCCACTGCCTGATGAGCCAGGGGAGAAATCTGTCTGCCCTCCTGCCTCCAGACCCCCCCTCCAGGACCTCCTGCTGGAGAACCTGATAGAAAGTCAGCCTTCAAGGTGTGGTGGGCATAAATCTAGGATGTTCCCCAAGATTTACATCTGGTGTGCAAGCCTTGCTTAATTTCCCCTTAAGAGTGGGTGGGACGTGGGACATGGCCCCATGGTTATGTTGTGTTGCCTAGAAAAGGGATTTTGTAGATGTAATTAAGACTTCTGGACAGCTGACTTTGAGTGCATCAGAAGGCAGATGATTTGGGTGGCCTGACCCAGTCACATGAGCCCTTTAAGTCTGTGTGAGAAGTCAGTGATGGAGGAAGCCTGAGATTGGAAGCATAAGAGGATTCCAGATGAGGGCTGTACTCCAGAGAATGCAGGCAGCCTCTGGGAGCTGACTGACATCGAGGAAATGGACATCAGTTCTATAGCCACAGGGAGCTACACTCAGCCTCACCTCAACCTGAGCCCCCAGGAAGAGGCCCCAACTCCAGGTGGGGATGCAGCCGACTGACTCCTGCATATATGAGCCTTTCCCCTAGAGAACCAACTACCCTGTGTCCAGACCTCTGCCCTTCAGGGCTGTGGGCTGATAAGTGGGCACTATTTAAGCCCTAAGTTGTGGAAATTTGCTATTTAGCAGTAGAGAAACAAAGCCTGGGTGAACCTTAGAGGTGCTGTTTGCAGACTCAGCCTCAGCAGCACAGAGGAGCAGGTACGGGGCCGGGAGACAGCATCACAAAACCAAGTGACAACTGTACTGTTATGTTTTGTTTTTAAAGAACTAGCCAGTCATCTCAGATCCATTTTACAATTAATTGTAATTGAATTTCCCTACTGATGAGAAGTGCTGCCCTTATCACAGTAACTTACTGTCTGTGCTTGCCCCTTTTAGAGTGTTTGGATACATTCCATTTCATAGCTATTTTTCTACAAAGAAGCTATTTTATGACAAATCTTACTATTTTTCCCCAAAAAACCTCTATTTCACTCCTCTGGACTTCCAGATGAGCATTAGAGTCCCTCTGTCAGATTCTAAAAACCTAGTTGGATTTTGATTGGCCTCCCATTAAAATTATCTATTTATGTTGGGAGGGACAGTCTTCCAATTCAGAGACATGCCAGGGCTGTCTGCCCATGTTTCATCTAAAGCAGTCAGAGAAGTTATCCCTGATCATTTTATATTTTGTATTCTTGGTTTTTATTGCAATTATTACCGACATATAGTAAAAATATTTATTTTTTCATCTTTAGTTAATCTTCCATTAGTAAACTACGTCCTGTTGGGTCTCATAAGTCAAGATGTATTACGTAAAGAATCACATTATCACAAGTAACTTCAATACCTTCGTTTTTTGTTTTTTAAATATATCTTTATTGATTTCAGAGAGAGGAAGGGAGAAGGAGAGAGAGAGATAGAAACATCAATGATGAGAGAGTCATTGATCGGCTGCCTCCTGCATGCTCCCCACTGGGGATCAAGCCCGCAACCCGGGCATGTGCCCTGACCAGGAATTGAACCACGATCTCTGGATCAGAGGTCGATGCTCAACCACTGAGCCACGCCCAGCTGGGTTAATGACTTCCTTTTTAAGTATTTATAGTCATAGTTATCTTTAACTAACTGCCTGGCCCAAATTTTTGGAAAAAACTTTGAGCTGCAGCCTATCTTGTCCACGTTTGGCTGCCTTTCATTGCCTTCCTGCCTTGAAGCTGTGGACACAACTTACCCATGACCTGCCAATTTTTAAAGTCAATGAATTATTGACTGTTCTTGTGTTCCTTTTTGAAAACCTGTCTTCCCCGTAGCTGTTGCCACACCAGCGCAGCCTCCCTACCCCTGGGAGCACTCCTTTCCTGACTCCACGCACATTCTTTTTCTTGTCCACCATTAAACGATGCAGTGTCAGAAAGTTCGGTTATTCTGCCTCTTCTCCTGGGCCTTCTGCTTGAAGGGACATGGATGTGGGAACCTCTCTCCCAAGATACATTCTGGGCCTGGCCAGCTGTCCTCCCACATTGTCTTCTTGGGTACCCAGCAGGAGCCTGATCCCACACCTGCTCCTGTCCTCCTGACTGCAGGGTCCCACCAGCCCTCCAGCGCTGTTCCCTTGCCTCACCTCCCTCACCACGTCCCAGCATGCCCCCAGGGTCGTCAGTGTCCTCCAGGCGCCTCCTCATGCACTCAGAGGCTCAGCCTGCATGCAGACTATGCAGAGAAGGCTACAGGTTAGGGAGGCAAAGGAAAAACAGTTCTTGGAAAACGGGGCAGAGAATGTACCAGAGCCATGGAAAAGGAAGTGCCTGGCCAGTGTCCACCGAGGGGCCCAGCCTCCCTCAGCCCCCCCAACCCCCTCAGTCTACCGTCCCCTCTCAGCTCCAGGAATGAGCAGTAGGACAGGGAGGGGCTGCTTCATAACTTCATTGGCAAATATGGGTTGAAGATACAGAAGGTCAACTAGCATGCTGGAGGGCCCTCAGATGCTGCTGGGGGAGCCAGACCGGGGCTTCCACCTGGGAGAGCAGCCTGGCAGTGTCCAGGGAGATGGAGGACTGCCATGTCCCCAGGACCCAGCATTCCCACTCCTCTCATACACAAGAAAAACCAGGCATGTGTGTATAAGGAGACACATCTGAGCAGGTTCCTGTGCAAATATTCAGAAATGCCAAGTTTATATGGCAGTAGATACGGCAGCTCCCCCTTATCCACACTTTCACTTTCCACTGTTTCAGTTACCTGTGGTTACCCACAGTCAACCACAGTCCAAACATATTAAATGGAAAATTCCAGAAATAAACTGAAATTCGTACCTTTTAAATTTCATACCATTCTGAGCAGCTTGTTGGACTCTCACATCGTTCACTTTATCATGCCCGGCATGTGAGTCAACCCTTTGTCCTGCGTCTCCACACCGCATATACCTGCTGCCCGGTAGCGGTCCGGGTTACGAGATCGACTGTATCGCAGGACCTGTGTTCAGGTCACCCTGATTTTATTTAATAATGGCCCCAAAGCACAGGAGCAGTGATACCAGCAATTCAGAGATGCCAAAGAGACACTGTAAAGTGCTTCCCTTAAGTGAAAAGGTAAACACTCTCAATAAGGCAAGAAAAAAGATCGTATGCAGAGGTTGCTGAGATTTATGGTAAGATGACTCTTCTACCTGTGAGATTGTGAAGAAGGAAAAAGAAATTTGTGCTAGTTTTGCTGTCACACCTTGAACTGCAAAAGTTATAGCTAAAATGTGTGATAAGTACTTAGTTAAGATGAAAAAGGCATTAAATTTGTGGATAGAAGACATGAACCAAAAACGTGTTCTGATTGGTGGCAATGTGTTGTTCCAGAAAGCATTGAGTCTTTATGAGGACGTCAGCAAAGGATCCCCTGAAACAGGTGATACCAAGTCATTTATTGCAAGTAAGGGATGTTCACACAGACTCAGCAATAGGTGCAGACTGAAAATACAAAATTTGCTAGACAGAGAGATCACATTCACATAACTTTTATTATGGTATATTGTTATTGTCCCATTTTATTATTAGTTACTATTATTAATCTCTTACTGTGCCTAATTTATAAATTAACCTTTATCATAGGTGTGTGTGTATAGGAGAAAACATAGTATAATCAGGGTTTGGTGCTACCCATGGTTTCAGCCCCGTGAGGGTCTTGGGTGAGGGCTGCTATGTATAAATACACCTCCCGTGGCATAAAGAGCTAGGTGCATAGGCGTCTGTGCGGATGAATCTTGAATGCGAGCAGCAGTGGGACATGTGCAGTGTTACGCCGTTGATGCTGGCTTTCTGATCACACAGTGTAACAGGACGTCTTGTTGGGAGCTCATGCACCGTGGAGAAGTGTGACTGCCCAGGGGGAACGCCTACTCCCGGTGGCAGGGCCTGGGGGGCACAAGGCAGAGAAAGGCTGCTGAGCCCTTATTCTTTAGCCTTTTTTGTGTTTTATTTATTTAAAATAAGCTGAAGCAAATATAGCTAAGTTAATTCTTAATATCAGGTACCCTGGTATCTCATAGCTTTTAGTGTCTCTAGATTTGAGGTAGTTCATAGTGAGAAATTAAAACACTTTTTCAAATTATAAATCTGATGACCCCTCTCATGGGAAGGAGCTTTATCTTCAAACCCTACCCCTTTACTCAGAGTGCATCCTGGCCCTGTGTGTCCTTGGTCTTGAGGGTCAGAGTTCAGGCTGCTCATTGGATCCCACAGGGGATGCGGGGCCCCATCCCTGGACTGAGATGTGGACCATCACCATGGTTGTGGATTGAGGAGAAGTCACCAGGAATTTGCTGCTGGCCCCGCTCAGGCAGGCCTGACTGCCTCTCTTCCGAGTCCCCTTGCCCTGGCCTGATAGTGTTCGAGTCACTGAGCTGGCTAGACCCTCCTCCCTGAGCTCTTCCCTTCCTTAAAACCCAGTCTGGATCAGGGGTCTCCAGAAGATGTCTCTGAGAAGGTTACCGTTGTCCCAAGGTGGGTACAGCAGGAGAATCCGCTTCCTTGTCTTTTCCAGTGTCTAGAGGTTTCCCATACTCCTCCGGGTTTCCCATAGTCCTCAGCTCATGACCCCTTCCTCTGCCTCCCACCTCAGCAAGGCCGAATGTCTCTCTGACTCTCCATCCATCATCCCTTTTCTTTCGAACCCAGCTCAGAAAGGTTCTCCAATCTATGGTACTCCTGTGATTATATTGGGCCCGTTGGTTAATCCGGGATAATCTCCCATCTCAAGGTCTGTAACCTTAATCACATCTGCAGGCTCCCTTTGCCAGGTGTGGTCACACGTTCACAGGTTCCAGGAATTAGGGCAGGGCCATCACTGTGCCTACCACACCTGACTTCTTTAATTGGGGCTTAATTTGCTCTACTTTATCTATCTTCTTAAGATAGAAGTTTATATCTTTGATTTTAGATCTGTCTTCTTTTTTAATACAATTCTACATTTTTCTCAAGTTTGCTTTAGCTGTATCCACACACTTGCTGATGTGTTGTTTTTAAAATCATTTTATTATCAAAAGTTCTAATTTCTCTTACAATTTATTTTCTTGACCCGTGAGTTGTTTAGAATGTGTTGCTTAATTTTCAGATATTTGGTAAGTTCATGATATCTTTTTGTTAGTTTTTCATTTAATTCTATAATGTCCACAGATATACCTTGTAGGATTTCAGTCTTTCTAAATTATTGTGTGATTTCCTGAGCTAGTAGAATACTACAGTATGCAGCCTTTTCAGATTGGTTTCTGTCATTTAACATCACATATTTCATGTTCCTTCATGACTTTTCATAGCTTGCTGGCTCATTTCTTTTTGTCACTGAATAGTATTCCATTGTCTGGATGAACCACAGGTTTTACTTTTTTTAAAAAATGTATTCTAGCACATTTTGTAGGAACAGTTCTAGAAGTTATGAACACATTTGCCATCTAGATTGTAGTCTCTAAAAGGGCAGATTTCTTGGAGGAGTGGTTTGTTATACAAACAAGTAAATGTACAAGATGGGCCTGAAACATTTGTTTTGGACTAAAAGGAAGAAAACTCACAAGACTAATGAGGTAATTTCAAAATCACCCATGGGCCACCTTGAAGGGCTCTGGGTGCCACAGATATAACATTGTGAACAGAAAAAAATAGGGACTGAAGTGGACTGAATTACAACAAATACATAATAATCCATGAGTCATAATGAATCTGAATCACAAGAACAGAAACGTCATTCTTCTCTGAAGGTTCTTAGGCGAAGCCTACTCAGTGTTTTAATCATCAGTAAATAATAATGAAAGAATCCAGCACACATTCCTCTTCTGCTATGGAGACTGTATTTCAAATAGTGGACAAGGTAAAGTTTCTACTTATAGAAGCTTATTGTTTCAGAGAGACCACCAGACCTGCTGCGAACTGCAACATCAAGAGAGGGGGCCGACCCTGGTTCTGTTCTGCTTTGTGCTCACCCTGTGGGACGGTCACAGCCCAGCACGAAGGAGGGGTTGAACCTGGGTCTGAAGCAGACCTCGAGAGCTAACTGCTAGTTTACAGAAATTCAAGGCCAAAGGACATGCCAAGATATTATGAGCAGGCACTCAGCCAAATATAGAATTTAGAAGATTCTAAGATGACTTGTGTGTTCAACAAATAAAATGCATGTAAAAAGAGGAGAGGCAGCTACAGAATAAAATATCAGATATCATAAGAAAAGTCATTCTGTAAACCTGATTTGGATTATTATTGAACAGAGCAATTGTAAAAAGACATCTTAGAGACAATTGGAAATTTGAATATAGACTAGGTGTTAGGTGACATTAAAGAATTTTTCTTGATTTTGTTATATGTGAGATCTTAATGGTGGTTATGAAAAATATTCCTAGATTAAATGTATACTGGAGAATTTATTGGTGAAATGGCATGCTGTCTGAACCTGCCTGCTTGGCTAGCCAGGCGGGACTGACTTGCCCCTGGCTCAGGTCTGCTCTGTGTTCATTCTGGGCCTGGGCTGAAGGGGGAGCAGCACACTTCTCTCCTGGCGGGTCACAGGATCAAACGGGGCAAAAGCCTGGGAAGGAACCCTTGGGGCCTGTGTCCTGCCGCCTCTGTTTATTAAGGTCCCACTGTCCCAAACCAGTCATGTGACTGCCTAGGGTTGGAGGTGCTGCAGGGTCACTTTATCACCTGGAGGCATGGTTGTGCTGCGTGTGATTCCATTGGCAGAGGAAGAGTGAGGTGGGGAGCAATCGTTCAAACTGTCATAGATCACGGAAGAAAAAAGGATGTATGAGGTGACACTAAGTTGAACTCAGGACAGCACACTTGCATACTTTGATGATCGTGTTACATTGTTAGAAACACAGTGGGATGTTATGCCAGCAATGCTATGTTCATTTTCCCTTTTATTTCTGATCCATCTGGCCATGCATATTTTAATGCTTGCTCTTCTGTGGAAACCTGATCTTTATATCAATAGAAAATAGCCATCTTTGTTTGACTGACTGTCGTTATTGCTGCTGATTGATGCATGCTCTCCTCTGTGAGGTTTCTGTTAAAGTAGATTGAACCAAGGCAATCTGGCTTTCATTTCTCTCTCTCTCTTTCTCTACTCAATTGTTTATCTACATCCTGGTCTTCTACTTTCAGATATAGTGTTTAGATTTTTTTTCGAACAACCACTACAAAAGCAAGTGCTGGTAAGTTACTTATTGCCAGATGCCTGGATTGATTGAAGACAAACATGAGACTTAAAGAGTAGTCACCAGCCAGGGGTGTCTGGGGATAAGAGTTAGGGGCCATTCTGTGCTCCTCTAAAACACAGGTAGGAAAGGAGGAACACAAGGTGCAAAGATTGGAAAACAGCCGCTGGGCAGTGTTCTTGGAGCAGAGAGATGAGAGGCAGAGGGAGAGTGGCCAGGGCCAGGCCCCGCAAGGCTTGGTGTAGAGGCTGTGTAGCCACTGCCCCGGGCCTGCAGCCTGACTGTCTGTCTGTGCTTCCTGGCTCTCCCCCACTAGCCTTGCAGGTAGCCATTGCTCAAGGCAGGTTGCTTCACCCGTCTGGATTTCGTTTTAGGTAATAACAGCAACTGCTCGTTTGAAGGGTTAGCATGTATAAAGTGCTTGGTGTAGTGCCTGGCTTGGTGTGAGGCTGTCTGCTGTTATCACAGTGTTTCATGCCCCGTCCTTTAAGCTGGACCCTGTTGAGCTCTAGCACATTTAGCTGGACTACCCTCTTCACATCTTCCCAATTAGAGGTGCCAGAGGAGCAGCTTGGCTAGTTTGCCATGGTAACGGTAATTCAGAGGTGGGAAAAGCCTTTTCTATCTTAGAAATTATGGGCTGGCTCCACAGGTGTGGTAGAATTTGAGCTGTTTTGGAAAGATTTTAAGCTGGGGCTGTAACTTGAGCAGAGTGTATTCATCAGGTTTTGCTGCATAACAAGCAATCTCAGAACAACAGTGGCTCATACCAGCAAGGTCATGCATTTTCAGGCTGGCTTGACTAGGCTCTAAGTCCTATCCTCCTTGTATCAGTAACTGCCTGAGGCATGTTTTTCTCAAGGGACTAGCAGAAGCACAAGAAAAAATTCCCACAGTTACAAGCATGTTGAAGCCTCTGCTCTCATCATGTCAGCCAGCATTCTACTGGCCAAACATCATCAAGCTTGGTGCCAATGGGGCAGGGACATGTATTCCTTTTCTGGGGAGAAACCGCAGAGGAAAAAGGGTACGGATACAGGAGTGGTGGAGAATACCAAGTAATAGAAGTAGAGATTCAGACTATGCATGGTGAGCAGGAAATGGTTCAGAGAGGCTGAAGAGCAGGTGACAGGAGAAAGCAGGTAGGGGACAGATGGTGCAGAGCCAGGCTGAGAGGTCTGATGTGACCTCAAACATTAGAAAGAACCACTACTTTAAAATTTACCCCAGCAGCAGTTTAAAGCAGCAGTCTCTGTCTCAAGGTTCCTGCTGGGGCGGTGCTGGACTCATGCCATTGCTCTCTGAGGCCTTAGGTGGTGGATGTTCGAGACTGCTCACTGACATGGCTGTGGCTGTTGCTGGCTGCTGGCTGGGACTTCAGTATCCCATTTCATAACTTTTTACCAGCCCCTGGGTCCTGAAGACTTTCTCCTATGTTTTCCTAAGTTAATTTTTGCATAAGGCATGAGCTTTAGTTGTAGGTTTATTTCCTTATTACCTGTGGATGTTCAGTTGCTCCAGCATCATTTGTTGAAAGATTGTCCTTCCTGCATTTCATTGCTTTTATGCCTTTTCCAAAACGAATTGGCTGGTATTGTGTGGACCTGTCTCTGGACTCTTTTCTGTTCCGTTGTCCTGTGTGTCTATCCTACCACTCCCTTGCTGTCTTGATTACTGTAGTATGGTAAGTCTTAAAAATAAAGTGATTTCTCCCACTTTGTTTTTTTCAAAATTGTTTTTAACTATTCTAGTTTCTTTGCCTTTTATATACATAATTAGAGTAATCGTGTCTCTACAAGAATTATTGCTGGTATTTGGGTAGGAAATGCATTAAACTTAAAGATCTATTTGGGGAGAATTGCCATTTTTACTGTATGGACTCATCTGTTCCTTGATCACGATGTATCTCTATACTTATTTAGATCTTTGATTTCTTTCATCAGTGTCTTATAGTTTTCAGCATACAAGTACTGTGCGTGTTTGTTAGATTTACACCAAAGTATTCCATTTTTTAAGTGATTGTAAATGGTATTGTGTTTTTAATTTGTTTCCATGTGTTCGTTGCTTGTCTGTAGAAATACAGTTGACTTTATATGTTGATCTTGTATCCTGTGACCTTTCTAACACTTACTGTTTTTAGGAGACTTTTTGTAGATTTCTTGGGATTTTCTACATGGACTATCCTGTCATCTTCAAATAGGGAACTTTCATTTATTCTTTTCCAATATGTGTGCCTTTTATTTCCTTTCCTCCACCTTATTACATTAACCAGGGCTCCAGTGCTATGTTGAGTAAGTGGGATGAGCATGGAAATTCTTGCCTTGCTCCCAACCTTGAGGGAACATTCAGTCTTTTGCTATTAACTGGAATGTAATTTTTCTTCTTTAGTCTGTTAATATGATGGATTGCATTGATTGATTTTTGAATATTAAACCAGCCTTGCAGCCCTGGTATAAATCCTATGTTGTCATGGTGTATAGTTATATGTATATATTGCTGGATTGTATTTGCTTATATTTTATTGAGGATTTTTGCCTCTACATTTATGAGGAACAGTGATCTGCAGTTTTCTTTTTATGTTCTGTCTTTGTCTTGGTTTGTTGTTAGGGTAATAGTGGTATCTTGAAAGGGTTGGATGGAGTTCCCTTGTCTTCTGTTGTTTGAAAAAGATTATATAAAATTAGTGTTAATGTCTTTAAACATTTGGTAGAATTTTCCAGTAAAATCAGCTGGGCCTGAAAATCTCCTTTTCAGGAGATTTTAAAACCAAATTTATTTTCTTTAATAGTATAGAGTTATCCAACTAATCTATTTCATATTGGGTGAGTTATGGTAGTTTGTAGTTTTCAAGGAATTGGTGTATTTCATCTGAGTTGTCAAATGTATGTGTGTAGAGTTGTTTGTAGTAACTCCCTGACTGTCCTTTTAATGCCTGTGTACTCTGCAGTGATAGCCCTGAGGCATTTTTAATATTGGTAGTTTGTATCTTCTGTTCTCTGTCAGTCTAGCTAGAGGTTTGTCAATTTTATTGAACCTTTCAAAGAACGAGCTTTTTGTTTCATTTATTTCCTCTACCGTTTTACTGTTTGCAATTTCATTGATTTCTACTTTTATAGTTACGATTTCATTCTTTCTGTTTGATTTGTGGTTTGTTCCTTTTCTGGTTTCTTAAGGTGTGATTTTAACTTACAGATTTGAGGCCATTTATCTTTTCTAATTTAAGCACTTAGTCCTAAAATTTCCTTCTCAGTACCAGTTTAGCTGAATTCCACAGATTTTGATATGTTGTATTTCCATTTTCATTTAGTTCAGTGTACATCTTAAATTTCACTTGCCTTTCCCTCTGTGGCCCATGGGTTATTTAGAGGGGTGTTGTTAAATTTCCAAGTGTTTAGAGACATACCTGTTATCTTTCTGTTATTGATTTCTAATTTGATTTCATTGTAATTAGAAAATATACTCTGTGGGATTTTCATTTATTTAAATTTGTTGAGATTAATTTTATGGCCCAGGATGTAGTCTACCTCAGTGAATGCTCCATGGGTACTTAGAAAGAATGTGTCATATTGTTGACAAATAGTGTTTAACACCTCATTTTGTTGGGTGGTATTAGTTCTATATTGTTGGTGATTTTCTGTCTAGTTGTTCTACCAGTCATTGACAGCGGGGTGGTGAAGTCTTCAAATATAATTGTGGAATTGTCTATCAATCCTTTAGTTTTATCAGTTTTTACTTACTGAATTTTATGACTTTGTTGCTTGGGTGATACAGATTTATGATTGCTTGTTTTCTGATAGAGAGACTTTCATGAATCATATAATGTCTTGGTTGTGGAGTGAATTGAAGTGTATTTTCTTCTGACACGACTTGAGAAAGAACAAGTTTCTATTTGAATTCACATCGCTAACATAACCCACAGCACCATGAAGCAATGAGCAGATGCATGCCAACTGTGCAGACTGGGTTTAGGAGGGCTGTGTGCTTTTGGTTACTGCAGCATGAAAATTTAACTTTAAAGTGAAGATAGGGACAAACAAGAGGTCTTGCAAATGTGTGATTGCGTTTGAGAAGTTGTGAGTAGGTGGCTGTCATGGCCAGGGAGGGAGCTGAGGCTTGCACCAGCGAAGTCACAGTGCGCTTGGCTGTGGTGCGACACAGAATGGCTCACACCTGTCAGGGGGCCTCACATGTTCTCCTGGTGGTTCAGGTGGCAGGAGGTTAACCTCCAAGGGCTCTGTGAGCCTGACAAGCCTAAGTTGAGAGCCCGTGTTTGGAGGAGAAGATGGGGATTTGCGCAATGGGGGTTTGTCACCTGTGGTGTGTGGGTATCTGGTGGTCCAGCGGGGTCTTTGGAGGTGTCCCATGCAGCCTTGCTTTTGTACCTCTCTGGACCTGGGTCCTGTCACGTCTTCGTGCCTCTTGGTCCAATCCTGGCACCCCAGTGCCCTGAAGTGGCAGGCACTCAACCTGTGAACTAGATGAACAAGGTCTCTGCCATGTGTCTTTTTTGTGTGTTCACCAAGACCCCATGACTGAGTGTTGGGGGTACTCCCCACACTGTGGATAGCTGGCATCTTTGGGGAAACCATTTTCACATGAGCATAGTAATAAGAGCAGTTTATTAGAATGTTATTAATGGGAGTAAGGAAGACTGACAATAAGCATTTTCCATAGGAATTAAGGTATGTTTCATTTCCTGGTTGAATTTATGTATAATGTTTTCTTCTGACATGATCTGGTGAACATGGATGCTCTGCTGGGCTCTCTCTGTTCAACGCATATGCTCATCTGTTACCTCATTGGGTCCTCACCACAGACCTTTGATGAGAAGAAGTTGGGTGGAAATGCACCCATTTTCCAGATAAGACAGGACTGCTCCTGGGGCCTCAGTTGGTGAAGGTTGGTGCTGGGACTCTGACCCTGTTCTGAGGTGCAAAGTCCTCGCTTCTTCCTCCTATTCCAGTGCTTTCCAGAACATTCTGGGAAGTGCAGGGACATTTGCAGGTGTGGTGGAGCCATGAGGTAGCCTCTGGGTTCCATTCGGGATTCTCTCGGGGCTGCACACACAAACCAATGCGTGTATCGAGCATTTGCGGAAAGCTGCTTTTCGAGAAAAGGTTCTGTGGCTCAGAGTTTGAAAACATGCTGCTACCTTGAAGAAATGTTTAGTTTGAACACACTTTCAGGCGTCCCTGGAAGTCCTGGAGGACATTTCCATGTGGAGCTGTGCCTTCTGGGGCTGGTGGCACAGGGAGCACCCAGGGGACTAATGGCTGTGAGGGGGAATGAAGGTGAGCTTGGCTTCTGGGTAGCCACATGGGGATGAGGCTGCCACCCTTGGGAGCAGGTGTGCCGTAGGTGTGCGTGCTTCCCCGAGGATTGTGGTGTTTTATGTGCAGATGGTGCGTGGTGTGACAACCAGGCATAGTGTGAGGATGGGTGGTGTGAGGATGGAAATCTCCTGAGGGTGGGGGAGTAGCCTGGACATGACAGAGCAGTCCCCAGCAGCTGTGTTAGAGCCCAACTGTGGACAGCTGTCCTTGAAGCTGGCAGCTGAGAAATGAGACCAGTGTTTATGGACAATAAAGAATGGTAAGCCCTGATGAAATAAGATAGGGAGAATGGGAAAGACTGCAGTCTGCAGGCCCCTGGTGAGAGACCAAACCTGGGTTGGGAGGGACATTCTGTGTCTCCAGGCGCTCCTGGGACAGACTGCCCTGAGACTGCAGAGTTCTGCTGCCACCTAGTGGCCAGAGTCTTGCCACAACGGTAGCTTTTTCATCTTCACAGCTCTGGCTTTGCTGTGGTGGGGAGACCCAGGCTTCCAGCAGTACCCAGATTGAAAATATTGCCCCCTTTGAGTTTGGGAGGTTCTGTTGACCAGCATCCTTTGACCCTCTTTGGAGAAGACCCCGCTGGGGGTGGGGCAACACCTTCGCGCATGGGATGCTGAGAAGAACCATGTGGGACAGCCAGTCGATAGGCTGGAGTGAGTGTCCCCCCACACAGCCATGTGTCCACAATAAGATGGAATGAAAATCCCCTGCTTGTCCTTTGTCCAGCCATTTCTTTCCTGACAAAGAACCCTCATGTCTGGAGCTGGCAGGCCATCCCTTACAGGTGAACTTGGTGGGTCTGATACTGTTAGAAGCAGAACCTACCCTCAGAAAGTGCATGTACCTCATGCATGGCTGGTGCTGGCTACGTTGCCCTCCTCTTCTTTCAAACTACATTGTCCTGGGGCCTGGTTCTTGGCTCTGCTTGGGGCAAAAGCACTAAATTTCATCTAGATGCAACAACTCTGGTTCCATCTCCGACTCAGCTCTCTCTGAGCTCCAGCCTGAGTGTCCAGCTCCTGCTCCTGCCCAGGAGGGGGTCCAGCCTCTCACTGACCGTGTCCAGGATTGACCTCCATCTTCCCCAAGCTCACGTTCCACCTGTACGTCTTCCCTGTCATCCGTGGCTGTGCCATGTCCTCAGTGCTTCCATCCAGAAGTGTTCTCGTGTCACCTTGCCTCTGTGGAGCAGCCTCAGCACACCGGGCAACTCTGGGGCTATAGGCAGCCTTTACAAATACGAGTGCTGGGCCTTGCCTCAGTGTTCATTGATTTGGTCCCAAACACCCCCCAGGAGGCTCTAAAGTGGAGGGCAAGTCCCTTCAGAGTCTAATGAAGATGCTTTGTGGGGCGGTTTCCCTGGGATACCAGCTCCTTGGGACTGTGGCCACCCTTCTGGTTCAGCTCCTTTAGTTGAGCCTCCTGTGGATGACAGACTCTCATGAGGTGAGAGGAAAGGGCAGCCAGGGGAGGAGGGCACTGATCCCACACTTCCCTGTAGGTCAGGTGCCCAAGGCCATTAGGGCACACTACCCTTGTGGAGAGCCTATATGTAGGGGGGCCAGCCCAGGGTTGGGGGGTCAAGGAGGGGTGAGAGGATGATTGATCAGTCTGACTGGACTGCAGCCCAGTGTCACTGGACGAGGGTCCTTGAGGTTGTGGCCTGTTTGGGGCAGGGAAGTGGGGGTGCCCTATCTTATTTTTCACTGTGGGTAAGCCAGAGGAGCAGATGTCAGAGCATCCCTACTCTGTGATGTTACTTCCATAATGTCCTTAAAGTGTGGACTCATCTGTGGGGATGGAAAGCAGGGCCATGGGCTTCTGCTCTCAGGAGGACACAGTGGAGGTATTTTCCTGTTCTTCCCACTGAGTGCAACTAAAACCCTGGGCACTATATGTAAAATAAGCATGGAACTCTCTGAAAAGTAGAGAGACAAAGACAGACTAGCCAGGGGACCTGAGAACCTGAGGAAGGACACAGTGGTGCCCCTGGGGTTTCCTTCTGCTTCACATGTCCTGGACTGAGGGCTGGACAACTCAGAAACCTGAAACACCAGTGGGTGCAGACCAAAAACAAAGAAAATCCAGACAGCCTCTCTCTCTAAGCAAAGAGGCCTGACCAGATAGAAACCTCAAATAAGCAGCACTTTACTCTGGCCAAACATCCCCCTCAAACAGCAGCCCCAGAGGCACCCTTGCCAGGAAAGGCCCAGTGGAGAATGCCAGGCTGCAACAAGGTGCTGCAGTCCCCACCACCCTGGCATCAGAGAAGGCTGGGTGGGAGTCCCATGCTTTCATCCCTGCTGGGCTCTAAGGAAGCCTCCTCAGTGGGGTTCAAGAGAGGAGCCTGCTCTCTCCCACCTGCCCAGCAGTGATGGGGCCCCCACCAGGGTGTAAGCAGAAGTGGAGTGGGGAACCTGGGCCTCTACCTGACCTGGCAGCAACAAGGCAGCACCCCATCCTTTCCTCGCTGGAATGAGATCCAAGGAGGCCAGAGCAAACAGATTTAAATAAGACCCAGGCTTCATAACATAATATCACAGTGCCCACATTTCAACTTAAAGTCATTCAACATACTAAGAACCAGTAAGACTCAACTTGAATGAGAAAAGAGAGTCAACAGACACAAACATCGAGGTGACACATGATAAAGTTATCAAGCCTTCATGAAACTGCTTCAGTGGTAATTGAACACACTTGAAACACATAAATAACTAGAAAATCTCAGCAAAGAAATAAATGTAAGGGAGAACCAAACTGAATGGAGAGTTTTAAATGAAGAGTTTTGATTTTTTTTTTTTTAGAGTAATACTAGCTTCACAGCAAAATTGAGTGGAATGTTCAGAGATTTCCCATACATCCCTCATCCCCCACCATAGGCACAGCCTCCTTCATTATCATCAACATCCCCACTAGAGGGTACATTGGCTATAATTGATGGACCTACATTGACACATCATGATCACTCAGAATCAATAAATTGCATTAGAGTTCACTCTTGGTGATGTACATTCTGTGGGTTTGGACAAATGTTTAATGACATGTATCCATTATTGTAATATACAAAGTAGTTTTACTGCCCTCAAAATCCTCTGTGCTCTGCCCGTTCATCCCTCTCCCAACGCCTGGCCACCACTGATCCTTTTACTGTCCCCATAGTGTTGCCTTTTCCAGAATGTCATAGAGTTGGAATCATAGTGTGCAGCCTTCTCAGATTGGCTTCTTTCACTTAGCAATATGCATTGAAGGGTCTTCTCTGTCTTTTCAGGGCTTGATGGCTCATTTATTTTTATTACTGAATAATATTCCATTGTCTGGATGCACCACAGTTTATTTACCTATCCACCCACTGAAGAACATCTTGTTTGCTTCTAAGTTTGGGCAATTATGAATAAAGCTGCTGTAAAAATCCATGTACAGGTTTTGTATGGATATAAGTTTTCAACTCCTTTGGGTAGTATTATTGCTGGATTGTTTTGTAAGAGCATGTTTAGTTTTGTAAGAAACCACCAAACTGTCTTTTAATGTGGCTGCACCATTTTGCATTCCTACCAGTGATGAACCAGAGTTCCTATTGCTCCACATCCTCCTCAGCATTTGGTGGTGTCAGTGTTCCAAACAGAGGCCATTCTAATAGGTGTGTAGTGGTATCTCGTTTTAATTTGCAATTTCCTGATGATGTGATGTGGTGCGTCTTTTTATTTGCTTATATGTCATCTGTGTATCTTCTTTGGTTGAGGTGCCAAATTGAAATTTTAGAACTGAAAAGTACAAAACCAAAATATAAAAACTTAGATTGTGCACTTTCAAGTATGTGCAGTTTTATGTGCATTAATTATACTTCAGTTAAGCTGTTCAACCAAGAAACCTCAGATTTGGTCCCAGAAGTGGCATGCTCTTTATAAGACACTTAAAATAAATGACCCAGAAAGTTTAAAATGAAAGGGACGGAAGAAATGACCAGATTTTTGCCAGCAAAAAGGAAGGGAATTTAGAGCCTGCTGGGTGGGGGACAGTGACTTAGACTTTCGGTGCTCCTGCTGCCAGTCTGGGGGCCATCTGAGGAGTGTGGTGGGGACTCTCAGGGTCTTGCTGAGCCACAGTAATAGACCATCCTCATGTCTCAGGATTTCAAGTTCAACAGACACCAAGCTTATTTTTCATTCCCTGGGTCACCTGTGACTCTATTGACTTCACCTCCTTCTCGGGCTGATGGTTAGTCTCTCCATGGAATATTGTCAATTGTAGCAGAGGGAAGAGAGAACACAGAGGGCTCAGCATGGCCTGTGAGCTTCTTCCTGGAGGAGATATTACATGGCCACACCTGACCTCAGTGGGCTTGGCAAGGGTTGTCCTCTGCCGGGACAGGCGATGAATATTCAGGAACAATAAATAATGCAGCCATCACTGTTTGCCCCTCAACTCACAGATGTTTGTTCCCCTCTTTTCTTCATGCAAAATAAGCCCAAGGGAGGCCACCAGAAGCCCCATCCATCCATGGCACAGGGTTACAGGCCCAGATCTCATTCCTGTTTCTTGTTAATGCTGATCTCCCTCTTCTTACTCTGGAGACTGAGGGACTGAGGAATTGTTGACACAGGTGGGGTCAGTGCCCAACAACTCAAGTAGGCTCCCTTTCTGATGGAGCAGCAGCTGGAGGCACCTGGCGCCCCAGCACCCCAGCAAGTCCACAAGCCCACTGGGCAGACCTTGGGCCCTCAGTCTGCTGGAAGAACTTTGACAGGCCACAGTTTTGCTTAGGAAGGAGGGTGGTATCCCTTTCACCCCTTGTCCCAGTGTTCTCTCTGCAGCTTCTCAGACCTCTGTCCTCTAGAGTGAGGTCTGCATTTCTTTAGCAGACCAGAGAGTAAATATCTTAGGCTTTGTGGGTTCTGCCATGTTTATATTGGCTACTCAGCTCCTCCATTGTAGTGAGAAAGCAAATTCATGGGCATAGCTGTGTGCCAATAAAACTTTATTTACAAGACCAGGTGGTGGGCCGGGCTCCATTTCCATAGTTTGGAGACCCCTGCTCCAGAGGTCCCTAGGCTCCATTTCCTCATTGACCACAGTGAAGAGGGCCCTGGCACTTTCCCTGCCTGTGCCTATCTCCTCCCAGGTCTGACAGCATTTCTCTTTAGTGGGCCCTTTGCCAATGCAGGACCCTCACAGACTTAGCTTTTCATTTCTTGAGTGGCAGCCTGTGCTGTGTGCTGGAGGTCACCCCCTCCCCCCCAGTTCTTTCTGAGGTTCACCTCTCTCCAAACTGAATTGCTAGACCCTGGAGTCTAGAAAGCTCCATAGGGAAGTTCCGGCTTTAGGCCTCCCCACTTACCAACTGGAAGTATTATGTTAGCAGTTTGGATAGAGGGTGCTATGGATGAATTGTGTCCCCCAAAATTCATAGGCTGAAGCCCTAACCCCCAGTGTGACTATACTTGGAGGTGGGGCCTTTAAGGAGGTAAATGAGGTCACTGGGGTGGGCCCAACTCCAGTCTGACTGTGTCCCTATGAGAAGAGGAGATCAAGAGCATTAGCCATAGTAGAGTGGGACCAGTTACAGAGGGATGATCACGTGAGGACACAGGGAGGAGATGGCCATCTACACGCCGAGGAGAGAGGCCTCAGAGGAACCAGTCCTATGACACCCTGATCCAGACTTCCAGCCTCCAGGACTGAGGCAGTAAACTTCCGTCGTGTAAGCCCCCAGCCTGTGGAGTTTTTTGCAGCCACCCAGGCTGACTGCGGGTGTGTTGGCCACATTCTTAATTAGATCCTTGTCATGAAGTTGAATTTTTACAAGTGTTTGTCACTCAAAGGCCTTCTCAGTTACATCCCCTACTGCTGTGGTCCTCAGAGCATGGCTTGTGGACCCTTTCAGGGAACTGCAAGGTCAAAAATTAGTTTTTATAGTAATGCTGCATTGTGACTTTCCCTTCCCATTGTGTACCATTTAAGCTGATGGCGGCTTACACTGCCGCCTGGACACCGTCAAGGCCGTGGCCACAGGCTCCTCTAGTGGCCCCTGTATTCCTAGCTAGACTTACTCATGGTCAAAAGAAAAATCCAGCCACACTTTATGATGTCCTCAATGAAGAGTAGAAGTTCTCCTTGTATCAGATCATGAGCCTTCAGCGTGTCGGTCACAGGGAGTTCTGCTGGCCCCTGAGCCAAGGCCGTCCAGGTAGCACACGGGTGGGCTGGTGAGCGGGAGGCCACACCCACTGCGCTTATGGCTTCCACTTGGTGGAACGACTGGCAGACGGCTATTGGACTTGGGTATTGGACAGATATTTTCTCAGAAATGACCGACATTAGCCTGTCACTTTAGGGAAAACAGCTGAGGGTTTCATTGCCCCGATGACCTTTAAGCTCTCAAGCAAAAGTTAGTATTTGTCAAAATTTGTATCTTCCGCTGTCCACAGCTCCTGAATACTTTAAGACTTTTCTGATGATCTTGGCGGTGATATAACAAATGTTGTATGGTAAAATATGTGACATGGAGATAGACATAAGTCTGTCTGTGAACCGGTATTTTCCGATGACCAATATATGATGGTATAAAAACCATGCCTTGGTGAAAGATGTATTCAGAGTTTAGGTGGACCAATGGCTTTTATAATGTAACAGAGTTTAGAAGTTCATTGATGTGGATTTTCCTGTGGTTTCAGAGTATACTTTGCAACTAACCTTTAAGAAATTACCGCTGTGGAGTTTTGGTATTGTGGCAAAGAAGAATGTCCCCAATTATCTGAAAAGGCCATGGAATACTCTCTCCCTTTTCCAACTGAACGTTCATTTGAGGCCAATTGTCTTCACACACTTCAACCCAAACACACATATCACAACAGATTAAATGCAGAAGCAGATGTGGGAACCCTGCTGTCTTCTTTTAAAACAGACTTTAAGAGATTTACAAAAATAGAAAACAATGCCGCACTTCTCACTGATTTTTGTAAAATATTGCTCATAAAATACTACTTTTGTTAACTTGTATTGGGTTTATTATTGTTATTTTATAACTATTACATAAAATACTTAAAATTCCTCAGTTTTCATCTAATGAGGCAAATAGTGATAGATAGAACCCACACAAACAAAAGCACTTTGGTGTCCCCAGTAATTTTTAAAAGACTAAAAGGGTCTTGAGATCAAAAGTTTTAAGGGTGGTTGGCTGCTCCCCCGGCTGTAGGGAAGCTGCACCATCCACCCTCCAGGCCTCCCATCAGCTTCTTCCATCTGTGCCGCCATCAGCCCACACCCTGTTCTCTCCTGGGTCCTTCTCTTTTGTGTACCTTCTTCAGTATGGCCTCTCAAAATGAAGGCACCCTCCTAACTGTCAGGAAACTGTCTGCTTTTGCTCCGGCAGGCAGTAATTGTTGCTTTTGTGCTCTGTTGTCATCCCCAACCTCTTATGTCACTGCCCAGCCCATTGTGTGGAGGCCCCGTCTCCCCAGTGGTTTTCATATTGTTAGCATGGCCTAGGTCTCTGTGACTCACACATGTCACATATCAGTCTCATGTCATTTGATGTCCTGCTGGACATCTTCAGGATGCTTGTCACCAGGGCAGCTAAGTGACCTGTGTTGCCTGTGCTCACATTTGTTTGGGTAGAGGAAGTGCTTGGCCATGTGTGACACGATGGGCTAGAGGACGTTGTTGTTGAATGTTCCACAGGCCCTATGATCCTCAGCGCAATGTTAGCTTAGCTTATAGATATGGTGGATTATATTGAATGATTTTTTATGTGGAGCCAGCCTTGCATACCTGGATAAATCCTACTTGGTCATGGTGTATGGTTCTTTTAGACATTCCTGGGTTCATTTTGCTAATTTAAATTTTAAAAAATTATTTTTATCTCTGTTCATGAGAGAGATTGGTCTATAGTTTTCTTTTTCTGTACTGTATTTATCTCTGGTTTTAGTATCAGGGTGAGAGGAGCCTCATAAAATGAGTTGCAAACTATTCTATTTTCTCTAAAAGATTATCTAAGGTTGGTGTTCATCCTTCTGTAAATGTTTGTTAAATTCTCCAGTGAAACCATCTGGCCCTGGAGACTTCTTTTTCTGGAGCTTTTTATTACAAATGCAGTTTCTTTAATCACTATAGGATATGGACATTGTTGATTCATTTTGATTGACTTTCGGTAGGGCTGTTCTTCACAGCTCTTCTTTCTCTGTGAAGTTTCTTAGAGATTTGCTTTAAGTGTGTTCATTAATGCTCTTTGAAGCATTTTTATGATGGCTGATTTACAGTCCTTGTCAGAGAACTCTAAAATCTCTGTCCTCTCAGTGTTTAGCATTTGTTGATTTTCTTTTCTCTTTAATGTTTCTTTCATATTTAATGTCCAGTTTTAGTTGGACTCAGCAAGAAGAAAAGGGAGAAACATATCTCCTTCATCTTGTCCAGAAACAGGAGCCTTTGTCTTCCTTTAAATTACTGATATCATCTCTACTTCTGGATTGTTTGTCCTGATCAATGTCATCAGCAGGTTGTATACTTTTAGACCTTTATTGAAGAAATAAATTTTATATTTGTTCATTTTCTCAATTGGCTCTTGTTTCTTTTCTGATCTATTCTTTATTATTACCTTTTTACTTTCTGTGGATACTTTCTGTTATTTTTCTAACTTCTTAAATTTGATTTTTTTACTTAATAATATTTGCCTTTCTTTATTCATAATATATGCTTTTAAAGCTGTAACTTTTTCTGTGAGCTCTATCTTAGCTGCTTGCCTCAGATGCAAGCATGTAGTAATGGTATTATTGTTGTGGTATAATTATTTTCTAATTTCATTATGATGTTGTCCCATTCATTTCTTATTGAGAAGCATGGAAAAGATTTTCTGTCGAGGGAGATTACTAAATTATCTTTTGCTAATGATTTCTAATTTAATTGCCTAGTGGGTGGAAAGCCCTGTCTGTTGATTTCCTGTCTTCAACATTGGTTGAACCTTTCACAGTGAATCAGAACATGGCCAATTTTTTTTGTTCTCTGAGAGCTGAGGGAGGAGGAGTAAGCTCTAATTGGCAGGCGTGGCATTTTACACACACACACTGTCGTGTTTGTGTCTTTTCATGTATTCTGCTTCCTCATGACTCTGTCACCAGACTGTGTGAGCTGTAACAGAGTGGCCTGTTGGCATCTCCCGCCGGATGGGCTGTTTGTTTGTTTGGCCTGGGTATTGCTCATTAGACTGAATTCTCACGCCCCCCCCCCCCCCCAGGCGTGGCTCAGCCGTTGAGCTTTGACCTAGGATCCAGGCGATCGGGGTTCGATTCCCGGTCAGGGCACATGCCCGGGTTGTGGGCTCAATCAATGACTCTCTCATCATTGATGTTTCTCTCTCCCTCTCCCTTCCTCTCTCTGAAATCAATAAAGATATATTTTAAAAAATAATAAAATAATAATATAATAATAAAACAGACTGACTTCTCGGCCATAAGCCCTCACAGCCACTGCATAACTTCCTCACTGCACAGACAGTGATTTCATCTCTTGACTGAATTGCTGCTTAATTTCCTAAATTCCCTCCTGGCTTCTTCTCCTGCCCTTCTTCACCTTCAGCCTGTCTTCCACACTAGCAGCCAGGTTGCTCATGTTAAGATATCGTGATTTATCATGCCTCCTTTTTCTCAGAGCCTGGTTGTCTGCAGATGCCACCCGCTTCCATTCTTAAAATGGCCTAAAACACCCCACCCAACATGTCCCCCCCCACACACCCTCCTCAGCTGCCCTCCCCTCACTCACCCTCTCCTGGCAAGAGGAAGGGGTGGGGAAGGCCAGTGGGAGCGGGTAGAACAGTGCTGGACCTTGTGATTGTGTGATGTTTCAGACTCCTGGTGGAGCCCATGCCGTATCGGAGCACACATAACCATGTGAGCTGCACATGCCCCGGTGCACACGTGTGAGTGTGTGTCTTCTGGCATGTGTGGAGTTTGCAGCTTAATGGGCTGCTTTTGTCTGGACTGTGCCCAGGAGGGGATGTGATGTCCTTGGGGACTAGTCCTTTGAAGCTGATTTGTTGTGGCAGCCTGTTCAGCAAGACGTTACAAACCATGGCTTCTCCTGTTCCTAAGTGGGTCATGCAGTGAAGGACGGCCATCGAGATGAGGAAAGGAGTCATGTCTCTCGTTCGATTTGTCTCCCTGTGTGTTTTGTTCATTTTAACAGTAAATGGCTAGCACAAGCAGAATCAGCCTCTTTTTTTAAAATATGTTTTCATTCATTTTAGAGAGGAAGGGCGAGAGAGACAGAAATATCGATGAGAGGTAGAAACATTGATTGGCTGCCTCTTGCATGCCCCCTACTGGGGATGGAGCCCACAACCCGGGCATGTGCCCTGCCCGGGAATTGAACCAGTGACCTCTCAGTACATGGAATGATGCTCAACCAACTGAGCCACACAACCCAGGGCCCAACTGTGTTTTGAAAAGCAAACAGCAGAGCCTTTCCTCTCTCAGGTTTCATCATTATTCATATCTTAACTCCACAGGGTGCCGGGTGGCCCTGGCTACCTGACACACGGTGATGTTGGAAGAAGTGAGTCATTGCATAAACGTGTCTGTCTGTCACATCACTATCCAAATTTCTGGTCTCGTGGTGTTTCTTACCAATTTAGTGACATAGGGCTATTTATATTTAGCAAACTAGTTTCCTTTAGATGTTTCTAAAGCTATGTAAATTTTTCTTTTTAAAAAATTGTTGAATTGTGAGAGTTCTCTGTATAGTCTGGATATTAATCCTTTCTTAGATATATGATTTGCAAATATTTTCTCCTGTTCTGTAGGTTATATTTTCACTTTCTTATTAGTGTCCTTTGATACATAAAAGTTTTTAAATTTTTTTAAATATATATCTTTATTAATTCCAGAGAGAGGAAGGGAGAGGGAGAGAGAGAGACAGAAACATCAATGATGAGAATCATTGATCAGCTGCCTCCTGCACACCCACGACTAGGGACTGAGCCCGCAACCCGGGCATGTGCCCCGACTGGGAATCAAACTGCGATCTCCTGAATCCTAGGTCGATGCTCAACCGCTGAGCCATGTCCAGCCGGGCAAAAAGTTTTTAATTTTGAGGAAGTCTGGTTCATCTATTTTTTGTTTGTTGCCTGTGCTTTTTGGTATCATATCCATGAAATCATTGCCAAATCCAATGTCGTAAAGATTTTTTCCAGTGTTTCCTTCTAAAAGTTTTATAGTTTTAGCTCATAAGTCTAGGTCTTCGATACATTTTGAGTTAATTTTTGTATATGGTGTAAGGTAAGGATCCAAGTTCATTCTTTTGTAGGTGGATACCCAGTTTTCCTAGTACCATATGTTACACAGACTATTCTTTCCCCAACTGAACTGTGTTAGCCCCCTTGCTTTTTGATGACTTCTCGCTCATTGACCTTAGGCCTCACTCAGCAATCAAGGCCTCGCTGATCCTCTGATCAGTAACATGTTGAACCTTGACTGCACTTGTGTGTGACTGTCTCCCCAAGTGAGATGCGGTGCGACCATATGAACGGGAGGTTTTACTCAACGTTATCTTATACGGAATTTCCTTACATGTGGTATTTTCTCATTTATTCTGTTTTGAACCTCAACATATTATATGGATAAGACAGTTTAGCTTGAGACAAACCCAGTCATTGCTGTTGGTTATTGCCTAACGTGGTTACCTGATTGACTCAGAGAAAGGCAAAGACGTTTAACATAGGTTTCTAATTATTTTTGGTGCCATGACCTCACAATTCCAAATGTTGAGACACTTATAAACAAGCCTTTTAAGATGCCTAGAACAGTAATTTGTAGTGGTCGTAAATATACACATATGGAATAGATTGAAAAGCACAGCAGAGAGGATGATGTTATGAAAATGGGTACTTATGAATGAGAATTAAATTTCCAGGTTGAGCCATAAACATGAGTCAACATGTAAAAACTCAGGAAACTTAGACCGAGGCGAAAACGACACACTCTGGGAAACATCAGGTGGAACAGAAAGGGGCCCTACTTGGACAAAATTGCATGCTGAAATGGAAGAGTTTGAATTAAATTATCATAGGAGCCACAAAAATGGAAAATCAGCTATGTATTTAAATTAATGCATAATTTCATAAATGTTATTTTAAAATCTGTATAAATACATGTAAATATATGAAATATTATAAGTAGAAAGTTGACTATTTTATTTACATTCTCAAAAGTTTACACAGTTTTACCAAAAAGCTTCTTTTGGACTTGTCATTTATAAAATGGAAGCCGCCTCATGTTTCAAGCTGCCTCATTTGGGCTATAATGGGACAGTGTTCAGGGTAAGTCCTCACTGGCACTGCACTTCCATACCCTGCCCTGGCCTTGTACCCGAATGATTAAGACATGTTTGCTTCTCTGTTGAATGCAAAAAAAAAAGCCGTTCTGTTGACCCCAGTGGACAGGGTCATAAATTTGTAAGCTAATATGCCGTCTGTTTTTGTGTTTTAGGTAGGTGGGCTCCACGGCAAAAGTCAGGCCTTCCTTGAATCAGCAGTTCCAGTTATGATGCTCTAAGTTACGACAAGTCTGAACGTTTGTGTCTATGGATCTGCTCTGACTCTTATTGCCGCTTATGGGGGAAGGTGAGTTGCTGTAAAGTATCTTTTGTTTGCTCATTTGTTTGCTTACCAAGAATGTTTGTAACGAAGCCAGGCTCACCTCTGAAAATGAAGTTTGTTCCATGTGGTTCAAACCTGCCGTTCATTCTCTTTATTCCATGACAGGGTGTCAACTGGGGAGCTATGCCAGGGAGGGAGACAGACCATGAAAGGGAATGTTTGACAAGGCGATCTAGCCCTGGCTGGTATGGCTCAGTGGTTAGACCGTAGGCCTGCACACCTAAGGGTTGCGGGTTTGATTCCCAGTCAAGGGCATGTACCTGGGTTGCAGTTTCTATCCCTGGCCATGTGGGAGGCAACCAATCGATGTGTCTCTTTCATGTCAATGTTTCTCTCTCTCTCTCTCTCTCCCCCCCTCTCCCTTTCCCTCCCCCTCTTCCTTTCCCTCCCTCCCTCCCTCCCTCCCTCCCTCCCTCCCTTCCATTCTCTCTAAAAATCAATGGAAAAAATATCCTCAGGTGAGGATTAACCAAAAAAAGAAAAAAGAATAAAAAGAAAAGAAAGGCAGTTAATGCAGTGATAATGTTGGACCCTCTTGCCTCGTTGGCTCTTGAGAAGTCACGTTGCACTGACTTGGCATTTGAAGAAGCTGGTCTGCGTTTGCAGGAGCAAGTTGACGCCGAGGCAGAAACGTTCTCCATGGCTCTTTCCTCTGAATTTTTGAGGAGCATGGGTACCCTTAGAACTAATTTCCCCTAAGTGTTCCCAATTTTTATCCCTGTAGATCTTCATCCTGCTATTTTGTAAAGAATGTTGGGTGGGGAATCTGAAGAGCTGGGTCTGTTGTCAGCTCCTTTACTGGTTCCCTGTGAGTGAGCACCAGCCACGAGCATGGTCCCGTGCTAAGCACCACACACTGGCCTGGCCCTGCTGACAGTCCTGCTGTGTGTGCAAGGGTTTAGCAGTATGTGTGTGGGTATGCCAGAGTGTGTGTGTATGTGTGTGGGTGCAGGAGAGTGTCTGTGTGTATATACAGGTGTAGGACTGTGTATGCATGAGTGCACGAGTATGTGTGCATGAATGTGAGTGAGCATGTGTGCAGGAGTGTGTGTGCCTCTGTGCCGCTGTGCAGAAGGTTGTGTTCTGTGTGCTGCTTGCTGTGTCCCCCAACTCCCTGAGGTCCACATCCTCTCTGATGGACCTCAGGGTTCTGAGCCTGCAGGACTGACTTTCTGTGGCCTCAGTTTCTTCCTGTAAATCAAGACCTCAGAGGTTCCTTCTGCAGCTCACATGCCTTAGTCCTCTCCAGCCCAGTTCTAGGTTATTCCCCCATGTGTTTTACATTACAAGGGACTGCCAAAGCCTTAAGAATACTCGAGGATGCTTTTTTCACCTATGGCTGCAATAAGGGCCACAGGGAGCCCGCCTCAAGCTGTTTCATGTATTAACCCAGATTCCCAACACAGACATTCGATAGATTCTGAGTTAATGTACCTCCCAGGTGCTTGTCAGAGAAACATGTGCATCTTAAGAAGTCACAAGACTTAATGACCTCCTTGTCAACTCTCTGAAGCTTTGCCGTTCCTCTCAGCACCAGCTTCCTTGCCCACCCTGCCCAGCTGCTGTCTGGTTTTGGTGTGTTTTGTTGAATTGCAGCTCAGCATTTTTAATCCTGTGGTGCTTGACCCAATTCTGTAAGCCTATGTCCTGTGCTGTTTTGATCTTTGCTGTGTTCCCCTTTCCATGGAGGAAGGTTAAAACCATTTAGCCTCCAGGTGTCTGCGTTGGTTGCACGTCAGTGACTGGTCACAGCGGACTGCAAGTCTGCTCCGGGTTTGAAGAGGAGCTGGAGGAAATGGCTCCTTTCACATAACTGGCGTGCCCCAGCTGTGGTCCAGGGCAAGGCTGGTTATGTAAACCAGAGCTGGGGCTGACCAGCGTTCTTTGGGCACATGTGGAGGATAGGCTGGGAGCACCCCAGGCCAGGAGCCAGGAGCTGAAGGGGCCCCCTGCTGGGCCCTCTGCCTCCTTTCCAGCCCTCTCACATCCTCAAGATCTGAATTGCTTGTCACCTGCCCTTGGCCTGGCCACATTTGCCAGGTACCCATGTGCTCCTTGCTGAGCGTATGAGCCTATGTATGCACGGGGTATGGCTGTAGAAGGAAAGGGTGGAATCCGCTAAGACAGTCAAGTCCTACAGTCACGTCCTCCGTTCTCTCCCTGGCCTGTCCCTCTCAGAAGCATTCAGCTTAGTGGTAGCTTGTCTGCCCCTGGTGCCATGGGTGCCACCATCCCCAGTTTTCCTCAGCCTCTGGGCCACACCTCCTCACCTCCTTTGTGGTGTCTGTACCCTCAGCTCCTCCTCGTCAGCTGGTGACCCTGGTCCTTCATGTGTCTTTTGCATGCTGCCTCCTTTCCTCTCCCCTCTTCAAGGGTTTGGCTCCTGCCTTGCCCCTCTCTGCTTCCACCACATATGAACACACGCGCATGCCCTTTCCCAGCACAGCCACTTGCAGTAACCACCCACCTCTGTCCCTTTGACTACCTGTTCATCTTACACCAGACCTGCCGTGTCAAGGTCCACAGATCTTCCCCTGCCAGACCCAAAGGTCAGTGTCCAGGCCTCCCCCACACTCTCCCAGTGACATTTGATGCTGTCCGACACCCGGTGGGCAGGGGTGTGGGCCCTCGATGACCTGTGCATTATGTCTGTGAGCAAGCCATGAGTGGCTGCTGCTGTTTCTGGAGGAATAAAGGCAGATCCTAGGGGGAGAGCTGCTGGGAGGAGTGAGTTAGCCAACAGTGCCAGACACAGCAAGGCCCGTCTTAATGTTTACTGTCAGCATTTTCCTACTCTGCTTTGACACTGAATGTTGATGTCCCAGGACTCTGCTCAGTCTGGCACCGATGACAGAGCCTGCCCCAGGGTGGGGGGTGAGGGGCAGGGAATACAACTGGCCGAGCCAGTCTGTTACTGTGTGCCAGAGCTTCAAGCACATATATCCTTTACCCACATATTATATATATAAATATGTATTCCAAGGAAATAAAAGAGGGACATGAAGAGGTACACTCTTCATTACTCTTTGTAATAATCTTTACAAAGATTATTATAAAAACATTGTTTAATGTAACAGTTCAAAAACCCGGATACACAAACGTAGCAGATTGGTTATGTTCTTATGCATAAAAATGCATAAAATCTTATGTATAAACTAGAATGCCACGGGCATTTGATCACTATTATGTATATTTAGATATATTGACAGCCCTAGCTGGTTTTGCTCAGTGGTTCAGCCCGTGGACTGAAGGGTTGCGGGGTTCGATTCCAGTCAAGGGCATATACCTCGGTTGCAGGCTCGATCCCCGACCCCATTTGGGGGTGTGCAGGAGACAACCAATCGATGTTTCTCTCTCTCTCTCTCTCTCTCTCTCTCTCTCTCTCTCTCCCATTCTTTCTGAAAAAGCAATGGAAAAAAATATCCTCAGGTGAGGATTAAAAAAAATTAAATATATTGACATAGGAAAATATTTTGCATATAATGGTAAGTGAGAAAAACAGGGCAATCATGGGTGACTTGGCCCTATTTTTGTTAAAAACATAGTAACACACGCCTAGTGGAAAGGAGTCTGAATAGGTAGACTTCATAAATATGTCACTATCTCTGGTGGTCTTTCTGGGTAATTATCGGTTATTTTTTGCATATATGCATTCTTCTTTTTTTTAAATCCTCACCCAACGATATTTTTCCATTGATTTTAGATAGAGTGGGAGGGAGGGAGGGGGGAGAGAGAGAGCAAGAAATACCAATGTGAGAGAGACACATCAATTGGTTGTCTCCTGCACATGCCCTGACAGGGGCCAGGGAACGAATCTGCAACCCAGGCACGTGTCCTTGACCAGGAATTGAACCCGTGACCCTTAGGTGCAAGGGGCGACATTCTAACCACTGAGCACACCTGCCAGGGCATATATGCATTTTTCTATTGTTTTCTGTAATGAGCCTCCAGTACTTGTGTTATTTTATTTATTTACTCTTAAATTTTTATTGAATTTATTGGAGTGACATTGGTTAATAAAATTATATAGGTTTCAGGTATATAATTCTCTAATATATCATTTGTATATTGTATTGAGTACTTGTGTTATTTAAAATTTTTTTCCTGTAAGGGATAGCCTGGCTGACCTTGGTCAGTGATACCTGCATGCCCACCCCCTTTCTCTCTGTGCGCCTTTGCTGGTGTGAGAAAGCCACAGCATAGTTTGTGGGCACACACAGTGGCCAGCTCAATGCCCCCTGGCCAAACGCACACCCCTCCTCACAGCCAGCAAGTCCACTCTGCATCCATGTTTTTACCACTACATGATACATGTTTTGTCATTTATCTGTGCCTGATTTCACGTGAGATAATAAAATATAGGTAATAACTCAGTAAAAGGTGGAGCTGGAGGGCAGCTTTCTCCTGCTTGGTGGCAGAAGTGCCTGTCCTGA
This sequence comes from Miniopterus natalensis, assembly GCF_054644295.1. Classification (NCBI taxonomy): domain Eukaryota; kingdom Metazoa; phylum Chordata; class Mammalia; order Chiroptera; family Miniopteridae; genus Miniopterus; species Miniopterus natalensis. Next base: position 83,018,476 of record NC_142086.1, on the reverse strand, counting down.
TGGGTGGACCAGTGTGCACTCTCTGTGTTCTCTCCCGAGGTCCCGGTCCACCCATCCACCCCGCACTGCCCAGATCAGAGCCTTCACATCTGGGTGGCTCTGAAGGATGCACAGGGCTCATCCATTACTAAGCTTCTGTGTGCGGCTTGCTTTTAGGACTGGACCTGGAAGCTCTAGATCACAATGAAGTAAATATGGGAAAGGTGAGAATTTGCTGTTGGGGCCATTTCAGGCCCCTCACCTGGCGAGGAAGAGCCTCACCCTGTAGTCCCAGGCCAAGCCCGCTGTTCATCGGTAGGACCAGCGTCATGTAAGACATTCACAGCAGACAGCTGACGGCGGCAGTGACAGCTCAAGTCTTAGAGCTGCATTTTGATTAATATTGGGCCATGAGGTTCCCCCCACGCACCCCTTCCTTTCCAAGGGCTTAGCTGCGGCACTGGATGTCCTGCAGGCATTTGTGCGGTGGCCCCTGTTTGGGGGAAGGAGTCATTGAAATGACAGCACATCCGTGCAAGCTGCGCCACTCCAACAGAACAAGGGGAGTTGGGCAAAAAGTAGATCACGTGTGCCTGGTCCCATGTCACGAGGTTTCCAACGTGAAGCCAATGGGATTTGTAGCCTCCTTTGGTTTCGAGCAAAACGCCACTCTAATTTTCTCCTCTAAACTGGGAGAGTGACCATCTGTCTGATAGCCACATCCACCCAGCGCTGCCTGACCTCATAGCCACTGTGTTTGTAGGTAAGGGGGTGCTGGGGCCTGGCCAGGGCTACCCCGGAGAGAAGGACAGACTCCACGTGGAGCCCACAGTGGCCAGGGTGAGGAGTGGGGTGGCTGCAGGTCATTAGGAAGCCTCGGGAGGTCCTGCTGCAGCAGTGCAGTGCTTTGTTTAGGGACTGGAAAGTGGACAGGGTATCATACTTATAGGTAGTTCTAGACATTCAGATGATGGTATTCACATTGGGTCCTTAATTTCAATAATCTGGTTCCTTTTTATGGATCAGGGTCAACTATTAGCACTCTAATGTTAAAGTGTTATTCTGTAGAAAAATGAACATGTAATTTTACAGATGTTTGTTGCCAGTGATACTGGGGTAGGTGTGGGAATATGATTCTCATGCTCAGAAACATCAGCCATCCCTGTGGAGCGGGGCCCTGTACTCTCGGAGTGGGGAGTGCCTTTGTTTGGGAATGTTGACCTTTCAAGAAAACAGGTGAGCTGTTGGCTTCCAGCTGTATGAGCGCACAGTGAGATCTGCATATCAGAATAAGGTGAATACTTGTATATTATTACTGGATGGAGAACATGCACTTTTGGAGTTAGGTAATTATCTTGAGAAATAACATAATTCTTTTGTCTCTGGGAAGGTCAGTGAATGCGATTGCTTTGTGATAAAGTAGGTGTGGAATATAAAATAGTTTAAAAGTGGTTTGTAAAACTAACCTGAATTTTGTAGCTTATAAGTAACAAAATTTTGGTTTTTTTGTCTGTCCTATAAATGAACTAAGGTATTCCATTAGTTCAGGATCCTTCTGATGAACATATTTTGGCAAATAAGGAATAGAATAAGATATCCATAATATCTGTATAGTGGGCTGATTGCTGGTACCATACTGAGACAAGTTATATCTCCTGTTTGGATTTGCTGGGGAAAAATGTTCCCAGGAATAGTTTGCCAAATCCAAAGTCATAATGGTATTTGATTTTATGTTTTATCAAAAGAAAGATTTTTGCCTTTCATAGATATTTAATGTTTTTTTGTACAAATAAAATATTTGTACTTTAACTTTTCAGGAAACATGTCTATGGCTAAGTTCAGAGAAGTAAATGTAAACATTTCAGATCATGAATTCCTCTACATTTTGGATGTAAAAAAAAAGAGCAGTTGTGCCCTTGGTAATAAAAGAAGCTTTTTTTCTTCTTTAAAGTAATGGCTTATGCAAACACTCTTCACTTTGGATGATACCCAATTCCCTCCAACTGCAGCCTTTGAGGCGATCTCATGTAGTGTTTCTACAGGGCTCTTTCTGACTCATTTTCCAATCTTGAAGAAAGGGAAATATTTCTACTATTTTGTTAAGATAGGGCAGAAAATTTAGTGTTTTTTGTATTTATGATTATAAAATTTCTCTCATTCCTGGGGAAGATCCCATGTATTTGATGCAGTTTTTAACAGTCTCCTTTTCCTGCTGCACCTGACATGTGTCCCCATTGTCTAGGATGATGTGACTGCTCAGTTATTTCATGAGGTAACAAGACTGCGACATTCTGGTGTGACAACCATGTATGTTTTATGTTAATAAAATTACAAAATTATACCCCCAAATTATTGCCTTCGGGGGGAAAATGAGAACTGCTGTCTGTGCCCCAGCGAGTGTTATGGGATATGGATTTTCCTTTCTTACACAGTGGAATAGACTGTTGTTTTTCCAAAAGTAACAAATTAATAACAATGCAGAAGCAGCTGGCTTCGGCCCCTTTGCGTTTCTCATGAAGCAGAAGGAGTGGGTGACCTGGTCCTCACAGCTGGCCTCTGTCCCCACCTGTCTTCAGTGTGCCTGTCCTACTTCACACTGACCTGGGAGGGAAAACAGGCTGGTCTCTAACAGCGTGCTCATCACTTTTGGACTGCAAAGGGCATTGATAGAGCTGGGCTTGGCTGGCCTTCTGCAGGGGCCCTCTGGCCTTCAGCGCTTCTGGTGTTGATGGTCTCATATGAGACCCTCGGGCTCTGTGCGAGAGCAGAAACCTACCCACCATAAAGCAGATTGTTACCGTGTCAAGAAGCCTCAGGAAGGTTTGGTGCTGGAGCTCTTGAAGACACATCTTCATTCTGGCCAAGGGGGGAACCTCAGAGGTCAGGGACTGAGGACTGAGGAGCAGCAGGCTGCTACTGTGACCTTGTGCCATCCTTCGGCACAGCTGGGGTGGTGTGCCCGCCAGAAAAGCACTGGGCTTCCTTCTTTCTGAGTGTCCGCTGCATTCTTTTATGAGTAGTACAGGGCAATGGTTCTCCATAGGATCCTGAACAATCACCATCACCTTAGAACTTTCTGGAGAGACAGGTTCTCAACTACCCCCTCCCCCAGACAGCCTGAGTCAGAAAGTCTGGGGTGGGGTCTGGTTGACTTAACGAGCCTTCCAGGTGGTGTTGATGTCTATATAAATGTGAGAGCCAGTGGATCAGCCACACAGGAATGAAAGTGTAGACTACAGTTACGTGGCACTCCTCCGGTTATGTGGTAGAGCAGGCGTGTGACCTGTGGCTGTGGTGAGGCAGAGAGTGTCCTAGCCGAGCAACCATGCTCTTGAGCGTAGCCATCTGATGACCCTTCAGGTAAGATATGAGCCAGGGGAGAGCAACCATGCTCTTGAGCGTAGCCATCTAATGACCCTTCAGGTAAGATATGATCCAGGGGAAGCGTGTGGCATAGTCTCATGGGTTTTCCACTGTGTGTCACCTGGTGTACCGATCTGTCCTGTGGTGCTGAGGTCTGACAGGGCCTGGTCCATCTGTTTCTGTGCCACATAGCAAGACCCCATTGCTAAGCAGTGTCCATCTGCCCTATTGTTGGGCAGGAGTCTCATGGAAAAGCAGAAGAGACAAGACTGTGGGGAGACTGTGGACCTGCTTGCTTACTGGGGCGCAGGCAGGCGGGAGCCCATGCCTCATGGTACCCTTGCCTGGGAAGGGGGTGACCATAGGCTGTCTGCTGGGTGGAAAGGGGACCACAGGAGCCACTGTTGTGTCTGAATGTCTCTGGGGGCCTGGCTGGGGGCAGGGGTTGTGCTCCAGAGCGACAGGGCAGCCAGCTTAGAAGCCAGCTGCTCACACCCTCTGCCAAGCTCTGGGCTCTGTCTCCCGAGTGTGTAACTCCCACACTAAAGTGTGTGTGGAGGTGCTGTCATTAAAAACAATCCAACAGAATCTAAAAGGAAAAAGAAAAACCTGTGTAAAAATAGCCTGCCAGGCGAGACATGGAGCTATGAGACAGGAGTCCTGGACAAGTGGGGAAGTGGTGGGCTTTGTTTTGTTCTGTCTGTTTTGCTTTCATAAACTTGGCATGTGTTTAAATCACCAGGAATGGATAGACTATTGAGTGGATGTTACGGGATCAGTTAGGTGTCTATTAAAAACAAACACCCAATTTAGAACCTTCCCTCACACCAAACACCATTTTATGTGAGACAAAGTGATGAGCTCAGGGATTCACAGGAAACATGTGTTGAGTTTTTAAAAGTCTTTTGGGGGGGGGAAGGGCACCCCCAGCAAAGCGCATATGCTGAAGGCAGCAGCCTGCAGCTCAGTGCTCACACCCCTGCTCCTGATGGCACCGTTCGGGTCTAGAGCAAGAAGACCTGACAGCCAGACAGCAGTGGCTCAGGACACCGGCCCACAGTGCTGCAGACCCACAGGTGCTGCAGGGACATGGGTGCTATGGGGCCACAGGGAGCAGCTGTGGGGCATAATGGGAACCTCAGCCCTTAGACATGAACCTGCAGTTCTTAAGAAATGTTGAATGGGAGCAAACTGAGGATCCCTGATGGCAGTGCCCAGAAGAAACCTGCTTAGGGGGCAGCTAGGTGTGTGGGGGGCCTTGTGGAGCGGCGTCTACGCGGGTCTTCCACATAACTTGAGAATCCACCTCGTCACACGTGTGTCCATGATGCTTATAAGGGAGAAACGGACCCTCCGTGCTCCCTTTAGGATGTGTGGGTGCTGTGTGGGCCTGGAAGAGATTGAGTCTTCTGTGTGGAGGCTTGTGAAGACAGCATGTCCCGCAGCCCCAGCAGGGCCACACCCCCATGCAGACGCACATGTGGCGCAGAGACCTTGCTCCTCAGCTGCTGTCAATGGACAAGACAAGGGCCACCCCTGTGGCCCCACTCCCGCTATGGAGCTCCAGTCGGCAGGGCAGTCAGTGGTACTAGAGAGGCTGACTCTGCTACGCAGCACAGACGGATCTCAGGAACATTGCAGGTCTTAGAAAGAAGAAAAGTGGAGACTGCACGGAGGGGATCAATAGCAGAAGGAACCGTGGTGACAGCAGCAAGCAGCACTGCATGGGGCTGGCCAGGCTGCAGGACAGGCCACAAGCACCTCTCTCTGGGTCTAGTGTCATGAACTGATCACATTTAAGTGCCCGTGTGAAAATCAACCTGCACACCCAAGATCTGTGCATTTTCCTGCATGTAAATTAGACCTGCCTTTTAAAATCTAGCCACAGAACACACATACTGTGATATTTATGCAAAACAAGAAGGTAGTATGTGGTCTGTTTGGAAATGCTAAGAAAAGGTTCCAGTAACAGTGACTCCTGCCTTGGGGGGGGAGGGGAATTTACAGTGGCTCTATCCCTCCATCTGAGTGTTTTTCAAGGCCTCTGGGGTGCTGTCTCCCCAGCTGCAAGGGGGCTGCTCACGCGCCTAGCCAGAGGGGTTCTGCCTGCATTTGTTTTGCCTTTTTATTTTATGCTTTTTATTGGTTTTAAAAAGGATTCTACTGCCATTACAATCAAATCTTTTAAAAGCCACTGGTCTGGGTGACCAAGAAATGCCTATTCTAAGCTTTCTAAGCTTGAAATTTTCGAAGAACCTGTGGAGTAGTGTCTGGGAATGGACAGCTCGTTTCAGCAGGCGACACCCTGGGTTACAGGGTTCAATACCTTAGACTGGCTGGGGCACACAGGGAGGAAGCACAGCAGGAACGCTGGCCTGTCACCTGGCTGCATCTGTAGTGCCTGCCTCCAGCACAGCTGGGCTTCCCCGAGCATTGCCACTATCCCCATCCCCATCCTTGTCCCCCACGTGCAGCCCCAGTTGGCAAAGACCCTGGCCCATGGTGCTAAGGAACTAGGGAGACATGTTGGGATATGGTGGCTGAGCTAAGGGGGAACCGGGAGGAAGCCCAGGGTGACTTGTCATCGCTGGAACCTGGACTACTGCCCACCCTGGTGACGGGGTGCTGCTGTAGGACCGGCTCCGAGCATGTGCGCTCCTGTCTGGCTGTCCTGTCGGCCTCACTGCAGCATCCCTGCGTGGCGTTATAACTCCTCCTTTGTGTCTTGTCCAGTGGCAATACCAAGCTCGGTCATCCACACACTGTATCTTCCTCCAACACACTCAAATAAAAACAGCCAAACCCATTACAAGTAAATGAAATGTGTTGGCCACTGCACTGTTTTCGGATTAAAGGACCATTAGCAGATTGAAGTCAGGGGATTAAATCTCATCAGGAGCACCAACCCCCCCTCCCCCCGACACACAGACATGCAGGAGCCACTGTCAGTGCATTCACTACTGTGGGAAGGTGGTGGCTTTTCTGCCTCCCCAATCTCCTCTGCTGAGGCTGCCCCCACCCCTGGAAGCCACCAGGACCCCTCAGGTGCCCAGAGATCGTCTGCAGCTCTCCCCTCTCTCCCTCAGGGTGAGTCTGGCAGGGGTCTCAGACTGTGCCTAGGGCCCCCTCCTATGGAACCGCCTGTTGGCTCCCACAGGGTGGGCTTCCAGAAGAGTGGGACCTGACTACAAGTTTGAACCCCTTAGCACAATGCAGGGCACATAGGAATGAGCCCACCACTGCCCACTCCTGGTCCCCTGGCCGGTCCCCCTCCTGCTCTCAGCTTCCCAATCAGGGCAGTGTCGGTACCCCATCCTCAGTGGGCAGGGTAACTCACGCTAGCAGGGAACACAGGGTAGGAGCTTTGGCGGAGGGGGCGTTTTCCCAGCCAGAACACAGGTTTGAGCATGTGCGTGCATTTCTGGAAACTTTCCCTAAGCCGCCGCCTCTGTGCCTGCACACTGGACCTTTGTGGATCTTTGTGGCCCGACTCCATCCGCAGGCAGCGCCTCGCCCTCGTGCTCTCACCCCCACTTACCAACGCCACTTTCAGACCAGGGGCTCCAGGCTCAATTTCCAACTCATGCTATCCTTAGTTTTTTAATCTGATTTTTTGTAGCCTTTAGCCATATTTTAAACTTGATTTTTTTTTGGTCTTTGTAGTTTCTTATCTAAGTTGTCTTGCTTTTTTCCCTGAGTTTGTTTTTAATTTTTAGTTCTCTAAGGCTGTCTGTACCTTCTTAACCTTTATAAATCTTGTCTTTTTTTAACTACTGGAATTATTTGTTTTTCTTGTATCGCTCTCAATTTTATTCCCCTTAGAGTTTTACCCACATTTGTTGTCTTTATTTCTCTTTTCCCCTCAATTTTCCTTTCCTTCACTTGGGAAGATTTTTAATGGTTTTAGTTGCTTTAACACATATATTTTTTAAAAATATATTTTCTTTTTAGCCAATGCCATTTGTCGGTGTTGTAATGATATTATTATTAAAATATTACAACATTGAAAGAAATGACCTGCTAAACTCATGTTAGCTTACTTCTCCAACATGGCTAAGAGACATGATTCTGTCTGTGATGCTGCATGAATCTTGTAAGACCATGAGCCCAGCCCTATCCAGTTTGGCTCAGTGGTTAAAGCGTGTTGACCCACCGGACTGAAGGATCCCAGATTTGATTCCGGCCAAGGGCATGTACCTTGGTTGCAGGCTCGATCCCCAGCCCCATTTTGGGTGCATGTAGGAGGCAGTTAATTCATGTGTCTCTCTCACATTGATGTTTCTCTCTCTCTCTCTCTCTCTCTCTCCCTTCCACTCTCTCTGAAAAGCAATGAAAAAAATATCCTTGGGTGAGGATTTAAAAAAAAAAAAAAAAAACATGAGTCCACGCATCCAGGAAATGAGGCAGCGGGCAGCCAGGAGCTTAGGCTAGTGAAATGGAGCAAATGCTATGGTCCCCCCCTGCCTCACAAAGACATAGTGACCTACAGACTCAATGCCTGTGCCTCGGGCAGTTGCACAAGGACTGGCCTGGGCTGGGAACAGTGTGGTCCAGCTGGAAGCTCCTGAGCCCTGCGACCACAGGCTGCGCCACTAGGTACCAGGTCCTTCTGCTGCGCATGGCAGGGTGGGAAGTGAGGCTAGGGCCTGGGCCAGGCTGCCTAGGGCTGCTGTTGCGTCCCCACCCCGCAACTAACTGCTTACCCATAGCCCACCCTCTCAGTGACCGTGGACAAGCCACTCATTGCCTCTGGTCCCTGTGTCTCGTCTGCTTACCACACAGTTGGTTGTTCTGTTAGTAGTGTTACCACATCTCTGTGCCTGCGGTACTGCTCTTATTTTGGAAGCTGGGATGACCTTGTGTCCTTTTAGGAAAAAGAAGCCAGCCCTCTCAATAAGGAGAACCCCCCTGACCCCTGAGGTTCCCTTACTTGTTCACATCCTGCGAAGACACCCACCAAGGACAAGGCCCCAAGGTGGCTGCGCAGCACTGGCCCACTCCTAGGAGGACAGGTGCCTGTGGCCAGGCCAGGCCTCTGACCCTCCGCTGCAGAGGTGACTGAGTGCAGGAGTGCCGGCCATGAGGCTGTCTCACCCATCACCCAGGGGCAGTGCTGAAGACGTGCATGGGGTCCCTGACTCCGACCAGTCAGAAGGATGGGGTGCTGCTGCCCTGACCAGCCCCGCGGACCCAGATGGTGGTGGCCTCCTCGTGGCTGCTCCGTATGTGGGGCTCACTCCACTGCTCAGAGCCCTCCATCTGGTAGAGGGACAGCTCTGGGCAACAGCTGGCTGCTGGTCTGTGCCTCCTTCCAGGGAGTACAGGGGCCATGGCCTCGGCAGTGCTGCGTGGCGGCTGGCTCAGGGTGCTCCAGGAGGAGGGGTGCCACATTAATCAGTGGACGAATCAGTGTCAGAGGGTAATGAAGAGCGTTGTTCCCACAGGACCACAGCTGTGTGAGCACCTGGTGACACATTCTTAACAGGAAGCAGTGCTCGGATCCTACATGGGTGTGGGGGGAGTGGATTCGAGGGCAAGGTTGGCATCTGTACAGGGCCCACGTGGACCAGAGCAGCCCTTCCCTAGCCTTTTCCTTTATAACTGGCTGGGCTTTATTTTTCCTTAAAAACCTCATGTACTCAACTAATCTCAGCTTCCTTTGCTTTTTGTGCTATAGTGCAGCACCCTTTCTTTTGTTATATTTACCTAAAATTCTTCCTGATTTCCATATTTCTCTTGGTATGAAGTACCATCCGTCTCCCTTTGTTGTAATAAAAGCTTTATGCCCCATCCCGTCCTTTTTTTTTTAAATAAAAAAGGGTCACAAGGACAGAGACACAAAATCAATGCTTTGCTTTTTTGAGGTGGTAAATGATCTTTACCTTACTTAAGACATTTCTCCTTTCCCTATTTTATTTTATTTTATCTTATTTTATCATTGGTGGATGTGGAGTTTTTTATTAAATACCTTTCCAGCTGCTGTTGAGAAGCAGCACATGTGTGCTCAGCACAGGGATATGGAGCCTGCCTCTGGGCTGAGTGTGGTCCCACACTTCCCAGCTGTCACCCCTGGCCCTGTGTTTGGGGTGAAGTGGCAACATGCCTTTGTGCAGGGCTGCAGTTAGGGGTATAACTGGCATATGGTTAACAAGGTGTCGGCATTAGGTGTTTTTTATTTGTATGGTTATTGAATTTTTCCTTTAATTTACTAGTGACATGGACAGAATTCCTGATATTAATCACCCATTGCATTCCAAGAATAAACCTCCTTTCGGTCTTGTGTATTATCACCCTTTATACATGCTGATTCTGTTAGTGTTTGATCAGAATATTAGTTAGAAATTTCTGCTGCTCAGAAGCTGGAAGTGCTAGGTCACAGTATAGGCCTGTGGCTGACTCGGGTGGGGCCGATGTGTGAGCAGCAACTGAGCCTTCAGCACAGGCTGTGCTCCCCAGGGCTCTGCGTGGGGGTCTGTGTCGTGTCTTGTTGAGTGTCAGCCCCTCAGCCGCCTGGTGTCCAGCCTGTGACTGTAACCTGCAGTTCCTTCATCACTGATGAGATGCACTGCCTTCTGACATATTCGCCAGCCATTTGGGATGTGTGTGGTCAAGGCTTTGCCCACTTCTCTATGGGCAGTCAGTAAGTATTTTCTGGATAGGAGCCCTAAGTGATTAAGTGAAATGCAAATATCTTCGCCCACTCTGTGCGCCCCTTTTCTCTCTCCTAATGGTGTCTGTTGACAAACAGACCTTAATTGTAATGTGGTCCATTATATCATTCTTTTTGGAACCATTGAGCTTGTCATGTCTAAGCCACATGTCCTTGTCCCCACTTCATGTAGGTAGTATCCTATGTGTCTCCTCGTGTTGAGCCACAGTCCACCTGGAATTTATTTGGGGGTGGAATCAATAGGCAGGGTTTCTTTCTGTACCTGCCGACCCTGCTGACTAGTGCCACTGATTGGAAAGACTGACTTCTGCCTCCTTGTGCTGTGTGTGCCTGTCTCTCTCTTGTGGTCCATCATTTAGTTTGTCTGTTCCTGTACCCTGGTCACACGGACTGAACTGCCCCCGCTTTCTGGTAAATAGGTCTTCTCACTTGGTTCTTTTTCTTAGGAATGTCTTGGCCACACTTAGCCTGATGAATTTTTCATGTGTATTTTAAAATCAGATTGTTTGTTGGAGTGAATCTACAGATCAATTTAGGGAGATTTAATATCTTAAATTATTGAGTGTTCTAGCCCATGAACATGGTGCATTTCTTTCATTCTCAGCCCTTCTTTAATTTCTCCTAATAGTGTTTTATAGATTTCTACATAGAGGTTTTACATACCTTTTCTGAGAGTTATCCCAACTCTGATTTTTTTTAGGTTCTTGTAAATTGAAAAATTTTACAAAATTATATTTTCTAGCTTTGTGGGTATAGAGATGTATAATTCTAGTCACCATATTAAATCCATCCCTTCTAATAATTATTTATAGATTTTTCTGGATCTTATGTGCCCAGTCTTGCCATCTGTGCCTGTCATTGCTGTCCTGTCTCTGTGTCATGGGGGCGCTCACCTGTAGAGGGCCTGCGGGGCCCTGAAATTCAGGAAGTGCAGACCTACAGTCGAATGTGTGTCCCCACATGGGAGGACACAAGAGGTGGGTTTGGGGCATCTGTTCCTGGGCAGCCCCCTTCCCTGTTGTGCTGATGTCTGGCCCATGGTGACATCTGGGTGGATACCCAGACAGGCTCCTTCGTCATTGGCTCAGGTCCTGGCCCTGTACTGCCATGGGCTTGTTCAGCACAGTTCTGTCCCTGCTGTTGCTCTCATTGCCAGTGTCTATCGGATTGCATTGGGCCCAGACACAGGACATCAGAAAGCTCAGGTTGTTCATTAACTGGGGCCTGCAGAGTGCCAAGTTGGGCAGGCCCCGCGTATCTGCCATTCTCTCTGACTCTCTTGCTGCCACTTGCCCACACCCAGCTTCTCCCAGTGGTCTCAGATGTCTGCCAGCAATGGCCTGGGCAATGTGTTTGGTCCAGGGCGAGGGCAGGAGGGAAGGGTGTGCAGCTCAATGGAAGCATGAGGACCGTTCCCTAGCCTTTCCCCCTCAGTGTCTTGTTGACCCTGACACTATAAGCAGCTCTTTTTTCCTTCCTTCCAGAAGAGGGACTTTTGAACCCTCAACCTATCTGGAACACATGTCTGAGGGCTGAAAGAGGGATGGTGGATTTTCGATCTTTGCAATTGCCAGCAGCTCCAGCCTGCAATCTGATGTTTCCACCAAACTGAGAGCCACTTGAGGGTGATAGCTGTCCTCCTTTGTCTTTGCCTGGTGCTAGGCTCCTGGTAAGAACTGAACGTTTAGTTGAATGCCCCTGCCATAGCTGGCCTCCCACTATGGCCAGAGGGTCTGTGGGAAGATAGTGTGTGCAGACAGACGGAGCGCCTCCTGTGTGCGGGTACTAGGCACAGGAGCTCATCGCAGCAGGGGCAGGCGGAGATGGCAGAGCCAGGCCAGACCCAGGTCTCAGGGAGGCCTACTTTGTCTCCACAGCAGACCTTCTTCACCTTATTCAACCACATGTTATTCACCTTAAACATGTGGTTGAAGCACTTGAAATATCTGTTAGAGATACTCTGAGGTGGGTCACACCCTAGACCCGGGCACTTTCTCAGAGCCAGGACTGGGGAAAGCCCACACCTTGCCTGAAAGAGAAAAGCTCCACGCTGCTGCCGACATGAGGCCAGCATGCTGGGGCCTCTGAGCAGGGAGGGAAGCGGGGCAGGCCGCTGGCTCCCCAGCCCCATCATGTTTATCTGTGTGGACACAAGTGACAAGCCAGCAGGCTGTGCAGAATGCTCGCTGAAGTCAGGTTGGATAAGCCCTAACCATCTTTCCAGTGCTAACTGGGACTGGCAAGAGCATTACAGGACAGAGCTCCCCGCCCTTCCATGGCCCCAAGGACACAATCTGCACTGTGAGTCTCTCAAGGAGCAGAAAGCAGCTAATAAGCTCTGTCGGTTTCTGCTGTACGGCTCCTGCAGCCTGATGGGGCACTGAGCTGTTAAACACAATAAATCAAGTGTGTGCTTGTCCCCCGAGGTTCTGATCATAGCCACCTCCCCCTGACAGCTGAGGCCCAGGTATAGCCCCAGACAAAGCACAGCTGATAGGGGCCCCAACTGGCACTCACTGCAGCCATGCGGGCCTTGGTATTGGTCTGCCAGCAGGACTTCTGTTCCCTTCTCTGGGCAAGAAATCTCATGTTGGAGAGAACAGGCTAGTGCATTTGCCAGGAGTGTAATGCTGTTGTAAATCCCAGATAGCTGTAAACTGCTTCTACTTCAATATCCAAACCTATTTACTGTACCACCCCACCCTGGAAAAAGCCTTACAACTTGCAAGTTACATACCACTTTCAACCACGAGACTCTTTCAAGTCTGAAACAAATATCTTCATTGGTTTTTATATTTGACTAGCATGAAAATAGGGTTTACCTGTCTGGTGGTCAGGAGCCTGAGCTCTGGCACCAGCTGGTTATTATTCAGTTCGCAACCCCACTTTATCTCATATGTAAACAGAGATGGCCCTGTCCCTCCTGCCTTAGGACAAAGGGGTTTGCCTATATAACAGCACCCAGGACACATGCACCATTTACTGCTCCCGCTGCTGTTACAGCTATACGTCTTATTATGACAATATTTATTTTACTAGAATTATGTTGATTTGAATATTCTTTTAAAAAAGAATGATTGGAAAATTTGTTTTATCAGAATTTCACTAAGTAGTACTGGTTATAAACAGATTTTGCCAATTTAATCATTGTAAAAGATCAAGTGCGGTTTTGGTTCTGGTCAAAATGGAGTAAGCTACACCTATAAACTAACATCTTAGTTAATGGTGAAAGAATAATGCTTTCCTCCTAAAATCATTAACAAGACAAGGGTGTCTGCTTTCATCATTCCTATTAAACAGTGTGCTACAAGTTCTAGCCAGTTCGATATGACAAGGAAAGGAAATAAAAGCCATACAGATTTGGAAGGAGGAAATTAGGCTGTCTGTATTTGCAGATGACGTGACCCCCTGCATTGAAAATCCCATTAAGGCCACAAAAACCTCCTAGAACTAATAAGCAAGTTCACTTGCTTAAGAATGAGAGGTCAACATACAAAGATCAATAATATTCTATATGCAATCAGTGAACAATCAGAAACCAGAATTCAAAACACACCACCATTTATGGGAATTCCAAAAGTTATATATATACTTGCTATACATCTACAAAATATGCACAGAATTTGTATGCTGAAAACTACAAAACACTGATGAGATAAATCCAAGAAGACATCAATAAAAGACATCCTGTGTTCATAGATTGGGCCACTAAACATAGTAAAGATGCTAATGCTTCCCAAATATATCTATAAGTTTAATGCAATTCCTATCAAAATCCCAGCAGGGGTGGTTGTAGATATAAACAATATGACTTTAAAATGTACATGAAAACACAAAGGAACTAGTTAATCCAAGTGAATTTTGAGAAGAATAAAGTTGTAGTAATTTTAAGGTACTCTGAAACTACAGTAATAGAGACATTGTATATTGGTGCACAGATAAGTACATACATATGGTATCCGTGGGGTGCCCTCTGTGTCCTCACCTGTTACCGGTGGAAGTGGAGTTCTTGGGGTTCCACAAGGAAAATAATTTCCTGAGATCCCCCCACAGGAGGATGAGGTATCATGGAAAGCTTTATTGATAATGTAAAATTAAGGGAGTTCCACTCCAAGGTCCCATCTCCCTCCATCTTGCCACGGAAAAAGTCCAGTCTTATTTTGGCAGTGCCAGGCTTAAGGCCACTGCCCTGAGTTTCTGCACCATATTAAAGCACAGTCCAGTCCCTAATCTGGCTGGGTTAGCTTGTCTTCCCAGCTGCAGTCCATTGCATGTGGGGTCTGCATGGCACTGCTGGCCACAGGGCAGGGGAGTGCGGGTCACTGAAGAAGAGAGTGCAAGGGAGCAGGAGCGAAGCAAGAGCATCAGAGAGAGAATTCTTTGGGGATTATAACTGGGAGCTTTACCAAGTAAACCTTCAGGATTTTGCATGCTTGCATTGGCTCCACCCTCCTGGCCAATGATATTTGTTTCCCAGGCCAGACTGGCAGACAAGCACCTTCCCTATGTCACCCCAACTTTAATGTGCATGCTCCTATCTCCCCCTTTGTGAACCCTTCCCCCAGTGATTTGCAGGGAATGGACCTGTGGTTCCCTGGGGACTATGAAGTTGTAGCTTCCTAGTGAAGCTGCCCAGATGACCATGCTTATAATGTCTGACCTCTCCTTTACTCTTTTCCTATTATTAACATTAATAACTAGATAATTACGATGATAACACATAGATGAAACAGAACAGAGCCCAGGATTTACCCACACAAGTATGGACAACTGATTTTTGACAGAGGTAATAAAACAATTTAGTGCAGAAAGGACAGTCTTTTCAAGAATTGATTTTGAAATAATTGGATATCTATATAAAAAAATAAAACTAACCAAAAAACCTACAAACCTTGACTTAAACTTTGTACATTGAACAAAAACTAACTCAAAATGGATCAATATCTAAATGTAAAATGTAAAACAATAGAAAATGTAGGAAAAAGAGTTAGGACAATCTATAAAAGATAAGAGTTTAAACAAAAGCCATAAAAGATAAAATTGAGAAATTGCACTTGGTCCACAAAAACATTTGATCAGTGTAAGACCCTGTTAAGATCTGAAAAGACAAACTGGAGACTCAGAGAAAGTCTTTGTAAATAACACATCCAACAAGGGCTGTACCCCCAGTATGTAGAGAGCTCTTTAAACTCCACAGTAAGAAAACAAATAGTCCAGTTAGAAAATGGACAGAAGACTGGGGCAGACACTTCCCCAAACAGGACGGGTGGGTGGGAAATGGCACATAAATAGGTGTTCGGCATCCTTCACTATTAGGAGAAAACAAACTAAGCCACAGCCAGATCTCACTGCCATCTATTAACATGGCTACAGTGGAAACACTGTCAGTCCCAAGTGCCGGCGTAGATGCAGTGCCACTGGGTTTATCTTGGTGGGAATGGAAAATGGTGTGGCTGCTCAGGTACACAGTTTGGCAGTTTTCTATAAAGTTAAACATACACTTAACATACAATTCAGTGATCACAGTCCTGGGTATTTATCACAAAAATGAAAACTTAACGTTTATACAAAGGTGTGCACACTGTTGTTTTTAGCTGCTTTATTTGTAAACAACAAAAACTGGAATCTACCCACATGTCCTTCCTGGTAACTGGACACACAGCCTGTAGTGCACCCTATAGTGGAATGCTCCTGGGCAACAAGTCTCTGTTATGTCCAACAACTTGGCAGCTCTAGAGAGCATTATTATGTAGAGAGCAAACAGGCCATTTTCATATCCTTAATTCAGTTTATGTAAAGTTCTGGAAATGATGAAGTATAGGGATGCAGAACAGATCAGTGGTTGCCTGGGATCCGGGTTGGAGGGAGTGAGTGCCTATAAAGGTATAGTATACAGGAGTCTCTTTTGCTGATCCTGCTTGTGTAGGTGGTTAGACAAATCTATATATAAGATACAACTTCACAGACCTATACATGACAAACAAATAAACAAAGGGGTGTGTAAAAACTGGGGCAGTTTAATGGGGTCTTACCCATGCCTGGCACTGGTTTTGATAATGTCCTGCAGTTATGTCAAGTGGAAGCTGGTAAGGAAGGGTAAGAAGCTCTGTATGACTTCTGCAACTACTCAGGGATCTAAAATTATTTCAAAATTGTGTACACACACCTATATACATACATTAGAGTTGATAAGTATTAAATCTGCAAATATAAAAAAGTAAATTGTGTAAAGAGACCATTTAAAAGTGAGAGATAATCAGAGTGGATAAAAAAAAAAGATCAATCTCTGTGCAGTCAACAAGACACCAATGTGAAATACAGTGCTGTTGGTGGGTTAAAAGTTAGAGAACAGAGAAAGATGTCATGTGAACACTAGTCAAAAGAAAGCTGGAGTGGCTACATGAGTGTCATGAATATCAGGCTTCAAGACAAGGAAAATGACCAGAGATAAGGAAGGACATTGCAGGAATATGAAACGATCAGTTCAAGAAGATACATTAGTCCCAAATGTACATATATGTCAAATAACAGCCTCAAAATACATGAAACAAAAACTGATAGAATGGAAAGAAGAAAAGGACAAGTCACAATTATAGTTGAAAGTTTCAACTCTGCTCTCTCGGTAACTGATGAACCAGGAGACGGAAGGTCAGGACAGAGCACAGCCCACCAGCTAGATCTCACACCAGCAGCAGAAAGGCGCGCGTGGTCTGTGTACACGCAGGAAATTCACCAAAGTGGGCCATATTCTGTGCAAAAGAATGACAACCTAATAGGTTTAAAATGATTGAAATAATAAAAAGTGTATTTCCTGTCCAGTGTGCAATTAAGCCAGAAATCAATAACCAAAGATAACTAGAAAATTTCCAGATACCTGACAATTAAAACACACACCTCTAAATCATGTGCTGGTCAAAGATGCAGTATCAAAGGAAATGAGGAAATACTTTGAACTCATATACATAAATTTGTAAGGTACAAGTAAACCAGTGCCTTTAGTGAGATTTATAGCATGAAATACTAACATGAGCAAAGGCTTCCAAACTATCTAAGTTGCCACCATAGGAAAGGAAAGGAAAGGAAAGGAAAGGAAAGGAAAGGAAAGGAAAGGAAAGGAAAGGAAAGGAAAGGAAAGGAAAGGGGAAGGGGAAGGGGAAGGGGAAGGGGAAGGGGAAGGGGAAGGGGAAGGGGAAAGGGAAAGGGAAAGGGAAGGAAAGAAGGAGGAAATAATGGGGAAAAAAACCAGAAACCAGTGAAACTGACAACAGAACTATAAGCCTTTCAAATTGAACCAGCTCAAATACAGACAGACAAAAGCAGTCCTTTATTTCAAGAATTTAGAGGGTGCGGTGGTCCTTTTTTTGTTTTCTGGGGCGCGATTCCTTCTTTATTTCTTGATATTTTTCTGCACCCTTTTATTGGCCTTAACAAGACCTGTGCCTTTATGCGTGTTTCCTCTGCCCTCTGCTGGGAATTGGTGGGTTTGCAAATCAGACTGCGCCCGGGTGAAGGGGAAGGTCATCTAGCTTGAATGTGGGAACAGCTCCCCTTTTCCCTGGGAAAGCCCAGGGGTCCCGCTCTGCCTGGCCAGCTGGGTGGTCTGCCGCCTGCAGCTGAGTGTGCCCCCAGGTAGCCCCTTCCACCCTAGCACACAGAAGCCTCCAGCAAACCCTCCGTGACCAAGTGAATAAATAAGGAGATGAGAGGACAGGGAGAAATGGAAATGTGATCTTGGCCGTTTCATGAGTATCTGAGTTTAAAAATCGCTAAGCTCTGATTCAGAATGGCCTGCGAGGCCATGGGAATGGAGCTGGGCTAGGTGCTCATTATATGTATTCACGCAATCTTTAAATCTGTACTGAGTTTGCTCCTGCCCTCCTGTGACCCCAGAATGGTGTTAGGAACTGGGGGTTCAATGTTGAATAAAGGAGATAAACGTGTCCTTTGCCCACAGTGCAGTAGGGCTGTGGGGGAGGCCAGGGCCCAGGAGAGATGGGCCGCTGGCATTTAGGGAGTGCAGGTAGAGGCCTGGCAGGGAGTGCCCTCAGCAGAAGGCCCCAGGCAGCAGACAGGAGAACTCAGCCTGTCACAGGAAGGGAGGCCAGTGGGGCTGGGTGGGGGTTCAGCAGAGGGGGTTGGCACCTATAGGCCTGGGGGCAGCACTCTTGGTGGGAAGGAACCTCCATTGAATTACATAGGCACTTGGAAGATACCCAAGGGTGTCAGCAAGGGGAGGACGGCCTGATTTGAAATTCTGGAAGGTCACTGGTGATGTAAGGCAAGATGTGCCTCCTCCATGTGGTCCAAAGCAAGAGCTGATGGCCACAGTGTGACTTGACTGTAGGGAAGCCACGTCCTCTGAGCACTGCGACAAGAAGGGTCAGGCAGTAGGCCTGCGCTCCCCTGCCTGCCCTGGAGGGAATGGGTGCAGAGTCTCAGCGCCTCCCTGAGGCAAGCAGGGCCCACCCTGTAAGGGCTGGCTCAGCTCGGCACAGGAAGGGCTGGGAGTTCTTTTTCTTTTTGTTTGTGATGTTTGGAGGCACCATCACATTGCCACCACAAACTGGGGCTGGGTGACACAGGCTAGAGCAACCCTCACGGTCATGGGTACCCTTTGTGTGTACCCAAACATTCCGTCTACACCCAGAATGGCTGATGGCACAGGATGTCCTCTCACCACCAATACAGACAAGACACAGGTCATTCCATCGCCACTGGGTCCCCATGCTGCCCTTTCACAGCCGCAAGCGTTTTGTGCCTGTCCACACCTCCTCCTCAGCCCCTGGCAACCACTAATCTGCTCTCCATTACTATAATTTTCTCATTTGAAGAAGTTTATATAAATGGAATTATACAGTGTATAACCTTTGGGGATTGACTTTTTCTCTTGGCCTAATTCTCTGGAGATTCACTCCAGTTGTTGAGTGCAAAAATAATTTGTTCCATTTTATGGCTGAGTGGTGTTCCATTGTGAAAACTATCCCCCCTCCTCCACCCTGGGCCATATGGTCACAAGTCTCCCTGTCCCTCCACGTCTCACCCCATCACTTCCCGCAGTCTGCAGCCCCCCTCCGCCAGCTCACTGCCCCTTCCCAATTTTTTTCTCAAGGAGAAAAGCAGTTCTGGAAAGTAGGGCTAATAGTGCTTCTCAGAGCTTCCCCCAGGAGCCCTCACAGTCCCAAGTGCTGCTTCCTGAGGACACATCCTGGCCTGTGACTAACTCCCAGAGGGCTTCACATTGGGGAGGGGGGGTCTCCCATGTTAGTCCTTTGGGTCACCAGGTGAGCACTGAGCCACCAAGTGAGGAGGAGGGCTCTGTGGGCCCTCCTCCTGTTCTGGCTCCTATTTCTCCCGTCACTGTTACCATAATGACTTCTTGACAGTTCGTCTAGTTTATCTATCCTTGTAGTATAGCACACTGCCTGCAGCTTAGTAATTGCCAAGGAAATACTTGTTGAATTAACAGTTACTAATTACCAATTACCTATGAGGCAGATTTCAATCTGTTTCTTGCACTTATGTGGAGGAAGGAGCTGGGTGAAAGCAGCCAGTGCAGGCTCAGGCCCTGTTTTTTGACGCCCGTCTCCTGTGCCTCATCCGGACTGGCTGTGCCACACTGGAGTGGGCTGTGTCACAGTGGGCTGCTGTGCCATATCCAGGTGGGCTAAACCATGTTAGGGCAGGCTGTGCCACATTAGGGGGGCTGTGTAGCTCCACCAAGCTTCCCAGGAGGGGCCAAGCATTCTCAGGTGTCTTCCCCTTATAAATGCCTGCTCAGCAGCAGAATTTTCCTGTGCAGTGACTTTGGCATCACATGCACCCTCCCACCACCTCCTAAATGCAGTTTCAGCCCTGTCACGGAGCCACCCATTGAAGCTGACTTTTTAAATCCAAATGAGTGTTTTACACATGTGGAAAGACTCTATACAGGGGATGATTATAAAGTTTGCATGTCAAATCGCCCTTATGTGCTTGCTTCCTGAATGTACCTTCCTGGGACTGCTTCATCTCTGGAGACAGTGGTGTTGGGGTAGGGGGAGGTGGAATATCGAAAGGAAAGCTCCGAGGGGCTATGGGGCCAGCTCCCCAGAGCTGTCAGGAACAGCTAGTGCCCTTTGTTTGGTTTCCTTTGACTGGAGAAGAATCATTAAGTCACATAAAGCCTGAGGTATCTTATCTTTTGTAAGGCCTTCTTCCCCACCTCTCTCCCGATGCCTTGTTTGCAAAGACATGGCCCAGATAAGAGCATGAGGATCTGAGTGCCTGGCTCTCTACAGACCTAGTTCAGAGGGTTCCTCCAGCCACATACTGGCTTTCAGAAGAGCCAAGGACCAGAAAATGTGGTCATTATTGCAGACAGACTCGGCACTCCCAGCAGGCAGTGTGGAGATGTGGGCGTGCCATCTGCTCACCCCAGTGTCACGTCAACTCCTCCCTTCATTTCCCAGTGCTCCACAGCCATCTTTTCCCTCTCTCCTTTCAGACACTACTCTTGGAAAGGATTTACGGTGGTGTTGAGACCTAGCTCTCCCTTTAACTCACTTTGTGATTTTAAACAGGCCACACCTTAGTCTCCCCACACATGCTTGTGGCAGTACTTTGAAATAGCTACAAATATTTGTTGCTTTAAGTCCTCCTTGGCCTTGGGGCACAGGTGTGGGAAGAACATTTAAGTACATCGAGGTTTTTTCTAGACACAGGATTACAATCTCACAAAACCTGCCTCTATCCCTCCTAATTCTCTCCAACCTGGCATCAGAGGGCAAGTCTTTGAAAATCAGGAGGAACCCTTAAAGGTAAATGTAGCACCTGAAGGCTGTTGCTGCCCTACTGACTTTTTTGGGTGACCGTGACCACAGGAGTCCACCTGCTGCTTCCCCTTGATTCCCCCACTTGCTCCTGTGCGTTCCTAGGCAGCGGCAGCCCCTGAGGTGGGAGCAAGGCCTGGGCACTCTCGGGGTTGCCTGAAATGAGCAGGTGTCCTGGGGCCTGGCAGTACAGCCAGAGGATGGCTGCACGCCTACCGAGAGGCCCACGGTCCCGGGGAAGCCACCTGCCCCATGCTACTCGCTGGCTGGCTCTGCTCTCCAGTTGGAACAAGGTAGGCTCGTCAGGGTCAAGGATACTGAGTCACAGGCGACCCTAACCACTGCTGTGGACTGCTCCTTGTTCCCACAAGTCTGCAGAGAGCCCTGTGACACTCACTCTTGGCATGTGATGAAGTAAGGTGCTGGTCTCTGCAGCAGCTCACTGGCCTGTGTGACTGATGGCAGTCGACAGCCTGGAGCTTGCAGCACCCCTGGCACTCACTGACCCACTTTCTCTACCACGGGCTGGAAACATTTACGTAACAGATGGCTGCAGGGCCCCGCTGTCCCCCTGACACAGGAGGAGGTGTTTCTAATTAAAAAGGAGGCTGGCGCCCCTGCCTGGCACCCCTGCCTGGCACCATGAGATTCAGTTTAGGGTGCTGGGAACTCAGCCTTCCACATACTGGAGTGAGAAGGGCTTGGTGCAGGGCGCCTCTGCAGGAAGGAGTGCTTTTTTCTGATGCCACACCAGTCACTAGAGGAGAGCCTCCTCTCCTTTCCGGGGTCTTTCCTCTCGAGTGTCCACATGCACTGCCCCCCTCACTGGGTGGCAGAAACGCTCTCTATCGGTGCTCCTCCATATGCAGCCAGCAGCCACACGAGGCTGTTTCCTTAACACTTAAATGTGGCTAGTGAATTTTTTATGTTAACTGTAAATAGCCACATGTAGCTAGTGGCTAGTGTACTGAACAGTGAGGACAGAGGACATTCGTATGGAAGGATGATTTTTTAAATTCTCTTGCTGTGTATTATACATTCATGTTAAAATCCTTGCTATTTGAATGTTCTAATTATGAATAATTAGAACTAGTAGTTAGAGTGTGTTGAAGTTGCCTGTAAATATATTTTCAATGTGAATGCTTATTAATGCAGAACTGGAATTAGTAACTGTCGTTTTGCCCATGCCCGGGATGCCCTTTGCAGGTGTCCCCTATATATCACATAGGTGATGGGATGTACTTTAATTCTGTGCTTTTTTTGTGTGTTTTCCTTTTAGCATATTTTTAACAGAAGTATTTTGATGAGGAAAAAATCATTTTTTTGCCTGATAAAAACCTGTACGTTGAAAGGAAAAGCTTGCTTTTTTAACCTGTAGTCTCTCCTGTGTGTGGACAGAGCCTCTCATCTTTACAGGTTACATCATAGGGCCAATGTCCAGACAGCCTGGGGGTGCATGGGGACATGCAGGTTTCACAGGACTTTTTTTCCTGAAGGATTTAGGCAGCCACACAGGCAATGTGATGTCATTAGTAAAGGGACTAAACGTGGGTTAGTATATGAGGATCTCGCAGAGCAAGCCCTCGGTCCCTCTCATGGCTTCCAAAGCCGGGTCCTTCATTGTTCTGGCACAATTTCAGGTATGCACCGGGGCAGGTGGTAGCTCCTGGAGGCCTGTCGTGCTGTCCTGCAGGGTTGGCCCAGGGCCCCTCCCCAGGGCTTACTGGGTGACCCTGCTTCCCCTCCGGTGCCTAAAAGAGCTGTTCCTTTGTTACAGAGGCGGAAACTGAGGTCGGAGGGCTAGATGACCTGCACTTGTCATGCAGTTCCTGGGCAGTGGGGCCGGATCTGTCCCTGGAGGGCTTTCCTGAGGCCCCTTTTCCCCCACTGCCCTGTACCCCATGCCCAGCAGGTCATTCCACCAATGCCCCAGGAAGCCTTTCCCTGAGCCTCCACCTCTCACCAGCAGCCTCCTACTCCTCCAGATGCCAGGCCATCCCCAGTGTGTTGGCCGTTGATGTTCTCAGTTAGCAGCAGCTGTGCCTTCTCTTTCCAGGTGACACCATCTGGGCCCCATCTGTCCTTCCTCACTGCACCCTTGGCACCTTAAGCCACCACCCCCAGCTGCATTTTTGGAGAAAGATGGAGTCCAAGGTCTCAGAAGGTGGCCTGAACGTGACCCTGACAATCCGCCTGCTGATGCATGGAAAGGTACAGAAGCACAAGCCTTGCCTTTGTCACTCTCCTCAGAAGGAATCAGACCAGCTGGGAGGAAGGGAGGTCCCACCCATGGCTGGAGCCTTTGTTTTGTGTCATGCTTTTTTAAATTCTAAGCAATCTCAGACTTACAGAGCAGGAGAAGTCCAGCCTAAAGTACACTTCTCCTGGAACCAGTCAAAACTAATAAGCTGCCGAGCTGCTGCTTTATCACCAAGTACCTTCGTGTGTATTTTCTACTTGCACAGGCATTCTCATCACCACCTGCACCAAGTCAGGACAGTGATGCTGATCTGTCCTGGCACCTGACCACAGACTCCACTCACGGTCCTAGTCATCCCAGCACTGCTCTTCCTAACAGGGCGCCCCAAGGTGGCCTCCCACTCCATGTCCTTTTCATGTCTCCAGCATCTTTCAACCTGGAGGACGTGCCCTGGTCTTTCTTGGCCTTTCCCCTTTGAACGTTTCTGTCCAGTTCTTTTGTAGAATGTTCCTCATGTTGGCTTTTTCTGATGTTTCCTCACTGTTGGCAGGAAAGTCACAGAAGCTTTCCTTTCAGGTGGCCCAGACTTCAGGGTGTCCCATTACCAATCACCTAGTTAGAGAGACCTGCCAGGTGTCTCCACCTAGAGCTGCTTTTCTCCCACTGTTACGTAGACACTATGTAGATACCTCCCTGGTCAGCAGGCTTTCTGTGTACTCATTCGTCCACTTGTTCATGTCTGCCTGGACTCGGTGGTGGTTTTATTCGATTATTCCCCATTCTGTCATTACCCATTTTGATGCTCATATTGTTCATGACTTGGCCAGTGGGAGCCCCTCCAGGCTGGCTTTTATGTCCCTTTGATGTGGCCCATCATTTTTACAGCACTGCCTGGCTTCTGGCTCAAAACGTTGCTTATTACTCATCTTGTGCTTTCCCTGCTGAAGTCCTGGAATCAGCCATTTCTCCAAAGAAGCCTAACTTGTTTGAGGGGAGGATTGTGGTTGAGGCCCAGATCGGGGCATGTGGGGTGATCACCACCCTTGGTCTGTTATGAGTTCATGACAGAGCTGGGAAACGTACATGTGTGCCTATTATGAATATTGTGTGTGCATGTACTTGTGTGAATATTGTATTATCACACACACAAGCATACACATACACTTGCATATTTATTTACATATTGAGCTCTCTAGATTGGGCCCCAGCAGTTCACACCCCCAATGGCACAGAGTCCATCCTAGCTCCTCCACTGTCCCATGTTTGTGCCATGAGAAGCCTGACTCTCAGGATGTGCGTGGCCTTCTGCCAGGGGGCTGGCAAAAGCTCTGCCGTATGCCTGTGGCTCTGCCCACCCTAGATTTCCAGATGGAATGTTCATACTGAGAGCATCCCTTTCTGTGATGGAGAGATGATCACCAGCCTTTCCTTCCCTTGGCTGGCAGTGGCATTTGGTCAAGGCTGTGGAAGCTGGGTGTACACCATGGCAAGCAGTCTTTGGGGTCAGTTATATGGCATCTACCTCTAGCTACAGCCGTCACAACAAGCACCAAACCCTGCCCATGGGAGGTGAGGTCCCTGACCAACCACCAGAGGGGTCACTCCTTTGTGCCCAGTTGCCCTTCGCTGCCCTAGTCCCCACTGCACACGCCCTCCCCATGGCCTAGTGGAAATGTCATAATTGCTGAGGACTTTGTTGTGATGAGCACAGTGAGTTTTATTTGGAAAGATGTTGTTCTTTGCAGCTGGGAGTGGGCTGGCCCTGCCTTCATGAGATGGACGGTAGCACCATGTGGGTCTGTCCCAGGCAGGGAGGTGCTGTGATGAGCAGGCCTGGCCGGGACCATGTGTCCAAACGGTCATGGGCTCCAGGCTTTAGAACGGTGGTGGTGAGTTCAAGGTACCTTTTTAGAAGGTTAAGTACTTTTCTTGACATCACAGAATCGAGGGAGGTTTTGTTTTTCGCCTATTTCTTGCAGGGTTTCCTTTCGTCCTTAAGTGTGCCTCCCGACTTGTTTAGCTGGAAAGCCGCTGGCCATTCTCCTCTGCTCCGCTCTGTCAGTCAGAAGCAGGGCCAGGGGCAGCAGTGGCCGGATGGGCACAGAGGGACCCTCCAGACATAGAGCCTGCAGGCCCTCTCATGACTGTCTAAATGTCCCTTCCTCACTCATAACAGTGTCTGTCACAGGGGCTTCTTTTCTCCTTCTGCTGTGTAACATCAGCTTTCTATGATTTTTCCTACAGGAAGTTGGAAGCATCATCGGGAAGGTAATTATTAAGCAAACTCTCTGCCTCTATTGGGGTTTCTGTGCTGGGGTGGGGGGAGGATGCCCACAGGGCGACAGCTTCTCCATGCAGTAAGGATCCCAGGGGAATCCCAAGACTCTCACTCTCAAGCCAACACTATGAGGCTGGTCTGAGGGCATCCTGTTCCCTGGTTCCCAGCTGGTCACTCAGCAGCACCACCTCCCACCACCCTGGTGGCCAGACCTTCCTCCTAGGCATGAGAGCCCAGTAAGAATTTCTTTACTTCCATTCCTTAGGGTGGTCACCTACCTCTGTGAGTGTTAGTGAGTCTCTTTGCATTTTCATTCCAAAATAGAAGAAACATTCCTGGGGAAAAGTCACAACTGATTTGGACCCCGTGCCTATAGGAGAGATCAGGGTTGAGGCACCGCCCTCCTGTTGGTCCCATTTTGACCACCTCAGGGTCCCTGGTATCCCATGTGGTCCCTGTGCAGTGGGGGCACCTTCAGTGCTCAAAGTCCAGCTCTTTCCACATGTGCCTCAGGGGATCTCCCCATCCCCACCCCCGTGGTCCTGGTCCTGCTTTGCCTGTGATGAAGACGGGGACAGCTGTGACCTGGGCGTATTCCCTTCTCTACTTCATGGAGCAGGTGCCCTGGCCAAGTGTGGTGCCCAGTCAGGTCCCTAGGTCCCAGCCCATCTGCCTTCGTAGCCTCGTGCCCCTGGGTGAGCACCTGGGTTTCCTCCTCTGTGGGCTCACCCGCTGGGTGTGCTGAGGGCTCAGTGAGGCACGGTGTGTGTCAGGCTCTGGACAGCACCTGGTAGGGAGCCCTGCTTCTGAGGAGCTGCTGCTTGCTCCCCCTGGGGCACATGGGGGTGCAGGGGGCTTCTGACACCCCATGTTGCTGCAACAAACCCTCTGCTTGCCTGCAGTGGACCCCTGAGTGATTCTTCTCCCTACTGTCTAAATCTTTATTCCAGAAAGGAGAAACTGTGAAAAAGATGCGTGAAGAGGTGAGTCTGCGTGCATCAGCTGCGTTCTGTCTCCGATGGGCAGGAGGGCCGCTGCAGTCACTACACTGGAGGAGGGGCCCTCAGCAGCACGGAGGCCCCTTCCCCTCAACACCCACACCCCAGCACTTCCCTCAGGATCTGTCATGGGCAAAGTGCATCCTTACTTGCCACTTGGGTCCTTTCTCTAATTAAAATCTCACCATAGAGGGCAGTACTAGAGAGAATTTTACTGTTTAGTGCCCATCAGGGGCCCACTGGGTATGTTTGCATCAGTTGTTGGGGGAGGAGCCAACCCTTTACTTGCCCTGCAGTTTTAATCCAGTTTCTGGGGTTTGCTCAACTCCCTTTTAGAGTGGTGCTCGGATCAATATCTCAGAGGGAAACTGCCCAGAAAGAATTGTGACCATCACGGGCCCTACTGATGCCATCTTCAAGGCCTTTGCTATGATCGCCTACAAGTTTGAGGAGGTAAGATGCACTTGTCCAAGATAAACAGTGGACAGGGATGGACCCAGCAGGTTCTTGGACACCTCTTCCCCTGTGTCTGGACAAGGTCACGGCCCAGCCAACTCGGGACACCCTCTCTCAGCTACTGTCCCCTCCTCTGCTTCCCAGGACTCTCCCTGCTCTGGTCCACCTGGTAGTGGGCAGTGTCTTCCTCGTCAGGTCAGCAGGTATGCATGCCCATTTCACTGACGTGTCCTCAGGCCCTGGCCAGCACGTCCAGGCCTCATCCCTCTATAGCCACTGGCCGACTCCAGGTAGGGTAGCTTGGCCTTGATGTGGACAGATAAAGGGACACAGATGAAGGAGTGAATCCCCTATGGGTACACGTGAATGCCTATGCTCTTGTGTCAGTGAGTCACATCTTAAAGTTTTTATGGGTTTTTAATTATTTGAAATTGCCAAAAATTATTTAGAGATACATTTCATGTTTTTTATTCAGAGGTTGATCAAGCTGGAGAATACATTTTTCTGTCAAAAATGTGTCATCCTGTCTGTCCAAATGCCCCCATGCTCTGCCAGGCCCTAAAGACAAATGTCAGGCCCTGAGTCCAGGTGTCCTCTGATCTGTGCCCTGCGCCATCCATAGCAGCACCATGGCTGTTCTGACACATCTCTGTGGGCCCCTCTGTCCATCCCACCACTCTCTCCTTGTCCTTCTGAGCCTGACTTGGCCTTTAAACCTCTATAACCAGCCCAGCCTGGCTGCTGTACCCTCTCTCTGCTCACAGCCATTTTCCAGGGGGTGTGTTCCTCCATCTAGGAGCGCATGCATTTCTACACTGACCTTCTTCCCTGGGAACTGGGAGCTTCCCAGGGATGGGCTCTTGCCACTGGTCTCTGTGGCCTGTGCCCCCTACCCCCTGGCTCATCAAGGGCTTGGAGCAGAGCCTCCCATCCACACTCTCAGTGTTCACACATGGGCTGTCAGCCAACATGCACACCTTCCTCCATCCCCAGGACATCATCAACTCCATGAGCAACAGCCCTGCCACCAGCAAGCCCCCAGTGACGCTGAGGTTGGTGGTCCCCGCCAGCCAGTGTGGCTCCCTGATTGGCAAAGGCGGCTCCAAGATCAAGGAGATCAGGGAGGTAACAGGACCCTTCCCAGCCTGGTGGGTGCTGAGCCACTGGGTGGGTAAGAAGGCATGTGCAGAAGCGTCAGGCACTGCAAGGAGGGCGTGTTCCCCGACTGGGGATAGGCAGGGACCTCCTGGGACAGAGCAGATTGTAGCATCCTGCCTCAGTCATGTGGCTCTGGGGCACAGAGGCTCTGCACAAGGGCCTTGTGGTCTCTGCCCCCAGTTTCCTGGAAGAATAGGAAACAGCCCTGTTGAGATAGAGTTGGCAGGAGCTGCGGACTCTCTAGTCGCATGTTCATGCATTTCAAGGAAAGCCTGATCCTTCCTTCCCAGAAGGAGGGCGGCCATCCAGTCTTCATTCCTTTAAGGAAAGAGACCACAAAGTTTAAGCCCATCTGGAATCCATCTTTCTCTGTGACCTAAAACTCCACAGAGGAGATAGAATTCCACATATTTGAAAAAAAAGGACTCCCTTTCTGTCTTCGTCTCCTGCAAATACCTATCTACCAGTTAAAATGCCTCCTAGGCAACGGTGCTCACTCTACACCAGCTCGGTGCTGGATAGCAGCGGGCTGAGACAGAGGAGAAGTGCCCACGGGGCTCCCCAAGGGAATATGCAGAGGGCTGGCTGCCCAGACCGGCCCACATGGAGGGGGCAGCATGGGGGTAATGTCGGGTGGCTGCCTCCTCCTCTCTCTGCCATGCCCCTTCCAACATCTAGTTTCTCCAGTCCACAGGTGCCCAGGTCCAGGTGGCCGGCGACATGCTGCCCAACTCCACGGAGCGGGCAGTGACCATCTCAGGGACTCCTGACGCCATCATCCAGTGTGTCAAGCAGATCTGTGTGGTCATGCTGGAGGTACAGTCTCTGCATCCATGCTTGTGGCCGGCCTGTCCTCAGTCCAGGCTGGCTATGGCTTCTTAGTATCGGTGGCAGCAAAGGCTTTGGTGCCTCAGGGTCCCTGAGGACTCTTGAGGTCAGGGCTGTGTGGGGACCAGGTGTCAGAAATGTGATCCAGGTCCCTGATCCAGGCCCAAGGCCATCTGAGTGGAAGCCATGCTGGGTGCCGTGAATGGGACAGCACTGGTGCTTGAGCCCTGTAAGGCTGGTCCATCATCTTCATTGGGATATCAGGGGAGAGAACACAGGGGGAGGCATGTGCCCTCCCTTTATTTCTGGAACTGGAAAAGTTATTAGTTCATGATGTGAGGTTCCTTTAGTAAAGGGTTGGGCCTTAAAAATGGTGCAAGTCTGCAGTGGAGACAGGTCTCCTCTGGAAATGATTTTGCGCTGGAGAGGAGTCTGGTTCTGCGCTAGAGAGGGGTCTGGGTCTGCGCTGGAGTGGGTTCTGGGCCTGCACTGGAGAAGGGTCTGGGTCTGTGCTGGAGAGGGGTCTGCACTGGAGGAGGCACTGTGCTGGAGATGGGAACTGGAGGTGGAAAGGCTGCTTGCTATGGACAAGACTCCTCCTGCTGGACCAGCTGAAGGCATCTGAGCCCCACCAAGGTACAAAGGGCAGGACTTAGGAAAAGCACATAAAGTGCCCAAATTGTAAAGACAGAGAAGTAAACAATAAGATTAAAAGCCGAAGGAGAAGCAAAGAAGGTGCAACTGAGCAAGACAAAGCTTTCTTGAGGTTTTGAGGGGAAAACCCTGAGATTTAAATTTCAACCAACATCCAAAATGCAACAGAGTCATTGAAACAATCAGTAGTGAGTCATTGAAACAATCAATAGTTAAGCTAAAATGAAGTAATCCTGCCTCAAATGAAAGGTTCCAACAGTTGTGCTGGTGCCAGGCTGCCTGGCCCCTCCTCCTCCCCCATGCTCACGGTCCCTGGCTTTGAGGATCTGCTCGAGTACCCACCACAACAATCTCCCGAGGGAACTGAAGCCTCCCTGGCAGCTGTGGGCTTATCTCTCTTTTGTACTTGACTTGGTGTTAAAACCCATGACCAACTCTTTTAAAAAATTTGTATAGTTTTTATTTTCTTGAAGTATATTTTGTGAAGTCAAAAATATTTTTCTAAATGTTGTTCTGATGTTTTCCCAATGGGTGCTAGCGGTATTCCCTTTATTCCCCGGCTGCTGGAACACTGGAGGGGCCACAAGGGCAGTGACAACAGGCCTGGGGCTCTTGAGTGCTGGTGGTTGCTCCTCTGTTAAGCAGCAGTGGGCACCTCAGGGTGGCAGAGTGATATGAACAGTTCCAGTATTGGCACAGCCGCCCACATTCCCGATCCAAGGGTCAGAACAGAACTCGTGGTCCCCTCAGAACTCTTCCCAAGTGGCATTGCTTCTGCCACATTCGTGGTCAGGCAGCCCTCAATAGCAGCTTTAACCTTCGTTGACTATGGGGCTCTAGCACCCCCCAGGCCATGCCTGGAACTGCCCTGTCTCCTTCCTGATGGCTGGAGGCTTATGTAGACGGTGAATGGTGAAGTACACATGACAAATATGAATTATGAACATTGAGCTGAGGTAACGCCTTGTTCTTGTTGGTGACATGAATGAAGCTCTCGGAGGTCAGAAGCAGCCATCCTACCTCGGGAGGAAGATTCCTTGCACCTGGAAAGAGTTGGGTCCATTTGTAAGTGAAGAGTAACTGGACAAATAGAGCAGAAGGCCAGAGGATCCCAGGTGTGGCTATGGGGTGGACCTCACACCCTTGAAATTACCACCAAGACCCTGGGTGAGGGTGAGCTGGGTGGGGTCCAGCGGAGAACCACGCACAGCTGCACCGTTCCCAGGGAGGAGCTGGACGGGGAGCTGTACTCAGACGGCCTCTCCTCCATCAGAGGAAGTTGGGAATCAGGAATCCCAAGCCAGAATCAGCAAGATGGCCTGGAAGAGCTCACAGTACTGGGACTGCAGATGCTGCCATTGGTGGGGTCAGAGGGCACCATGGAGCAGGGGTGATGGGCTGAGTGATGGCATGAATAGCTCGATGCCCAGCTCAGGGATGGGTGCAGCAGCCGGCCTAAGTCTTCTGCTTGAAGCAGTGAAACAGTCACTCATTCAGTCTTGGTTTAGTCACGATTTTTCCACAGTGAGCCCTCAGTCTTGTCTGAGACCACAGTAAACCCCGATTTGTACAAAGACATTTCAGGAGGTGTTCAGTCATAACTGCAGAAACACCCCAGACACCAGCGGGGGTCACTCACAGGCGCTCTCAGCACCCCTTCCACTTCATGGCGAGGTCAGACAGCACAACCAGGGTCACACAGTACAACTAAAGTCAAACAGCACAGCCAAGGTCACAGCATGACCAAGGTCACACAACCTGTTCAAGGTATGATGGGGCCTGGGCCGCACAGTTGAAGCTACTGCCCATTCTGCTGTATCCACAGGGCTGTGCGTCTTGGGTGGGGGCACTCTGATGTCACCCAGCTGTCCAGGTTGTGGGCTGGGCCTGTATGGGCGTGGCCTCCGGAACTCCCAGCAAGGACAGGCTTCCCTCGCCCCCCTTCCTCTGCCTCTGGCTTGTGGTGCCACTGACTCAGGAACCCCCAACTTTATCACTTGTCCTGGCCTGTGGCCTCTGCAGCCAGGGAAGACTACCCACCAGAGGGACAAGGAGGGCCTGATTGCCTCTGACCAGGGTGTTAGGTTGACCTTATTGAAGTCTGGGGCAGACTTCTGGAACTTGAGAAGGTCAGTCACCAGAAGATAAGAATCCTATATTTTTGGACACAAAATAATCAAAGGAAATTATAGCAAACCTCATCATGACTGTGGAATATTTCATTTGGACTCTAAGCTTTTTTTAAAAAAAATGGCTTCTTTTATAAATAGTGAAACTGTTTGTTTCTAACTTTGCTGTGATGATGTCAGCTGGACATCACCACAGGCCAAGCAAGGCCCCTGGGGCACTGGGCCTGGAGTGCCCATGGTGGAGCCACA
The DNA here is from genome assembly GCF_054644295.1 of Miniopterus natalensis. Classification (NCBI taxonomy): domain Eukaryota; kingdom Metazoa; phylum Chordata; class Mammalia; order Chiroptera; family Miniopteridae; genus Miniopterus; species Miniopterus natalensis. The sequence continues at coordinate 82,986,706 of NC_142086.1, read as the reverse complement.
CACAGCCCAGCTTCTTCCAGAGGATCCAAGAGGAAGGGAGAGTTTTTCTCTCAGGACAGCCCCAGGCTAACACACATGTGGAGCAACAGTGCCCAGGCCTGGAGGCAGCCATCTGGCCACCTGTGCAGCATGGGGGTCCCACGGGCAAGGACAGGGTCACGTCTTTCCTTCTTGCCTTGTTCACAGACCCACACTCCTCAGCGTCCTGCTGGGGTGATTGGCACCACGTGGGGCGATTAGGGCAGTGGTTAGGAGGAGGGAGGTGACCTGGAGGAAACCGGGGTGAGGGCATGGTTTTGGGCAGGTGCCCTCCCCCCCGGGGCATCCCCACCCTCCGGCACTGGGGGACCGGGGCAGGTTGAAGTACAGTGGCGGGCGGGCGCAGGAAGGAAGCCTCCCCACCCTCATGACTGTCATGCTACAGACTGTCTAACGTTCTCTCTTCCTCTCCTGTCCCTTTTCCTAGTCCCCACCGAAAGGTGCCACCATTCCCTACCGCCCAAAGCCCGCCTCCACCCCTGTCATTTTTGCAGGTGGTCAGGTAAGAGCCGACCCGCTCGCGGCCTCCACTGCCAACCTCAGCCTTTTACTGCAGCCCCCGCCGCTGCCCGTTAGTGCACTCAGGTTTTCTCCCTTCTCACGTGCACGTCTCCCGCCCCTCGAGCCCTGGACGCAGAGCTCTCCTGCCCGCTGCCAGGCACCAGCAGTGGGCAGCAGGGTAGACATGGGTTGCCTTGTGTAAAAGGCTGCGTTGGGGGGTGTCCAGCAGACAGAAAGGGCCAAGGCAGATGCCCTGTGGAGTCAGCCCCAGAAACATCTCCCCGACCTGGCACGGGAGGACCCTGGTTCCATGCTCACACCAGTTCTGCCTGGCTGCGCCTGCTCAAATCTAGTTCTCAGGTGTTTTTAAGACGTTTAGACAGGAGGGCCAGGAGCATTGCAGGTGACTTTTATGACTTCTGGTTTAAACAACCAGGACGGAAAGAGCTAGGGTCCCATTTTCCCCTGAAACACATGTTCCCAACTTCCCAGAGATGCGTTCCTAGGAGCACATGAAGGAAGAGATGCCCGGCTGGACAGGAGCCTTGCCATTCACAGCAGGCGGGAGTGTCCGTCCGCTTCACACACCTGTTGTTTTGCTGGAGCCACTGTCCTCCTTGCTCTCCTTCCAGGAAGGGACCTAGAAGGCCAGGGTCACAGAGAAATTTTATGCAAGACCAGCAGTTAACTTAGTAGGACCTAGAGAGAGCTGAGGAGGAGCTGTGCCCAGAGGTGCCTGAGCAGGAGCTCGGTTTGCCCCACTCACCTCAGGGTCGCTCAGCTGCAGTAAATGGATGGACTTTGTAAACCCCCAGCCAGTGGTGCCTGGAGGAGCTCTGCGTCCAGATGGCAGTGATGTGTGTCTTTGTTCAAGGGAGAGTTAAGATAGACTTACCATGGGGGATCTAGGTCAGGGGGGAATAGCCATGACTTTTTACTTTATCATTAAAAAAGAAAGGAAAGAGGCAAATAACAAATTTCTCCATGTTTTTCTTTACTATGTAAAGGAATCTTATCTGATCGTAGGTGAAGGACAGGGCCTGTGTTTCTACATCTTGAACAGCATTTGAGGGATGTAGTGGCTCCCACTTGTTCCCCCAGCTTCCCATCCAGATGCTGCAGGCCCCACAGATGTCTGTACTTGGGACATCTCTCCCTTCCCCAGCCCAACTCAGGCAGTCTCCCAATTTCCCTGACCTCTGCCTGAGTCAGACAAAGGACCTTCACACTCGTGTATCCTCCTACAACAGCCCCAGATTGGAAAGGGAGGCCCAGAGGCCGGGATCCGAGGACCCGTGGCTGTGCCCCTCTCCCCACCAACCTCGGGGATGGGGGTGGGAGGGGAGTCACAGCAGACCTTGTTCAGAAGTCTGTTTTCTTTCCCCCCACAGTTGTGGTTGGCTAGCAGGTTAGTTACTTGTGTGGTCTTGACCCTAAGGTGGGAAAAAACCCACAATCGTACCACTCGGTGAAGTGTGTTCAGAAGGGAGGCACATTAATATTAACACAAACAGGGGTCCAGGAAGCCCTGTGGTCAGCACCCCGCCATCCATCTCATCTTCTGATCTGTAAAGCAAGGACAGTAGGCCCACCTCTCAGTCACCGTCATTATCGGCACCTGTCCTGAGGCTATCGCCAGGCTGTTAACATCTTAACCCTGTGCCTGTGCCATTGGGACAGTCTCGTCTAGCCAGTGGCTAGTCCTGGTCCTCTGTGGGGAGACATAGTCACATGAGAGTCACCACTACACTGCAGGTAACGAGGCAGAGGAACCACAGTACAGACACGGAAATGAGGATATAAATGAGACCTAAGGCAGCGAGGTGTCCCCTCCAAATTCAGACTACACACTGCCCACGTAGGACACCTACAGATCTGGACTTCAGAGACGTGTGGCCTGAGAATCTCACACCGACTTAAGCCTGTGGTCGGGACACACCCCTGGAGATCTTGGGGACAGAGGAGGTTTACAGCTTGTCTGGCAGGCACCCCGCTACAGAGAAGCTGTTCCCACTTTTCCAACTGGTAACAGATGATACAGGCTTCATCTCGGCTGAACACTTGATCTGTCTGTCTGCCTCTGCTCTACCTCTCCAGAGGGGACGGTCATGCGCACACTCAGTTTAAACAGAACTGAAGACCACAGCCACCTAAGTGAAGGGAAGATGAGTCAGAAACTTAAGATGTGAGGCAAAGACTTGCCCTGTCAGGGTGCATATATATTTCCACTCAGACGTGCAGGGCTGTGGTGCAGCAAGCCAGGCCTGTCACCCTGCCTGGCTCTGTGGGGGCAGTATGTGTCCCAGGTCAGTGTATGTTTGGTGACATATTGGACCATGGCCTGGTGGCACCTCTCAAAACCCTGAAAGTGAGGTGTAGACACAGCTCCTGCGGACTCATAACACAAGCACCGGCAGCACCACACTGCCTTTTCCCCAAGACACTTGCTCTATCTGATAAGATTCCTTTACTTCCCATGAAGTGCCAGACTGGGGCCTCTCCTCCTGTGGTCCCTGTCCAATGGCTGGCTGGTCTTTAACTCCCAAGCAGAGCTGTTTATGATGAAAACTGAGCAGATGCAAAACCTGCCTTTTGGCAGAACCTTGGAAACCACCCTCAGTTTGGGGTCCATGGAAGTGACTCTTGATGGGCTTGAAGTTTCCCTGGGATTCACAGGAACCCACATGGGTGGCCATCAGGTGTGCACTTAGGACATGACATGGGGACCCCACATGGCCAGGTGCTAGAAGCCATGTCCCTTTACACCTGAGCCAGCCCACGCCTACAGGCCTGAGTGTAACTAGCCTGGGGCTGGTGTATACATTCCACGTCACCGAGGCCTGATGGCAAGTCTTTGGTCTTTACTCTCCCTTGACTCTGTGTGGTTTGTTTTTTGGCCATGAGTTTCTGGAAGCATCTTAGCTGGTAGACTATTGATGGGGTGGGCGGGGCCTATTCCTGTCAGTGGGGTTGTGTAGGGACTGGTGGGAGAGGCTGCAGGGCCCCACACTCACTGTAGCTGGTCCCAGTGACTGTCTTGAAGGCCAGTGAAACTATGATACCAAACAAGTCTGGGGACCCCCTCTCCCCCCTCCCGGGAGTTGTGCCATGAGTGTGCTACCCCCCAAGTCAGAACAACCACCCTGTCCTCAGAGGCTAGAAGATGAACTGGTCAATCTTGTGACTGACTTGGGTGCATTTTCTTACTTTTGCAAAATTGGTGGTGTCACCTTTTAAAGGCTTCTTTTTTTGTTTGGTTTCCTTGGAGTAAATATTTCCTAAAAGTGTTTACTCTCATGGTTAAATTATCAAAAGGTTAATGATTAGTAAACTATAACAGGGTTCAGATCATTTTTAGATATTTTCTTTGAAGAAACTGGGGTGGGGGGCGTTAGAAGCATTCAGGGGTGAGTCATTTCCCTCCCTCCCTTTTGACTTGGCTTAACTGCAGGCCTCTAGAGCGGGATACAACTCCCTGGCTCCAGCCAGCAAGGGGCGCTGTCGAGGCTTGACTCCAGGTCACTCTCCTTCGTCCTACAGGGTTGGGGCAGATGGAGATGCGCCCTGGGAGGGGGACAGCTGTAAACAGAAGGTTTGGGGCCCGTTCACATGAAGGTCCCACCCAGGAGAAAGCAGGTTCTGCAGGGGAGGGCCACTACTTCCCGAGCTGACAGTGTTTCTCTCTCTAGGCCTACACGATCCAGGGACAGTATGCCATCCCGCACCCAGATGTGAGTTTTCACTTTGTTTCCCTTCCCTCCTTTTCTCGTTACCATTTACTACCTGCATGCTGCTGTGAACTGCTACAATATTAATATTACGCAATAATATTAATACCTAATGTTCCTGACCTCTGTCGTATCCATATGACCTTGAATAACCTCTAACCTCTTAGCACTAATTCTACTCACGTGGAGGACTTGGCCTGATGTCAAATTGTTTTGATCGTTGCTGCTGTGGGGGCCTTCCTCCACTCACGGGGACTCCTTGTCCCCAGCGCCCGCCCCCACCCCCCATGGGCAGGAATAGCAGCGTCTTACAAGCACCTACGAAGTGAGGTGACATGCTGTCAAACAGGTCTGAGATGTGTCACAAAGGGTATTTAAACATCTAGGGAGGCTACACTCCCGCTTTGAAGCCCTAGTTGAAACAGGCTCTGCACGTGTCTGAAGGCCAGTGGTGACAGGCCTCGGTTTCATCCTAGAGTTACTAACGTCAGTGCTGGAGAGCAATGACGACATTCCAGATGCACTTGGGGAGGAGCATCCTGGACTTCTGTGGCCTGGGGGCCAAGGGAGCCACATGCAGCTCTTAGGGCCGAGATATGCGGCAACAATGAAGAGCAGAGGGCTTTCTCCCTTGGGTTTAGATATAGCGGATAAATTGGGTGACACTAGCTGGTGCCAGGAAGAACGGGGTGTGGAAGGAGGGAAGGGAGAGGAAACAAGAAAAAGAGGAAGAGGCCAAGGCCGGCAGTTGATTTTGCTGCTTTTGGCAGGTGGAGCAAACCTGCAGCCAGTTTTGAGAAGCATTTTTCTTGTCTATCCCGCCCTTGACATTTGCTGAGCTTCAAATCCTTCCGCTCTGTTCCTGACAGGGAGGTGCCACCAGGCAGGCGAGCCTGCCCTGGGGTCTTCTGCAAACCCTTGCACTTTGAATTGGGCAAGTGAGGGAATAAAATGCAAAGGCAGAGCAGGGGAGGGTTTTTAAGAAGTAACTTGGGAAGGTACCAAGGCTCCATCTCCCTTCCAGAAGCATGCCCAAGCCTTTCCCTCTCCTTCCCCCACAGGCATGCATCTCCTAAACTCTAAGAGACCCACTGAGGCTTGCAATCAGGGAACAATAGGCAGTGGCAGCTAGTCTTGGGCTAACCCCCAACCTTGTCCCCAAGGCCCCCTCTTTTCTGACTTCTTAGCAAAAGCACCTGGCCTAGGCTTATTTCCCCACCTACTCTCTCTTCTGTTGTTTCTTCTATCCTAGACCCTTCCTTGTTTCACTGTCCCCAGCTTAAAAAAAAAGTAACCAACACTAAGTATTGGAAATACAGAGATCAGTTCACTATCACTGAAGGAAATTTTCTATTGAGTAGAAAAGAAATACTGATGGTTTCTCTCTCTCTTTTTTATTCTTATTTTTTAAAAAACACATCTTAATAATCCGTACAAGTAGGAGCTAAATGATAGAGTATGCAGTTAAGAAACGTCCCTCCCTACCCATCACACCCCCAAGGCCATTTTTAAAGGTTCCTGGTTTTAACCCTGCAGTGAGGATGGTGTAACTCTAAATCAGTGGTGGGCACACCTGCCTGCCCCCACTGGGAAGCCAGCTTCCTCCCGTCCAGGTGTGCTGTTAGGGCTCCACTTGTTAAATAGAAGCTGGGTCAGGGCACAGCTCTCCATCATTGAGCGGTTGGTGGGGCTCACTCCTGTCCCCCTACCTGCCCACCCAAGACCACCTCAGCCTCCCCCTTGAGGACAACTGCTGATACCTGGCCCTGCCAGTGATTTCCCCATGTACCCCATTCTCTGTTATTTGGGATGCTCTTCACCTTTCTGTGAATTTATTTTAATCAGATCTCGGGGGGGGGGGGTGAACCTTCTCTGTCTTCTCTGAAGAACCATCAGCAGCTTTTTTTAAAAAAGTTGATGTCTCATGCTCCCAGGAAGTCAGTGGCATTCCCCGTGAAAATCAGAGTGAGGGAGCTATGAGACCCCAATAGCTGGTTGGAGCCACCCCATAGCTCAGGAACCTTTCTCACTCTGGTGATGCCTGTCCTGCATTGTCTTAGCCCACAGCCCATGGGACAAAGGAAGGCAGATGTCAGCACCTAGGGGAGGGCTGGGCTGGCCCCGTGTGCAGGAACGCCGTGCAAGGAGAGGGGTTGTGCATGGGCCCAGGCTGGGTCAGTGGCACTGCAATGGGCAGGCTCCACGGCCTTTTATGGAATTCTCGTAGTGGTGGGGATGGGAGATCAGAATGGAGCCAAGAGGCCTGGTTCTAGGATGGCACAGCTTTCATTTAATCCAGAGCAGGGTGGCCTTGTACCCTTACAAATGTGTGTGTGTGCAGCAGCAGGTTTGAAGACCTGGCTTTTTGACCTTTTTACAGATGGAGAACTCAACAGTGGTCTGGCCCTTAGTGAAGGATACCAAGGCCGATGCTTAGACCTACAGCCCTACTTTTGAAGGAAGGCCTGTGGTCTCACAACCACTGCCTCTTGGCTCAGGCTCTAAGCTGACAGAAGTGTTTCTGGTCTGAAATGTCCAGTTGTGGGCACAGGCGCCTGTGTGAGGGTGAGGGGTTTTGATTGGTTTGGTTGATTTATTTTTATATCAATCACTTGTTTTGCTCTTTCCATGTGATTTTCTTTTTCTCTTAAAAGTGAGTAGTTTGACAGTTGTTGTTCTTTAGATTGGTTTAAACTAACGTATAACTAATTGTTGTATAACTACCTCCTTGTGTTTGGTTGAGATGTAGAATAGGTGGCTCCTTCCTGTGAAACGGCTTTCTGTGCGGGACGTCCTGCTCTCTAGACCAGCAGTGGGATGGGGACCACTATTGGGACCAGCTAGGGGGAGCTTTTATAAATGCTCTTTTTACAGGCACAGAGAGTTGAAGACTTGAACAGCCACTTATGATCCATCCAAAACAACAATAAAATGACTATTTGATAACATAGGTGATGATAGCTAGGAAGGCATTTTTTAATCTGAGCTTGGTCCTCAGTAGTAATTTTAAAAGCTTCATTTCTTAGACCCCAAATATAATAATTATAGGAAATACTAATTTATTTTATAATATAACTGAATGCACAATTTAGATTTTTCTACCACAGTGGCTGACACATACACTATAGTCATCTTTTAGCATCTTAATTTATATTTCTTAGATCTGAATGTTTCTTTATCTAGAACTAAATTATACATATTTTTCCTGTGCTCAATTTTAGAGAAGGCTTTCTGATTTAACCTTAAGAGTCATCGACGCCTCCCACCCACCCCGCTGCCAGTTTCCTTCCAGGTTCTCACATCCTTTTACCTGAATCCTTCTGGAAGCTTATCGCTCTTATACATTCTGGAGAGGCACAGGGACTGCTGGGTGTGGGGAGGACTCACAGCTGCTGACCTCTGGAGTGCTAGGACAGCTGCCCCTTAGTCTCAGAAGCTGCCCACTCTCTTTTGTGTTTCCTGCCTCTGGCATCAGGCAGCAAGGACTCCAGATGTGGGAGCAGATGTAAAGAGCTGTGAAGTCTGGACAGAAAGTGCAGTGACTGTTCTAGTCTCTCTCTCATCCAATATTTCAGCCACTTAATGTGATTAAGTGAGGAAGAAATTGTTTTCTTCTGAAAGAAATTAGTCAGCTTCAAGCATACCCTCATGTGCAATCTTTATTTCTAGTTTTCACAATTTCCCCGTCACTCCCAGACTTAATATCCCCTTATTTAAAGAGGGCGCTGAATGCAAGCAACAACAAAACCTATGTGTTAAGAGGCAACAAAGCACTGTCCACCTCTTCTTTCTTACCTGAGCTTTCTTACTAACAGTGTGAAGTAGCTGTCAGGACCATCATATAATTGCGCATGCAAGGAAGTAGAAGTTTTGAGTGGTCACTTGCCAAGAGCTGAGGAGCCAGTGTATGGAGGAGCGAGCTCACTCCCCACACCACTTGGTTTTAGCAGAAGATGTTAAGAACTGGGAGTAATAGGGCAGCGGTAGCTGCCAGGAAGCTTGTCCTTTAGAGAGTATATGTGAGGAAACTGTAGCAACAGGTGAGTTATAATAGAAGTAAAGAAATCAGTGGAAGGATGCATGGTTACATCTTCCAAGGGGCTGTTGGGATGCACAGTTCACTGTGGACACATGAAGAGTGAATGTGGATTTCCCCCTCCCACTTCCTCAGTGTCTCTAGAGCCCTGTGGGGAGGTGGTGCTGTCTTCTCCTCGAATTTCATAGTGAACACATGGAAAGAGTAACCAGCATTGCACTCCATAACCACCAGTCGATGGCCTCACGTCAGTCTCTGTTCTTTCCAGATTGAGTAGCTCCAAGTGGTGGAGAGGTGTTCATGGCCCACCTGCAGTCAAATCAGGGCTACTACAGTCATTTTCATAAAATAAGAGGTCTGGGTTAAACTGTCAACGTTCTTGGCTTGAGCTAAATCTTCCTTTCTCTGTCCCCCTTCCCTGGGGCTAAACTTATAGATCAGCACCTCTCCTACTGAGCCACTCAGTAGCAGGGCTCTGGGCAAGTCTTTCCTCCCAGCCTGCTCCTTCTCAGAATCAAGACTCCTGCATGATGCTTGCACACGAAAAGTCTGAGAAACACCAATAACAAAGACTGAGAAGGAAGAACAGTTGGCACCCCAGGAAGAGATAACAGAATGGAGAGAGAGAGATTCTAAGAGATAAGCAGTGAGAAAATTTCAGAGTTAATAAAAGGAACCAATCCTAGCATTCAGGAATCCCAACAAATCCCAAGCAAAATAAACAAAACAAAAAAATCCATCTTAGACAAATCAAAGCTAAAACACACAGCATCAAAGACCAGAAGTAAATCTTCAAAGTGGTCAGAGGTAAAAAGAATATTACAAAAGTAAGAGTGAGAGAATGAGTTGACTTCTCACCAGCAACAGTGGAGCCAGAAGATGGTGGCATAATAAAAGCAAGTAATTGTCTACCTAAAATTCTATCTCAAGAGCATCTTCCAAGGACCAAAATATAGACATTTTCAGACAAATGGCTGTGACCAACAGGCTTCTCATGGATGCTTTCCGGAGAAGGGAAACAATCCCAGAAGGAAGGCTAGAAAGGCAAGGAGGAGTGTGAGCAAAGAAAATTACCATTTTTTTCATTAACACAAGCACAAACCATTAAGAAAATATTCATGATTTGACCACACTAAATTTAAACATTGGGTAAATGAAAACACACTTTGTAAAATCAATATCAATGCTGTGTCATTTGTGGGATTAACAACATAACAGAACTAAATGGACAGAAATAGCATACATAAGACTAAGACAGGTTGAGGGGAATTAAAACATAATGTATAGGTCATTGTATCATCAGGAAGAGGGTACAGATGTTGAATTTAGACTTTAAATGTATATGTTAATAAGAGTTTCAAAGTGACCATCAAAAAAAAGTTTGTTTATATAAACTCAATAAAGGTACAGAGAGGAAAGTGGGTGAAGGGGAAAAACTATTAATCATTACAAAAGAAGGAAAGGAATGAAAAAAAAAGAGAAAAGAACCCTGAGAAATCAGGACAATTAGAAGTGAAAAAAAAAAAAAAGGTACAAATTAGTCTATATCTGTGGGTAATTGTGATCAAAGTCAAAGAGAGATTTTTCAGTAAAATCACAGGCTGTCATATTTTTTTTTTAAAGCTTTTTTTTTTTTTTTTTTTTTTTTTCCCCAAGAGAGACACCTAAAGAATAACAACCCAGAGTAGTTAAAAGAATAGAAAAATCTATTCTAGGAAAATACTAACCAAAAGAAACCCAATTTACAAGTATTAATATCAGTGGGGGGGAGGCAAAAAAAAACAAGATTTTAAGGCAAATACATTGTTTAGTCATTACATTTTGATAAAAGGTTCAGTTCACTAGAATATATGACAATTCAAAATTTATATGTACCTAAAACATAGCTTCAACATATATAAAGAAAAAAATGACAGACCATAAAGAGAATTTGACAATCACTGTAGTGGAACCTTAACATACCTCTCTTTCAATAAAGGTTAAGTAGATAAGAATAAAGAAGATATTAACAGTACAGTCAGTGAGACTGATATAATTGACCTACATTGAACACTACATCTAATATAACTGTAGAATTCATGAAAATATTTACAAAATTTGATCACATTCTAGACTATAAAGAAGACTCACCATATCTAAAAAAAATTGGAATCATATAGAGCACAAAACAGTTAAGTTGAAATCAATAATTAAAAGATGACTTTTAAAAAACTTGTCTTTATTGAAAGTTGAAGACCAAAAGACCAAAATAAATGGAGATATACCATGTTCGTGGATAGGAACACTTAAGGATCTTAACAATGTTAATTCTTCCCAAACTGAGGTACAAAAATACAGTATAATTGCAATCAAAATCCTGACCGACTGTTTTAAATTTTTATATGAGAGAGCAAAGGCCAAGAATCACCAGTATATTCATGAAGAGGATATATGATAAGGAGATTTGTCCTAGTGATAGGAAGACCTACACTAGGGCAGTCCTAACTGAGACAATGTGATTTGGGTGCAAGGAGAGACCATAGGCAAGTGGATCCTACCAGAGAACCTGGATCTGACCCATGTGGGTGAGGGAGCCTGGTCTGTGACAGAGATGCTAGGATGGCAGGTCATTCAATGGGGAAATGGATTTTTACAACATAAAAAAAACACTCTTTATGTATCAAGTACTTCAACACAAGAGAAAAGCATAGCACTTTTAGAAGAAATATAGTAGAATATCTTCCTGTACACAGGTCAGAAAAGGATTTCTTAAAACATAAACCATAAAGGAAATATTAATTTGACTACAGTAAATTTAAAAATTCTGTTTCTCTAAAGACACTATAAGGAGAGTGGGGAAGAGATCTTTTCAGCAGATATAACTAAAATAGGATTAGTATCTGAAATACATAAGGAGTTTGTGTGAATCACCAAAAATCAACCCAATAGAAAAGTGGGCAAAAGACACAAGCAAGCATTTTACAGAAAGGAGACATGAATGCATATCACCACAATGTGATGTATTTCCTGCCATGAGAGGTAGTTGCCTGGTGTGTTTTGTGATAACTCACTAAGTTGTTTATTTATGGATATTTACATTTTAGTCATTGTGTTTAGTATTTGTCTATGTTTCTGTATTCTGACACAACGTTAAGTAGAAACTGCAAGCCACAGAGAAAGACCTATATGATCCCTCTGCTGCTCCTCCCTCCCTCTCTCCTCCCCTCCTCATGATTTATGGGCACTGGTGGGAACTGGCAGTCTCATGTTTTAATGACAAAAATATCTCAAAAAGCGGAAATTCCCCTTAGCACTTTGGCCTCCTCCCTCCTTTTAAAAATGTAGAAATTGAGTCCCAGAGAGGTGAAGTGCTTGACTGAGGGCAGAGCCAAGAGGAGATGCCAGCTGACATCTGTCCATCAGCCCCCTCTGGGGGATGTTTATTTAGGCACCACGCTGCAGGTCCAGCACTTCCTCAAGATGTCAATTTACAATCGTGGGTGAATGGGGACAGGGATTTATTTGCTTCTGTAGCCGTTGTTTCATAAAAAGCAGCAAGTACATTGCAGTGGGAATTGCTGAATTCTGGGGTGTCAGACTCCTGGGTGCGAGTGGAGCCATGCCTGTAACACACACAGCCAGTGGCTCTGGAGCAGACCCTGCTTGATGTGCCTCATCTGTTTAACTGCCAGGGAGGCAATGGAGAGACCTGGGGGCCTTCAAGGTCGGAGCTTGTGGACAGCGGGTGGGAAAATCCTGGTAGTTTCCATGACTACTCACCCCAGTCAACCTGGGCAGCACTTCACAGCCTGCCATTTACATACATGGTTCCCCCACTTTACAGATAGGCAGGGTGGGCCACGGGCACCAGCTGGGCCTATCTCCACAGAGCTGTCAGGGTTGTGGCCAACTGAGGTGGGTTCTCCTGCCTTCAGAGCCCCTTTCTTCCCACTGACAGACCGGCGCAGCATCTGTGAACTCTTGGGGATGCAGGGACAGATAGGAGAGGGCCTGCCCTCATGACAGCATGCCAGCCTGGCTGTCAGACACATGAGCAGGTGATGGGGAGTCAGATAGTGGAACAGGAGAGAGAGCAGCCTGTCAGGGCTTTTTAGGCTCCTCACTGGCCTCCTCCCCTGGGGGAAGGACTAGAGCCCCCAAAGGGCTGGTCACACATGAGGCATTGTTCCTGTGTGAGCATCGTGTCTGCATGGAAACCCCAGTGTTGGTCAGAGCCCGAAGGATGCCTGGTCCTTGACGACCAACTGCCCTGAGCCAGACTGGGCTGGCCTTCGCTCTCCAATTTCACATTTGTCATCTCCAGAAATGGGGTTTCCTTTGCACCCTGGGAACTTGTAGTTACCTCCTTGTGAGAAAATCTTAGGCCTAGTTTGAACTCTCCCTTGTGGGTAGATTCAGAGCACAGCCCCTGCCAAATGCCCCCATGACTCTGTGTGACTTGTACACAGGGCACAGCTGCCCTGGCCCCAGGTCCATCAAGTGGGAGGTGGGGTTTGTAGGCTCACGTCAGTGCAGTTCAGTCCGCAGGAGGCCGAGGGTAGTCTTGTACACTCCTTAGACCTCATGCCCCAGGATGCCTTTGGGTGCTTGCTGTCCTTCTACAAGACACTTTCATGTCCCTGGAAAGAGGAGCCTTTGCTAGGCTGCCCAGCCATGCAGCAGGGTCTCAGACTCCTGCAGTCCCATTTCTGCAGGGTCCCTTGGCCTCTCAGAATCTCACCCGAGGCACAGGGGGTGCAGCCAAGTCTCATCACTTGTTTTGTGATAGTGTCTCCCAGGAATGCTCTCTTGGCACCCTTCTCAGGGGCTTTGATGCCTGTCCACTCAGGTCACACTGTGCCTAGTGAAGTTAGGTCAAGGGACACAAGTGCTGGTCAGCAGGTGACCATCAGGCCCCAACCCCTGCTGTGGCCTTGACCAGCACCACCCCATCAGGGACTGAATCTGACCCCAGGTCACCAGGTCTCTTAACCTTCTCTCCTTAGGACCTCAGGCACAATAACTGCCTGGAGTGGACTTGTGGAGTCTAAGATGTGACCAGTTGTCCCCAAGCAGGCCCACCCAAGTGCTGTAGGTCAGGGAGCACCCCAGCAGACAGGGAGACACCTGAGAGGGGGACAGGGCTGCTTTTCAGATGCACTTAGGATGTCCAGGAGGGAGGGAGGGAGGAAACTGGACAGCTCTGTAATGGAAATGCAGGAGTAGCATTTAGGAAGACGGACCATCTGCGTCCTAGCAGCTCATATTACCAGGGTTCTACCTCAAAGGTATGACCAGGAGGCCACAAGCTGGTCATGGCTCCGCTTCAGGCTGCAGCTGGGGACTACATGCCTCCTCACGCCAGGACCCTGACCTGTGGAAGCAGGAGGTGGCCAGACTGACAGTCTAGCGCACCACAAACCCCTCTCCCACAGGCTGCCCCAGGGAGCTTGAGCTTGAGGTTGAGGACAGGACAGGAGGCTCTGGGGGAGGGGCCGTCGGGGGCAGGGTGGCCCTCCATGCACCGGGAAGGGGTGCTTGGCCTGTATCTTAGCACTGGCTAAATTGTTAGGGGAAATGCCCAGCTCTAGGAGACCAGCAGCAAACCCACTCATTGATGGCCCCAGGGGCTGGCTTGTGTAGGTGCTGGGATGTCAGAAACCCAAGTGCACAGTCGCTGCCTTCCTGAGACATTTTTGTGGAGCTGAAGGAGCCCAGATTCTGCAAGATGGGACAAATGTGGGCACCTGGTCAGATCCTCATGTCACCTGAGGATGCCAGCTCTGCTCCCTGAGGGCCCCCACTTACTGGCCTCTGGGGGATTTGCACAGGCCCCCGTTCTTGCCTCCTGATAGGGACAGGGTCCGCTCTGGAAGCTGCACTGGGAGCATTCAGGCTGGTCTTCCTGCTGAGAAAAGGCTGGGGGTTGAGGACATTTTCCAGAATGTGCTGTCCCACCCTCCAAGGCAGCTGGGGACCCGGGCCTTATGCCCCAACATCTCTGAAGAGTGGGAGGATTCTTAGCATGCAGCCACTGTCTTTGGCTCCCAGGTGTGGCCAAGTCTCACCACATTTACCTTTATCTTCTGTAATGTTTAGTTTTCATTTAAGAAATGAGACTCAGATAAAGTAACCAAAGAACTGCATTTCAAAGTCCCCTTCCCCAAATTCTAGTGGCTGAAGATAGGGGACAGGGAGACAGGGAGCCACCTGCGCCAACACAGTGGGCACAGGTGCAGGGAGGCCTCTGAGTACTCTCACACACACCCTCCACAGAACCTTCCAGCACTACATCCCATAATCTTGGAGGTCGCAGGAGGCAGAGTGTGAGGCAGGGCCTGCCTCAGGAGTGATCCAGGCCTAGCTCAGGGCTGGGACAGAGCAGGTTTGCAGAAGGGAGCATCACATGGGTTCCCCCCAGATGCACACTAACTCTGAGTGATAACATGACTGCAAAGCTCTTAGAGGCCCAGCTGGTCCTGTTCGGTGGCTCTCAGACTCTCCCTGTAAAACCCAGGGGCCCAGCAGCCTCCCTACTGGTCTGGGGGTTGCTCACCCACCCAGGCCCATGTGAATGGGGAAGTCTGGCTAGTTCAGGCCAGAGCTGCCAGGGAGCTAAGGAGAGGAAAGGAGTTCAGTGCGCCCGCCTACAATAGCCCATTGGTTTTCCCAGGCCAAGTCCTTGAGTTCTACGTCTGCCATGTGTCCGCATGGCCCCTCTTTATATCTATTTGTACAAAGTTCTGTTACTGCCTTTTTTAATTTGGTGTGACTTGTACTCGATGACAATAACCTTCTTAGCTCTCATGTCCCTCCTACCCCCAGCAGTTGACCAAGCTCCACCAGTTGGCCATGCAGCAAACCCCCTTTCCTCCCCTCGGACAGACCAACCCCGCTTTCCCCGGTACGTACCCAGCTGCCCTTTCTGACCTCCTCTCTTCTCACCTGGGGACTTTCTCTTTCTGAACTGTCTTTATTCAGGGCAGTGACAGAGCAGGTACAGTTCTAGTTGTGAATGCCAAGGATGCGTTAACACACTGCAGTATGCACGTTGCTGTGGGCCAGGCGGGAGGCCTGTGTGTCCCCTAAGGTGGGTTAGTCACCTCACAGCTGGTCGTCTTGTGAAGGGACAGCCCCCCCCTCAAGGGTCCAGGCCTATTCTCCACTGCCTGCAGACATAGCGGCGTGCCCTTTCTGCTGAACACATCCATCTGGCCAGCCCTGGAACCTATGGTCTCCAGGAGCAAGAGCTCGGACAAGCAAATGGGGATGCTCTTCTGCAGAAGGCCAATGCACGTCACAGGACTGACACCCACCCAGGACAGCACCTGCCCTGCCCTGCGAAAACCAAGATAGTCCCCAGCCCAGGGCACAGTGGTCCTTAGCTCCCTTTTGGGCACAGGGGCAGGGGTGGGTTTCTTCTGATGACACACAGAGCATTTCCTTGGCAGCTATGGCCGGTGAGAGCCCACCAGACACACTGGTCTGCCGTGCGCCAGTCAGATTTTGAGCTTCCCTAGTTGAAGTGACCTTGCTTATCTCCTTGAGGGCAAAACATTAAATCTGTTTCTTCTTTGCTCTCCAGGAGAAAAGCTGCCTTTACACTCCTCCGAAGAAGCTCAAAATCTGATGGGCCCGTCGTCAGGTAAAACAAAGCACTCTAGTGGAGAGTGGAGGCCTGGGCTCCTGGGCACGATCTGGGCAGGAGGGGACAGCCAGCGCCTCGGCAAAGGGAAGCCTGTGCCGTGGAGATGGAGCCTGTGTGCCCACACCAGATTCATACCCCCAGTTCCCAGCTTTTGCCTTGGTCACTGCTGGGAGTGTTGTGGTGCGTCATGGGCTCCAGCGGTGCTCAGAGCACTGCTGCCTGTCATCCAAAGTCCCTGAATGTGGCAGAGCAACCATCTCTGTTGTCGTTTGTCTAGTGGCACAGCGTGTGGGGGCCTGCAGTGCAGACTTTACCGTGACATGTGCCTTCCCCAAATGTGCTTCCTAGGAGGCGGGAGCATGCCTTCATGGATAAGAGCACTCTGGGTACCCCTTCTGATTCAGTTAAAACCGTTCTAGGACACCACAGGACAGCAGGGAGATTTGTAGGTCCCGTTACCCAGGGCAAGGAGCAGCGAGGCCACTGGCATAGCGGGTTTCCCATCCCACTTGAAATCCTGAATAGAGCAGAAGAGCAGGTGTCTCGCTGAAGGGAAGATGCAGGGGAGGAGCCTTTCCAGCGGTGTTGGCTGTCACCCCAGTGGTATGTTCTGAGCCCCAGGGTGCAGCTGAGGCTGGAGGAAGCCCCAAGACTTTCTCAAGCTGCGTCTGGGTCCAGCTGTACACACTGGGGCTTGTGGGCATCTCAAGGCTGAGACACTGGCCCCGATGTTCCATGTACTGGTGATGGGTTCTATCTCGGTATAGCCTTTAGTTAAGTTAATGAAGAATTTAGTGAATGAAAATTAGAAAAAATATTTATAGAATGTTTTGATTATGGAAATGGATAGCAACCCTTACAAAGTTAATATCTGGGTGATATACACGTCTCTGTACAGCCCTTACCAGCTTATAATGTGATTTCCTATAATTCCCCAGCAAAGGCCTCCTGGAAATGACCTGGGAACCCCCCTGGCCCCTCCCCATGGCCTTCAGGCCTGAGGGATGGGGTCCCTCACTCCTCCCTGTGACGACCTCCCTCCCCAAGCCGGTGTGACCTGAAGCTCATGCGCTCTCACGCATACACGGACCTCACGCGTTCACATGCACGCACATGCATGTCCCCCATCGCAGCAGGTTAAGCAAGGTGGTCGTGAGGAGAGGCATTGCCTTGTTTGACAGGACCCTGAAGGCTGATGTCAGCGTTGCTTCCAGAGCTGGCTTGTGTTGTGTTGGGGAAGCTTGTTCTTGTCCCAGAGCAGGGATGTTATCATCTCAGGAGAGAGACACTCATCCCTGGGCGCAGAGCCCTGACACAAAGGAGCACAAGTTTTAAACAATATATCTTCACATTATTAGTTCAGTTTTACTTTCCTCTGGAAAAGAAATCTGATACCTTCCTCCCCTCAATCAAACTACCAAGTTGAACGAATATGACTCGCGCCTTTATGTCCATCCCAAGCCAGGCTGCTAGGAGTTTCTGTGTAGAACTCAGACAGGACTAAGGAAATATCTTAAATGACATTTTAAATGTCACTATCTATAGAATGTGTATAGGTGCTTGAACAACCAAATAAGCGTATTGAAAATACCCTTATTCAAAGAAGCTAAAGAACAGGAACTCTAGGTTTAGCTATGCAAAAGAAAACTAACAGACGATTCAGGATGAACTGGTTCATGCTGCACCTGCCAACTGAGACCTGTGCTCAGCGGGCCCCCAGGACAGTCCTGCCCTCACAGGGTCACTCATGGCAGGGAAACAGATGGCCACAGTACATCTTGTTTTGGGGACATGAGTGCTGTGGAGGAAGAAGCAGGAAGAGGGGCGGGGGCTGTGAGAAGGTGGGAGGTGAGACTGGGCACAGTCTGGGGTTGGGGAGCATGGAACAGACCTGGGGGCACAGGGAAGAACCTGGAACTCTTGGTGGGTTTTGAGTCTTGAAGGCAACTGACCTGTGTTTGTTGGGACCTCTCTGGGCTGTATGGAGATTAGACTGAGAGGCAAGGACAGAGGAAGGGACCAATGTGGGGTGGGAAGAGGGCTCGTGTTCCGGAATATTCTGAAGGTAAATGAGCCCAGTCTGTGTAGTTAGCTGTGGCTGGAGAGAAGGAGGTGAGCCAGGGGGCTTCAGGGTCTGAGCTGAGCTGTGGGACCTGAGATGCTGGGACCACGTGGAGCCTGGGGGGAGAAGAGCAGGGTCTCAGCTGTGGACTTTGGGTTTGAGATGCCTCCTGAGAGGAGATGAAAGTGCTGGATACAGGAGCTAGTCTGTCTTGGGCCTTCGTCCCCACTGGTTCCCCCACCACAGTCCCCACATGCATTTTATTGTCAAGCAAGAGTAGATCTTGTCCTGAACTCTGAAGAACCGTCTTGATTTGGCAGGTCCTAAGCGGAGGTTTTCCAAGATAGAGATTGGGACTTGGTGACAAATTAGGCCTGTGTCTTCATCTCCAACATAGGACACCCATACAGAAATACAGCCTTCCAGTGGCCCAGCAGTCTGTTTTTGAATCAGTGATGCACCAGACTGGAAAAACTGCACACTAGGCCGTGAAGCAGGCTGTGTAGTGGCCTTTGGGGGGTGTAGGGTCAGAGGGCAATGAGAGACAGCTGACACCACAGCAGGTCTGGTGAGCAGCAGAGGGAACAGAGAACCCATGGAGGACAGGCACAGGGTCGCAGGGTTGCATCCTGGGCACCCCTTGGAGTCCCCAAGACATGGCCACACCCGAGAGCTGCTTAGCATGGTGCTTCCTGCGTGTCTGTGAAGGGCTTCGAGAGCTGTCCCTCTACATGGCAGAGGAGGAACATAATGATGTGCCCCAAATGAGAAAGTGAAACGTCATTCTGCTGGGTTTTGTTTTCCTTGTTTTGAGAGAAGCAGGGATCAGGAGTTGCATTGCAGTCGAGCAGAGAGCTCACAGGGCCCTTGGCCTCCAGCTGCTCTGACCCTACCCTGCCTGTGTGGGCTGAGCATGGACCAGGCACTGGGCTGCGATGTGAGCAGGCTTCCACCAGTCTAACCGTGTACCCTTGGTGTGCCCAGGTCTGGATGCCAGCCCCCCAGCCAGCACTCATGAGCTCACCATTCCCAATGATGTGAGTATGCCCAAGCCTCCTTGACCTTATCCTGTGACCTCCCCCTTCCTTCCCACATTAAGCAGTTTAATGTCTATAAAAGTCCCTGAAATACCAGATAAAAAAAGAAATAGGGGGCTTGAGGGTTTACTCAGAATTCAGATGCCAGAGCTGGCTGGGAAGCTGAGGGCCCCTCTGACCCCATGTGAAGGCACTGCCCTGGTTCAGGGTTGGTCCTTGAAGAATGGTGGCCCAGGGATGCTCTGAAGTGGCCCTGCCCCATGCTTCCTGGGTCTCTAGAGGGTTTGGGGTTCTCTGAGTCTGCAGGATGTGGGGGTGTCACAGGTTTGTCTGGTTTCCTGGATCTGGTTTCCTGGATCCACCGTCTTCCTGCCTGGGCTCAGCTGAGTAAATGGCCTTTCGAGCTCCCTTCACAGGTCCTCCTGCATCATCCTCTGAATCCTTGGATCATACTAAGAAAGTTGACTTGGATCCTCAACCTAAGATGCCAGGGCAGATGTGAGCCATGTGTCCTGGAGGGGCAGCTGCCCCATGCACCACAGAGAGGCTGCTGTGTGGGGGACATGGGCTTCCTTGCCCTAGAACTGTGGCCTTCAGTAACCTTCACTGCTTCGCCCCTCACACCAGCTTGGCAGGAAATCCTGCCTCTTCCCTTCAGTAGATGGACCACAGGAAGCACAGATTTGTGACCTTGGGGTGCCCGCCTTTAGTGCAGAAGATGGGCAGTGGGGGAAGTTGGACAAGAGGGCCCTGCAGAAGAGACTGCTCTCATCAAGGACCCTTGTGCAACTGCAGGCCAGGCTCCTACATGGGGTGATGTGGCTCTGTTTCTGCTTTCAAGGGCTCCAGACATGTCCTCCCACTATAGCTGGTCCTCAAGCAGTGGCTCTGGGCAGCCCGCCAAGTCTTTTCACCCACACGATACGTGCAAGTTGCCACTCTACCATGGGCTTCCCCCTTTGTAGCCCTTCCCTAAACCACCATTTCATCAACACCAGGTATCCTGCTCTGATCTGGACCTTTGTTTTAAAACTGAGATGAACCTAAAAAGCAAGGGGATAAGCTTGTTTGGAGAGCCGGTATGCCTGTTTCCTGGGTGCCCTCCTAGTGCACGGCTGCCACCTTCCTGCTGGGGGAGCTACTCGGAAGACGCCTTCTGGGACCTGTGTGCCCTGCAGAGACACTCCTTGACCCTTCCTGGCAAAGGATCTCTTGCAGGGGACGTGTGCCCCAGGGCCTCCTGCCACCTTGGAGAGAAGGAAAGAAGTAGAATGTATTTCTAATGGGACACTTGCCTGTCATTTTCTCTGTCTCCACCTCTTGGTCAAGGTTAGATGAGACAAAGAGAAATTGTGCTGACACTTAAATGTCACCAGAAAGGAACTCTGGACTGCGAGATGAATGTGATGACCTAAGTGATGCACAGGTCCACAACACAGCCAGCCTGCCCTTGTGGCCATTGGGACCCAGGCTGGGTCAGGACCAAGACCCGTGCGTGGAGCTGCTCCATGCAGCTGGCAGTCTTGGGCCCCATCTCTGACTGTCACAACTTGCCTCACTCATGTCACTGTTCCTGTGGGGACCCCACACTTGGGCTCCTTCTACTGGGACAGGGAACCTAAGGGCTCACACAGGCAACTGCAGGAGGTGTGGTAGGTTAGATGTGCCCTGTGGTTCCTGTGGGGTTGGGCTTGGAAATCTAGTTAGGAGGGGGCTGTGATATTTGAGAGAACCTCTGTAGTCTTTCTTTAAATGCCCAATGGAGACACAAAAGGCTTAGAGGAGCGCTGGTCTCTGGGCTGAATGTGCGAGGGGCCTGGAGAGCCAGAGAGGCCGTGTGGAGGGGTAGCCCAGGGAAGAGCTGATGGGCCTTGCGCTCCTGTCCAGGTTAGAGGGGCCTATGACTTGTCACATCCCCCTCTAGCTGCTTAGAAGAGCCTTGTGCTCAGCCAGGTGTCGGTGTTGGGGGCTGTGACAGCTGTGGTTTCTCATTAGCACTCAGGCTGCACAGTTTTATCTGGAAGAGAGATGTTCCATGTGAGTGGGGGCGCAGCTCAGGGGCCCTTGGGCGTGAAGTCTCAGGAAGGGGAGATGCCTTGAGAGCGGGCAAGAAGAGAGGGGTGGGCATGAGAATGTTTTCAGCAAGAAAATGGGAAGACAAACCTGTTTAAGAGAATGTAGGGAGGGCATGCCAGAGGAAATGTACCTCAGATGGCTTGCTGGAGCAGAAACAGCAGGCTGTGCAGCAGGCGCTCAGCACTGCGGGGCTGGGCAGGGCCACTCACACTGAAGTGCAAAGGGGAAGTCTCTAGTGGCCGAGGAAGGTGTGGGGACAGAGGGAGGACAGCAGGATACCAAGTCAGGGTGGGGAAGCTCAAGCAGGCCTTCCTGAGTGCCAGCATCTTTGAGGATCTCAGCTGGCCCCACATTCTCCCTCCAGTGCTGATTCCCCTGCATCTGCCCCAGCGGGCCTGCCAGTCACCTGCCTTGACTGGCCCTGGTCAGAGAGGAGCCCTCAAGATTTCTCTGCCAGTGGGAGGGTGCCAGGGAAGAGCGAGTCAAGGATCTCAGGCCGGTAACTGGAAGTCACTCTCTCTGACCTCCGGGCCAGGCACAAAGGCATGAAGGGTGAAGCCAGAGACATATGGGCAGAGCCCGGGGAGGTAGATGGGCCCAGGGGTGTGTGGGCAGAGCCTGGAGAGATGAGGGCAGAGTTTGGGGGACTTGGGCAGAAGGTGGAGGAAGCTGAGCAGCTTGGGGAAGTTTGGACATTTGGGGAGATTGTGTTAAGTTCTAGCGAGGCAGCTGGTCTAACGTAGGAGAGGAGCAGAGATGGCCTTACAGATGAGCAGAATTGAGATGCTGTTAAGTCACCTCAGGGACAAGAGCTAGTCGAGGTGCACCCGTGTCCCTGGAAAACTGTTGTCACCCCGCAGATTCAAGTCACTTCATTTGGAAATGGATTTCCTCCAGCCCAGCCCCAACCCCTGCACCTACCGCCTTGCTGACACAGAACACAAGGACTGATGTCACCACAAGTGCTAACACCCCGTGCAGGCTGCCACAGGAGAGGTGGACAGGAAACCGGCTGCCCAGGCCCCACTTGTCCGGCCTCTTCCTTCTGTTCTCCTGCTCAGAGCTCTCATCAGCAGCCCCCATGTGAATGAAGGGACTCAGTTCTGTCCATGGACTTGGACTCCCGTGCACAGCAGGGACCTCAGGCTGCAATCTGCCCCACGCGTGGCTATCCTGTGTCCCAAGGAGGCCCTGGCTCTTGTCCCTCTGGCTGTTTCATTCTTGATGACTGTCTACTCCTTCAGATGGCTGAGTGGGCAGCGGCCACTGCATCTATCCTTCAACAGAGGTCACAGGATGGGAAGGAAAGGGAACATCTGATGTGTCCTCAGAATTTCACCTGTTTTTCAAAAGACAGGTTTCAGGCAGCAGCAAGCTTTACTCTGGCTTCAAACAAACATCCCACCACCCTGAGAACCCAGCCAAGAAGGCGCCAACATGGCCTTAGCCTTGGTGCTGGCATTAGGCCTCTGGGAGCTCAGAGGACACTGGGCAGGTGATAGCCGCGTGATTCTCTGGTCTCTTGATTTGTCGGGATGGTTCACAAATAGGGCACTAAGTAGCACCCTGGTGCCCACAGCTCCCATCCCTCCCACAGGAAGGCAAAGCCTCTTTTTTCTGGAAGCAAAGAGTTGGTGTGGGGTGGAGACCAGGTCTGGGCCATCCCCACAGGCTTCCCCAGGGCTCTGCACTCTGCTCGGGGCTGCCATGGGCTCTTCTCTAAGAGATTCCTCCACCCTTTTTTCTAGCTAATAGGCTGTATAATTGGACGCCAAGGGACCAAAATTAATGAAATTCGACAGATGTCTGGAGCTCAGATCAAAATCGCCAATGCCACAGAAGGGTCATCAGAGCGCCAGATCACCATCACGGGGACCCCAGCCAACATCAGCCTTGCCCAGTACCTCATCAATGCCAGGTGAGCGCTGGTCCGTGGGTAGGACTCTCAGGGACTGGCTAGCTATAGGCGTGGGTATCCTTCTTCGGGCCTTCTCTTCCCGGGCTGGGCCTAGGCATGGGAGATGCTGGAGTCTCCACAAGACATGGGACCTTTCTCACTTGACCTTTCACCCTGAAGGATCTTCACTGAGGGGCTAGGCGGTTAGAGGCGAGAGTATTTTCAGGAAAGCAGTGGCTGTGCCGTCCAGGGCCTCGGGTCAGCCACACACCTGGGTTAACTGAAATTTAGCATAAAGGGTTCTGTGGTTTCAGAGAAATGTCGCTAGATCATTCTGCTCTCACATGTGGGGTGGCTGTAAAGACCCTCCAACCCAGGCACTTGCAGAGCAGTGCATGAGGGAACTGTGGGAGGGTTCAAGGTTACACGTGGGGGGAGGGGAGGTCCTGCAGCCCAGCCAGGGCACATGGTGAGGAGCCCGAAGCGGTGGACAGCTCTCCTGGCCACGCCTCGCCACTCACCTGACCTCCCTCCCCAGGGCACATTAGAGAACACAGTGTGGCCACAACCAGGGAGATGGGACCTTTCAGGGGGGCAGGAAGCACCCTGCCTCCCCTCTACCTGGGTCTAGACCCTCCTCCCTACCCAAGAATGTTGAGGGGGTTGGAGGGAGGCCCAGGCAAACAGGAAGACAGCCCCTGTGGGCAGTGTGACTCCAGCGCCCCTCCCCGAGTGGTTGCCGTAGAAATGGCTGTGGTGGCCTAGGATTGTTTAGGTGGTTCTTGCCATGCCCCCGATGTGATAACAGGCACGGGGGCCCCTGGTGGGTCCTCCTCCCTCTCCTGGGCTTTGGTCTCCGACTCAACGCTATAGAGCAGTGACCTGAGACTATCTGTCCCAACAAGGAAAGAAATAGATACCAAGGCTGTGAGAATGCCACAGAGCAATACATTTCCTGTCTGACCTCATTTTATGAGAACACTGACCTGTCTTGCGGTGCCTCCGTCTCTTGCAGGCTGACATCTGAGGTCACTGGGATGGGCGCGCTCTAATCCTGCCCAGCATCCTCCACACTGCGAACCCTGGCATCCACCTGGCTCGCACGCTCTGTACAGACAGCCCGCCCTTCGTCACAAATACAAATAGAGATTTTCTTTACTAACAAAATGGTCTATGCCATAGAGGTACACATGCCGACAAAGCGAGTATATCTACAGCTGTCTCTGAGCTCCAGGCCTGTCCCTGACTCT
Source organism: Miniopterus natalensis (assembly GCF_054644295.1). Lineage (NCBI taxonomy): Eukaryota > Metazoa > Chordata > Mammalia > Chiroptera > Miniopteridae > Miniopterus > Miniopterus natalensis. Next base: position 82,962,453 of record NC_142086.1, on the reverse strand, counting down.
GCGCATTCAGTAACTTCTGCTCCAATCCACTCACGCGTCCGCATGCAGTGCTTACTCTGTTCAATGCTTGGGGACGTTCCCATCTGTGACATTTTAGAAATGTTGTTCCTTAGTGTCAGTGTAACTGTTTTAAGAGTTGGTTTAATATTTTGACAGCACTTCCTATCAGCCATCCTCTCCTCAACCATGTAGACCTGTGGCTGCCCTCTCTCACCTGGCCCACCTGCTGACTTTGTTTCCCCTCGCATCCTTGCTTGTCTTGGCCCATGTGTCCATGCAGGTCTTGTGCTGGGGCAGGCTGCGCCCTTCCCCTTGTGCAGAGGGGAGAAAAAGCAGGTGCCAGGTTCTGACCTGAGAAGTGGGGTGTAGGGGGTGGTAGGCCCTGACTTCACAGAGATGTCGTGTGGAGGGCCACACATGGGCCCTGGGCGGCTTCCGGGGTGGCTGGAGGGTGCGGACTCGCCAGGAAGCGCCTCTGCACCATGTCGGAGTTCAATAAATGTCGTGGGCTGCCCCGACTGGCTCTGGCTCCTCTCTGTGCCCCTCGCTCAGACCTTCCTCCTGCACACACGTGCTCACACACCTAGTCACACACTCCTGAGACCTGGCCCTGTGGCCACCTGCTGTCTAAAGAAGCTGGTTCTCACACAAATTAAGACTTCATTCCCCCCTCTCCCAACCCTTTCTTAAATGTTTGACTTGCACAGGTCTTTCTAGTTTTACTTTTGCAAAACTACTTATATGACAATAATGAAAACTCCATTCTTGCCCTGGCTTCAAAGTGGCAGTTTCTTTCTTGTGGAACTAGCCTTTCCCACTGCCTCCATGGTCGCACATGGTGACCCCAGTCACTTCCCGGCATGTACATCTCACCCTTTCACCCAAATATCTGCTTGCTCACCTGTGCTAACCTTGAATGAGCCCACGGTCCCTTCTGGACGCTGAAGCCCTGGTTGGGACACAGGCCCCTGGCAGCAGGAGACTTACAGGCGGGCAGAGACCATTTCTCCCAGAACCCATCAAGCATGCGGTGGTAGGTGTGGCCTGCCTACCACACCTGCCTCTCAGCAGGAGCCCCCTTTCTATCTACCCAAACTCCGGACACACCTCAGGTGCTCGTCCTGTGTGCCTAGGCCACTGGAATACACTCCCATTGCCTCCCCAGGAACCCCCTGGTCAAGATTGGGTGCACAGCATAGCAACACCTGGCCACACTTCCCACCACATAGTTTAAGGCCATGTGATTCACTCACCCACTGGACATGTTGGCCACATGCTGGCCACCACTTGGGGCCTGAAGGCGGCAGGGATGTGGTGGACACAGGCCTTCCTCTGGGCACCCCCACCAGCATAGGGGCAACAGGTGGCCAGTAAACAAGGTGAGTAAGTGCCTTAGAAAGCAGTAGATGTCTGTGATGAAATAAACCCAGCAATAGGAGGGCATCAGAAGTGCAGGGTTAAATGTTCAGCAAGGTGAGCCCAAGAAGCTGTGGCCCAGGTGGGCGCCTGAACTGGTGCAGGTAACACCAGGAGGGACACAGGCTCTGGAGGCTGTGGGCACTGCCAGAAGATGGGGCCAGGCCAGGGAGCGTGGGTTTTGGAGGCATTTTGAAGGAAGAGCCAATGGGATTCCTGACAGATAAGATGCAGGCTGTGAAAGAAAGGGTCTAGGACTCTAGGTGGACAGAAGGTTCTCAGTCTGCTCTCTGGGGAAGCTGTAGGAAGGTGGGGGAAGGTCTGGGACAGGTGGGGGTTAAGATATGCGGGCTCTGAGGTACGACTGGAGCCTGTAAGGTGGCAGCAGCAGCCCAGGAACAATTTGGGGAACACTGAGGGACTCCACGTAGGACACCCAGCAGGAGTCTGAACAGGGGCTGTGCCCAGATGGAATGACCCTGTGCCAGGTGGGTCACCTGCCTCACATGATGTCCAGCACCCTAAGGAGCTGGACCCCCAGACCACAGTTAGGAGGTGTTTTCAGGGTGGGCTCACCCTTGAGTGTCTAAAAATAAAACTGCTAAGAACATTCATGTATAAGACACTCTGTGGACATATTCTTCCATTTCTCGTGGGCAGATACTTAGGAGTGAAGTGGCTGGATTATTTGATAGGTGGATGTTTAACTTTTTAAGAAATTTCTAATCTATTTTCTACAGTGATTGTACCATTCCACATTCCCCTCACATGTGGGAGTACCGGTTCCTCACACTCTCAGCAACATCTGCTCACTCGGTCTTTAATTCTAGCCATCTCAGTGGGTGTGAAATGGCATCTTGTTGTGGTTTTAACTTGAATTTCCTGTGACTAAGGATGTTGGCCATTTTTTCGTGTGCTTATTTGCCATCTGTATCTTCTTTGTTGAAGTATTTGTTTAAATCTTTTGCCCATTTTTAAATTTGGTTTTCTTACTGAGTTTTGAGAGTTCTTTATATATCTGGATATGAGTCCTAAGGTACATGCTTTGCAAATATTTTATTCCAATCTGTAGCTTGTCTTTTTATTCTCTTAATGATGTCTTTTGAAGAACAGAAGTTTTTAACTTTGAAGTCCCAGCTATCAGTTTGTTCTTTTATAGATTGTGCTTTTGGTGTCATATTTAAGAAATCTTTGTCTAACCCAGGATCACAAAGATTTTCTCATGTGCTTTCTTCTAGAAGTTTTGTCATTTTATTCCCTCTCTGAATTGCCTTTGCACCTTTATCAAAAATCAGTTCTACATATATGTGTGAGTTTATTTCGGGTTCTAGTCCTTTTTGTATTTCTATATGAATTTTAGATTCAGCTGCTAATTCCCCACCAAAAAAAAAAAAGAAAAAAAGCCTGCTGGAGTTTGGGTTGAGATGGTATGGACCTATTGATTAATTTGTTGATAATCGACAGCTTTCATTATGTGGAGTCATTTAACCCATGAACGGGTATATCTCTCCATTTATTTATATCTTAATTTCTTTCAGCAATGTTTTTAGTTTTCAGTGCACAGGTTTACAAATGTCAGACTTGTCCCAAAGTATTTCATATTTTCTATACTGTTTTAAATTTTTAACTTTAGTTTACAATTGTTCATTGTCAGCATATAAAAATACAACTGATTTGTGTATATTAATCTTATATCTTACAACCTGTGCAACTCACTATAATTGTGGATTTATCTGTTTCCCCTTGCATTTCTATCCATTTTACTTCATTTGTTTTGAAACTCTATTGTTAGGAGCATAAATTTTTAGTACTGTTATGTCCTCTGGATCGATTGACTCCTTTATTATTATGAAATTGTCTTCTTTGCCTCTAATATTCTTTTCTCTGATACCCACTTTGTCTGATATCCACTATAGCTTTCCTTATATTAGTGTTATCATAGTATATTTTTTCCACCCTTTTACTTTAACCTAGTTGTGTCTTATATTTAACATTGTCTTTTTAATCCAATCTGATCATCTCTTTTCCATTGGAATATTTAGATCATTTACATTCAGTGTGAGTATTGATATATGTAAATTTAAATCTTATCATACAACTATTTGTCCCACATATTCTTTGTTTCCTTTTCCTTCATTTTCTGACTTTTTCCTGGATTCTCCTAGTATTTTTATTATTCCATTAGTTTCTTTGTTGGCTTAATAGCTATAACTCTTTATTTTGTTATTTTTGATTTAGGGTTTGTAAACTTCTCATAATCTACCTTCAAGTGATATCACTTCACACATACGTATATAAGAACCTTAAAGTAGTCTACTTTCACCTCTCCCCTCCTTGCTTTTATACTATTGTTTTACACTTTATTTATACATATATTATAAACTCCACGTTACATTGTTATTTTTGTGTAAAAATTCATCTCATATATTTTAAAGATGTATATAAGAAAATGTCTTATACACTTACCCACGGAGTTACCATTTTCAGTGCTTTTCACTTCTTTGTATAGGTCCAGATTTCTGCCTAGCATTCTTTTCCTTCTACCTGAAGAAAATCTTTGCCATTTCTCATAGTACCAGTCTACTGTTAAGGAATTCTTTCAGGAATGTATGTGTGGAAAAAATCTTTACTTAACTTTTGATCTTGAAAGAATTTTTGTTGGGTTTAGAGTTCTGTTGTGACAAGTTTGTTTGAGTTTTGTTTGTTTTTGTTCAACACTTTAAAGTTGTTGCTCCACTGTCTACTTACTTGCATTGTTTCCAACAAGAAGTCTGCAGTTATCCTCGTCTTTGTTTTCTGTATGGAATGTGTCACTTTTTTTACTGGCTTCTTTTAAGATCTTTCTCTTTATTGCTGGTTTTGATCATTCAGTTATGGTGTGCCTTGGTATAATTTCTCATGTGTCTCATGCTTGTGATTTCTCAAGCTACTGGGACCTACATGGGTTGCTAGTTTTCATCAAATTGAGGATTTTTTCAGTGATTACTTCTTACAATATGTTTTCTGCCCTCAACCCCATGCCTTCCTTTCCTTCAAGGTCTCCAATTACACATATATCAGACACTTGAAGTTGTCTCACAGCTCACTGCTCTTCTGTTTATTATTTTAATTATTTTTTTCTCTCAGTGTTTTATTTTGGGTAGTTAATAGCAATACCTTCAAAGTTCACCATCTTTTCTATGGAGTGACTAATCTGCCATCCCCTCCAACCCTTCCAGGTGGTTTTTTCCTTTCCTTGAGTACTTTCCTTACTCACATGCATTGATCGGGACTCTCTTAAATATTAAAGAGGGACCCCCAGCAGATCTGAGGTTCTCTCTCTCTACAGCCCTGTCCTTTTCAGTACTCTCTCCTGAAAACTCTCACTGCATTGACCTCACCAGAGTTTGGGTTAGATCTACTCATTTAAAGTAATACTCCAAGCACTACAGCCTGGAAACTCTCAAGACAGTTACCTGGGCAATTGCAGGACTTACCTGGTTTGCTTCCTCTCTCTCTGAGATCACTGTCCATTGCCCCACATCCACTGTGTTCAAAATCATTGTTTCATATATTTTGTTTCTGTTTTGTTTTTTTCTTGTCTCAGGCAGGAATATAAATCTTCTTTGTCATTCTATCTTTATGGGAAGCAAAAGTGCCTGGTTTATTTCTTTTACTTACCCCTGCATTTTACACACATTTCCCCATTAATTTGATTAATTCTTCATCAGCTGTTCTGAATAAATTAATCACATTGTTTATTTCATGTTTACATTTTTCTAAGTGCTTTGACAAAATTACATCAAATTAAGAGTTAGTATAATAATTTCCATTACTTGAAAACTGCCAGTTTTTAACATGACCCCTGAAATGTAAACCTTTTAAAATGTAGTAACTGTGACAAGTTATGTTAGCGCCAGATGTTCTTTCTGTTTCTCAAGACTAAGGTCCAGTGCCTTCTTCTTTGGCATGTGTGCCCTGATGTTATATTTTTGCTGATGGCCACCGAGGTGTGCCAGTGCATTTACAGAACAAATCCGTCTTCCCACTAATTCGAGAGATGCCTTTGCATATACTGACCGCCTGTTCCAACTTACTGGCCCATCGTTCATGGAAGTTCACTCTGTGTTAATTTCTAGGCTTTATAATATCATTCAACGAAGTTCATATTCCATCATTACTCATCTTTCTTAAGGTTTTTGTTTATTTTCCATGCAAACTTGGAATAAGCTTGCTTATTAAAACACACACACACACAAACCAGTTGGTATTTTTATTGTAATTTTATTAAATTTATTAACTTAGGAAGAATTGACAGCTTTTTGTGTTACGTCTACATTTCCAAAAACATAACATATCGTTCACTTGTTTTCTGTGCTTATTTTTTCCTTCATAGAGATTGTGTATATTTCTTGTTGTATTCTTAGGCATTTTTTCATTTTTGTTGTTGTTGTAATGGGGTATTTTATTATATCTTCTACCTGATTATTGCTTGTCCTGTATATCAATTTTGTATCTTACCACCTTTCTTATCTTTTGTAGTTGTTTTTCAAGTGATTCTCGTGGATTTTCCCAGTATAGACTGTGTCATCTATGGCTCTGGGGGCAGACTGTCATGATTTCATCCCAGCTTTGCCATGTACTGGCTCTGTGAGCTTGGACAAGCCACTTGGCCTCTATGCCTCAGTTTCCACTTCTGTAAAATGTGATATCACAATACCTCCCAAGTAGGATTCTGGTGAGGACCAAGTAAATTACATATAAAGCACTTAAGATAATGACTGACACAAGCAAAGGTTGTGTTTGATACTGTTCAGTGAAACACATAGTTCTAATGGTCTGCAAGTAGTGCAGGTCTTATCTTCTGCATTTCAGTTTTTATATCTCTAATTTGCTTCTCTTTCCTGATTTAATTGACTAGATCCTCCAGTATGATAGCACATGGGTGGTCTTCACCTTAGCAGGAACACTTCTGCTGTTTCCCCCAAGCCATGATGCTGGCCTGTGGACTGAGATTAGGGGTATCTTGTTGTTGGTTGTATTTTTAAAGTATCCATTTGTTCTTGTTTTATTGGGAGTCTTACTTTAATCAGTAATAGCTCTTGAATTTTGACAAATGCTTTTTGTGCATCTGTAAATATGATCTTCTAATTTATATAATGAATTCTACTAATAGGTTTCCTAGTAATGAACAGTCTTTTTGATAACTTAGTTATTATGCATTCTTTTCTTTTTGATGTACTGCCTGTCTCTGTTTTCCAGTATTTTACTTGGGATTTTCAGACTGATATTCATAAGTAAAGTGGCTCTGTACTTTCCTTTTATATTTAGTCTTTTTCAGGCTTTGAAATCAATGGTATACTCACTTCTAAAAAAGAATTTGGATGTTTTCCTCTTTTTTCTATAGCCTGGGAGTGTTTAATAGCATTAGTGCCATGTGCTCTTGGCAGTTTTAGCACAGTTTCCCAGTGAAGTTAAAAGTAATCATTGATAAGCCACAACATGATTTTTTAAATTATAAATAAAAGTTCTATGAGGAAAAAGAAAGGATTTTCCTGTGCAATATTCTGGACCTGGCATTTGGGGGACAAGAGGGAGCTCAAACGCCTTTCTCTATTTTGTAGAACTCAGTCTTTTTAGAATGTTTTAAATCTCTTCTGTGGTCTGTTTTGGTAAATTATCTTTTTTTTAGAAAATGGTCCACTTCGTTAAGGATTTGAAATTTATTTGTACAGAGTTTTGTTTTCACTTAAGTAAAAAGCACCTGAAGGAGAAAAAGGAGGTGACGAGGAGATGAGAGCCCCGCAAACTGCTTGGGAGGGAAAAGTCACGGGCAGGAATTCAGAGAGAGGGGGAGCTTTCCGAAGAAGGTTGTAAAGAAAATACTGTGATTTAAACAGGATCGTTTTAACCATATCTGGTACCCAGGAAAAGTACATCATTCATAAATACATAAGATTTCAAGTCCACAAACCATAAAACATCCCGATCAAAACCACTGAAATGTGTATTTCACCCAAACAATGTATCTTAATGAACTTTGAGGAAGATGTGTCTCCAAAAAAATGAGGACAGTCAGAGGGTCCAGGAACAGTTGTAGGTAGCATTAAATTCTTTGTGGCTTTGATGGCTGATGTTAATAAAGATTCAGAAGACTGCTGAGAGGTGAGAATCCCAAGCCCAACTCCGCCCCAGGGGGCTGTGCTGATTCCAGCCCCAGCCATGCTGGAGGAGCCCAGGGATGTTCACAGTAGGGGAGAAGCCATTGATGGCCATCCTTGCCATGTCACAGGATGCTGATGTTCAGAAATTTTCTGTGCCTTTGCCTGTGAGGCCAGTGGGCTTTGGCGGGAGGCCTCTCGAGCCTGTCTAGGCAGAGCATCCATGGCTCACCTCCTTGCACCTTGCTGCAGGACCCCAGTGCCGCCTTCTTGATTCCTGGGAGGCTGCACAGGTAGATATGAGGGACCCAACAGGCATGGGATATTGGTTGTGTGTGCCAGCCTGCATACCCAGCCCAGAGTGGTGCTCACCAGGTGTGCATCCTTGAGTGAGGCTACTCCCCATCTTCCTAACACCCCTTCCCACTTCCTCCCCTCTCAGCTGCCAGAGGCTCACAGGAGCCCAGATGCAGGCCTGTGGGCTGCGCCGTGCTGCCCAGGAGGAAAGATGTCCAGTGGGAGACCTGAGACCGTTCAAAGTCAAGCAGCAGAGTCCCATGTCAAGTAAAAACTTAAGACATAAACCAAGTCAATCGGAGCTGTGCTGGTTGGCACTGTTTCCACGTGTCCCTCCCTGATAAGGACCAAGCCAGCTCCAGTGATATGGGGCTCCCAGCTCCCTCCATAACCCCGGCTCAGGGCAGCCCAGCCATCATGAGTCTTCCTTACAATTTAGGAATGTCTCAGGCCCCCTCTTCCCTGGCTTATTTTTTTTTTTTTTTTTACTGTAATTGAGATGGTTTCCATCTATTGATAAATACTCCTTTAATAATCATGTGTGTTTGTTTGTGTGTGTGAGAGAGAGTGTGTGTGTGTGAAATTTAAAGGAGGTGATTTAAAGAAGGGTCAGCATGTTTTCTTATGGATAATTGTGATTTGCAAAAAAAAAATCTTTCAAATTGCACACTTGAAAATAGGAGTTTATACATGGTTTTGAAATCACTGGTGAAATTTAAATAAAACAATAAAGTCATTGGTCTTTCCATGTCATTTAAAATTCAGAAAAAATTACCCAAATTAGTAAGAACCAAATGAAGTTGAATACAAATGGCAGGTTGGTCAGCTGCTGGTCAGCGTGGTGGTCAAAACCAACAGCTCCCCCACTGTGCTCCCTTCCCCGTGGGTCCCCAGGTTTCCTGCCATGCCTCTCCTCATGGTTGGGGACATGGGCGCTCAGCTGCCATCTAAGGTGGCCTTAATGGATGTCATCTCTCAGGCTTACCCCCATACTTCTCCACCCAGGGAAGGTGGAAGACCAGGTGTCCAAATGACAGCTGCAGCTGCAGAAGCTTCCTGCTCAGCACCTTCCAGTACAGTACAAAGGACAGAAGCAAGACTGAGCAAAATGTATTCTTGGTTTGGTTTCTAGAATTTTCCAAACAGATGTGGAGCCTATTAACAAGGAACACATCCATCCAGCTTGGAAGGAGCGATTGGAAAATACTGTTGCATTCTATTGGCTTAGGAATTTAGAATTTAATTTCAGTCCCAGATGTTAAGACCTGCCTATAGTTATTTTCCCCACAACATTTTAAAAATATTCCTTTATTATAAAAAAAAAACATATGGGGCCACCCATCCTAGACCCCCTCTCACTCAGAGGAGCAGCCACTTCTCTTGCTATTCGGTTGGTGTGTCCCCAGCCGGAGGGAGGGGCCCAGACTCTGGCTCCCTGCCTTTAGGCTCAGGTCCTTTCACAGCGTGCGTCCTCGTGCCTCAGCTCGGGAGCTCCAACACAGGGTGGGGTACAGTTTACATTGTCTAGAAAATCCTTCGTTAAATAAACTGGAGCCTGAGGGGGGGCTTTGGGGCATGAAATGGGACCTTCAAACACAGGTGGGCAGCTTGTGGCTGAGGACCACAGGGCTGAGCCTCATTGGGACATGAGGGCCTGGCTACCTGCAGGCTGGTCACCCCACACCCTCCACTGCATCGAGGCCTCTTCCGGGGCTAGCTGCCCCCACACCCTGCTATGTCAGCCCCACATTCCGCAGGCAGTATGGGGGGACCTGCTCCCTCCTGGCACACCCTCTGTTGTGGGGGATGCCTCTTGCCCCTTCTCACCATCCCCGCTGCTCCCTTCCAGCCCCCTCCTTGGCAGTGTGGGGAGGGGTGGCGGTGGCTTTGCCGGGCTAACTCTCCATGGCTTCTCAAGGGCCCCCAGAGGACGGCACCAGGTCTCAGTGAGGGGCAGGTTACTGCCCTAGGTGGGAGCAGCTGCCAGGGGAGGTCTGAACCCAGGATCCCTTTCCAGGAATGTTTAGTGAGCCAAACAAGCTAAATTATGGCCAAATCAGCTCTTTCCTCAACAGCACTACCCGTTCCTGGAGGTGGGTTCTGTGTGTCTCATCCTCAGTGTCTTTAGCAGAAACTTGCACACCATTGGCCACGTGGCACTGGGCATCATTGGCCTAGTTCTCAGGTAGGATGGGCGCAGTCTGCAGTTTACAAAGGTCCCAGGGACTGTCATCAGAGCACGCACCGTGGGAGGCTCAAGAACTCTGCTGTTACTTTCATCCTGGTCACAATTTAATTAAAGCAAAGTGCTGTTTCTAATGTTTAAGGCAGAGGTGCTCTGATGGCAGCAGCTCTGGGCTGCGTGCCGCGTGCCCGGCAGGGAAGCTGCTGCAGTGGGAGGGCACCCGCAGGTCTGCAGTGGGCGGCTCCACAGGCCGCTGCCCGAATGCGGCCTGGCTTTATTCTTTGCAGTTACCTGTTTATTTGGGCTCCATCTTCCCAGCCTTACGGAGCAGCCCCTCTGGAGTGATCCGGTGGCGTGAGGCAGGCGCCTCCAGCAGGGCGCACGCTCAGAGACTGAAGTCCGAGCATAGGGGATGTGCAGGCCCGGGGACCAGGCAGGCTGTGCCCAGCCAGGCGCTCCACACGGGGAACAGAGCCCCTCAGAGGAGCATGCAAGGTCCCTGCCATCAGGGCTGCCACCTAAACCACGCCTGACTTGGTCCTCTCTTTAAAACCAGAGGTTGGAATGACTCGGGGGAGGCTCAAAGGCTGACAGGAGCCATCCAGCTAAGGTATACACTAAGCAGGTGCAGCCTGGGCTCAGGTGTGAACACAGCAAGTGGACCCTGGGCTCAGGAGTCCACTCAGCAGGTAGGGCCTGGGCTCAGGAGTCCACTCAGCAGGTGGGGCCTGGGCTCAGGAGTCCACTCAGCAGGTGGGGCCTGGGCTCAGATATGAACACAGTAGGTGAGGCCTGGGGATATGAACACAGTAGGTGAGGCCTGGGGATATGAACACAGTAGGTGGGACCTGGGCTCAGGTGTGTGCACAGCAGGAAAAGCCCAGGATGTGTTCAGAGCACACTTGTTCACAGGGCAGCAGCCATGCAATGCTGGTTTGTGGAGACGGGGATTTTTATGTGAAAACTCACGTTGGCAGCTAATTGAATATTTTTACCACCAGGCTGGGCCATCTGTGGGCTATGTCTATACCAAAGGATTTCACATGCCACCTCTAGACTGGGTCCTGAGGTGTGCTGGGCCCAGCCAGCAGCTCACCTGAGAGTGTGGAGGTGGCCCCATCCACGCACGGGCGAGGCCTGGGCCCCACACCAGTCAGGTCTCACGGGAGCAGGGGAGACAAGTGGGTGGTGAGGGGCAGTGCCCAGTGTGTGGCTGGAGGGCACAGCGTCCCTCTGGGGTTACTGTGAGGGAGTCTGGGTGACGTCCAGAAGAAGGCCCCTGGAGGTGCCCTGCGCTTCAGCCAGCCCCCTACCCAGTGGGGCCTCTGGAGAACGCTGGGCTCTGGCCCAGGTCTGACTCCGGAAGTGACCGCCCAGCCAGCGCCGCCAGCAGAGGGATGGAGGAGGAGAGGGAGACAGAGTGAAAGGAAAATCTGTGTCCTGCCTCCCAAAGAGCAAGGGTGGGTGGGGCTGGCGCCAGGCTCGGGGAAGCCCAAGCCCGGTGGGCAAGGCAGCTGGGATGCAGCCCCCACTTCTGTCTGAGCTGGCTGGGGTTCGATCCAAGTGGTCGGGCAGCGTGCCCAGGCCTGGCAAGCCACCCGAATGCTCCCAGTGAGGTCCAGTTCGGGGTTTCTGAAGGAAATCTGGGGCAAGCGCGGGGGCGAAGCCATGCGGTGGGCTCTGCACAAAACCTGCTGAGTCAGGTCAAGGCTGAGGTTTTGCCGCCTCCAGGAACAGCCACACACAGTGGTCAGCTACACCACCCATGCACCCCCCTTCTCCTGGCTCCTGTCCCCACACACTTGAGGGGCCACGCAGTCCCAGAAACACCAAAGGGCTGCTGCAGCCGTCATGGGCAGCCCCTCCCCTCCTCCCTGACCCTGTCTGATCTCGATCACATGCAGGGGCTTCCTCTCCCTCACACACGACAGACAGGATTTGAGTGACATCTGCACTCACAACATCAAGAAAGGGCACAAGCAGCTGGGTGTTGCAGAACTGACCCCTGTACCCCGCCCTTTCAGATACAGTGCGTGTTGACCCTTGTCAGACACACACCCGTGAGCACATGCATGCGCACATACTCACCTGAGAAGCCTCAGGGATCGTCCAATTTACCCAGTTTACAGACCGGCACACCCAGCTCATTCTGGTGGGGGCACCTCCACCCCAGACAAATGGGCTTTGACCTGGTGACTCAGGAGCAGTGTCTGCAGCTCCCGTTCTGAGTTTGGCCCAGGCTTCGTCTGATTGGGTGGCAGCCTCTTAGGGTCACACCAGTGTTCTCCCTCCAAGCCTTCCATACAGCACCCACTTGGTCTGCGGCATTCCAGACCCTTCTGTCCACACACTCTGGCCACATTTCCCAGACCCCCCTACCTCCCGACCCCAGGAGGAAGTAGAGACTCATGGAGACCCCTCAGGAACTGCACCAGGTGTGTGGAGCAGGCACCCATGAGCCTTAACCCTGTCCTGTCCAGCCCCAGTCACTGGTGGCCATCATGCCTGAGGACAGCGAACAGGGTAGGAGGCGGCCTGGGCTACATGGAGAATCGACTACAGGAGGTGGACATCGCTCTGAGCCACCCGGACGAGACTGCAGATTCAAAGGCCAAGCCCTGGGGAGACTGACCACTCCATGCAGATTCCTACCACAGCCACCTGGGACAGACAGGACTCCCAGTCCACTCGAGGGCCGTGGGTCACCCAGAGTTTACAGGACCCAGGAAATGACCAGAATTTAACCAAACTTGTGCCCAGCACCAGGTGGCAGGAGGCCACCAACAAGCTGGGAAAGCCAGGAGAATGAGGACCCCAGAACCATGATCCTGGTGACCGGGTGGGGGCGGGGAGCCCCCGTGTGGGAGGAAAGCTGGGTAGGTGGATGTGGCTTCTCTGCTCTTTCCCTAAGGGGCACAAGTGCTTGCTGATGAGGCAGAGATGTTCTCTACTTTAGGGTGCAGCCCAAAGCAGACCTCTCCCCTTGAGGAAATCTGCTCTTCAGCTGGGGGAAAACCACTTACACACACTCACACACAAGCACACACGCACACATGGGAAAGAGTGAGCACGGGCGATTGGTCGGAGCAAAATGTGTGGGACTTCTGCAAGGATTCAGCCTATCTGCTCTCCAGTCCCATCGCTGGCGTCCTGGGAGGTGCCGCAAGAGCCTGGCTGTAAAGTTACGGCTTTTACATCAACCCTGCCCATGTGTTTCTGGTTAAGTCACTGAGCTCACTAACAAAAAGAAATTCACAAGTCATTTAATCCCAGGATCATATATATTCACAAGCTCTGTTTCTATTTATTCCCTAAGAATTCTCCAAAATGGGATCCAGCCAATGTGTAAATTTAGGTCTGACTTTGTCTGAAAATTTGGCAACAATCCGGCCGCCCCCTTTAAGCTGCACTAGCTCACAATGGCATTTTGTGAGCTGACGGAGGAAGGGAGGCACCCACATACCCAGTCTCCCTGGGCATGTTTCTGATCTTCAAACAAACAAGGTCTGAAATGCATGCAGTGAGGACCAGGAGACAAAATATTGCTGATACAAATAACCCAAGTGAAAGGGTGAGCTGAATGCAGATCAGGGCAGGCAGGCGCGGCTGCTGGACCGAGTTCAGAATCAGCCCAGGCCCAGCCCTCTCTCCCCAGCACTGACCTCCTCCACACACTCTGCGGCTTCCTCCAGATGGGGCCGGTTTCTACTTCCCTGCTATTTGAGGACACAGAGGGAGTGGCCTTTGCTGTCCCGGAGGGAGAGAATGAGGGCACGTGGTCTGTCAGGCACCTCCGCAAACCCCGTCAGAGAAATCACTTTGCTCCTGGGACACTGGCCTGGGGGAGGAGGCTGCATTGTTGGTGCCTCAGTGATGCAGCCCCAGAAAGGGGGGAACCTCTTGCAGGGGCCTTGTGTCCCAGCACAAACCGCACAGCTGAAAACACACCTGCAGCCGCCCCCCCCCAAGTTGTAAAGATGTGTCAACCTGACCTCAGGCCCACCAGGGGGAAGAGAAATGTCTGAGAGACCCACCTTCTGACACAGAGACCCCAGGCCCTTGGAGGGTAAAGGTGAGGAAATGTTACTGCCCCAAAAACAGGCGGGGGGGGGGGGCTGGAGGAGGTGGCAGGTGTGGGGACCTGCCACAGCAAGAAGAGGGGGCAGGCACACAGTCACTCAGGGCAAGGTGGGGAAAGGGCTGGCTGCTTCAGCACCGTGTGTTCTAACTTTTATAAGAGATTTTACTGTCTTTTTTATTGTCTAAGCAATATATGTTCATTTGGAAAATCAGAAAATAAAGATAAGTCAAAAGGAGAGAAACAGAGCTAAATATTATCCCTCACTCAGAGGTAAGCCATTATCTGTGTGTGTATTTTTTTTCCTTTTAAAAGTATATAAACCGGGGGAGAGAGAACTGAATTGGCAGTATGAGGAGCTCAGCAAAACCTCTCCCCCAAAGAAATATCCAATATATTAGTCAAAATTAACAAAGGCAATCATTTGAAGTCTTTGGAGATTAACCAAAGGGCCCAACTGACAAATTTAGAGGCATTTATGCCACAAAATCATGGAAACTCAGTAGGAGCAGTGGGAGGTAATGGCATTTGAGCTACAACCACCCTGCTCTGGGTCGTGTAGAAGCCACTCTAAAGGGCTCAGGAGGAAAGTGGCAATGTGCATCTCCCCAGGTCCCAGGGTGGAGGAACCAGTATGGCAACCAGTGGATGTCGGAACATCCCATATCTGCACTATGTACTGTGGGAAAACTATACTGTGTAGGTGGTTGCAGCCAGGTGGAGGTGCTCATCTCTCATACTCCCATAGCTGGAACAGCTGATGAAGAGAGTCCCCTACTCCTCAGCTTTCACTCCAAGGCACAGAGGTTCTGTGGAGGGAGGTGGTTAATGCAAGCTGCAAACACCTTATTGTTTTTGTGTTTGTTTAGTGATGTGGTTGGACTAATTCATTGACTAAAATGTCCAGTTTTCAACAAAAAATTATGAGTCACGCACAGAAACAGAAAAATGTGAAAAAACAGGCAACAGAAACTGTCTTTGAGGGACCCCAGATGTTGAACTTAGCAGACAAAGATTTAAACTATGATATGTCCAAAGAACAAAAGGAAACCATGCTTAAAGAAGTTAAGGAAAACATAATGGCACTAGCTCATCAAATAGTGAATATAAATAGGTAGAAATTATCAAAAAGAACCAAATGGAATTCTGGAGTTGAAAAGTATATTACATAACTGAAATAAAAATTCTCTGGAGGGACTCAACTAGGTATTCCCATGCAAAGAATCAATTTGACCCCTACCTCACACCAAACACAAAAACTAACTCAAAATAGATAACAGACTTGAATGCAAGAGCTACAAACTATAAAACCCTTAGTAGAAAATATAGGAGTAAATTGTGTGACCTTGGATTAAGCAATGATTTGTTAGATATGACACAAAAAGCATGTTATCAAAGAAAAAAACAATAACTTGGACTTCAACAAAATTAAGAACTTCTGTGCTTCAAAGGACAACAAGAAAGTTTAAACACTACCCATAGACTGAGAGAAAATATTTGCAAATCACATATATGGTAAGGAGTTTGTATCCAAAAGATATAAAGAACTATCACAACTTAATAATAAAACAAAAAACAAGTAAAAATGGGCAAATGATATGAATATGCTTTTCTCTAAAGAAGATAAACAAATAGTCAATAAGCACAGGAAAGCACAATCAATATCATTGGTCATCAGGGAAATGAAAATAAAGACCACAATGAGACCACTTCATACCACGAGGATGGCTAGAACCAAAAAGACAGTAAGTGTTGGCGAGGACATGGAGAAATTGGATTCTTATACGCTGCTGGTTGGGAGGTAAAATGGTGCAGCCACTGGGAAAGGTAGATTGCAGTTCCTCAAGAGATTAAATGTGGCATTTCCACATGACCCAGCAATTCCACTCCTGGGTCTATCCAAGTGAAATGAAAACATGTCCACACACATCTGAGCAGAAATGTTCATGCAGCATTATTCACAACAGCCAAAAGGTGGGAACAACCCAGGTGTGTGCCTCAGGGAGGGCTGTGTGGATGTGTCAGTCTGCTCCCATCAGCAGGGTGTGAGAGGTCCTTAGGGTTAGGTGACTTTTTAGCATTTCTTCTCCGGTGGGTATAAAATACCTATTGTGATTTTAATTTGCATTTCCCCGATTTCGGATAGGGTTGATCTTTTCCCCTACGTTTGAACACCAGCCTCGTGTCCTCTCAGTGAAATGCCCGTTCATGGCTCTTGCCATTTTTCTGCTGGGTTGTCTGTCTTTTTCATCATGCTTCAGGAGTGCTTTATATATGTTGGGTACTGATCATTTGTTAGCTGAGTTTCTGCAACTACAGCTGCAGTTTTCGGCTTACTTTAGGAAAACCTTCAGTGTCTTTTGACCATTGTACCAAATCAAGTTCATCCATCTCTTCTTCATGGCTTGTGAACTTTTGAGTCTTGTTTGAGAAATTCCTTTCTTACCCAAAGAACATTTGCCTCTGGACCACAGTGACAGCGTGGACACCACACAAGGCAGCCACAGGAGCAAGTGTCTTAGGACCAGGGGTGGCCAAGAAGGGGGTCACAGGCCATGCGCGGCCCAGAGGGCCAGGGTCACCACAAAGGGCCTGGACAGGGGGGAACCCTCTTGTCTTACTGGCCTCATTTCCTGCCAACCAGAGATCTTATTCTTCCCAGAGATGTTAAAAACCTCTTAAGAATAAAGTGTGGTGGGAAATGGGGGTTGCACATAGAGGATCTCAACAGATTCTGGCCGAGCTGACTGTCAGGATCTGGGAAACTGATTTGTACACGTGTTTAATGGAGGAAGCGCCCTGTGCATCCAGCTGACCCAGAGAGCAAGCCCAGCTGGTGCTCGTTGCCTCCAGTGGATCTGCAGCTGCGCTGAGAGCCAGGGCCTCCTGACCTGGGTGCAGGCCAGCTAGGCGGCTGTGCCTCGTCCTCTCTTGGCTTCGGCACTTAATTTCCACCAACTACTTCCTTTGCGATTCTCCATTACACTGTACCAAGTCAACATCCACTGAAGTGGCGGGATGGCAGTTCCTCTGGTAGGAGCCTATTGTGAGAAAACAATCACTGATAGACTCAAGTACTTATGTGCAAAAATAGTTATTACTTTTTTTTTCTTAGCATTGAAAAAACTGAAAAATCAGGACTCTATGAGTAAATGCTGACACAGTGGGACAGCCCACCTCCCCCAATAATAGAGGAAAACACTAATGATTTGTTCTTTGGGAAACACAAGTTTCAAAGGAACTGGTAAAATGATTTCACTTTTGTTTAAAAAGTGTGCATATTTTAAGCACAATTGGTCTTAGTCGTAGCTCTTTCAGAGCCTATGATTCAGGTCACAATCTAAATTTGACTGGTGGCCATCACTGGGCTTTTCTGTCACCTACTTACCTTTTATATAAATCAGGTTTAGAAGCACAAACTTCAGCAAGTTCCCTCTGGATGCGGCCAATACAGGCGTTACATTCCCCTGGTATCTTCCAAATTTCGTTCAATAATTACATACTATTCTCTGCCATGAGGTAGGACGCCCATGAATGTTACTCTAGAAGAGGCAAACAGGCCCAGTCGGGTGTGGCTCAGCAGTTGAGTGTCAACCTAGTATCCAGAAGACTGAAGTTCGATTCCTGGTCAGGGCATGTGCCTGGGTTTCCCACTCGATGCCCAGTAGGGGGCGTGCAGGAGGCAGCTGATCAATGACGACTCTCATTGATGTTTCAACTCTCTCCCTCTCCCTTCCTCTCTCTGAAATCAATAAAGACATATTTAATAAATAAATAAATAAATAAATAAATAAAAGTAAATAAGAGGTAAACAGGCCCAGACCAGGCTCTGGTTTTAGGACCCACACTGCGCACGCCCACACCACATCTGAAATAGAGTCCTCTCCTCATATATGTGACTTAGAAAAGTGGTTTGGGTTCAGGGGATATGGGATGTATGGTTTCAGGGGATTGTAGGGGTGTGATGGCGGCTTCAGCATGCTGAGTGGAAGGCAGGGTTAGCTGAAGAGGCAGGCCCTGGGTCACTGCCACCTTCTGACGTTCGATGGGAATGTCACACTTTTGCCTGCTGCAGTCTGCAGCTGCACAGAGAATGAGCGGGGTCTCTGGATGGGGGTTGGGAAGGGATTGGGGGGGCAGCCCTGTTGGCCGCAGTCTTCCTGTAGTTCTAAATGTCAGAACTGTGTGTTTCACATACTTGGAAACATGAACAACTAAAATAAAAAAGGAAGGGGGAGCCAAGTGGAACAGACACTTAATTGAATTTCAAATTAATATAAACACACTGCCAGTGAGAGAAAGTGTGAGAACTAACCTAAGAATTTTTTGAACAGACTATTTTGACTATATATTCTCAAGCTAAAGACAAAAAAAAAAAAAATGTAAAGAAATATTAAACTCTAGTTAGTAAGGTTGCTTTTCACATAGGAAGGGATTAGCAACTCAGAAGCTACTTTGTGTGTGTTATAGGACTGACCAAGTAAATAAATATATTGTGTCTAAGGAGAGCCGGGTTCCCACTGTCAGAGAAGGGAGCTACCATTATGGAAATGAGGGGGTTAGAACTACACTGATGGATGTCTGACAGGTGTGTATATAAGTAGACAGGTAGCTAGGTAGGTGATAGATGATAAATGATAACTAGATAGGTGGTAGATGATGATAGATAGATAGGTATTGATAGATGATAAATACATAGATGATGATAGATGATACATAGAGACTGATAGAGGACAGATAGATGATAGATATTGATAGATGAAGGATGATAGATGATAGATAGATAGATAGATGATAGATAGATAGATAGATGATAGATAGATAGATAGATAGATAGATAGATAGATAGATAGATAGATAGATGATAGATATTGGTAGATGATAAATGTCCCTAGTGGAAGATGTGTCAGGCCTCTCTGTATGTCCCCAGCACCAGCAGATTCAGGCACCAGGTGGTCCCAAGGCCCCTCCCCCAGGCCTGACTATTCAGTGCAAGTGCCCAGGAGGGCAGCAGAGGGCGCCCTGCCCTCCAGTCTTTTTGAGTCCACGACGTTCAGGCAGGTTTGGGGGAAGGGAGAGGAGGGTTCGGCCCCTGTGCACGCTGCAGGCATTGCAGGCCTCAGGCTGGCTGGCCCCTCTGGGTGGAGAAGAAAAACAGGGCATCTGCAACCCTGCCCCCTCGCACCCCCTGCACACCCTCTGCTCATCTGCCCTGGGCCCCTGGAGCCACCCCAGCCCCTGGCTGCTGCTCAGGGTGATTGACAGTGTGGGACCCTGGAGGCCTTGGTGAAGGGTGCAGCTCCTTTTTCGTGGGACAGCAGCATTCTGGGGTTTAGCTGGACTTCGAGACCTCCCGTGTCCCAGGCCTGAGGTCACACAGTCAGTAGGTGACAGAGCTGGGACCAGGCCCAGTGTGATGCCCCTGCTTTATCAGGGTACCTGGCTTCCCTGAACTGGGGAGTGTCTGACTGGCCCCACCCCCCACCCCACCCCCACCCCCGCAGACGCTGTCAGGGGAGGAAGCGGGGACAGGGCTTGCTGGGAGGGGGCCGGGGCCCTTCGAGGTCACTGCGCCCAGCCCAGCAGGGGAGGAGCTGTGCTTCTCTCTGGGTCAGAGGTCTGGAGGAGCCAAACCCAGCGGAGGGGCTGCTGGTCTGTGGGGCCCCTGGCCCACCCACATCTTCCTGTGAATGGGGCCTCAGAACTGCTGTGTGACTCAGGGAGGACAGGCCAGGGACCCAGCCAAGGCGGCTCTTCTGCTGAACCTGTAGAGGACCAGCGTGGGGTTAGAGCCTGACCCCAATCAGGCCCCAGGCGCTCAGCCCCCAGTGCCCCTCCTTGGAGGAAGCTGAGGGGAGGGGAAAAGACCCTGAGGTCTTCTGCTGAGAAGGGCAGCCTGTGGGGCTGGGGTCCTGGCCCCTATAGTACCACCTATTGAATGAGAGTGGGAGCCCCACCCCTGAAGGCTTCCAGAGGGGCGGGACCCTCACCAGTCCCTTAAGGCACCTCACTGTACCTCATGGGGGGGAGCAGTCCAGGGCCAGCTGTGCTAACTGCATCCCCAGTGCCTTCAGGACCCCAGCTCCAAGAGTCAGCAGCACAGGAAATGACCTTTGTTCTCAGGAACGCTGGGCTGGCTGTGGGTGGCTCTGGGCCCAGGTGGTAGGCGGGCCCAGTGACGGGTGCTGCCTGGAAGCCCCCCCCCCCAGGCTCCCCAACCTCATGGAAGACTGCAAGGCTCTGAGGAAAGCAGCCAAACTTCCCCCCGCAGGCTCAGACAGCCGTTAAGGAAATATCAGTGCCAGATGCTCTGCTTTTTCCATAGAACCAGAGGCCGTCGTCGTGAGGTAACTGGAAAAAGATTAACCCATCCAGACCCACAGCAGAGTCACCACTGCTGCGGCGTATGGGGCAGGTCCCTGCCTGTTGGGCCCACTGAGGCTTCCTGTGCCGGCAATGGTGCCCTTCGAGGGCCAGGGTCCTTCTGTGGATGGGCCTGCGGTTCACAAGCCACTACCCCCCCGCGATGGCCTCAGGGCGCCTGGCTGTGCCTTCTGGCTTCTCTGGAGGGTCTCTCTCTCCCTCTGAATCAGGCCTGAGGCCCATCCTGCAGCCCACTGGGCACATCAGGGTGCCCGGAGGGCTCTGTCGCCCAACCAGTCCTCCTTGGGGCCCTTGGGCCCACCCCTCCCCCAGCTCACTTGTGGCAGAAATATCTTCTGGACACAAAGGTGGGTGGGCACCCTCCCTGATGACAACGACACTTCGGAGGAAACTGGGAACTTTGTGCAACAAAAGCTGCGGCGGATTGGGGTCGGACTGGCCTCTGACAGGGCTGCCGCTGCCTCCCAGCCCACTCCCGCACTGCCAGGGCCCCTCTGCGGGACCTGAGCGGGCACAGCAAGCCCAGGGCTCTGGTTTCCACCCGCAATTAGACTAGCAGTGGCAGCCCCACCACCCAGGACACTCGAGTTGGCCACTTGCATGGCGGCTGTCACAGATTGTCTCCCTCCCTCCCCCTTCTCCTTCCCTCTCTCCTTTTTCAATGTTTCTTTCAGGTGATGGTGCTCACAACCGCAGCCTCTATGTCTGATTCTGACCAGAAAAGAAAATTCTCAACTACCAGCAACAGAGCAAGGATAAAGTCAGGCGACGCATGTGGCCCTGGGCAGAGGGCCAGAGGGACTCGTTGAGTTTCTCAAGTGCAGTTGATGGCCAGTGCCCGAGAGGGAAGGGGGGGTGAGGACTGGACTTCTCTGCGTGGTTTTACATTGACTAATGCAGGCGGGAAAGCAGAAAACAAGCAGCCAGCCAGCAACACAGTGCCATGGTGACAGAGATGTCTCCTTCGGGGCCTGGTCCCACTTGCCCAATAACTAGAGGCGGGTGCCCAGGGATGTCTCAGACAACCCGGGAGAGATGCTGGCTCTGCACCGAAGACCCCGCCGGTCTCCGAGGGGACCTACCTCTGAGCGGTCCTGAGCACTTGCCTTATGGCCTCGCCAGCCCAGCTCCTGCTTCTCCCCTCAGCCCCTAATTTACTGAGCAACCCCCTTGTTGAGCCTGTGGGGTGCTACCGCACTTTTTCGGTCAAAAGGACATGCATTTTGGTGTGATTTTTGCAAATAAGTCTGGAGGTTGCATTCCAGTGATGAGCTTGGCCTCATGCACCCCCTACTCAGGTCCATCCCTGTCCCTGCCAACAACAGGCTGGCAGTCCAGGGTACCCGCCCTCTGAGCAGCAGCCTCAACATCTCCGGGCGCTGGCACACATGGGCTCGCTGGGAGCCGCCTCGCCATCCTGGCCTCTTGCCCGTTGGTTTTGGCTGCCTTGCTGCAGACCGATGCAGGCTCCCCTCAGCCAGGACCTGAGTCCTCACCTGAGGGACCTGCCTGCAGGACCGGGTGATTCAGATGTCCCCTCGGCCCGGCGCTTCCTCCTGGGTGGCCAGCCTGGCCGTGACCAGTCCACCCGGATCTGCTCCACACCTCTCAGCCCTGCCCCACCGACCGCAGCAGTGGATGTGACCACTCTTGTCCAGTTGACTCATTGCGCAGTCGGTAAACAGGCTGGGGAACAGGACCGCCCTGTCCTAGGTGCTGGGGGCCAGAGAGGGGCCACCCAGACACAAGAACACAGAGAGAGGCCGTCCAAGCTGACGGCGGGGACGGGCACCCAGGACAGACAAAGCCTGCCACTCGGGTCCTGTGCCACAGGGGGTGAGGGTGGGCAAGGGCCGGGCTGGCTTCTGCCAGCTCCAAGGGCCATAGTCACACCACCATGGAAACCACGTGTGTCACCTGTGGAAAACATTGTTTTCTTCGATGAATCATGTTCTAAGTTGGGAGGAAAATCCACTCGATAGTTGAGGCGTTAACAAGAAATCAAGAAGGGTTTCATTCAACAGATGCTAAGAGGGTTTGTCCCCTAGGTCCTGACATTGCCCCCAGCTGTGTTTGTCTTCCTTTTCTAGAAAATTCTGTCAGGTGGAGTCCAAGTTTTTGGAGCCCAAGGACGACATGTCCCTGCTACCCTGGGTAGGGCAGGGAGGTGCCTGGTTCAGCTCGGGGAGGGTTCAGCAGAGGCCAGCGGTCTGGGTCTGTCTCCACAGTCGCTCATCTGCTGTGTCACTGTGGGTCAGATAGCCCACCTCAGTGTGGCCCCCCACCCTCCGTCTGGATAATGCGGGTAAACTCTGGCTGAAGGAGAGTGGGGTGGACCTGACGGGGGCCGGGCCACACCCAGGCCCACACTGTGGCTTGTGGCTGGAGGAGCCAGCAGGGGGCTAGACCACACCTTCGTGGCTCACTTGTTGCCAGGAGGTTTCCTTAGAGCAAAATAATTAAAATTAAAATTAAAAATGGGTGGAGGCTGGCAGAGAGGAGAGGAAGAAGAAAAAAAGATTTATAAAGGATTTTTTTTAAAAGGAAGAAGGCCCTGCCCTAGGCTGGGGCTGTGTGTCAAAGGGGGCGCTGTTGCTCCACGGAGACAAGGAGAGAGGAGGGAGGGGGAAGGACGGGAAGAGGGGGAGGCCGGGGGAGGAGTGGCTGGGGCTCCAGACTGGCCATGGGGGCAGGGGAGGAAGGGGGTTCCTCACACTGGCCTGGGCAGCACTTGGCTCCTTTTGCCACTTTCTGTGGGTCGTGGGTTTCTGCCAGGATGTCTTTCCTTCCTGCTCCCACCCACCCTCATGGTTTGAAAGGCCTGAGAGCAGAGCTGTGGGTCATTCCTCTCTCCCCTCCCCACCCCCTGCATTGACTTTTCCAGACACGAGAGGGAGAAAGCAGGGGTCCATTCACGGGGCTTGTGGAGAGCTCCTGTCTGGGGGACTCCAGGGTCTCAGTCTAGCCCAGGGGTGAACAGGGGACTGGCCAGGGCTCCAGGCTGCAGATTGTCTCATGGGCACCATCGGACACACACACACACACACACACACCCATAGTGCAGGCTGTGTGCCCTGCTCTGTGCCTTGTGCCCTTGGGTGCCTCCAATCCCCCTTCCCCCGCACCATGCCTGTGGCACCCAATGCTTCCCTGAAACAGCTGCCCAGCAGGGGCACCAGGGCCCAGAGATGAGTGGGTGTTTCTCCCTGTCACCAACCCCATTCTTCCCTCAGGTCCTCAGGGATAACCCTGTCCCCCAAGCCTCCTGGACACCCAGCCTTTTCCTCCTTCAGCCCCAGGGCCTTGACTCCTCTCACAAGGAGAGCTCACCTACCTGGCCAGGCCCCTCCAGTGTCACCTGCCAGTGTGCCACCAGCTGCTCCAGAGGGTCCCTTCAAACCTGCAGTAGCCCTGTTACCATCCCCCACAGAAAACCCCCTGACCCCAGCCCGGTCCCTGAGGACCCCCCACTGACCCATCTCACCAGCTCCCTCCATGCAGATGTCCTTGCAGAGGAGGGGGACAGATTTTGTGTATGAACATCAACTACTGACTGGCCTGGATTGGTGGTGGGGGGTTATGGGTCGATGTTGACACTTTCAGAGGCAATCCCACCATGAGAAGACCCTGCAGCGCTCCTGGAGAGACAAGGATCTGGAGGGTGAGGAGTCAAAGACAGCCTCCCCTCCACCACAGTGAAAAAGACAGCACTCCAGCTGCGCACAGCTGGACGTAGAGTTCAGGATGGTTTTTATTTTCCTTTTCACATTTTTCTGTAATTTTTTATATTTTCTTTAGTACATATGCATCACTTTACAATCAGAAAAGACCGTGGACGAAGGTTTATAAACAGATATATACCAGGTGACCACATGTCTGTAAAAATGTTTAAGCAGAAAAACTATGAGACACGGAAGTGTTAGCTCTGATTACCTCTGGGTAGTGAGAGAAGATGGTGTTTTCCTATATTTGGAATTTCTTTATGATGAGCATGTACCTTTTTTGTAAAAGGAAAAATAAAATTTTCTGAAGGCACCTCCAGCCCATCTCGGGCTTCTACCCCAAGCGAGAGCTTCCTTCCCCTCGACAGACCCAATAGCCCCTGCCCTGCCCTAGAGAAGTTCAGGCTGGGTTTGAGCATAGGAACTGCCAGGCTCAAAGTGTGGGGGTGGAGTGGTCACACCGCCAGAGGCTCACTGGTGTTCTGCAAACTGGTGAATGACAAGGACTCCTATAGGGAGGGCCAGAGAAGCAACTAGGCCTGGAGGCCATGTAAATCTGTCCCTGTGTGAGCAAGGTGGAAATTTCTTTCCATTTTACACACACTGTGTTGGTTCTCACCTGCTGCGTAACAAGTCACTCCCAACCACGTGGCTGAGCCTAGCGCCCAATTGCCATCCTAGGAATCACACACAGCCTGGCTGGGCCTCTGGTGTTTTAGTGTTTTACACAACATTTTCTTTTCCCAAACCTGCAAGAATGTTAGGGTTGCTGCTCTTTAAAAACAGCACAGCTCAGACTTGGAGAGGCCAAGTGAGCAGGTCACACAGCCTTACACACGGATCTGACCAGGTTTGAACTGGATACCCATAAGCTGGATGCCACAGCACCAAACCCCAGAGCACAGGGAGAAATGCCCAGGGCACAACCTGGATGAAATCAGTGGCAGGCAAAATTACCAGTACAATTAGTTTATAAAAACCCTATAAAGTAGATGAGGAAAATGAAAGAAATATTGGAAGAAATCCCAGAATGATCATTGAGAAGTATGATTTCTAAATTTTTTCTCAAACGTTTCCTTACGATAGTTATACAACTTTTGTATGTTTTTAAACTATAAATCATTTAGGCTGACTTTAGACAAGTGTCAACAGCTCCAGCTCCAGCAAAGGTCTTCCGGAACCTTCTCTGAGGCAGGGTGGTCTGACCACATCTGGAACCTACCCATGCAGAGCCTCAAGTATATATATTTGTAGACTTTGTTTTCCCACAGTAAAAACTGAAATGTCTTTTCCAAATAGGTATTTCTCTAAACTGAAGAAATATATACACAAAAAATAACTCGTAAATCCGACAGAGCGATGGATTTGGAACCTTGAAACCAACAGCATCTCATTTGTAGGAAAGCAGTGTGGAGACTGGTGAACATGCAGATCAATTGCACAAGAAGATGTCTGGATTGAAAACAGCCAAAACATGTTGCAAGGAAATTCATTTGAGGTTACAGTTCTTTCTCAGGCAGCTTAAACTCAACTGCACTTTTGTTCTACTGGGCAGAGAAGCACAGTCCCCACAAATGGGAAATAAATCCTTTAGCCGAGAAGTGTCCTGGGCTCAAAGCTGCTCCAGAGACCAGAGACTTTTTCTTTCTGTGACTCACTCCTGAGCTGGAGGAGACCCCAGCCTCCACTCCAATCCTGGGCCCGCCCCAGCCACCTCCTCCCCCTCCCGCTCCTCCTCCCTCTGCCCCTCCCTCCCTCCTTCCCAAGCCGTAACTCCAGGCGGAGCAGAGACAACTTCTCTCTCTCTCTCTCTCTCTCTGGTCCTAGTCAGCCCACCCTGACCCCTGCCTTCGCTCGATGGTGACACCCAGGCCGCTGACATGAGGCTGGCCCACGCTCTGCTCCCCCTGCTCCTGCAGGCCTGCTGGGCCACCGCGCAGGACCTCCCGGCAGCCGAGAGGGCCATTGCCTTCCAAGGTGAGTGGACTTGCCGCATCTCCAACTGGGCTTTTTGCTGCTGAGTGAGACAGGGCCTGGGACCAGCCATATCCAGCCCTGAGTGAGGCCCTGGCCTCTTCCCTTGATGTGAGAGCTGTAGATGGGGGGGCCTTGTGGGAATGCTTGAAATTCCCCAGCTCGGTGTCCAGTTCCCGGTGGCTCCTCCAGCAAGGCCCCTGGGCTCTGGTCACCCGGGTGGAGTCTAGAGGGCCCCGTGAGGACAATGAATTGCATTTGGGTCTCAGCCTCCAGCACTCCGTGAGCAAGTGTCCTGACCATCGAGTGCTGTTTTTTCTCTACCTTAGTTAATTCCATGCCTGGCAGTCAGTCAAGAAACATGGCTACCTGTTCCCACACACCTTTTTCTGAAGCTCATGCCCCCTGGTAGTTTTAAATTCAACTTGGCAACTTAGTGAGAAAGCAGTCTTAGTTGTCCAGGGCGGGGCTCCCTGCCTTGCCAGAGGCCTGGCAGGATTCTCAGGACCAAATGTGAGGGCTCTCATGGTCATCCCACCCCATCGCTGGGTGCCAGCTTTTCTTGATGAGGGCCCCTGGTGCAGTGGGAGTGGCTGCCCAGCGAGGTGGCTGGTGGGGTCAGAGGCGCTGGAAGGGAAAGTGGGTAAAGGTGGCCTCAGTGTGGCCTCAAGGGCGCAGAGCATGAGCCACAGTTCTCCTATCCTTGGCCCAGACTGCCCCGTGGACCTCTTCTTTGTGCTGGACACCTCCGAGAGCGTGGCCTTGAGGCTGAAGCCCTATGGGGCCCTGGTGGACAAGGTCAAGTCCTTCACCAAGCGCTTCATTGACAACCTGAAAGACAGGTAGGAGAACACGACTTGAACTCTCTCCTGCATTTCTACAAGCCTCTCAGAAGAAAGGCCAGTGGGCCCAGGGCAGCGGCTGGCCTGGTGCCATGCCTGCTACAGCTCAGCAGGCAGAGCCCAGCCTCAACTTCCCCATCTGAGAAGGGAAGTGTTGGCCTGGCCATTCGAGTCCCTTTCCAATGTGCACAGGGTTTAGATGGGCCAAATGAGGGTTGAGATGGAGCAGGCTAGGGGACGGGGAGTGAGGGCACTGGTCAGCAGGGAGGGCCAAAGGAACAGTGCTGTGATGTGGGGCTCCTGTCATCCCAAAGGCATACATACAAGAAACCGCATCCCAGGCCAAACTGAACAGGTTTAGGGAGTTGGCCTGAGGCTGACTGGAGCCTGGAGGGGGTGCACCTTGTCAACCACCTGGACACTAACTGCTGCCCACATGACCAATCAGAGCCTGTGTTCAGATCCCATGTCCCAATGTACCCAGTGTGGCAGACAGAGGGGCCTGAGGTTGCCAGCTTGGTTCTGGGTTTGCGTAGGGCGCACTTCATCCATTCACTCCCTCCCTCATTCATCTGTGTAACCAATCGGAAGCACTGGGAAGGTGGGGTGGGGAGAACCCAGAGTAATGGGTGTGGCCAAGCACAGGACACACCCATTGTGGAAGGACAGAGCAGAGGGGGGAGGGACACAGGTCAGAACCCAACTCCTCCTCCCCACACCTGTACAGGGCCCCATCCCTAGGCCCACCTTGTCCCTGCTGACCTGCTGACCAGGGCCCTGAACCTCCCCCAACCAAAAGAGACTGCAGGGACAGAGGGCTTGGCTGCCCAGTGCAGAGTGTTATGATATCTGAAGCCGCCACTTACCCCAAATGCCCAGGTCTGTGGGGGCCGAAGGACGCTGGGGCCTGTGTGGACTGTGTCTTGGGGAGGGATGTTGGGGCAGCCATGTGAGCCACCATCCCCCTCCATGTATGTGCCTTTGGCCCCTTACACAGCCACCTGTGAACTGGAATAGACTCCTCTTGTGACTGCTACTGTTAGCATGGCCACAGGAGCCTCAGTCACTCCATGTGCTGAATGGGCTGCCTGGCATACCACCCCCAGGCTTGGGCAGAGCAAAACTGAGAGCCTCAGGGTCCAGGTGCACGCGGCAGAGAGAGGCGCCCAGTCAGCCAGATCCATGGATACCCCTCCCCAGTGTCCTGCTTAGAACTGGCCTTGCCCAGTCTCCCTAACCCACACCCCTCAGCCCTCCCCACTGGGGGTCTGCCCCCATGCCCCCCGCCCCCCACCATCCAAGGGCACACACCTCCTCAGCCGAAGTCCCTGGATGTACAGAGCCACAGCGGTTGTTCCCACGCACGGCCACCAGGCCGGGGACCAGGCGGCTTAGGGCCACATGTGAAGTCCAGCCTTCCCCCTCTGGGGCGGATGGGGCCCGGGCCGCCTTCCACCTGCGGAAGGCGTCCTCCTTGCACCCGACCGACAGCAGCTGGGAGCAGGAGGCCGCCGGGTGCTGGGTGAAGCCCGGCTGGGGCCCGGAGGCTCTCAGCTCACCCACCCGCCCGCAGGTACTACCGCTGCGACCGCAACCTGGTGTGGAACGCGGGCGCGCTGCACTACAGCGACGAGGTGGAGATCATCCGCGGGCTCACCCGCATGCCCGCCGGCCGCGACGCGCTGAAGGCCAGCGTGGACGCGGTCAAGTACTTCGGCAAGGGCACCTACACCGACTGCGCCATCAAGAAGGGGCTGGAGGAGCTGCTGGTTGGGTGAGCACCCCCACCCAGGCCCCTGCACACCTGGCAGACTCCTGCCTCTGGGGAGCCGCACAGACCCTGCCCCTGGAGGGCCTTCCCCTTCCTGACCCAGGGTGGTCACTGCACCAAAACTCACCAGGTGCCAGGGGCTGCGCACTGGCAAACCAAGCTCTGGTGCCCAAGATCTCCCAGGACCAGTCCTAGTGGCCAAGGGGATCATGCTAGTGACCACTGCCCAACCTGCCCTCATGGCCACCAAGGGTCACTCTCAGTCCCTTCATCCCTCCCTGGAGCTGTCCACTGTCTTCTCATACAGTGAAAGCAGAAGGGACTGGAAATGCATCCATCACTGCCACCCTTTGGCCAAGCAGAGGTGATGTCTGCAGTCAGAGACAGACAGACAGACAGGAACAGAGAGACATATAGAAGACAGGGACAGAGAGGGCGGCACAGAGGGAAGGGGTCTCTGCAAGAGCATCGATGTCCCCAACGCTGGCTCTGCACATTACTTGGAATCTTTGCAGCAGGGAGCAGCCAGCAGCCAGCCACCAGAGAGACGGGTGATTCCTGGTGGTGACTCAGCCTGGCCACAGCCCCAGTGCCCCCCACTCAAAGTGGGCATATCTTCAGCTGTCCCCTCCCATTGCCTGTGGTTGAGGTTCCATGTTAAGGCACCTCAGGGTGGGTGAGGACCTGTGCCTCTTCCCTGGCTGTATGTGCATTTTTCAAAGTAGTCTTTTAGGGAAGTGTGACCCCACAAAACTATTTTCTGTTTAGTGTCTGTTTTTATGATCCTACTTTATTGCAGGAGCAACAAAGAGAAACAGTACTCAGTGTAACAGAAACACCACTTTGCAGAGCTGGGCTTGGGTCTGGGTCTTCCTCCAGGGTGTCTGGCCCTCCATCACCTCCCACTCCCAGGTCTCGGCTCTCCAAAGGGGCCCTGTGCTGTCAGGGTCAGAGTGGCCCGAGGGAGCCAGGCCGGGTCTCACGGCTTCCCAACCCCTTGCAGGGGCTCCCACTTGAAGGAGAATAAGTACCTGATTGTGGTGACCGATGGGCACCCCCTGGAGGGCTACAAGGAGCCATGTGGGGGCCTGGAGGACGCTGTGAACGAGGCCAAGCACCTGGGCATCAAAGTCTTCTCCGTGGCCATCACCCCTGACCACCTGGTAGGAACCCTGTCCTGGGCCTGTGGCCAGGGAGGGGCACAGGGCACAGCCTGTGTCTGCAGAGACCAGACACCTAGCTGCAGGGCAGGGTGTGGGGAGAAGCAGAAATGGGGGGGTCTGCACTCCCAGTTGTCATCGTCACCCTTGTTCCTGCCATCACCCTTGTTCTTGCCGTGTCCACCCCAGGAGCCACGTCTGAGCATCATTGCCACCGACCACACATACCGGCGCAACTTCACGGCTGCCGACTGGGGTCAGAACCGCGATGCGGAGGAGGTCATCAGCCAGACCATCGACACCATCACCGACATGATTGTGAGTGGCCGCTGCACTGTCACCCACCCATGTCCGGATGCCAGGAAATCCTGTGGCCAGAAATATAAATTAATTTGACGTTTTCATTTAATTTTCAGAAAAATAATGTGGAACAAGTGGTAAGAGCCCCCCCTCCCGCTCCTACGCTCCCCTACTGCCCAGGGTGTCACCACTGGCCCTTACCTCCCACCTGGGTGCCCAAGCCAAGCCCTCTGAGCACCTGCAGGCATCTGGGGCGTGGCAGCTGTGCCTTGGCTTTCTGATGTGTCATTCTGTCCCTTCTCCGGCAGTGTTGCTCCTATGAGTGCCAGGTGAGTGCGGCCCTCCCCGCGCCCGCCCCTGGGGCTTCCTGGGATGGTCTGTGTTGGGCTGACTGTTCTCTCTGCCTTGCAGCCTGCCAGAGGACCTCCCGGACCACGGGGTGACCCTGGGTACGAGGTTAGTGTTGATCTCTACCCTTGTTTAAGTCCAGGAAGGAGAGAGGTGTCCAGTAAGCATGGGAGAAATGTCCCTGCAGTCTGGCACCCCAGGTGTTAGGGACACTGTGGGTCCCCAGGCAGCAGTTTAGAGCACCCATCATACATCTGCCACTGGGCTGGGTGTGGGGACGATGAAGGCATCCCTAGCTGAGCAGGTGCCCCCAGCCATGGGGAGAGAGTCCAGGCACAGTGACCCCAGGGCCAATGGGGCTGCCCAGGGCTGACTTGGGCAGCATCCTTGTCCCCTCCCTGTGGTGGAGGAACTGGCCCTTTCTGAAAGTGTCCCTTGAGTGTTTGGCTCCGGGATGGGCCTCGATTGGGGGATGAGCACACACTTGGGCTCATGCCAGGGTGGCTCACGCAGAGAGGTTTTGAAATTCAAGATTTGTTGCTAGTATTTACAAATTGGGACATTGCTCAGGAAAGTCCAGATTTTTGGCTTCTCCTAAAAAATGTCAGCTTCAGTGGCATGAAGCCATGTGGCCACTGACCACGGGAGCTGAGCCAGCCTCTCCCTGGGGAGGTCTTTGCACCCGTGTGCCAGCCTGGGAGCCCAGCACTGCAGCAGGACCAGGGTGGCAGAGAGGGAAGATTCAGGGGCCTCTGTACACCCAGCTGGGCAGCCCCCAGCCCAGTGGGGTGTGAGGGAGGGGACATGTGTAACTGGCCTTGCAGATCCCAAGACCGACCATGGGTGATGGGGAAGGTACCTGAAAACCACCCAAGCAAGTAGGGGGCCCTGCCACCAGCTTTGCAGAAACACATGGGAAACCGTCCCCTAACCTTGATCTACTTTGTGTTCCAGGGAGAACGAGGGAAACCAGGTCTCCCAGGAGAGAAAGGAGAAGCCGGAGACCCCGTGAGTACCTAAAGCCTGACCGTGGGGGGTGGGAGGATCTCTGAGAAGCCTGAGGCTGGGGGACCAGGCTGAGGAAACTTCCAGAAGGATGGCTGGTTTCTGAGTGCCGTGGTCATGGTCCTCAGAGGACACGACCCCCACGGGCAGCCTGGACCGGAGGGTGACTACACAGACATTCTGTCCAACACATCCCACCCAGGCGGGCCCCCATGTCGCTCTGGCCTCCGCGCAGGCCCAGCCTGTGTTCAGTGGGGCAGGGCAGGGGGGAGGGACTGGGCAGCAAAGTCCCGGGCCCTCTGCTTCAACCATGGCCAGTCTCCCCACAACCCACCCCTAGCTCCTCCACTGAGGAGCCCCCAGGAGTGGAGGTGGGGCCTTGGCAGCAGGGCTGCTTCCTCAGATGCCAGCCAGCAGAGTGGCCAGGGGCCAGCGGGGCCAGCAGTTAGCCAGCCCAGTCTCTCTGGCTGATCCGGCCTGGGTGGCATGGGAAACACAGCGGGCTGGGGGGGAATCTGGTCCTGCCTCCCTAGGGGTGTCTAACACGCACCCTCATTTGTGTTTCAGGGAAGGCCAGGGGACCTGGGACCCGTTGGCTACCAGGGGATGAAGGTACGTCTCCCTCCTTCTCCACAGCAGCCTTTTCTGGGGCTGAGCCAAAGTGCATCAGAGCCACCCCAGGGCATCGGGCCCTGGGATACTAGTAACAGCCCCCTTTCCTCCTCTGTTTGCTGTGTAGGGAGAAAAAGGAAGCCGAGGGGAGAAGGTGAGTGAGGCACAACTTTGGTTGTGCAGCCCCCGTCACCTGGACAAGGATGACATTGGCCATCCCCAGTGTGGCTGGGCCCCAGCAAGCTGGTGGGGGTTCACTGGTGCACCCCTCCCAAGGGATCTGGGAAGCCAACGCCCTCTTTGCTGACCTCTTCCACCTCTCTGGCCAATTTCTGGGGAATTCTCCCCATGACCGGGGGACCACCGCCCTCACCCTCCCTTCCTGTCTCTGCAGGGCTCCAGGGGACCGAAAGGTTACAAGGTGAGTGTGGTGGTGGGGACATGTGTTCTGCCCCATGGTGGGTGCTGTGTGACCTTCATCTGATCCTTTGGCTTTTGCATCTCACAGGGCGAGAAAGGCAAACGCGGCATCGACGGTGTGGATGGCATGAAGGTAACCCCCAGCCAGGCGAAAGGGCTGGTGGCCAGGGCGCACAGTTCAGGGAAGGGACTGTGGGCAAAACCAGGTACCTCTCCAGAGATCAGCAGATAGGGACCTCGTGTGGGCACTACTGAGCAATTTCAAGGTAGTGGGAAAGGCAGGAGGTGTTTCCTGCCAAACCTGAGGTCCCAGTAGACCCCAAGCCACCTGGCCAAGCTCAGAGCATCTTCTGGAGTGGGGCTTTCCTGGGAAGGGGGTGGATGAGCCAGAGCCAAAAGACTTGACCACCAAATTCTTCTTCCTCCTTCCAGGGGGAAATGGGGTACCCTGGCCTGCCAGGCTGCAAGGGCTCACCTGGATTCGACGTAAGTCACTTTCTTTCACTGATATTTTAAGACTGTAAGTGCTCAGCTGTGCACATTGGCTCAAACCCTTCTGTTGATGCTCCTAATAAGCCACTAGAGGGCTGTGATGCATACAGGTGTGTGGCCTGATGGCTGCTTGGTTAAGACCAAGGACTGACCTCTGCCATCTTGTCACCAGGGCATTCAAGGACCCCCAGGGCCTAAGGGCGACTCGGGCCCATTCGGACTGAAAGGAGAAAAGGTCAGTGCCATGAGCCCTCTGGGGGCTGGGGCTTTATTGGCTACTGAGTGTCCATAAAATTTGCGGGCCAGACCCACAGTCCCGGGGAAGGTTGGGGGCCGCTGCTCTGCTCCGTGGGCAGGTAGGCGAGCTGGGGGTGGGAATGGTAAGAAACAAAGGTTATGGGTTAAGCATCACAACTGATGGGCAGGCACATTTGCCCAAGGGCAGCATTCCCCGCGCAGCTTGTCACTAAGCCTCAGACCCTCCAGCCTCCATCACACCTGCCCTCTGCAGCAGGGGGAGGTGGGCCTCGGGAATGTCTGCACAGCCCGCAGCCCCACGCCGTGTCCCAGAGTCTGTCTGCTTATGCAGAAATCAAAACTTAAGAACAGGCAGTGACACTGATGGTGGCAAGTGGGCAGAAAAGTGAAGCACACAGATATAATGGCTACGGCTTGAGGCTGAGTTTTTGTTGCTCGAGTGTTTCTGGGGTTTCTCATGGCAGCAGGAAGTGGCAGGCGAGACGGGAGCAGCGTGGACTCGGCCCTGTGCACTCTAACCGCTCTAACCACACGGGTTCCCGGGAATACATTTTTGGATATCGCCTTCCAGCTCACAGATTACAAGCAGGCCCAGAGTGGAGTTCACCGGAAACTGGGCCTCACTAATGAGAACCAGGGTTGTGCCTAGGAGGAGTGAGCGGCAAGAGGAAGCGATCAAGACAGGGGTTGTGCAGAGATATGTGTGGTGGGGTTGGTCAGGGGCAGCAGCCTGAAGTTTGGGTGAGGAGAGCTGGCACGGGGTCTCTGGTCCCCCCAGCACAGGACAGGCAGAGCTGACCCTTCTGATCTTTCCAGGGTGAGCCTGGAGCCGACGGGGAGCCTGGGAGACCAGGGAACACAGGGCCCCCGGGAGATGAGGTGAGCATGCACGAGTGCCCACCCCACCCACTCCTTCCACCACAGCCCGGGTGGGGCCCAGGCCCTGGGAGGGGCCGCCAGGAGCCCAGGCCCAGGCACCAGCCAGGCCAGAGGTAGATGAGTGTGCACTTGTTTTCCCCAGGGAGAACCCGGATTGCCTGGTCCCCCAGGAGAGAAAGGAGAGGCCGGCGACGAGGTGAGCACCCATGTTTGGCCTCCTGCTCCCAGTTCCTGAGACTCAGGCTGAGTTCCCGTCTCAAACTAATGTTTCTGTTCATTCCTCTCCATTCTAGGGCAATGTGGGACCAGACGGGCCCCCTGGAGAAAGGGTGAGTCCAGCAGGGTGGCGCTCTGAGCTCTGGGCCTCATTGCTTAGTGCCAGACATGGCCCTGTCACCAGCTGGGGCCTGCTGAGGCGGGGGTGGGGGCATCCGTCCTGCATCCAGCCCTTGAGTCTCTCTCACATCTTGGAGTCTGGGGCTGCAACCTCACCTCCTTCCACTTTTCTCCACACAGGGTGGCCCTGGGGAAAGAGGACCACGGGGGACCCCAGGTGTACGGGGTCCGAGAGGAGACCCGGTGAGTCACCATTCATTAAGCTGAGACCTGGTTTCGCCCGGGGGCAGGCTGAGGTCAAGCTGTCAGAATCACAGGACTCATGCCACCAAGTCCCTTTGGACCCTGGATTTCTGTTTTCCCAAACACAGCCCTCCCCCGCTCCCCCCACCAATTGCAGAAAATGCAGCAGCTCCTGCCCTCGGCCCCACCCACACCTCCAAGCTGTGCTCAGGCCCAGTCCGGGGATCTGAAGGGTGGTAGGGAGCCAGGCCTGGGCCGAGGCAAGCAGGGCAAAGTGCTGAATCTCTCCCCTCATCACCAAGCACCAGCTCCTACAGGAAACGACCACCTAAAATCACACCAAGACACAGTGGGTTTGCTCTGAGGTTCTGTCATGTGTACACAGGTTTCCTTCAGGACTGCGGCTGTGGGGTCTGTAATGCCCTTCACAGTAGCACATTCTACGTTTCCATCTCCATATCTCCTCCTCAGGCTACCTGTGTGTCACTTATTTAGCTGCAAACTTTCCACGTGACATGGTTTCTCTAGCCCAGCGCCCTCCACCCCACACCCAGGCTTTTCTAGATACCTGCAGCCCCCCAACTCCTTAAACACTTCTTCAGACAGAGCTTTCATTCTTCTTTGGAATAACTCTTCTTTGTTAAAACTTCAAGAGCAGGAACATTGGGAAGCTGAGGCTACACAAACCTGTGGCTGAGAGGCTGGTGGTGGCTGCTGCTCCTTGATTGAGATGGCCCAGTGGCCAAGCTGGGCTTTCTCTGGCCCCATGGTTCAGTGGCAAGGTTTTGCTGGACCCAGAGGGCAGGCACCAGGCAGACTCTGTGCCTGGTTTGGGGAGGACAGGCTCCACCCCACAGGCCCGAAGTTAGGGGGAAAGGGTGCTGAGCTCTCAGCCTCAGATGCAGGCTGGGCCCTGTGCATGCTGCAGACCTGGGCGATGCTGCAACTCACCCCCATGTGAGGCTGCAAGGGGCAGGTGCTGATTCAGGTGTCCCAGTGGGGATAGTGAGTTTACCCCGAGGCCCTGTGCAGGGTTTGGGGAGGGGCATCAGAGCAGGGGTAACTTGGCTTTGACCCCCTTCCAAACCCACCCCCCCGAGATCAGGAAATGGGACCAAAGGCCAGGCCATGTCTCCAGGAAGCACGAAGCACCCCTGGCAGAGAGGGGACAGAGCACCTTGGATGGGGCCCCAGCTCCCAGGACCCTGTTAGTGAGCCTTCTGGAGAAGAGGCAGCATAGGGAGTGGCCTCAGGCCTCAGGAGGGGCTGCTGGCCTTCTGGCTGGGCCTCCTGAAACCACACAAGTCACTCGACAGCTAAGCACGTGGCCACATTGTGGTAAAAACGTGGGAAAGTGTGAGAAGGAAGGATGAGGCCTGGGCGCACAGTGGACAGCTCTGGCCCCCCTAAGGCCTCATGCTTCCCAGCCTCCACCTCATCGGCTTGTTCCTCCCCAGGGTGAAGCTGGACCCCCAGGTGACCAGGGACGAGAAGGCCCTGTTGGTGTCCCCGGAGACCCGGTAGGAAATCCAGCTGTATGAAGGGGTGTTCACGTGTGAGCCAGGCCTGCTGATTCCAGTCTTGGAGCAGAAACGCTCCCAGCAGCTCAGGAATCTGTGGCGAGGTCTCTCTCCCAGGGAGTGTGCCCTAGAAGACCTTGGGGTATGGGGATCCAGAGCCAGCTGCTGGAGGCTGGGAGCAGCTGGGGCAGCAGAATGGGAATTGGTGAGGGCAGGCCCAGCTCCTGTGGCCCCTAGATGCCCAGCACTCACAGAGGGATCCCTCTGTCATCTGGTGGGCATTTGGCAGGACATGGAGCTGAGTGAGCAGACTCCCACTTTGCCCCTGAGCTCTGCCCTCAGAGTGGGTGGGGAGGGGTGCCCTGGCTTGGTTGGTGCTAGAGGAGGGCTGTAGGGGGTGGATGCCAGTATGCACATGGAGGGAGTGAGGTGGGCAGGGCTGGCAGCAGAAGGGGGGTGAGGGAGCCTGGGGCCCTGGCCACAACCCCCACCCTTGCTTGGTAGGGCTAGGTCACTGAGACAGAGCGCTGAATGGAGGTGACCCATATTGGAGTTGGGTCATCAGAGGCCCCAGGACACACAGCAGGTTGGGGAACCTGTTCAGCTTATGGACTGCAGGTGTGAGATCCTGGCTGGGAGTCAATTGGGCCATGTAGTGCATAGAAGGTTCCAGAATTCCTGGGTGTGCAGCCTTCCAGAGGCTATGCTAGAGGAGGGGAGGAGAGTGGGACTCTGAGGAAGCAGAGGGTCTGACACTGCCCTTGGGCTGGGCTGGACTGGAGGAGGAGTTGGGGAGGGGTGAAGACCCACCTTCATCTTCTCAGTTTTCCACTGTGTATACTCACTGAAGGTGCTCATCTGCTCTCCCTCAGCAGGTATATAAATTGTCCCCAGCATTTGACTCTGTCAGCTCCTTTGTCTCTCCATCTCTCTGTCTGCCCATCCATCCATCCATCCATCCATCCATCCATCCATCCATCATCTATCTATTCATTCACCCAGCCAGCCACCCATCTACCCATCCATCTGTCTATCATCTATCTCTGTCACTTGTCATGTATTATTCATCCATTATCTGTCTTCTATCTGCCTAGCCATCTACCCCATCAGTCATGTATCCACGTACCTGTTCACCATCCATCCATTATCTATCCATCCATCCATCTATCATCTATCCATCCATCCATCTATCACCTATCCATCCATCCATCCATCCTTCATCCACTCATCCGTCCACCCATTCATCCACCTCCCATCCATCTTGAAATATGTCCAAGGCTATATCCAGAATGTAAATTCTTAGGAGCAGAATTTCTTGGCTAAATGATGTGTGTGTGTGTGTGTGTGTGGCGCGCGTGCGTGATAATTGCCAAATAATTCTACCTATCCATGGAACCCCAGCTTACATTCCCCCGAATGTGTACAACAGAGACTGTACCCACACCTTTGCCAACATGAGGTCTTCTCAGACTTTGAATGTGCATTTGAGCTCCTCGGGTGAAAACATTGCCCTCCCTTTACGGGAAAAGCTGAGCATGGTCTCAGGTGTCGCAGTGCCTGGCGGTTCATGAGCTCGTGTCCCACATTGGGCTGAGCCTGCGGATTTTTCCAATCTGCGGTGCTTTGTTCAGGATGTCCTGCTCATTTACAGGATTCCAAATACATTCACACTCTTACTGTATTTTTTGCTTATATCTTTGATTCATTTGAAACATATAGGAGTGGGCAAAAGTAAGTTTACAATTGTGAATACACAAAACACAGAGTTTATTCTTGCATTATTATTTATTATTGTATTACTTGCATTACAACTATAAACCTACTTTGCCCGCCCCTGTATATTGTAGGGTTAAAAGCAAGCCTGTTGTTACAACACAGCTTCTCGCATTAAAATGCACTTCCACCCTATTTTTTCATCTCTTATCTATGCGTCTGTCGGGAACAGCTGTGTCATGTCCCTTGTCCTCCTATTTCTGCTGATGCTGCCCAAGGTGCCTGAGAGCACAGGGGCCAGACCTCCGGCTGCAGCTGGACCCCTGTGTAGCCATGGCAATGTCAGCAGCCCCCTGGCTGCCCGCTGGTTGATGGGGGTTGTACACAGTCGTGAGAGGACCTCGTCCAAGAAGTTCTTCTTATGGAAATAACAACAGGGCCTCTGGGTACAGGTCATAGCTGGTGGGGCACAGGGATGTCTGTGAGGTGCTCAGGGGACCAAGACCCTGGGCCCAGAAGGGCGGGTGATGTGCCCCAGGGAGGGTGGAGGTGGAGCAGGCCAGCAAGTGAAGTCAGGAAGGCTGGTATAGGGCAGAGAGGGGGTCCAGTGGGGCATGTCCATCTCTCTGCAGGGTGATGCTGGCCCCATTGGACCTAAAGGATACCGAGGAGACGAGGGACCCCCTGGGCTTGAGGTGAGTGGCCCTCCTAGCCCTTGGCCCCAGGAGAGGCCAGCCCTGACCCCAGACCCCTTCTCATCCACCCACCACTTCCTTGAGAGAGACCATGTGCCATTGGCACATATAAGTGTTTCATTTTATTTTAGTATATGTGACTTGTAGAACATTTGGAAACTGCAGAAAAAATAAAAAATAATTGAAATCTAAAATAGTTGCAACCATAATAAACAAACAAACAAAGTAGTACCATCCAGAGATGAGTAATGCGAACATTTTGGCTTATCTCTTTCCAATTTTTTTTCTTTCTTTGCACGTTATGTGTTACAAATTTGACTTCACAAGCAAGGTCTGTTCTTTCCATTATGAGCGTTTTCCTAAAACCCTAAGAGTTTTTCAAAGCATTGTTGACATGTGCTTAGAGCCACGCCTGTGTTTGGGTCTGTTTGTTCCTCCGAATGCCCTGTTGGGCTCACAGGCTCTGCTGGATTCCCCGTGGTCCCTGCACATTTCTGGTCATGTCCTGGGTGCCCTGGGTGAGTCATGAGCGGGAGTTTAGACTCTGAGCCCTGACGGGGTCCTGTTCTCCATCTGCACCAGCCCCAGGATCATGGCTTTAGAATCCTTCTTTTAACCATCACCCAGCCACTATTTTATTTAATTCTCCCTCTTACTGTCCTTTGCAAGACCTTGTGCCTCAGAGCCTGCCTCACTCGTTCCTCAGGTACCCACTTACTCTTTCCAAACCCGCTCCTCTCCTCCTTAGGGTCCCAGAGGTGCCCCAGGGCCTGCAGGACCCCCTGGAGACCCCGGGCTGATGGGCGAAAGGGTGAGTGATGGGCCTGGGGGCACAGCGTCCTGGAGGGGCTGACACCTTGTTGCCTGAGATCCTGGGAAGCCCTGGGTTCGAGCCCTGGGCTCATGGGTCTAAATGAGGGCCCTGGTCACAGTAACTGGACCGGGAGCATCCTCCACAAGTGACCGTTCCCTCAGTGTCTGTGGACACTCCAGTCACTGCGGTCACCAAACACATGGACACTTTGCCTGCCCGCCTGCTCCAAGGTCCGGGGAGAAGTGGGCATGGGACCCCCAGGACAATCTGGGCTGGGAGATGCCTTCCAGGCTGATGAGGGACCCAAAAGTGACCCCTCTGTGCCCATACTGACTGGAGATGTCCCAGGCCTGAGTGGTTCCCTCAGTGACAAAACATGGTCTGCTCCCCCAGGGTGAAGATGGCCCCCCCGGAAATGGCACTGAAGGCTTCCCCGGCTTCCCCGTGAGTGCCCCCAACCCCCCACCCACCACCCCCTTTGTCCAGCCAGACACACAGGCCGGCAGGTTTTTCCCAGGAATTGGCAGCTGGGATTGTCCATGGGGGCTCCGTGTCAGAGCCTCATGTGACTGTCTTGCCTTCCCCTGCAGGGCTATCCCGGCAGTAGGGGCCCTCCTGGGATAAACGTGAGTACACACCCACCGCCCGGCTACTGGGGAGTGCACACGTGCAAACACTCTCACACATGCAACGACATGCACCCTTGGCCTAGGCTCTTTGCCAAGGCCCCTCCAACATGTGTGTCCATCTATGAATGTCTCCACTGTGTGCACTTGGTGACTGACCCCCTTTGGGTGCATGGGGGCAGGGTCGTATCCCAGCCTCCCTTAAACCTCAGGCTGTTGTCCTCTGGCCACTCTCAGCCTCAGTTTCTTCCCCAGGAAATGTGTACTGGGGGTGGGAATGTCTTTTTCCTTTTAAAACTTCTTCTTAAAAATGAAATGAAATACATATAAATTGTGCTTAGTAATGCTGATTTAAAATAGAAAAACTGGTGGAAGAAAGGAGCAGCGAGGATGCCTCTGGCAGACGAGTTCGAGGAGCTCTGCTGAACGCCCGCAGGAGCCGTGGGCCAGTTGCTGCCTGCCTAAGACCCTGGGCCCGTCCCAGCACAGCACATATGCCTGCTCGGGGACTCTGCACCCCCTAACTGTGTGCTCCCCTGTCACCTGCAGGGCACTAAAGGCTACCCCGGCCTCAAGGGGGACGAGGGAGAAGCTGGAGACCCGGGAGAGGATGTGAGTGCAGCCACCTTCCCACTGCCCCAACATGTTGGGAAATCCTGAGGGAGGACACTGGGAGGGACAGGTGGCTGTGGCTGTGACACATGCTGTTTCCTTCCAGAACAACGACATTTCACCCCGTGGTGCCAAAGGCGCAAAGGGGTACCGGGGCCCCGAAGGCCCCCAGGTAAGTGGAGGTGTGGCTGGTGGGGGGGGGGGATGGGGAGGGGATGCACCTGAGACTCTGAGGCTGCAATGGATGGAGAGGAGGCTGGGGAGAGGAGGGTGGAAATTTGGAGCGATCTCTGGGGAAGGCCTGGGAGGTTGGGGCTTTGATAGGTGGGATCAGAGGGAATAGACAGTTTCAAGGGGCCCATTGGGGGTGCTGAATGGAGAGAGAGAAGGGGGGCAATCACCAAATGACAGTGACAGAAGCACAGGAAAGCCTTGGGCAGGACCCAGATGAGGTCCAGGCACCTAGGCCTGGGGTTCCTGCCCATTGACCAGGCACCATTGGACTGAACAGAACACTCTACCTGGGCAGTGAGCATGGGTGGGCTGCACTCAGGGTCCTGGCCAGCACACCCACTGGCCACTGAGAAAGAGACTGTGTTGGACAGTGGTCACAGAATAGATAGCAGTTACTGGTTCTCCTCCAGTCCTTCATGTGCAGAAGTCTCCACTGTCCCTGGCATTCAGGGGGCTCCTGATGGGAGGTCGGGTCACGGGGGCTGAGGGGGGCTTTCCAGGAGCTCCTGTCAGACCCACAGCTAAGGAACCTGGTGAGTGGGGCCTCAGGAGAGACCCTACAGCCCTTCTCCCATCTGCTCTCTGACAGGGACCCCCAGGACACACAGGACCACCAGGACCGGACGTAAGTGGGGTGTCTATGAATGTCTTTGGGGGCCAACCACTCTGGCCAAGGATCCCATGGTGATGGAAACCCATGGCAGCAACAGGGGACACATGATGGTGGGACATGTGACAACCACCAGGGAATATGTGACAGCCATGGGGGGACATGTGACAGCCACAAGGGGACACATGGGGGGCACATGATGGCTACCTGTCAATGACCACATCAGGTGCCCGTGCCCTGGAAGCAGGGGCCTATGGTCAGAACAGGGCACACCCTGGGAAATGAGAACCCCCTGCCCATCCCCAGCCTGGCTGTGGTCCCAGGGAAGGGTGACCCAGAGGGTCGGCCTCACTTCCAGTGTCCAGGGCAGCCCTGGCTGGATGACTGGCCAGTTAGCCCATCTTGTAAGTGTCCTTCCCTCCCCAGGAATGTGAGATTTTGGACATCATCATGAAAATGTGCTGTGAGTGTCTCCACCTTTGAATAACTATCTTAATTGGAAAGAGCATGTCCTGCCATCAGTGCCTGAGTGAGGGGGAGGGAAGGGGGGGCAGGCGTATGTCCCATCAGTGAGAACATCCCTGGGGGCTGGACCACTCTCAACCCCACCCCTGGCCTCCCTTCCCCTCCCCCTGAGAGGTGAGAGGCATCAGGGAGACCCAGGGAGGCGGGGGGCTAGTGGGAGGGTTCATAGGGCTCAGGATCTCGATGTCACTTAATCCCCTCTTTCTCCTCTCTCCCAGCTTGCTGTGGTGAGTGTCACTTTTTAACTCGTGTGGTTTTAGCTTTGGGATAGACTGAGCCCATGGGTGGGGGGGCTGTGCCAGCTCCTCGCGGTGCCTGGTGTCGAGCAGCTGCCGCCCCTGCCCTTGCCCCTGCCCCTGCCCCTGCCCCTGCAGAGTGCAAGTGTGGCCCCCTGGACATCCTCTTCGTGCTGGACAGCTCTGAGAGCATCGGGCTACAGAACTTCGAGATCGCCAAGGACTTCATCATCAAGGTCATCGACAGGCTGAGCCGGGACGAGCTGGTCAAGGTGTGCCCCTCCCTGGGCTCCACACTCTGGGGAAGGTGGTTCCCAGGAGGCAGGGGTCTTTCCTCACACCAGGCAGGAGAGGGGCCAGGTCCTGGGGGCCCAGGGAGATGGGGCATTGTGTGACTCAAAAGCCAAAACCCCAACCCACCGGCATGTGAGAGTCGCTGCCAGGTCTGGCCTGGGACAGATGGAGGGTAGAGGGACAGCCGGGGCACG
Source organism: Miniopterus natalensis (assembly GCF_054644295.1). Lineage (NCBI taxonomy): Eukaryota > Metazoa > Chordata > Mammalia > Chiroptera > Miniopteridae > Miniopterus > Miniopterus natalensis. The sequence goes on along the minus strand of NC_142086.1, from coordinate 82,919,518 downwards.
CCTGACCGCAGTGCCTGTTCCTGTGCAGTTCGAGCCCGGCCAGTCTCACGCGGGCGTGGTGCAGTACAGCCACAACCAGATGCAGGAGCACGTGGACTTGAGGGATTCCAACATCAGGAACGCCCAGGAACTCAAGGAGTGAGTGCAGTGTGCTAGGCCGGCTGTATGTGCAGCTCCAAGAGCCCACCTGGCCCTGCAGCAGGCCCAGGCCCAACCCCTGACCTCAGTGCTGACCCTGTGCCTGACCTGAGCCCTGGCCCGGTGCTGACAGTGCTGTGGTCCTGCAGAGCCATCAAGAAGCTGCAGTGGATGGCGGGCGGCACATTCACGGGCGAGGCCCTGCAGTACACCCGGGACCGGTTTCTGCAACCCACCCAGAACAACCGGATCGCCCTGGTCATCACAGACGGCCGCTCGGACACCCAGAGGGACACCACACCACTCAGTGTGCTCTGCGGCCCTGACATTCAGGTGGGGCCCCTTCCATGCCACAAGCTGCCACCTTCACACCTTGAAGTGTGGGGCACGGTCTCTGCTGGGGCCGGCTGATGCTGTCCCTCCCGACAGGTGGTCTCCGTGGGCATCAAGGACGTGTTTGGCTTCGTTGCGGGCTCTGACCAGCTCAATGTCATTTCCTGCCAAGGCCTAGCATCCCAGGGCAGGCCAGGCCTCTCACTGGTCAAAGAGAACTACGCAGAGCTGCTGGAGGACGCCTTCCTGAAGAACATCACCACCCAGATCTGCATAGGTGGGCATGGGGCAGGGCCCACCAGGCCCAGGGCCACTCCCACCAGGCTGTGCTGGAGGCTGCATCTCAGTGCAGGCAGCTGGCTGACAGCCAGAGAGCTGCCAGGGTTAGACTGGGGCCCTCTCCCCACCCAGTGGGCACAGGGACAGCATGTTACAGAGTGTCTGACCTGCAGACCTCTCTGAGCCTTGGTTTCCCCATTCTCAGAAGGTCGAGACTCTGCCTCACCCCTCCCTGGCGTGGTGTGAGGACCATGAAATAATGCCTAGGGACCATTCCATCACCTCAAAGATCCATCCTTAAATAAGGGGACACCCCTTCCTGACGGGGTGGAGTGGGCCAGGCAAGGGGCTGGGCTGGCATTCAGGAGCGCCACCTGCTTGCATGGCTACACCGCTCCTTCCATGGAGATGCGCTGGTGTCATCTCGTGGGGGGTTACAGATGGAACAGTGGGCCCTACAATCGCTGGTTCATGCCTCTGGGGTTTTTCTCTTACAGACAAGAAATGTCCAGATTATACCTGCCCAAGTGAGTACCTGGGGTGTGGACAGGGCACTGGTCGGGGGGCTCCCGGTGGGGAGGGCCTGGCAATAATGATAGTCCGATGGGGTCTGGCTCTCCCAGGCTCTGGTGGCTCTGGCCAGTCCCCCCGGGTTGTTGGGAGGCCATGCCATGTGCTAAGGATGCCCCCCCACCACCCGCAGTCACGTTCTCCTCCCCAACCGACATCACCATCCTGCTGGACGGCTCGGCCAGCGTGGGCAGCCACAACTTCGAGACCACCAAGCACTTCGCCAAGCGGCTGGCCGAGCGCTTCCTGACGGCCGGCCGGGCGGACCCGTCGCAGGACGTGCGGGTGGCAGTGGTGCAGTACAGCAGCACCGGGCAGCAGCAGCCGGAGCGCGCGGCCCTGCAGTTCCTGCAGAACTACACGGTGCTGGCCAGCACGGTGGACGGCATGGACTTCTTCAACGACGCCACCGACATCAACGACGCCCTCCGGTACGTGACCCGCTTCTACCGCGAGGCCTCGTCGGGCGCCGCCAGGAAGAGACTGCTGCTCTTCTCCGACGGCAACTCGCAGGGCGCCACGGCGGCGGCCATCGAGAAGGCGGTGCAGGAGGCCCAGCGGGCGGGCATCGAGGTCTTCGTGGTGGTGGTGGGCCACCAGGTGAACGAGCCGCACATCCGCGTCCTGGTCACAGGCAAGACAGCCGAGTACGACGTGGCCTTCGGCGAGCGCCACCTGTTCCGCGTGCCCAGCTACCAGGCCCTGTTGCGGGGTGTCTTCTACCAGACGGTGTCCAGGAAGGTGGCACAGGGCTAGCCGGCCTCCCCCAAACTGAAACAAAGGAAAATGTGACATAAATCTTCCTGACTGACCCGATTAGCTATATTTTTTTTAAAGGAAAAGCTTGAAAAGTTGAAAGTCGCCATTTGAGCAGGTGTCCACACCCCGGTCCTGGGACCCTGCCACCTCCCCGTGCACACCTGAACCCGTCTCACCACCCTAGGTAACATCCTCAACCTCGCGCAGGCTCCAGCTCCCAGCCCATCAGGAGCCCCGAAACCTCATTTCTCTGGGGTGTCAGTTGTGCACTGCTCCCAACTCCCCTCACTAACTCTACAGAACCCTTCACTTAACATCTCATTTACACATAAAATCAAAGTCCACTACTTCATTCATGTGAGATGATGGACATGTTTCCCTTTTGAGAAGCCAAAGTTGAGAGGATTTCTTAAACCCTTATGAGGGTCTCGTCACTCATCTCCCTGACCTTGATTCCCACAGCCTGGGCCCCAGAGCTCAGGGCAGCACACGAACATTGACCAGCATCTCCAGAGAACAGCAGGAAGTAGTGTCTCCTTGACCCTGTGTCCTTGCAAACCCCAAGAACAAAGGTGCTATCCTGTCAACCCCTGACCCATTTACCCAGAGAGGCCTGGGCGCCCGGGCCAACTGCCAGCACAAAGTGATGTGCCAAAGCTCTTTCCTCAAGGGAGTGATTGGTTCTGCATTTTATTGAAGACCCTCTTTGTTAGTTTTATTTTTTACTCCTTTCTGTGTTTTTCTCAACTGTGTCCCTGTCAGCAAATTTTCCAAATAAAAGTTTTCACTCTTCTCTTCGTGGTTGTCTTTCCGAGGAGTTAAAATCCCTACCATGTTTGCACTTGGTGCCAACAGGAGAACTTGAAGAAGATTAGAGCATCTGGTGGGATGCCCACCCCCGACTCAGTGCCAGCCAGGAGAGGTGCCTGTCTTTGCCAGACATGGTCCATTGACACCCGTCTTCTGGACCTGGAGAAAGACATCAGTTACATGAAGACCATTTGTAGATAGGGAGCTGCTGGGAGGGGCCCCGACACCCTGGGCTGCAGAATCACAAGCAGGTTTGGCCTCAGGAGTTTAGGAGAGCTGGCCACCAACAAGATAAAATCCCAAAAGGGGCATATGCTGGCACCAAAAAACACCCTGGGAGTTCTGGAGGGTGGTAGGGAACTGGGAGGCCCCAGGGGAAGACACCTGGGAGACTGGGCCCTGGATTCCAGGGAGACAGCAATGAGACGTGTCTGCCCCGTCATGGAGAGTGGCCTCTGCCTCCAGAAGAGTGGAGGCGTAGGGGGATGCTGAGTCCACTCACAGTCATGGGAGGAAATCGCAGCCATTAGAATACCAGCGCTCATCTCTCCCTGGCAGGGCTGTCGGGGGACAGGGGAGGATGTGGGTCCCAGCTGCACTCGGCCAGCAGATAAAGGAGGGCAGGAGTGCAGGACAGGATGCCCATGGACCATGGCAGCAAGGCCTCTACTTGGTGCTTGCCAGGAGGGAACCTAGTGAGAGTCCCTTGGGGGTGGCGGGGGCACTGATGTCTGAAGGGAGTAAGGAGATGCCCCTCACTCAAATGGCTTACAAAATGTGGCCATGAGAGCTGAGCTGCAAGAAAGCCATTGGTGGCACGAGGGACAACACTCGAAATGCTATGATTCCTGCAAAGAGCAGCACCCCACATAGAATTAGCTGGCGTCAGGCCTGTTCACCTGAGGGGTTCGCTCGGGCTCATTTCAGCCCCTGGATTCATGTCATATGCAGACCTGCCAGGAACCATACAGCTGCTAGCAGGTCAGCTTCCATCTGCTAGGCTCTCATTCATGCAGCCCACATAGGTGCCCGGGCCTGCCCTGCGAGACCCTAGCCTGAGTGGGTCCCCACAGAGCGGATCAGTTGCCCTGGGCTGGCTACTTCCCCCCTGCTCACAGCTGTGTAACCTTGAGCCAGTCACCTGCCGCTTCACCTCAGTTTTCTCAACTGCAAAATGGGTTCATAACACCTTAGCACCTTCCTGAGAAGGCTGTGGTAGGGCAGACATCAAACACCTCTCTGTTTCGAGCCAAGGCAGCTCGGCCCTCCTGGATGTGCCCACGGCCTGAAAAGGGTGGCTTAGGGGAGGGTGGCCTGGGCTTGGGCAGGTGAGGAGGGCACCTGTCTCTCCCCAGCTCACAGTGCACGGTCTCCCTTCAGGTGGGTCTAGGGTTTCTCCCTGCCCACCTGAGGGTGGCTACCCAGGGACCTCTTCCTGAAGGAAAGGAGAATCAGAAATAGGCGTTTCCCCTTTAAGAAGGAAGTGGGCCTTTAATCCATCCGTGACTCATCTCTAACCGGAATCATCTCTCTAACTGGAACCAGCTGGCTGAGAACCCAAGTCCAAAATCAGCGACACTCCTCCACGCTGTCCTTCTCAGCCCCTCGCCTCCCCACCCCAGCCAGGAAGAGATAAAGATCCCCTTCATTCTACAGAATTCGACTTTTAAAAAATATGTTATGAAGGAAACCTCGGGGCCATCATGTCTGAGTCCCTTCCAAGTTTATAAAAGCAGTATTTTAGATCATGGCACCCACTTTTTCCCATCCCAGAATTGCAGGGGGCAGTGCCCAGGCCTCTATCCCCAGCCCTGCCATCCCACTTAGGAGCCTAGGGGCTGCAGTTCCCTTCTCCCTGGAAGGGCATTCCTCAAAGGAAAAGGGACCTGTGGGGTCCCAGGGAGTGCTCAGGAAGGACCCCCAAATCCCACCTGCTCCCCATCAGGCCAGCCCCACCTGCTGATCCCAGAAGCTCCCAGGATCCATCCGCCAGTGCTGAGGACACGCAGGGTGTATTCAGCCCATCCTCGTAATCTATCCACGTGTGAGGGAGGAGTCAGAGCCCCTGGGACTGTTTGGTTAATGCCAACTTCTCCTTTAGCTTGGCACATATTGGTGCTGCTTATGCACTGCAAGTGGTGACATTGATTTCTCGTTCCACTTATTTATGCATTCACAGGTTGATTCTTGTATGTGCCCTGACCTGGGATCCAACCTGCAACCTTGGAGTAATAGGACGACACTCTAATCAACTAAGCACCGGGTCAGGGAGCACCCTCATTTATATGAGTCAAAAACCAGAAGCAACCTGACTGCACAGCAACAGGAGAGTGGACAGACAAACAGTGGCTCGCCCATGCCGTGAACTTGACTCTCGGCAAAAGTGAGCAGAGGTTGCAGGTGAGTTTCATGCACACCGTAATGCGTGAAAGAAACCAGCCGAGTGCATGATGTAGGATCCACTGCAGAAAGTGTGAGGACAGGGAAAGTAACCAGTAGTGGTGAGAATCAGGCAGCAGGTAGCTCTGCGGATGGGGATTGGCTGGGAGGGCTCAGGGACTTTCTGGATAATGGACATGTCTACCTTGATGGTGTGGAGGTTGCATGGGTGTGCATTTGTCAAAATTCTTAGGACTGTACCTATGAGATCTGTGCATTTCTTTGTACAGAAACTCCACTCCAAAAAAAAAAAAAAAAGGCAAAATTGTTGCCACAGGTTCTTCCGTCTATATCAGCTCCACAGGCTCTTGACCCTCTTTCTTGCTTCCTGTGATCATGTGTCCGCTCACCCCAGAACACCTCCCAGGGTAGGAAATTTCTGTGAGCATCCCTCCCTTTGGGCTTCTAAAGAGCAGCCACATGACCCTTTTCATGGGTAGAACATGGTATTTATTTACCTTGACCCTTCCCCCAGAGTACACACACTACCCACACCTTCCACGAGTGTGACTAGAATGGGATGTTACATTGTATGGCACAGGGATTTTGCAGAGTAATTAAGGTCCCTAATCAGTTGACTTTGGGATGATTCTCCTGGGTGGGTCAGACAGATTTCTCCTGCTGGTCTTCCTATGAGCTGCCCATGGAGGGGGCCAGACAGCAAGAACCTGAGGGTGACCAGCCCCACAATCTCAAGGAACTGAATCCTGCTAACAACCAGCGAGTCTGGAAGAGGCCCCAAGCCCCAGATGAGATGGGCCAGTAGCTTGGCTCCAGCCTGTGAGACCCTGAGGAGGACCCAATGGGGCTGTGCCTAGACCTCTGACCACAGGAACCAGGAGATGGTCTATTTGTATTGTTTTAAACTGTTCAATTTCTGATAATTTGTTATGCAGTTATGTTAGAAAACTGTCTTTACTTTTTATCCCCAGTTCTTGTAAACTCTCGTCGTATTTTAAGACTCCCCCCCTCCACATTCCTCACTCCTGGATCCAGGCCCATCAGCCCACGCTGGCTACACTCTTCTTTCTCTCAGGAGAAGTTGGGCAGCTTCTTTCCTTTGGGGTTGTGCAGTGGGCCATCCTCCTTCCCAAGGTCTCCCGTCATAGCTCTGAGACTACCATCCTCTGGGTGCAGCCCTGCTGCCAGGTTTCCCCAGCAGGGGCCACTCCCATCTCGGGTTTTAATGCCCTCCTGCTGATTCCCATCCTCCCATTGCAGTTTGGATCCTCTCCAATTTAGGGGGTGATCCTGGATTATCTGGGGGTAGGGGGTAGTGTCATCACAAGGGTCCTCATTAGAGGAAGGAGGTGTGACCATGGGAGAAGGGGAGAGAGTCAGAGAGACTGGAAGATGGGAGGCTCCTGGCTTTAAAAATGTAGGAAGGGGCCACAAGCCAAGGAATGCAGGGGGCTTCTAGAAGATGGAAGAGGCAGGAAACCGAGTCTTCCCTGGAGCCCCTGTAGGAACCAGCCCTACTGACCCATTTTGGACTTTTGACCTTCAGAACTAAATTTTATTATTCTAAACAAATAAATTTGTGTTGTTTTAGGCCACCAAGTTTGTGGTGTTTTGTTATAGCATCAACAGGCCACACACTTTCTCACTGAAGTACAGTGTATCTGTCAACCCTGCCCCCACCATGAAGCCAGGAGTTGGACACTCTTGAAACTCTTTGCCTGTTAAAGGTCCCGGGGAGGGGCAGAGGGGAGACTGTCAATGGGGGGAAAAGGGGGACATCTGTAGCACTTTCAGCAATAAGATAATTTTTTTTAATCTACCAGAGGGTCCAAAATTGAGCTTGGTCAATAAATAATAAATTGATATGTTTATGAGTTGATTTTGCTCCTCAAATCCCAAACATGGATTATATCACTTTGACTCCAAACACTCTGGATTCTTCAGAAAACACTCAGCCAAAAGAACATGAGGGACATGCCCTCAACCCAGCCTCGGCCCCACAGATGAGCTGAGAGGAGGCTCTGTGCCCACAGCCCAGCCTCAGCTCCGTGACAGGACAATCCCTCGGGAAAGCCTCCCTCATCCAGGGCTGGTCACCTACAACGTGTGCTTCATGAGTCTAAGACCTATCGATTGGGGGGCTCCCTAAGTTCATGTTCCACTAAGAGAGACAGAGGTCTCCACTTAACTACTGACACACCAGTGACTGGTTTCTGAGACATTACAGTCTGTGTCTGAGACCCCACACCTCTCCCCTTGCTCGGGACGCCACAGCCCTGTCCCCTGCCTGCAACCCCACAGGGGTGTGCTCCTCTGGGTCCGAGGAGAGGTGCACACAGATTTCCCTTTTCTCCTGGGGGCTGAGAGGAGCAGCTGCACCATCTCCCAGGCGCCTGTCCCGGTTTCCAGAGAAGCCGCTGGCTGACTCCGAGAGCATCTGGTTTATGTAGAAGGCTGAGCTCAAGTTTAGAACATAGAGAAAAAGGGCTCCTTATGAGAACAGGCCTCCTAGTAATTGCTATTTTATTGAGGGAATGCTTTTTCAGAATAAGATGCTTTTCAGGATGCTTTTCAGGATAAGAAAAGATGCAAAAGGGGTTGGGAGACTATGTCAGCTGCCTGTGACCCCAAACCCCTGCTCCTGCTAAGACCCAGCCCCTTACTCTCTCCACACGCACTTCTTCACTCTCAATTCTCAAGGATCAACTTAAAGGCCCCACTCCCTGCCACGATCCCTGCGTCTAAATTAGATCCTTTTTGTTCGTTTCATAATCATCATTTTGATTTTCATTCATGAACCATTTTGAACATACAAAAGAGTAGAGAGCAGTGCAGTGAATATCCCCTACCCATGTCCTAGGTGACCACTGTTAACCATTTGCCATACTTGCTTTCACGACTTTATGGCTGAAATATTTTAGAGTAAATTACAGATATTATGACGTTTCACACATAAATACTTCAGTGTTCGTCTAAAAAAATAAGGACTGCTTTCTACACAAGCACAACCCTGAATCAAGTTCAAATATAATAAACCAAGCTAAAAATAGCTCCTAAGCATCCTCCAATGCCCGGTCATATTTAACTTTCCACAATTTTCCAAAATTGGCTTTTAAAATCTGTTTCCCCCCCTAAACACTGGAGTTTAAAGCTTCTTTCCAGTCCTTTCTGTCCTACATCACACTAAGTCGGGGTGGGAACGGTAAAGCTAAGTGCTCTGAAAGTACTTGGAAAGATTTTTCCTTTGGGGGTTAGATTGTCAATAAGATGTGCAGTTGGGTTTACTTTTTCTCAGCTTGTTTTCAATATCAGGAATTTTTTCTTAGTAATTTACTTGTTCAAATATGTAAAATATTAACCTAGTTCAAAAGTCAAAGGTGAAAGGGTACCCTAGAGAGGCTGTGCTCCCCAGCCTATCCCTCCGCCCCACTCTGGTCATCTCCCTGCAGGCACACGTTTCCATTAGTTTCTCGTTCATTCTTTCAATATTTCTTTTGTCGACGTCGTTTCTATACAAAAGAGAGTGGGCTATGTTCACAGACCCTCACTCTACATTTTTACTGAACAGCGGAAGCTGGAGGTTACTCTCTCTCCCTCTTCATTCCTTGGAGCAATTGGGTTTTCCATCTGTGGATCTGCCATGGTTTCAAGCAACATCTCAAGAGTGACATTTGGGTGACTTCCAATCCTAAGGCTGCAAAGAAACCCCCATGCATGTGTCATTTCCTGCTCTTGCACACGTGTGCATCCCCAGGACAGATCAAGGGAAACGCATCTGTAACTTGGTTAGACCCAGCCAATTCCCTCCATAGGCCGTGCGGGTTTGCAGTGTGGCCAACAACGTCAACAGCCTCTCGGCACAGTCTCTGCACAGCCTCTCTCCGCACAGCCTTGCCAATAAAATTAGCTGTAAACCTCTGGGCTTTTGTCAACCTGATGGCTAAGAACCCGGGGTTTCAGTGCACTGATTTGCATTTCTCTCACTGCAACCTACGCTGAGCTATTCTTTAGGTGTTGAGGGCCATTGACATCCATTTTGCCTGAGGAAAGGCGTATTCGTGGCTCTTTTCCACTGTTCTGGTTTTAGTTTTTTCCTCTGTTTCTGGGAACTTTTCACATTAAGTAAATGAGCCTTTAGTGACAACTTGCAAGTGTTTGTTCTCAACTTATCATTGGTCTTTTGCTATTTTTTTTTTCTTGATCAGGGATGTTTTATACTTCAATATAGTTGAATTTCTTGATTATTTATTGATACTGAATTTTAAACGATATTTAGAAAATATTTCCCCATTCTTAGTTATAAAACAATTCACATGTTTTCTTCTCGTACTTACATGATTTCATGTTTTATATTTAGATCTCTGATCCATTTGACGTTTGTCCTATAGTGTGTAGTGTAACATATGGATCCAATTTTATTTTTCCAAATGACTATCCACATCACCCAATACCATTTATTAAAAACTCCATTTCCCCCCAACTTGAGATGTTGTCTTTATCTTACTTAAACTCCACATATGTATGTGGGCTTATTTTTGGATCTTCTAGTCTGTTCTGCAGGTCAGTCTATTTATAGACCAGAACCACACTTTTAATTATGGACACATTCTAGTACTTTTAACATCTGCTAGGGATAGCCCCATCCCCCCTGCCCTTGCTAATTTTTTCCAGCATTTTCCTGACTCTTCTTTTTTTATTTTTTCATATGCTCTTTAGAATCAATTTTTCTAGGCCCTGAAGGAGAGGAAGAACCCTTTGGTATTTTTAGTTATAAATTAAGGAGATTGACATTTTCATGATACTGAGTCTCCTTGTCTAAGCACATGCCTTGCATTTTTATTTGTCTGTCCACTTCAGTATCTTTCAAAAGCAAGCTTTCTTCATGTAAGTTGTGCATATTCATTTTTAATTCCTATTTTATCTATTTGTAGTATTGTTTGGTCATTGTTTGTGTGAGGACTGCTTATTTTTCTGTTTAATTTTATATCCTGCTACATTACTGAATTCTCTTCTGGAGTTGATTACCTTGATTTTACCAAAACTACAATCTCCATCAAGACACATTTAAAAAAATTGTCCATAAAAGATGAGGGAATAGATCTTTTGCATATATGGGGATGATCATATACCTTTATTTTTAGCTCCCTTCGAAGCCTGGTGATTTGAGGATGGGAGGTGGAGAGGAGCAGTTTTAATTATTCTACATGAAGGTTTCTCCTTGTGGAAAGTTATCTTTTCATCCAGGCCTTCAAGTGTTTTGGCCTAGTTATAAGTAATCGCTTAAGACTTACTTAATTTTCTCTACCTAATGGTCATTTCCTCCTCCTTTTAAGATTTTTGTTATGAGTATTTATTGTTTCACTTTTTATTCTGACTGGGGTTAGCTACTGATTTATCTATTTTGTCGGCTGTTTTCAAAGAACCAGGTTTTTATTTGTTAATTCTACTTTTTTTCTGTTTCCCAAGTTATTTTCTGACGTTGCCTTATTAGTGGCTTTCCGTTTACTCAGTTGTTCTTACTTTAAATTTTAGAGTTGACAATGAATTCATTTATTGTTTCTCTTTGATTTTTCTTAGTATAAATATGAGTGATAGGCTTATCTCTGAGCACTGCCAGAGCTATGCGCCCTAGACTCTGATATGTCTTCATTATCATCATTTCCTAGCAATTCTGAAATTGATTTGCATTTATCCTTTGACACAAAAGTTTTTAAGCAAAGTTTTAAAATATACAGGCAAAAGGACATTTACATTTTTTTGTTTTGATTTCTAGTATTATCATGTTGTTCCTAAGGAACTGCTTCAAATTAAAAGAGATTAACTAAAGACAAGACAACTAAATGCAACAGGTGATCCAGGATTGGAACCTTTCCCGGGGGCAGGGGAGGGGGCACTAAACAGCATTATAAACAACATTATAGAGTCATCAGACTTTGAATATGGTCTGTGGATTACGTGATGGCATCGTATCAATGGCAAATTTCCTAACTGTGATTGTTGCTCTGTGGTTATGTAAGAGAATGTTCTTGGTCTTAGGAGATACACACAGAAGTATTTAGGGGTAAAAATAATGGCAATTATACTCAGTGATGAAATTAGCTTTTGTTTAGAAGTGTTAGTAAGCAACTTTTCCAAATATACTAATGGCCAAGCAATTAAAATATTTTCAACGAAGTTTCCATTTGCAATAAATTTACTAATGCTGCTTCATTAAGCAAGAAAAATAGGACATGTAAAGGAAAATCCTAACAAACATATAACTAACATATTTCAGTGTGTATTTTTATAGCAGCTCCATTTCTATTGTTTTCTGAATATTCGGAGCAACCAGAAATGTTCCAAATGAAGGAGGAATCCACAGAGCCAGCCTCACACAAACTGAGGACTAAGTTTCTCTTGGGGAAAAATGATAGATGTTGCTAAATTGCCCCCCACCCCCATGACCACTTCTCCACACATTCATCAGCTATGAACATTTGTATACAAGTCCTTATGTAGACATACACTTTAGTTTCTCATGGGTAAATACCTAGGACTGGACTGGCTGGGTCACATGGTAGATTTGGTTAACTTTCTAAGAAACAGACAAACTGTTTCCCAAGTGGTTATGTCATTTTACACTCGCACCACAGTGTGTGAGTTCCAGTTGCTTTAAATCCTCACCACATTTGGTATAATCAGTCTTTTACATTGTAGACATGAGCACAGGCTCAAAAGATGACCACTTGGACCCAGATTTTTGGTTGTTGGTGCCTCCATTTGCTCATCTCTGGTGTGGGAGCACTAACAGCACCCACAGGAGACTGCTGTCCTAAGGGTTAGAGTGATCATTTTTTTAATATATATATCTTTATTGATTTCAGAGAGAGAAAAGGAGAGGGAGAGAGAGAGAGAGAAACATCAATGATGAGAGAGTCATTGATCGGCTGCCGCCTGCACCCACGCCCCCCCCCCACTGGGGACTGAGCCCACAGCCAGGTCATGTGCCCTGACCAGGAATTGAACCCCAATTGCCTGGATCCTAGGTCAACGCTCAACCACTGAGCCACGCCCAGCCAGGGCTCGAGTGATCTTTGTAAAGCACCAAGACAGTGCCCCGGGCATGGTAAATACAATGGGAAGTGTTTAAATAAAATCTGTAAACCCACTAAAAGCGCCCCTCCCACTTGCACTGCGAAAGCGCTCGATGCAAATAGGCCCCGGCTGCCCACCATCCTGCCTTTTGCAAGACATTGTTCCTAGGTTAGCTTTCCCACTACTTTTGCCTTCGTGTTGCTTTTCTGTGGGTTCTGTCCCTGTGTTCTGCAGATTTGTTCATCTTTTGCCAGTTGGATTTAATGAGGTTTCCTCTCAGGCGTGCGTTTGATCTCCACTTCTCCCAGATGGTCCCCAAATGTGGCAGGAGAGGCTGTCAGGCAGCTGCAGGAGAGCTGTTCAGACTTCCTGCTGCGGCAGAGCACATGCAGGGTGGCTGGGCTGAGGGCCGCAAGGTCTGAACTGCTCCAGGAGGCAGAGGGTGCAATTTAAGCCTGAAGTTCCAGACACACAATGGACTCTCCATGTGTCAGGCTACACCCCACTAACTGGAGAAGCAGAGATGACCAGGTAGACCCAAAGCACAAGCTGGGCAGAGAACTGGAGTGATCACATGGACTCCATGGGCTTCCACCTCTTCCAGGTGGCCCTCAGTCCCAACCTGGTCAAGCCTTCAGAGCAGAGGTCCTCAGCTCGCTTCACATTCACACAATGGCAAGGGGTGGAGGGGGCTCTTAAACTCTCTGATGCCAGGCCCAGGCCAGCCTAAGTGACTCCCACCTCTGGACTGGAGCCAGGGTGATTTTAATGAGCAGCCACTGACTTGGAGGAAAAGAGGCCCAGCATTCCTTACATGCTCTGGGAGCTTCGGAAACCAAATAAAACATTTTGTCCAAATGCCACTTGGAGGAAGATAAGAGCTGCTCACTCTGGCTGCACCAGAGCATTACTTTGGTGAGGCAGGGTGGTAGAAATACTTACAATGTGACCTCTGTCCTGATATTGCAGGAGATGGAAGTCTTTGGTTGTCACCCTGGGCAGAAGGCACTTTACATGGGAGCACAGAAACCCGGCGGACAGGGCCCAAGGAAAAAGGTCTTTCTGCTGTTGCTGATGGCGCCCCCCTGCACAGAGCCTGAAGCTGGATGCCTGCCCACCACGGCCCTGGGGTGCATGCGGGAGGCAACCTATCGATGTTTCACTCTCACATCGATCTCTCTCCTTCTCCCTTCTTCTCTCTCTAAAATCAATAAAAGCATGTCCTCGGGTGAGGATTGAAAAAAGGAGAGCAAGTGCAAGTTATTTTTTGTCGTTGTTCACCTTCACCTGAGAATATTTTTTTCCATTGTTTTTTTTAGAGAGAGTGAAAAAGAGGAAGGGAGAGAGAGAGAGAGAGAAACATGGATGTGAGAGAGACACATTGATCGGCTGCCTCCCACATGTGCCCCAACCTGGGCCAGGGGTCAAACCTGCAACCCTTTAGTGTGCGGGCTGACCCTCTAACCACTGATCCACAGTGGCCACGAGAATAGCAGAAATCCAAAAATGTGGGAAATGCCAAATGTTGGTGAGGATATAAAACAATTGCTGGAATATCAGTGGTTCTATTACTTGGTAAAACTAGCAGTTTTTACTAAAACTATATGTACACCTCCCTAAGGTACAATTCCACCCTAGGTAAAATTAGAAATATTAGTGTATATGCTACAAAAGACACACATACATGGACAATCATGTTGGCTTTGTTCTTAAAAAAACAAAAGCTGAAAGCTACTCAGTAGTCCATCAGCTGAATAATGAATAAATAAACTGTGCTATAATTCATCGATGGAATATTATACAGCACTAAGAAACAAGAGAGACACATGACAATATGATGTTTCTCATAGACATTATTTGAGCAAAAGAGGGAAAGCTAATCCATTACACTAGATGGTAGTATGGACTGAAAGGACGAACTGGAGTCTAGAAGAACCACAAAGGCAAGAATAGAGCCTTTGACTGGAGCAATTTTCCTCCTCCCCCACTCCAGTTTTGCCATGAAAATGGCAATGGAGGAAGGACTGCTAAGCAGAAAAATCACCAAGTCCCATATTTTCTTTTGGTTAATAGATTCTATGTCCCTGCCTAAGTGGAAATGGCAATCAACCTGTTCTTAGCCTGTACACGGACAAGATCCAAAAGACTATATAGCTCAGGATCTGAGGTTGGCTAATCACAGGTTCACTCAGCCTGAGAAAAGTGGCAACTACTCTGGTTCAACTAGACACTAGGATAAAGCTGAGGGATTAGCTCCTCACCTTTACTGTATTCAGAGGAAAGGGACTGCAATCTCTAAGGAACAAACAGGACAAAACAATAATTCATCAGTCTTTATTATTCTTTTATATACAACGTGCAAAATACAATAAAAAACAGTTATAAAATATGCAAATAAGCTGTAAAGTGTGACCTGTACTTAAGAGAAAATACATTCTATTTATTCTTTGATGAGGTTGATAATAAGGCAAGGATGCTGTTTTTTACCACTTCTGTTCAACATTGTACTGGAGTTCCTGGCTAAGTTCAATGAGACAAAAATAAAGAAATAAAATTATAAATATAGGAAAGGAAGATATAAACCTGTCTTTGTTGGTAAAGGATGTGATTGTGAGTGTAGAAAATCCTAAGATAAACAACAAAATTTACAAGAATTAATAAGTGAATTAAGTAAAGTCATGGGATACAAAGTCAATATATAATAATTAAATAAATTGTTATACTCTAGAAACAAACAATAGGAAAATGAATCATTTAATGAAAAATACCATTAATAACACCAAAATTAAAAATACTTAGGTCTGGCCGGGCATGGCGCAGGGGTTGAGCATTGAACCTGGGATCTAGGCAACTGGGGTTTGATTCCGGGTCAGGGCACATGCCCAGGTTGCAGGCTCAATCAATGACTCTCTCATCACTGATGTTTTTATCCCTCTCTCTCCCTCCCCTTTTCTCTCTCTGAAATCAATAAAGATATATTTTTTAAAAAAATACTTAGGATTAAAGTTAATGAAAGATGTGCAAAACCTAATCACAGAAAACTACAAAACATTATTGAGAAAATTTCAAGAAAACCTAAATAAATAAAAATATATACCATGTTCATGGATTGCACAGGTCAATACTGTTAAGATGCCAATTGACATATAGAGTCAATAAAAATCCCAACAGACTTTTTAAAAATAAAAACAAGTTGATTCTAAAGTTTACACAAAAATACCAAAGGACCAAAAATTTTTGGTAAAGAACAACAGAATCAGAACACTTACACTACTTACCAGATTTCAAGATTTAATAAAGCTCTAATAGTTATGATAGTGTGGTATTTATATAAAGACAGATAAGTAGATCAATGGAACAGAATAGTCCAAAAATAGACCAGTAGTCTATACAGTTAATTTATTTTCAGTCAAGCCACTAAAGCAACTCAATGGGGGATGAGTCTTTTCAAAACATTGTACTTGAACAACTGGTTAAACATAAGAAACAAATGTGAATCATGATTTCTATCTCACACTACACATAAAAATTAATTCATAATGTATCAAAAGCCTAACTGTAAAATCTAACTTTGTAAAGCTTCTAAAAGAAAATATGGAGAATATCTTTGTAACCTTTGGACTGATAGGGCACACAGAAAGCACTAACCATGAAAGAAAATAATTGATAAGTTTAACTTTATGAAGATTGGAAATTTTACATATCAAAACCCAAAATTTTAAAAAAATAGGCAAGCTACAGGATGGGGTAAAATATTTACAATAATATATTTTAAAAATGAGTTTTATTAATAATATCTAAAGAACCTCTACACTCAGTAATACAAAGATAACCTGATTGAAAGTGGACAAAAGCTTTGAAGAATTATTTCTAAACAAAAGATAGATAAGTACAAAGATATCCAATAATCACAAGAATAGGTAAACAACATCCTTTGTCATCAGAGATATGCCATTTAAAACCACAATCTGACACCACTTCATACTAACTATAAGGCTAAAATTCAGAAGGCTGACACCTAATGTTGGTGAGCACATGAGGAGTTGGTCATGCATGGATCAACCATAATACCATTAAATAAACAAGGTTTGTGATAATAATAATAAAAAAAATCTGTGTCCTTAGGTTCCCTCCTAAGATATTTCTGGTTCACACTATTGTTTTCTCTCCTGTTGTAAACTTGCAAATATAAAGTGTTTGGCATGTAGCCTCCTGGCCAGATGTGACCCCAGGGAGGTTATCATAGAGCTCAGGGGACATTCTCAAAACATGACCCAGGATCTGGCATCTTCTATAAAACAGCTTTCATTTTAGGGGAATCTATCTGGCCTGCCAAATTTTTCATAAGAAGAGGCTTTATCTCTTCCTTTGTTTGAGCCACATGCTTTCTTCATCTGTGCTGGCACTAACCTCAGGTGGGTCACAGAACCAGCATTACAAAGAACTGGCTAGACCAATAGGGCACTGGAAACACATACATGAAAAGGGTTAAGTCATTGTACTTTAAATGAACTTGTCTTTTCAGAGCCCTTCAATGCACAGGCTTTGTCCCGAAGAAAATTGATTTAAAATGTTTTTTAAATCCACTTGGGAATTGCCCTGTTAAGTAATTATGAAGCATTATTCATAGCAGCAACCTAAATCCACTTGAAGACCTGCCATTCACCCTAGTGCTGGAGGAAACTAGCCAACCTCCACCGAAAGCACGCCAAATACTAAAACTTTACCCCTCTTCTTCAGCACTTGCTCAGAGACTTCTGAGGAACATTACTGGGAGGCTCTGGAATGAACTCACAGAGTAAGCCAGGAACTGAGGGTCTGGCTTTCTTCCTTCATAAATCTCCTCCATTCTCAGACAAATAAAGATGTGGTAGCCAAAAACAGCACCATCCACCTGGTGTTGCAAACAGAAGCTTGACACATTTCCTACCCAGAAGTGCCCTCAAGTCTGCAAATGTTCGTGGGGACAAGGGAGGAACAAATCTCTCTCCTCCTATCTGTAGTCCCTTCCCCCTCTTGCACAATGTGGTGCCCAGGTGGCTCTAAGGTTAGTTGCTTATAGTTTCCCATCACTCACCTCAAAAACCTGTCCAGTAGGCTTGTACTGAGCACCTACCAAACATCACCATATGTCCTATAAGGAAGACAGTGATCCCTCAATTTACAAATGAGAAGAGTGAGCTTCTGAGATAACAATTTTTTCAAAACCACACAACTATCAGTGGCAATTTAGATTCCAACCCAAATCTGCCCAGTTCCAAAGTCTATTCTCTCTCAAATGGGCATGCATACATGCTCCATAACACTTTAGTGTCAATAAGGTTAAGAAAATGGAAGATAGTATCCCTGCCCTCAATGAAGGTACATCCAATTAAAGAAAGAACATCATCATGTAAGTGAGCTCCCTGGTTGCCCCTGAAGCAGAGAGCGGACCACACTCACATGGGAAGAACACAGGACTGTGGAAAAGCACTTACTGGGGAATCCAGAGGCCTGGGTTCTCATTTTGGCTCTGGTGCCAACCTTCTGTGATGTCTCAAGGAACTCGCTTCTTTCTTTGCCTCAGATATAAATAAAGCAGAGTCCAAATTTCAAGCAGAGAAAATAATATCTATCCCCAGACACCTAATATAACTACTGAACCTCAGGGATAAAGACAGAATAACTACAAAGGAACAGACTAACAGCAGACTTCTCACCAAGATTAATAGAATCAAGAAAATAATGGAGAAACAGCTCCAACTAGCAATCTAGAATTTTATACCCAGCTAAGTTTTTATTCAAGAGTGAGGGTATGACAAAAGCAAGTGAGTGTAGAGACATAACTAAAAAATGAACTGTTAAGTTTTCAAGTAGAATTTAGAGAAAATATAGAGGGCTTAGGATAATCTTTCCAGGCAGCAAAGAGCTCTGAAAGCAAGAAAGGAACTTGAGAGAAAAGATAAAACCCAGGACCCTACAGGGAAACCATGGCCTCTGAGGAAGGATGATACCAAGGATATGACTGCAAAATGCCTAGTTAGGATTTTGGTGGCTGGAAGTTGAGTGTTGCTATATTAAAAACTAAATGTTTGTTAACTTGGGAGTAGATAACAGATAGGAACCTGATGGGCATTGAGAAGACTATTGGTTAGGGTTTAAAGAAAGGGAACTGTTGCTATATAGCATAGAAAATTTGGCAACACTCACTTGTAGTAACCTGGAAAATAGGAAACATTACTAATAAACTTGATGGTCTAGCTAAGGAGATTTCTGGGCAGGGAGTTGTTGAAAGTTCTACCTCGGTTCTTCCAGCTGCCAAAAATAAAATGCAACAGGAAAGAGATGACCTGAAAACAAACTTTTCATTTTTCAAGTAAAATTTAAAGAAATTATAGGAAAGTCTTTCCTGCAAGAAAATCACTCAACCCAAAACAGATCTTAAGAGTAAAGATCAAATCCAGGTCACAGTTCAGAAACTGGCCTCAGAGTAAAGATGAAACCAAGGGTGTGACTGTAAAATGCCTAGTTAAGGCCTCAGAAATATTTAAAGCAGTGTCTTGCCTGGCCGGCTTTGTTCAGTGGTTGAGCATCGACCTATGAACCAGGAGGTCATGGTTCAATTCTGGATCAGAGCACATGCCCGGGTTTTGGGCTTGATCCCCAGTAAGCAGCGTGCAGGAGGCAGCTGATCAATGATTCTCTCTCATCATTGATGTTTCTCTCTCTCTCTCCCTCTCCTGTCCTCTCTCTGATATCAGTAAAAACATATTTTAAAATATATATAAAATAAAGCAGTGTCTCAAAGACCATTTCAAATAAACAAACAGCTTTCTAAGGATCTTAACAGATGTCCCTTCCAGACCTTCAATGTTACCAGTGGGGATCCTAAGAATTTTAAGGACACTTGTCCCACAACAACCTCATGTTGGGGGGTTGGCCAAGGTACAGGTGGATCTGCTTTTAGATGCGGCTTTTTCTGATGCAGTTTATACAAATTGAGCCCCACAATGTTTTCAAGAGAGTGTATCATCTTGGCCTAAAAGGGACAGAATACAAAGTTAGAAGAGGTCTTAGGCTCCTGAACTTCTACAGAAAGGAAGCAGGCCAAGAATACTCAGCCACAGGTATTGGCTATTTCTTATGAAAGATGAAAGATAACTCAGGGCCAACAAGAGCACAGGGAACAGAGCTTAGAGAGTAGCCTTTCACAAGAAATGAGTGGATCCCTGACTAGGGGCCTGGTGCTGACTTCAGACTTGCTATGAACCAGTGATTGCTGTGTGCCTTCCACTTCATTCCTGTTTGAACAGGAGTGTTCACTGATCCTGTCTTTGTCCACCATTGTATGCTGAGTGTGCAGGGTGATGACAATTTGTCTGCTTTTCCCATAAATCTTAAGAGGAACTTTTTCCAAAGACCCAAACCTCAGGAGTGTTATTCATACCTAGACCTGATTAGCGAAAAAGACCCTTGACTTTGAGCATATGCCTGAAACCACAATAGTATGGAGCTATTTGGGGAAGTCTTGGGAGGAAATGAATATATGTTACTTATGGGAGGAATGTAAATAACTCTTATTTAGAGAGAGATCATAACAGTTTTAAAACATAGGTGCAAATTCTTTGACACTTCTTCCATCGGAGGCGGC
The DNA here is from genome assembly GCF_054644295.1 of Miniopterus natalensis. NCBI lineage: Eukaryota > Metazoa > Chordata > Mammalia > Chiroptera > Miniopteridae > Miniopterus > Miniopterus natalensis. Next base: position 82,899,525 of record NC_142086.1, on the reverse strand, counting down.
AGTCTATGACCCATTCTTCCACATCTGAGTGAGCCTGTGATTCCTTCTACTGATAGAGTAAAACGGGAAGGCACCCTTGGAGGTTGGACTTTTATAAAAGGCTATACAGTTTCTTCCTTAGAGCAAATGCTGGCTCTGGGGGCTCAGATCACCGTGTGAGAACTCCATCTTGAAGCTGCCATTTTGTGAGGAAGCTCAAACCACACAGAGAGGCCACACACAGGTACCCTAGTCAACATTTCCAGCTGACCCCATCCTTTGAATCACCCCACCCGATACCAGCCATGTGAGTGAAAAAGCTTTCAGGTTATTCCAGCCCTCAGCACTTTGAGTCTTTCCACCAAAGACCTCCAGGCATCATGGATCAGAAACAAGTCATTTCTGCTGCACTCTCTCAGAATTCTCGGCCTACTGATTCTGACAAGTTATTACAATAGCTGTTTATACTACCGCATTTCATCATGGTTTGTTAAGCAACAATGGAATATCAGAACAAAAATTAAGAAAACTTACTATCTAAAGGTCCTTACTAAAGGGAAGATTGTACTTCAATCAAAAGGAAACAAACTTTGAAGAAATGGCATGAATTCTAAGAAAAATGGTTAAATTGTGCTAAGTTTGATGTTAACTAGAAATTTCGATAAATATCTTCCCTCAGGTTAAGAGTTCTACTTGCTAATATTTTATGTTTTGAGTGAGTATTGGATTTTATTAAATGCTGTTTTGCACCTATTATCATGATTGTGTAAATTTCTTTATCCTTGTGGTATAGTGAGTCAGCATGTTTAATAGTGCTGAATGGGATCATTATTGCATCTTTTAGGGACCAGTGACTTTCAGAATTGGCGAAGGACACACCACGGTTTGATCGCATTTACATGTTTTATTTCTTAAAGAAAGCAAACAGGACAAAATGCCAACATGTATTAACCCTACATAATGGTTCCGTGAATGTAACAACATTGGTTCTGTATCATTTTTCTTTGACATATTCCACCATTTTTTAAATGTAAAGAATGAAGAGCAGTTTGGATTTTACAGAAAACCAGATCATTTGAAAGAAAAGTTCAGGAAATTTTCTTAAGATCCTAAAGAGAATATGAAGTGAAAAATATGAGAGAAAAAATATGATGTATAGAGAACAGATCCCAAATAGCCTATATAAAAGATCCTTACCTCACACCATACATAAAAGTACACACACAGACAGGAGGACAGTTAGAGATTGGTTTCAACTAGTAGAGAAATAAATAAAAATAGAAACTCAAGAACAGGGAAGACGCAATAGAAAGAAACAGTGGTGAGAAGTCAAAACTTAGTGAAAGTGATGAGCTGGGTTTAATTAACTGCTGTTTACTTGGGTATAAAATTTAATTCAAGTGAATTTTTAAAATAAATTATATATTTAACCTTTAAGTTTATTTGATTATTAGTAAAAATTGTACATATAAACTCTCAGGTCTTTCAACAAAAAACTAGGAGAACTGGGGTATAACATGACACAAGATTTCCTATTTCACAGAGGAGCTCAGAGCTCGAAGTATCTGTCGGTCACTTTCTTTGCCCTCTCCATATTCTTTGGGCTTTTTCCCATGACCTTTGGCATCTACTCATGGAGTAGCATACAGTTCACACCAAGAAAAGGAACAGTCACTGTGTTACAGTCCTTGGGTTCTAGAGCCTGTGCACCCCTCTGTGGTGGCCAGGTCTGTTTCCCTTCCTGTTACATCTGGTGACTCACACAAGTTGCCTTGGGCACCAACTTCTTAGAGACCTGAGTTGGGGTTTGGAGAGGTGAGATTTGACTCTGCACACAATCCAGGGAAGATGGTGGCCCAAAGAAAGGAAACATATTTAAGTAGTGGAGGAGAAATCCAGCCTCCTCAAAGAAAGCACACGGGGAGGGGCAGTTTTATGGGAAAGCAAGCAGGCTAGAAGCCCATGTCCCAGAAGGAAGTGACCCGTGGCCCAAGGCCTCAGCAGCCACAGCTTCTGTCTGCAGTCCCCAGTTTCTCCAGAGAAAGGAGAACCAAGAGAAGATCCCATCTTTGTCTCCGAACTTCTTCAGTCTGGAAGGGAATTTGTTGTCCCCTCCCTTTAACATGGAGCTTCGGGGACCATGAATTCTCTCCAGCTCCTGCCAGAACTATTTCCAAATATCTGGCTGGGGCCAGGGAGGCCCTGATGGCCATGGTGATTGGCCCTGGGTATGTGTCTTCAGTATCCTCTGCCCTCAAAAAACTCCAGGATCTTCCCCCTGTCCTTGCACCCCCTTGGCTGAAGTGGTCTCCAAGAGCAAACGAGTTTGAGAGATGTGGTCCTCCCTGGATGGCAGAAATCCTCCTCTCCAAAGCACAGAGGGCTCTGCTCAGGTGCCAGACCTGCCCAGGTGCCCCTCCCAGAGCAGAGTTTTGCCCCAAGAGTAGAAAGTCCCCCACTTCCTTTTACGGGAAAGCAGGGATCCAGCCTCTGCCCAGGCAGGCTGGATGGCTCAGCCCTGAGCTTTACCCTAAGCACAGGGTCCCGGAGTGGGGTGGGAGGGAGGCACTGTGGGGTGGGAGCCTGGAGTGTGGGAACCCACGGCTGCATTGCACCATACACCATGAGCACCTGAGGGGCCAGTCCCGAGTGGGATTATCCAGCCCCTCTTCTGAGTCTTGGCATGGCCTGCTCTGCTCTCTCCGGGGAAAATCAGAGTAGAGTAAAAGTTGGGCCCTGGCCAGCCAGTGGGCTCACGTCCCCCTGTGAGGATGGGGCAGGGATATCCCTGTCCAGACACCATCTGCTGTTGAGAAGGGGTAGTCACCTGTGCCCATTCTCCCTAGGGTTCCCACTGTGAGGGTCTTGGTTTGTGGAGGGGGGCTTTCTGCTTGATGGAGAAGAGAGACTCCATGAAACAGAAAACAGTGGAACGTCTGCAAACCCCGAGCAAAGTCCTGCCCTTGCTCCTTACTGTTGGTACCGTGGAGGTGGGTCATCTTCCATGGGCTGGGAGTTTGGGGCCTGCATGGGTCAGAGGGGCTGGGAAACAAACATCCCACAAACAGCAGAGGCTGAAAATGGCATGTTTAGCTTTTGTTTCTTACTTGCTCATCTGACCTCAGGGGACGTGCTGAGTCAGGCTCAGGAAGACCCTGGGGTTCTCAAGTCTGCTGGGTGCCCTGGCAGAGTGACACAGCTAATGACTGGAGCGGGTTTAGGGCTCACATGGCAACAATGGCCAGATAGCACAGACGAGGGGTGTGTTCGCTGTGGGAGCTGTCTCCTGCTGCTGATGGATCCAGAAGTGACCATGGTCCAGGCATGGGGCCAGGGGGGGCATGGGGGGCAAGGAGGATGTCCCTGCTGTGAGATGGTCTCCCCCCACACACACACCCCGCCTGTCATTCCCTCACTGCCCAGATGGAGGACAAGGCCTGGGCCTGGACATTGCCTTCCCCCAGCACAGGGCCTCTCTGCTCAGGAGCTCATCTTAGGAGTCACCGCCCTTCCCAGCAACTGTCACTTGACACTAAACAAACACTCGGAGTAGAACGCATCTGGACAAAGATTTCTTCTGAACCAGAAGGAAATGAGGCCTCTGAGGGGAGGCGTGGGAGGCATGGGCTGCTGGAGGGGCTCCTATGCCCACCAGCTCCTCTGTGCCCCTGCAGCTGTGTGTCCAGGGTCCCCAAGCCCCTACCCCACCCCAAAGATCAGTGACATGAGGGTCCTCAGGAGTTGGCCCCCAACCCCCAGACAGCATGCAGCCAGGATTTGCTGGAGCAGCACTGTCTTCAATGAGAGAGGTATGCCCTCCCTTCTCCCATCCACACAGGGTTCCATCAGCCATCCCCCTGGTGGGGGAGCTCATGATTCCCCAAACAACAAGGGTTAGGTCCAGGGGCTAGGCAGGGCCCGGGACAGAGGGGAGCAGAGCCCAGAACGCTAGCAGGGGTTCATAGGACCTGACATGGGAGCAAGTGAACAGTCCTGACACCTGGCTTGGCAGCCATGGGGGTAATAGTAACAACATAGTCGACAGAGGTATAGAAGCCACACAAAAACCCCCAGCTTGGGTTCTGAGCCCTCCACATGCACCCTCGAAACAGCCCGATTGTGGAGGGGGGTGTCGTGGAAGAGGAGGGATGCAGTCACCATCCCCTCCTTATAGACAGGGAACCAAGGCAGCACCCCTAAGTGTGGGACCTCCCAGGGGCTGCAGTGCCCCACCAGAGCAGGACTGGGACTTGGCTGACAGACAAGGCCTTCCTCCCACTGGCCGTGCACATCAGGGGAGGGGACCCGCAGTCGGAACCCTGCATTCTTCTCCCACCCACAGCTGTGGTGATCCTCAGGCATCTCCAGAGACTGCATTTACTGTATTGCATGACCAGGCAGGGATTCCCAGTTCCCTGTGGACCCAGATGATCCCACACGGGGCCACTTCCTCTCTCCATCTCTTTGCCTCAGTGGTTCTCTCTGTCCAGTCTCTCTGTCTTACAGGCCCGCCCTCAAGGATGCACACGCACATGCACTCACACACACCCCGTGTGCACGGTTGCAACAGGTGAGCGACCTGCCAAGGCATCCCCAGCCCTACATTGCGCTCTCCACCCCCATCTCCCCACTGAGCCCAGGAAGAAGTACACATTGGGGCTGGCCAGTGCCCCTGGGGGGTGACCCAGGTCCCTGGGAGGACACAGCTCTCTCCAAGGGGTGCCAAGAGGAGCCTCAGGCCAGCTGCTGCTGCTACTGGGACCTTGTAAATATTTAGTTTCTCAGTCTCTTGCAGGTGAATGGTGATCCTTTCCAAGCCCTGATGCTGGGAAGTGAGCATGGACACGGCACAGTTGGGCCTTTTCCCATGACTAATACTACTTGGTGGGTTGTTGTTTTTTCTGTTTTGATAACATTTTAATCTTCCCAGTTTCTGAGAAATGAAGATAAAAAGCCCTGTGGCCTCTAGCTAGAGCTGTCAGGAATGTAAAATGCGCTTCTTCCATGTCCCCACCCACAGCACAGAGGCCCTGTCCCCTAACCACAGAGCCCCGGGAGGCACCAGTACCTGCTCTGGGGCCAGCCACTCAGCCCTGCTTCCCACGGACATCTGTCCTGTTCTTTGCAGACTGAAGCCAGTAGGGCTTAGGAAGGCTGCCCTCTTCCCCTGGTGGCCTATCCTTGCACAGTGCTCATGTCATTCTTTATTTTTATTTTTTTAAACAACAATATGTATTTATTGAAACAAAGAGGTTTATATTATATATATAAAGAGTTTTATATATCATTTTATGTTGCTCCCTGGGGGGAAAGCAGGTTACAAACAGAGGATCCCATTTTTAAAAGAAATCTATGGCTGGGTAGATGTGTGCATGCAGGTATTGCAGAAAGGTACACACAGGAACATTAGAAGTGGTATGATGGGGTGGTGTGGTGGGTAGGCTATGGGTGATATAGAATTTATTTTTTATACTTTTTTGTAGACTTTTCTACATTTTCGCAGGAGACATACGTAACCTTCCTTTTCCTCCTTTCTTTTTTTTTTAAACAGGAGTTCAGTAATTTGTTTGAGATATAATTCACAACTGTAAAATTCACCATGTTAAAGTGTATGCTTCAATGGTTTTTAGTGTCTGTGCAGAGCACCACTATCGAATGTCATAATGTATTCACCACTCCAAAAAGAAGCCCCACGTCTGTCAGCGGTCACGCCTCGTTCTCCCTCCCCCAGTCCCTGCAACTATTCATCTACTTTATTTCTCTGTGGATTTGCCTGTTCTGGATATTTCGTGTACATGGAATCACACAATATGCGGTCTTTTGTGTCCGGCTTCATTCACTCAGTATAATGTTTTCACAGCTCATTCTTGCTGTGGCGTGAATCAGTACTTCCTCCCTTTTTATGGCTGAATAGTATTCCATTGTGTGGATATACCACCTTCTGTTTATTCATCAAATAACAGACATTTCGGTTGTTTCCATTTGAGGATATTATAAGTAATGCTGCTATAAACATTTGTGTACAAGTTTTTGTGTGTACATTGTTTTAAATTCTCTTGGGTAGATACCCAGGAGTGGAATTGCTCAGTCATTTGGCAACTCCATGTTTAACTCTGAAGAACTGCCAAACTGTTCTCCAAAGTGGCTGCACCCTTTCTCACAATGTGTGAAGCTTCTCATTGTTCTACATCCTCTCCAACACTTAATAATATGCATGTCTTTTCTCCTAGCCATCTCGGCAGGTATGAGGTGGTCTCATCGTGGTTTTGATTAACACTGCCCTAATGACTAACAATGTTGAGTATTTTTTCATGCATTTATTAGCCATTGTATGTTTAATTTGGAGAAATGTCTATTCAAATCCTTTGTTTTCTTTTTAATCAGGTTATTTGTATTTTTATTATTAAGTTGTAAGTGTCCTTTATAAATTCTGGATATGAATCCCTTATTAGATATACAATGTGAAAATGTTTTCTCTCATTCTGTTGGTTGTGTTTTAATTTTCTTAATGTGTCCTTTGAAACACAAACATTTTTAATTTTGATGGAATCTAATTTATCTATTTTTGCTTTTGTAACTCATGCTTCCAGTATCATATTAAAAATCTATTAACTAATCCAAAGTCATGGACAAATTAGAGAATATAATGGAAAAAGAGGGATCCCATTTTCAATAGCAAATAAATGAAATAACTAAGAAGTTTTCATTTTAAAAGTGTAAAATCTACACATTTTATCAATGACTATAGAGACCTAAATAAATAAAGATACCATTCTTGGTTGTGAAGACTCAACATTATAAAGATGTCAGTTCTTAATCAAATTAAATCTGTAAGTCTGATGTAATTCCAAACTAACAAGCTAATTCTCAAGTTTATCTCAATGAGAAAACAGAAAACAATTGTCAGAAAAATTTTAAAGCAAAACTTTACCAGTTATCAAAACATATAAAGCTCTGGAAATTAAAAGAGCATGGTATAAATATAATCTCACCAGCACACATATCTCCTAGAGAAGGAGAGTGTATGTACACAAAGAAGGCTGCATCATCATTGTTTGTAACAGCAGAAATGTATGAACAACATAAATGTATTCAAAAAGGAGTGATCAAATTAAAAACATTTGTAGGTACTATTAAATATATATATGAATATATAACAAAGAAAAATCACCAATACAAAATTATAAAAGGCCAGAGAACTGTACATATGCAGGAGATGGGAATTTGTTACTTTAAGGTTCCAACTAGCCATCAGATTGAATCATATGAAAGTGTTTTCATAGGACAAAAGTGACTGAATATTGACAATTTCATATTGGATCTATTTATATATAAATAAATGCATTAAAACAAAGGAGAAAAAGTACATGTAAAATTGTTAAAAGCTGATACCTCTGAGAAAAAGAAATACTAATAGGGTACAAGGAAAATAACTCTCAGAATTTTAGCATTTTTCAATAAATATTTGTTCATGTATAACACATGTAATTTTTAAAGATAAAATTAACATCCAAACACAAAGAGATCTTATAAACTAATAATAAAGGCATAATGATCCCCAAAAGTACATAAAAACCTAAAAGAAAAGTAGAGATGCCTACTAAATATATGAAAATATAAAATTTATTGTAAGTGAAAAATACAAAGAACAATGAATAATAGTACTTGCAAGAAATCAGTAAGATAGTTGCACGCACACATGCACACCGCTCTTGGGACTATACATTAATTCAGTCTTTCTGAAAGCAATTAGAAATTATGTCAAGGTACTTTAAAAGGGTATGCCAAGTGTTCTGCTTACAGTTACAATGTAGAGGTCATGACAGATCATATCTCCTTTTCCGTAACAATAGAAAACACTGGAAAATCTAGGAAGCAAAAATGTAAAAACATAGTAGAGATGTAAAGATGAGAAGTGAAAATGAATGAAACTCCAGAGAGGGGTGGGCCCCCACTAAGAAACTTGTGGCCATGTTTCTCCCTGAGCACACTTTCAAATCTGAACCCAGGCAAATGGAAATCTCAAGGCAAAAGGACTCTCCTGGGGTAGAGAGAAACCCAAACCCTTTAAACAACTGAGTGGGTTGGTAAGAATTAGAATCTGAAGGATTCTCAAACAGAAAGCTAGTTCTCCCTGCTCTGCGGGACCTTTTAAACTCCAGAGCTCAGAGAGAAAAGCAAAGCAGAAAATGTTGGTCAACTGAGCTTAGGAGATATCTGAGTTAAGGAAGGCTGAGGCAGCAAGGATTTGTAAGAATTCCAGAGAAGAAGGAGCTATGCTAAAGATGTGGTGGTCTGGAAGGCTGTGGTCTGGGATAAAAAGGCAGGCATACCTCTGTAATCTCACAGAGGTCAAATATCAATTTCCTGCTAGAATCTCACGAACAGAGCTCACGGCCAGACACTTGAGACCATATGAGATCTGAGACTAAAACCCAACCAGACTCAAACCCACTTCGACTCCTTATTATATGCGAGAGCTTATCCCCTCACCTTAGCTATCTGACACTTTCTGAGAAACAATATTATCTACTTCTGTCTCCATGATTCTTATGTACAAAATAAAGATCATGCAATCAAAATTATGAGATGTGTGATAAAGCAAGAAAATGTGACCTATTATCAAGACCAAAAATAAGTCAACAGGAGATTGTCAACTCTTAGATGACAAAGATGCTAGGATTTCCAGACAAGGACATTAAAATAACTGTTACAAATAAATATTTGTAGGGAAAAGATAAAGAAAATTGGTGAGAGAACTTCCAACACCGGCTTAACTTCAAAGTCAAAGTCAAAGAGCTTAAATGCACAAAACAGGGAGGAGAAACAAGATGGCGGCTCAAGTAACGGCTGCACCCGCCGCTTCCGCAACCACATCAAAATTACAACCAGAACAGAACCGCCGTCACTCAGAGCCTCCTGAGATCTGGCTGCACAGACGCCCCACAATCAGGCACCTGGAGAAGCACCGAGACCGGGAGGAGGGGCGGAGACGCGGGGGGATCGGGGCTGAATTGGAGACACTGCCGAGGGCCCACACCCGGTGCCGTGGGTTAACCCGGGAGGGAATCTCGGCGGTGGGGGTTTCCCGGAGGAGGGAGGGGTCCCAGCCCCATAGCAGGCCCCCAACCCAGGGCTCCAGGGCCCGGAAGAGACGTCCCCACAACCGCGGGCTGTGAAACCAGCGGGGACTGTCCCTGAGGGTCAAGGAGGCTGCGGGAGCCCCAGCAGCTCCTCTAAAGGGCCCGGCACGGACTCACTCGGACGTTCCCTCTGAGCCCAGCGCCGGGCAGCAGCCTGAAAGGACCCGGGACACTCGGGGAGGAACTAACCTGCCTGAGATCCGGGCGAGAGGCGGAGGGCGGCTTCCTCCCGGGCAGAAGGGCTGGCGGAGGCCACTGCTCCTTCGGCGAGTCCTCCCGCACACAGCCGGCAGGCAGGCGCCATGTTTGAGTCGCCAGAACCTGACTCACGCCTTTGGCCCCGCCCAGTGATTCCTGGAGGCCCCGCCCCTCCCCACCTGCAGGCTCATCCGGGCCATTTCCATAGGCTTTTCTGTGCAAATGGACTCTCTAGCCTCATGCTTAAGACTTTCCCAAAATCTCTCAAACAAGCAGCAGCGGGCCCCCTATGGCTTGATAAGTGGCCCCAGGCCTGGCACTAGCGGCAGCTGCATTGGCTCATAGCTTGGCCTCTCCTGGGCACCTCCAAGCCCAGCACAAGGAGCAGCCAACTACGGTTTGCTGTGTAGCTCATGCTGGGTGGCCCTGGGCAAGGCACTGGCAGAGGCTGACTGTGCACCTCCCCAGAGGCCCCAAGACAGTGCACCTGGTGGTCAGACTGGATTACAACCCTACCACATCCACAAGTGACATACTCAAGGGGCACACTTGGTGAACACCAAAGCTCCACTGAAGTAAGTCCTGCTCCATAGGGGTGTCTCCAGCACAGCAGCTTTTTGGCTGTAGTTGCAGCTGGTCCTCACAGCTGATTGCCGTGGGGGTCAGATCCTCCCAGTGACGCCAATAGCAACCAAGGCTCAACTACAACAGGACAGTGCACACAGCCCACACAGGGGAGCACCTGGAAGGCCCAGCCCAGGTGACTGGGGAGGCTGAGCCACTGGATCCTACAGGATACCTACTACTCAAAGCCACGGTACAAACTCCAGGAAACATAGCAGCTCTACCTAATACATAGAAACAAACACTTGAAAGCAGCCAAAATGTGGAGGCAAAGAAACATGTCACAAAGGAAAGAAGAGAAGAAATCTCTAGAAGAGAAACTAAATGAAATAGATCCAAGCAAGCTAACAGATACAGAGTTCAGAATTTTGTTTATAAGGATGTTTAAGCATACTATTAGGGAAATAACTGAGAAAATTGATAACATAATAAAGTACCAATTTGAAATGAAGGCTACAGGAACTGAAATGAAGAATAATTTACATGGAATCAACAGTAGATTAGAGGACGCTGAGAATCAAATCAGCAATTTGGAACATGAAGAAACAAAAAACACCCAACCAGAAGAGCAAAAAGAAAAAAGAATCCAGAAATATGAAAACAGTATAAGGAGCCTCTGGGACAACTTCAAGAGGCCCAACATTTGTATTATTGGGGTGCCAGAAGAGGCAGAAAGAGACCAAGGAATTGGAAACCTATTTGAAAAAATAATTACAGAAAACCTCCCCTACCTGGGGAAAGAAATCGACTTTCAAGTCCAGGAAGCACAGAGGGTCCCAAAGAAGAGGAACCCAAAGAGGCTCACAGCAAGACACATCATAATTAAAATGCCAAAGGTTAAAGACAAAGAGAGAGTCTTAAAAACAGCAAGAGAAAAGCAGTTAGTTTCCTACAAGGGAGCCCCCATACGACTGTCAGCTGATTTCTCAACAGAAACTTTGCAAGCCAGAAGGGAGTGGCAAGAAATATTCAAAGTGATGAAAAACATGGAACTACAACCAAGATTACTCTACCCAGCAAAGCTATCATTTAGAATTGAAGGTCAAATAAAGATCTTCACAGATAAGAAAAAGCTAAAGGAGTTCATCACCACCAGACCAGCACTACAGGAAAAGTTGAAGGGTCTCCTTTAAGAAGAAGCTAATGAACAAAAGAATCTGACGAAATAAATAGATCCAGAGACATTGACACATGCCACAGATTATCATATTTCAGAGGAAAGAGGGAAGAGGGGTGGAGGCTGGGAAGAGATTAACCATAGAAGTTATATGCATATATGCATAACCCATGGACACAGTCAATAACGGGGTGAAGGCCTAGGGAGGGGGTGGGAGCGAAGTAGAGGAGGTCAATTGGGGGGGGGTGGAATGGGACACCTGTAATACTCTCAACAATAAAGATAAATTTTTTAAAAAGAAAAGAAAATTGGTGAGAAAATAAAAAATTTCAGCCGAGAAATTCAAACTTTAAAAAGAGAATCAAACCATTGTCACACCAACATATTTAATAAAAAAGACATAAATAAAAGTCTACTACAAAAAAAAAGAGAACCAAATGAGAATTCCGGAACTGAAGAATATAATATCTGATAAAATAGCTTAATGGATGGACTAAACAGAAGACTAGACAGTGAAAAAATCAGTAAAATATTAGACAGATTAAAAACAAATTTATTCAAAATGAAGCAGATAAGTCAGAGTGGAAGGAGAAAGGCAGAAAGAGCATTATGTGTAATTGAGTCCCAGAAAGAAAAGAGAGATAGAAAGCAGCCAAAAAAATATATGAAGATGTAATAGCTGAAAATTCCAAAATTTATAAAACATATTGATACACAAATTCAAGAAGCTCAGTGAATATCAATTAAAGTGAATATAGAGTAAACAACACCTGAAAACATTAAAGTCAAACTGATAAAAGCAAAGATGAGGAGAATCATTTATAAGCAGCCAATGAAAAAAACACATTAAATTCAGGAGAACAAAAATTAAAATGATAGATTTTCCTCATTAGAAACAAAAGGCAGAAGACAATGGAATAAAATCTCTAACATGCTAAAAGGTAAATACCAACCTAAAATTTTGTATCTAGTGAAAATATTATTTAAGAAAAGAAGGCATAATTTCTGCTGAGGGCCATGATGGGTTAATTAGTACTAAATTGCCATCCTACCATAAATAACTGCAAAACTGGATAAAATATATAAAAGACCTCTTTTCAAACATTGGACCATAGTCAGTGCAGGACAGTGATCATGAAGAGGGAAACAAATGAGATGAGCTCTACAAGTGCCCTGCTGTCTTCCTGGATGACCTTTTTTAACTCTAAAGCAAAGAAAGAAAAGTCAAGCAGAAAATGATAATCACGTTGGCCTGAGGAGATATATCAGAGTTCAGGAAAACTGACACAGCAAGAATTTGCAGGGCAGAATTCCATAAAAGAAGAACCTATCCCAAGAAAAAGCTTCAGAACACTGAAAAAGGAGTCTTGAATTTGTTGTTGAATACTAAGTTGTGCATGAACACCATGAGTCTCCACAAAGCTGGGCAAAGAACTACTGGGTGGCTGGCTGCAAGCTGAATATAGCTTAAGAAAAACATGAACACTATGAGAGAAATGGAAGATATTTAAAAGAATCAAATGGACTTGCTAGAGCTAAAAATACAAAATGAACAATGGAAAATTCACTGAATGGATGAAATAGCATATCAGACACTGAATAAAGATCATTAAAACAGAAGATATAGTGGTAGAGAGTATGCAAACTGAAGCAGAGATTTTTAAAAAGGAAAAAAAGACTGAAGTGAGTCTCAGTTACCTGCAACACAATATCAAGTGGTCTAATATCTATGTAATTGGAGCCCCAGGAAGAGAGAGAAAAGAATTCTGAAAAATCATTGGAATAAATAATGGCTGAATTTATCCCCAAACGTGATAAAAACTCTAAATTTGAAGATGAAAAAAATTCAACAACCCCCAAGCAGGAGAAACACAAAGAAAGGCCCGTCATAATCAAATTGCTACAAAGCAGTGACGTAAAGGGGGAGGAAAAGCAACCAGAGAAAAGACACTTGACTTACGGCGGAGTGATGATAAGAATTTAAACAGAATTCTCTTCAGAAACAACACAAGCAGAAGACAATGGAATAGCACCTTTAAAATGATGAATGGAAAAAAGCAAATGCTGTCAACCTAGAATTCTATATTCAGAGAAAAATCTGGCTCCCCAGAGATGTCCGCGCCTGAGCCCCGGGCCCGAGGAGTATGTTGGTTACACAGCAAATAGGAATTCAGGCTGAGTGTAGAGTTAAGATCGCTGATCAGAGAGGGAGGTCACCCTCTTTTTTTGGTGACACCATTCCCCACCTTTGCCCTCCCCCAGCCAGCCCCCTCCCAGCCTCCCCTACATTGCTGTCTGTGCCCAGGCCCCCGATGTAATCACAAGGGTCCCTCACGGTAGAAGACGGAGCTGGAGGAGATCAGAGCGAGGTGCTAAGAAGAGGGCTCAGCCCCCCACTGTTGGCTTAGATGAGGGAAGGAGACCACATGCCAAGGGAGTGGGGGCGCCTGACAACACTGCAAAAGGCAGGGACCAGATTCTCTCCTGGAGCCTCAGAAGGGGCACCTTGCGTTTGGCCCGTGTTGGACTTTTAACTTATGGAAATGGAGGGAGATGAACTTGTGTTGTTTCGAGCCACCAAGGAAATTATCCAAAAGGCTCAGAACCATCTGAAAGTGCGTCATATAATTACTTACCAGAAACATATGAATGAAAACCACGAGCTATCACCAAACTCCCACCAAAACAGTTAAAATTGGACCACGTGTTGGAAGGATGTGAAACAACCAGATGCCCGGACTTTGGTGGTGGGACTGAGGGTGTCCAGCCACTTGGAAACTGCTCCCCCGTGTCCTTTAAAGCTGAGTACCTCACTCTCCCGTGACGCCGACACTGCAATCCCACTCCTATGCATCCATGTGGCAGGGCCCATGGCGACGTCCACACAATGACTTACACAGCAGCGTTCGTTGCAGCAGCAGTCCACAGCCCCAAACAGCCTAAGTGCGCACCAGCAGGGGGACGCGCAGACAGGGGTGCAGCCGCAGTGGAAGGCTCCTGAACAGTGCAAAGGAGCCTGGACAGATGTCAAACCATTATGCTGGGCGGCCGACCCAGATACGGAGAGTTCATGCTTTATGGGAGGTTTGCAATGGGCGGCAGGAAGGCACAACGATAGGAATCGGAACCGTGGTTACTTGGAGGTGAGATGAAGTGTTGAGAGGAGGGGCTGCTCCCTGGGGTACCTGACCTGGAGGAGGTGCTGAGGGATTCGGGGGAGCATTTTTTGAGCTGCGCACTGTGATTTGTACTTTTTCATATTGCAAATGAGAACTCAATTTAAAAAGAGGCACAAACATCCACAAAAAAGTTTATCCCTCTGGGAGCCAGTAACTCTTTTTAGGAATATTTACCAAGGAATTGGTCTGCAATGTAAATATTTACTCAGATTTTGGAAGCAATGTAAATGTCCAAGATTACAGGAAACCTCTTTTCAGGAAGGAGGGGCTCTGCTGAGAGTCAGGGCTGGCAAGGCAGGGTTTGGGCCAGAGCCACACCCTCCCCCAAGTCCCTAATGACCAAGAACACTCAGGACACCCAGCCAGTGGCCTAGGCCTTCACAAGTTGCTTCTTGAACGGTGGGGACCCAGCAGTGGGGACCGTGGCTGTGCAGGTGGACTGGTGACGACTCTGCCCCCAGCCTGGGGCGAGACTGGGCTCCAGGATGGCAGAAGCAGGTTTGGGAAAACAGGTGGAAGGGCCTGCTGCTTGCACGCAGAGGCAGGAGGATCCTGCCACCTTGGGGACAGTGGAGCACAGAGATGTGACAGCAACCAGGAGGTGCTGCTCCTGAGGTTCCTGGGAGGTGAAGCAGGCAGCCCCATCATGGAAGGAATGAGGGCCCAATCCATTCCATTCCCACTCATTTCTGGAGGTCACGGAGAGTCAGACAGCCCTCTGCTGACCCAGGAAGGAGACATGACTGGGCCTCCTAGAAACCCCACCAAGCTGTCCTCAGACTTTCATTTCCACCTGGAAAATTGGAACATTCGCTGGAGGTAGAAATGCAATTCTTTGGAGGAAGGATGCTTTTCCCAATAAATGGTGCCAGAGCAGCCAGTCATTCCTCCACAAAAGGAAGACAAACTCCGCAGCCTGCATCTCACCTCATAAAGAGACTCAACATGGATCATACAGCTAAATGTAGGACTTAAAGCCTGTGACCTCATGTTAGGCAGTGAGCCTGAGAAATGGCACCAGAAGCATGATCGATAAAAGAAAGAATTGAAAACTCGTACTTCATCAAAATTAAAAACTTTGCTTCCAAAAGATACCATTGAGGGACTAAAAAGATGAGTCACAGATGGGAGAAAAATAATAGTAAATCTCATATCTGACCAAGGGCATCTCCAGAATATGCAAAGAACTCTCAAAACTCAACAATAAGGGGGAAAAAGCAACCCAATTTTTTAAAATGAGTGTTTAAAAAACATATTCCAAAGAATATTTCAGATGACAGCTAAGCACATGAAAAAGGTGTGCAGTGCCATTGATTATGATTTAATGCAAATTAAATCACATACAACAAGACTACACACTTTTCAAAATAGCTAAATTAAAAAACAAGCCCTCTGACAATACCAAAATGGTGCAGAGCAGCTGCAGGTCTCCTCCATGGCTGGACATCCAGACTGCACTGCCCCTCTGGGAGACAGCGTGGCAGTTTTTGTAAACATACTGACCCTGTGCCCCACACGCCCACTCCTAGGATTTGTCCTAGAGAGACAAAAACTTGCCCATGAATGATTGTGGCAGCGTGATTCATAAACACCAAACTGGGGAAGCCCAGACATCTTTCAGCAGCTACGGGCTTTGGCACAACACAGAACGGAAAAGTACAGAACACTGCAGGGAACTAGAGCAGACACACCCAGCAGCTGGATGGGTCTCGAGGACACGCCGAAGGAAAGACAGCAGGCTAAAGGTGGCGCGGCAGGACTCCACGGGGGACACCTCAGGAAAGGCAAAGCTGCCAGGGGCTGGAGCGAGGGCGGTATTTGTCCACACAGAGTAGCACCGTGCAGTCTGAGGAAACTACTCTGTGTCCTGATTCTGGTGGGACTGACACAGCTTTAGGCATTTGTTACTGAGGGAAAATTTTTTTAGTAAATTAAAAAAAAATAAAAACAATAGAAAAGAAAACCCACTTAAAGACCAGGCAGACGCTGTCGCTGCAGTCAGCTACACAGAGTGCCTGGCGACCTTGGGAAATGAGGGCCCCCTGAGGCACCGGGGTGTGCTGTGGGCGTGCCTGCCCAGCAAAAGGAGTGCCTTTGAAGTTTTGAACGTGATCTTACACAGACATGTTTGTGAAGATTTCCACCAATTGAACATTAGAAGGGACTTATTGGGTTTTCTATGACGAGGGCTGGCCCAGAAAAGCCCCCGGAAGAGGCCCTGAGAGCCAGAGGCATCCTGCATGGCGTGGACTGGCCGCCTCTGGTCTTGTTCTCCAGGCAAGAGGTCTGGGCATAGCACGCAGGTGGGAGCTGTGTCTTCAGTTCACAGCCACAAATAAGCTCAGCATGGTGGACCTCCCCGTGGCTGTCCACTTGAATAATGTCACTGTTGTTGATATGCCTCCCTCCCCCAGAGGATAAATCAGAAGATCAGGTCCCAGGCACAGCCCTGTCTAGGGCTGAGGGTGGCCAGTCCCAAGGCAAAGGGTGTAGAGGGATGGGCAATGGTCCATACAACAGAGACAGATGGAAGTGCGGGGCACTAAAAGCATTTGAACAAGGGGCTATGGGGGGAGAAATGCTCAAAAGGAGCCAGAGGGCATGAGAGGTGAGCCTGTTGGAAGTTTTGTTCTGAGGATGGTGGGCAGCTGACAAGAGGTGGAACCTAAGAGACCACTCTGCTGTGACTGCTGGCGGTAGGAGGCTAGGGGCCGAAGTTGTCACAGCTTGACCCACCATTGCCTCGGTGCCCTCTGGGAGCAGTTTCCTCATCTCTGCAGACTGCCCTTGGCTCTGGGCTTTGGTCACACAGGCCCAGGGCCTTCACAGAAATGAGCTCAGATACCAGACTCCAGATCATCACAACTCTGCCACACTCCTCCAGTTTCCAAACCACAGCCCACGCTGAGAGTTGTCCCACAGAGTCTTCAACTTCCACAGAAGGCTGCGGTCAGGGAGGCGGTCTCCTATCCTGGATGAGGCCCCAGCTGGCGTCCATCACGCCTCCCAATGGCTCCGGGCAGCCTTCCCATTCTCAGCTGGCTCCCTGATGGAAAGAGTCCTAGGCTTTCAGCTCTGGAACTGGGGGCTTTCTGAGGATTCAGTGGTTTGCCCCCGAAAGGAGACAGTACTGTGAGGGCCAAAGAAGAGGGGAAATAAACCAAAACATGCAAATGGGAGAAAGACCAGAGAATGAGGGAAAGAAGCCAGAGAGAGAAGGGGCTTCAGGAGTCGGGGACTGGGGCCACTAGGAAATAAACCCCACAACAGAGGTACAGCCCTGGGGCCCTGCCCTCCTGGAGTTTGTAGTCCAGATGGGTGGTGGGCATCAATCAGGCTTCCTCCTCAGTGACTGGCTGGGGGGGGGGGGATATGATCCTGTCCCCAGGGAGAAGCATGAGGGGAACCCAAGAGCCAGCCCCTGGGCACTACAACCCAGGGCACTGCCCTGCCTCCTGGTGGAAGTCCCTTGGGCCACATGGAGATGGACAAGCATCTTCCTCACTAGCTGAGTAAATCCCATAGTTTCCTTCTTCCCATTGAGGAAGAAGAGCAGGTCTGTACCTGCCCTGTTCCCAACAGCAGATCTAGGGTTCTCCCACAGTGTCTGGAGAGGTCACTCAACTCCCTTCAGACTGAAGAACTAAACACCCAGAAAATCATACAATGGAAGATATCCTCTAGTTAAGAAATCAATTCCCATTGTCTTTGTACAATAATCAGTTTCTTCCCCAACTACCTCTTTCTTTCTTGGCAAGCATGGTCCTCCCTCCCTGTCAAAATGGCTGAAAGCTTGATCAAATTCACACAGCTGGACTCGAAGGAGCCAATCTGACTTTAAATTACTAAAAAAAATGCCTGGTGCAGGATTTGATATACTGATCAAAAATATTTGGCTAAATGCAAAATAAAGTGAGATTATGTCTTAGAACAACCATTTTAAAGGCAAACCACAAATAAAGGTGTGACCAGAATTCATAGCAGCGCTATTCTGGCCTTTCAATGGGTGATGCAGATACTGTTTCAATGTACCTAGAGCTCCTATGGCCTATTGAGCTGCCCAGTGAAGCCTCGTGTGAGCTCTGAGGGTACGGCTACCTGTGGCCAAGAGAGCTTCAGTCTTCCCCAAAGTGTGCCCATTCATGCCCCAAGGGGAAAGGGCACCCAGTGGGTGCTCAGAAGAGAGTTTATTAAAAATATCAATCAATGAATGAGTTGAGGCTGACAGTCAGTGTGTGGACTGTGATGGCAACAGGTCACTGAAGCTCTTGGCTCCCAGAACTGGAACTTCCTGGCTTCACCTCACTCAGGGCCTCATGGAGAACCACAGAGAGCTTATTCCCAAGCAGACCTGTCCCTTAGGAGCTGACCTGACTCCACTGGGCAGTAAGGGGATGCGAGGAAGGGTTGCAGAGGGTGGCTCCAAGAGGCACTGGGACTGTTGGTATCAAATCATGTCTTTCAGATGTAAAACAACTTGGCAGTGAGTCATGAGGAAGTAAATGACCAGATCTGGCCATGGACCCAGTGAGTCAGCAGAAGAGGTTCTGAGTCCCTGACCCTGTAGAGCTGGGACCCAGATGTGAGACCTGGTAAAATATTGATTCTAAGTAGTCTGTGAAAGGGTAAGTATACATATATTGTAATTGCCAGAAAGCTACTTAAAAAATTTATAAAGTTATATACTCAACAATGCAATAGATAAATTAAAATAGAATACTAAATGTTCAAATAACTAAAACAAAGTCAAGGATTATGAAACAGAAGAATAAGAAAAAAGAGGGGGAAAAACAAACAATAAAACATATTTATAATCCAAACATATTAATAATTACATTAAATGTAAGTGGTCTAAATTTAAAGACAGGGATTGTCAGAATGAATTTGTTAAAAATCACCCATTTCTATGCTATCTACAAGAAACTCATCTCAAATATAATATTGGTACATTAGTATAAAAAGTGTGGAAAAAGATATACCATGCAAAACAAATTTAAAACTTGGGATGCCTATGTTAATATCAGATAAAATAGACTTCAGAGAAAAGAAAATTATCATAGATAAGGAGGGAAATTGCATGATGATAAAAGGATCAATTCACCAAGAAGACATAATAATCCTAAATGTGTTTGCACCTAACAACACAGCTTCAAAATACATGAAGCAAAATTCATGAAGACAAAACTAAAAAAAAAAAAAAAAAAAAAAAGACCAATCCAGAATTGTAGCTGGAGTCTTCAACAGTTCTCTCCAAGAAGAAATAGACAAAAATTAGCAAGGATAAAGAACTGACTATCACTGTCAATCAATGGGATCTAATTGGCTTTTATTGAACAGTCCACCCAACCAGAGCAGAACACAAATATTTTTAAGTGTACATGGAATATTTACCAGGAGGAAATGGAACTCTTTCACCACTGGTGGGCATGTAAGATTGTGCAGCCACTTTGGGAAACCCACAATATCTTAGAGAGTTAAGCATGCACTTACTGTATGAGGCAGCAGTTCCATTCTAATAGATACCTACAAGGAATGCAGATACACTCTTGAAAAGGTTCTAGCATGAGCATTTATAGCAGCTTTATTCATAATGGCCCCAAACTGGAAACCAGTTGATCAGCTGGCAATGTCCATAAACTGGGGAATGGATAAACAAACTGTGGTATATCCATACGATGAAATACTCAGCAATTACATTTTAATGCATCTCAAAACATTATACAGGAGCCAGAAGAACAAATATTGTCTTCTTCCATGTATATGAAATTAGTATGGAAAAAAATCAAAATTACAACTGTTAGTCAATGATTGTATAGGGGACAATTTATTGCAGAAGGATAAGAGGGATCCTTTTGTGGAAACGGGCATGTTCTCTGTCTTGACAGTGCTAATGTTTACATGGTTATGTAAATTTGTCAAAATGTGTCAAACTGTGCACTTAAAATGTGTGCCTCTTATTGTATATTTATCTATACATGCAATGCATACTATGCCTCAATGACTTTGTTGTTTAGAAGCCCCTCTTACATTTCTAAATGCCCCCACTGGGTGATAAACCCCCGCTGAGAACCACCACTCTACTATTGCAGTCCATGGGGCTTGCCTTTGACTTTGTGACTTGCCCATGAGACTCCCCACATCAAGCCACAGCAGAGACTTGCCTGTCCACTCCTCTTTCCTCTTGACTGACTCCATGTCATTCCCTATCCACATTCGCCCGAATGGCTAAGCTCCAGGGCCGAGAGAGCATGTGACACACATCTGGCAAGCAGATGAGGGAGGAGCCTGCTGAAGGCTTCTGGAAAGGCTTTCTGGCGCCTAAGAGACATTCCCAGGGCGAGGCGTTACCAAACCAGCAGTGGGTTCTTCCTCACTCTTTGTCCCAGGAGCCCAGGGCCTCCAGCTCCCTCCAGCTCAGCTGGCCAGCAGCCAAAGGAAGCTCCTTCCAGAGCCCCCTTGAGTAAATTCCTTTGCCAGAAATGGGAAAGAGTCTTGCATAACCAGGCATCTGTGAATCCAGAGAAAATTCAGGCAAATGCTGTGGGGCTGTTAGAGGAGAAATCACAAAGAAAGGGAGATAAGCCAGCTGTGCCTCCCTTCCCTTTGGCCTCAGTTTGTAGCTATTTATCTTGGGGTTGGGGGAGAAAGCTGAACCATAGAACTCCAGTGGACACTTTCACAGTTGATTACAAGTTTTAACCAGTTCTTCCAAGAACGTTTGATCAAACCTGTTCTTTGCACAATCTTCTGTTGCTTCCTCTCAGTGGGGAGGGTATTTATTTTTTAACTTTTTCTATCGATGTTATTCATAGGTGTTCTACTCTTATTTTAAAATATGTAGTTTTTTCACCCAGAAAAAAGCATTTAATTCCAGATGCATACTTAGAAACTCCCTGCCCCTGAAGAGGAAATGTTAGTTTTACTTGGTCACAGCAGTTTTTAATGAGTAACATGGATGATCATGTTATTTTAAAAAAAAGAAACAAAAAAAATAAGTGATGGCAGAGGGCCAGATGAGTGCTTAAAGTCCCACCACCAGGAAGTGGGAGAACGGGCCAGCAAAATGAGGCCCCTGTCTTCCTCTGGGCAGGACACAACCCCAGCACTCTTGTGCTCCCCACAGAATGTGCCCTTCATGGCCCAGTCTCTCAAGACTTGGTGACCAACAGGGTGGGGCTGGGGGCTGGTCTTCCTCAGCATTTACCTGCAGCATCCACTGGGGGTTGACCTGGAAAAGAGGGCACAGGATGAAGGCTCAGAATGAAGCAGGGCTCTTGCAGAAGCCTCGTAAGCGTACAGCAGCAGGCAGACTGTGTGTGGACAAGGGGCCCTTTCTGTCACCACCACCCCAGTCCTACCATAGAGCCCCATCTTTCAAGCCAAGAGTCATTCACTGGGGTGGGAGGGGTCCCAGTGAGCTCTGGGCTTTGCCCTGAGCTGCTCCCTAGGTGCACGAGGCTCACAAAGGCACCTGCCCTGAGACCCCCCTCCACCACCCTCCACCCTCACCCCCCACCCCCTGGCATGCTTCACTGGGAGGGAACCCACCCTGGAGCCAGCTCGGGGGTGTGGCCTGCAGGGGCTTCAGGGGCCAAGCTGCTGATCTTGGTGACTGTGCAAAAGGGCAGGGGATGAAGGACAAGTGGCAGGGCTGCCATCTTACAGCTGCACAAAGGGTCCTCGGAGACAGCCGCCTAGCCGCCTCCCAGAGTCACAAGGAGGTGCACATCTGGAACCCCTTAGACCTGCCCATGCACTGGCATGCAGGATCCTTGGCCACCAGCCCCCAGAACAAGATGGGTGATTCCTAGTGCTGCACCCTCTTTCTCCCTCTCTGACTCTTCTTCATACTCAATATGGAGCTCAGGGGCCTACCTTCCTCTGTGGGGTGCTATGTGAGGGGGGGAGTGGGGCGGGCAAGGGGATGGGGATCTTGGGACATGGCAGGGAGGGGGCTGACTCACCTTCAAAATGTGCAGAGAGGGCAGGAAGGCCAGGGGCTCAGGGGCCCACTGACCCCTCCAGACAGCCCATCATGGGAAGGACTCACAGAGAGCATGGAGACTCTAGACCCCAAGGGGCAGGTGGAGTGGAGGCTTGTTACCTGTTTTCTACAAAGTGCACAGGACCAGGACTCAGGTCAGGGAACCAGCGCAGTGTCCCCTGGAGGCCAGGTAAAAAGAGGCCCTGGAGCTTTCTGGTACGGCTGGGAGGGGGAACGTTAGGGCCGCCCCATCTAACAGGGTGGAGAGAGAAGGAGGTGAGGCTGCTCCATGGTACCCCACACCTAACTACCCTCCTCTTCCTCCTCGGTGTTCAGGGAAACACTGTACCACCTAGAAGACAACATGTGCCAACCTCTCTTGCAGCTAGTTGTGGCTCATGAGCTGTAAGTGGAAGTATGGGGACACCCAGGGAGGTCCCTGGAAGGAAGCGGACTATTCTAGAGCTCCTTCTGGTCCCTGATATTTCTCGCTGTCCTCCTGGGATGCAGAAGTGAGGGCGGCACCCTCAGCAGTCATCACCCCCCACCCTGGCCCACCACTCATCTGCTCTCTTTCATTGAAGATGACTTTTGCCTGCTCTAGGATCTCCCCGGCGTGGGATCGCTTCTTTTCTTCAGCAAAATGTTTTGAGTCCCCTTGCTGCTGCGTCGTGCATCACTGGCTGGTCATCTTACAGCTGAGCAGTGGCCCCTTCCTATGAGGGACCACACCTGCTATCCTCTCTCTTGCTGACAGACTTTCTATTATGAATAAAGCTGCTGTGAGCATCCTTGTGTCGTCGGTGGAATCACTCTTCCACCAGATCTCAAGAAAAGCATTTCAATGACCCGCGCACGGGAAATTGTGATGTGGCATGTTTTATCTGCGATGCAGTGTCAGAAGAGTTCTCCTGCCATGACTGGTGTGTTCAGCGGGTAGGGCTTAGGCCCTTGGAATGAAGGCTCTCGGGTTTGATTCCTGGTCTAGGGCACATACCTGGGTTGCAGGTTGGATACTCGGCTACTGTCGGGGCACGTGTAGGAGGCAACCAATCAATGTGTCTCTCTCAGACCAATGTTTCTCTCTCCTGCTCTCCACTACCCCCACCCCCGCTCCCTCCCTCCATTCCACTCTCTCTAAAAAAAAAAAAAAAAAAAAAAAAAAATCAATGGAAAAAATACCCTCAGCTGAGAATTAACAAAAAAAGGAGTTCACCTCCTGGCTTCCCAATCGCCCATCTCCCTCCATCCTTCCATGGAAAAAGTCCAACCGTGTCTTCAGCAGGGCCAGTGCAAAGGCCAATGCCCAGATTTCTGCTTCATAGTCCTTGGGAGCCTGAGCAGTCTGTCGAGGGCCGCAGGTGGCCACCAGACCCTCATGGTGACCTGTTCCCAGGCAGAAGGGAATGGGAACTAACAAGGCAAGGGCAGGTCCCCAGCAAGAGAGCAAGTTCTTTGTCCACCTAGGATTCTATATTCTCAGGCTTGGGGGGAATCAGAAGCTTTTTCGAAACAGCCAATCAGCTTCCCAAACTTTCTCAGCTTCTTGATGGGGTCTACCCCTGAGGAATGATCCTTTTCCCAGGTTAGACTGACAGTCCTCTATGATCCAGGACCTCCCCCTGGGCCATTTTGAAGTTTCTGCACATGTCATCTGCCCCTACTTCCCCCTACCCCTCGGAGGGAGGAGGGGAGGGGTGTTAATCCCCTTGGGGGGAGGGCATGCTGCGATTCCCTGGGGTACGAAGCTGCAGCTCCCCTGTGAAGCAAACAGGCCTCTGCTTCCCAGCTGAAGATGCTCAGCAATGTCTGGCTCTCCTTTTGCTTCCTTTCCCATCAATAATTAGCTAATGACTGTAACATTTTTACTTATCTTTGCATGAACCTATGTTTTTATTTGCCGTGAGGAAATACTTGGAAGTGCAATGGTTGGGTTGTTGAGTAAGTGTTAATTTAACTCTATAAAGTGTTTATTCTTGTATTATTATTTATTAATTATTGTATTATTTATTTATATTACAACTATGAACCTACTTTTGCTTATGTTAAGATATGTTAACCTATATGTTAAGATATATTATTATATATTATATATGTGTGTGTGTATATCCTTATACCAATACCACAGTCTTAGGCATTGCAGCTTTATAGTAAGTCTTAAAATCAAGTGTTTTAAAACCTCCAACTTTCTTCTTTTAAAGATTATTTTTCTATTCAAAGTCCTTTGAATTTCCATATAAATTTTAGAGTCAGCTTTTCAATATCTACAAACAAGCTTGGTGGGATCTATAGAGATCACATTTAATCAAAAATCACTTTGGGGAAAACTCTGACCTTAGTAATGTTGAGTCTTCCAATTCATGAACATGGTATATTTCTCTGCTGTTAAGTCTTCTTTATTCTTGGCAACGGTTTCAGCTTTCAATGTATTGGTCTATTTTCTTAGATATACCCCTAAGTAACATGTATTATTTGATGCTATGGTAAATGATAAGATTTGTACACTTTTCATTGCTAGAATATAAAAATCCGGTTAAACTCTTGTATTAGCTTGGTTTCCTACAGGAGAGCCTGGGTGTAGAGTTTGTGGGGTGAGCTCTGCTCTGGCACAAGCTGAGCAGTGGAGGGGTGGGGAAAGGTTCTGAAGGCAGCAGACCAGTGCCTGGCCCAGGGCCTTCTGACCCCGCATCCTATTATGTGATGATGCACTTCTCCCTCTGTCAACCTGATTCCCCAGAACCCCAGAAGTCAGTCCTGTCCTCAGGGTTTGTCTCTGTCAAAGTCCTCTCCCCATCCCAGGCACACCCTCTGGCATAACTTCAGAGGGACCCACCAGCTTCCTCTCCCACATGGCCCACATCTGGCCAAACACACACATTCATTCCCATTCCCCCTTCTTTGGATAAAGTATGGTTTGTCCCCAGCCCAGCTCTTTGCCTCCTTTCTGCCCTGCTCAGCCTCCTCACAGTCCCAAAGGTCCCAGGCAGGCTCAGCTCTTTGCTGTTCACCAACAGAGAAAACCCTCAGGCTGAGTGGTCCTGCTGGTCCCGACCAAGGAGCTGGGAATTGAAGACACCAGCAGCAGCTGCCTCCAAGGAAACAGCTTCACAAGTCCTCTGCTTTCCACTCTGGACCTGTTCATAGACAGCTTGTGAGCATGGTGCCTTCTAACTGGGTCTCAGTCACCCAGCGAGAGATTTCGGCTTGGTGACCTGGACCCTCTTTGCTCAAGTTTCTATTTATTGCATCTTGGTCCCTCAGTCAAAATTTCAAATTTAACAACCTCTCTGTGGCAGGGAGCCCCACCAGGCAGTGCTCGGGATCTCGCCAAGTTCAGAGCCCAGATGACAGTCTGGGGTAGTGGAAGGCACTCTCAAGTTAGCTGGTGAGCTTAGTACTGAGACAGGTAACTAAAATCTCAGCAACTCAGCTCATATAGGCTTATTGCTGCTCCTGCCATGAGTCAGAACAAGTTGTCAGGGCAGGGACGTTTCAATGCATGTTGTCATTTGGGGTGTCAAGATCCTTCCACTGATGACCCTGTCCCCACTAGTGCCTTGGGGTCCATCACTGGAGCCCTCTGCACCCAGGCAAGTGAAAGGAAAGAGAAAGTGTGAGAATCACACAGGGTGTGATTCATGGGCCAGGCCTAGAAGTGGCACCCATCACTTCCATGGCCACTCAACCATGTCACTCCATCCAACAGGAAAAAGGCTGGAAAATAAGGTATAGCTGTGTGCTCCAGAAGTGGGTGAACACACAGCGGGCCTGAGTTCAAGTCCCCGACCTGCCACTCATGACCTGTGTGGCTCAGCACAAGTTACCTCTCTGGGGTGAGGGCTCCTCAGCACCAAGGAGAAGGTGAGCACCAAGAGCATCTGCTCCTTCCTGCCCTTCCACTTTGATGCTTCCATTTTGATTCACTGTCAAAACGATGGGCTCCAGGACCTCTCTGCTGGTCCCTGGGGACCACCGAGAGCCACTCGCATGCCCAAAGAGTGAACTCTCACTTGCCTGACAGATATCCAATGGGGGCGGAGGCCCAGAGGCTCGGGTCACTGTGTCAGGAGTCAGATATGCCTCCCTTGAGTCCCAGCCTTTTCTCCGCCTGGTGAGTCTTCCTCCCCCTTCAGTTTGCTGCTCATATTCCTACAAACACCAACGGCCTGTCAGTGCCATGCTGCGGCGCTGCAGACTTCTAGACAAAGAACTGGGACAAATGGGAAGCAAAAAAGAAAGAAAATGCCATTTTGAAACTAAAAAACAGACCACGCAGCAATAGATTAAAAACTTTTTAACATAAACACTAAATAATTATCTCTCTTGCCTGTTTTCCATTAAATTGACCAAGCCTGTTGATGTGTGGTTGTTTTGTGTATGTTCAAACGTACCACGTGTGAGTCCACGTAGAGATAGCTTCTCTTTGATTTTTGCCAGCATCACTCAGTCCTAACTATGGAAAAAGGGGGGGAAAAAAGCTTTTTTCATTAACTTTCAACTGACTTTAAGGAGGTCAAACCTGAGATTTCCTTTTCCCAACTGCGAATCCTCCAGTCTGGCCGTTTACTGGAAGGCACCCTGGGAAAGCCGGGCGAGTGAGCGATTGCCGCCGCTGCGGGGGGCTCGCCGAGTCACGCACTGTCCTCGGCACCCCGTCCTCCCAGCCCTCGGAGAAGGGAGCCGGCGCTGCCGGACCACGCAGCGTCTCCTTCCCTTGGCTGCTTAGTCATCTCCCAAGTCATTTGGCAGTTGTCTGTGGCCCCTTTGAAATGTTTCCATTTATGGTTAGAACTTGGTCTTCCCAGTCTGGTCCCACAGATGGAAAAGCTTAAGTGAACGAGCAGCATCGAGAGCTTGTCTCAAGAACAGCCAAAGTGAGAGCCTGGGGGCCACTGGTGAAAGGGGGCCCCCCCACAGCTCTGTCTGAACAGGCCACGGCAGGGCAGGGCAGGGGGCGGCCCATGGGAGGGCCGCCGATGGCCAGGAAACCTGCACCATTGTCACGCTCCTCCCTCGCACACCTCATCGGCTCCCATCACAAACGGAACACGTGCCCAGCCGGGAGTCAGTGCCAGGGCCGCGCTTGGTACAGTTAGTTTTATTGCTTAGCTTCCTCTATGTTTATTTCATATCTAATCCCCCAGGAGATTATAAGTCTCACTGGGGCAGGAATCACCCTGCCCACTTTGACGAGGTGCAGATGGTGAAGAATGGGGGCCCCCCTACTGGTCACTGCCTCAGCCCAAGTTCAAACCCAGCCCAAGAGCACACCATTGACTGGGGCTGGGGTGACCGTGTTGGTCCCAGACTTCTGGAGACCAGTGGGCTGTAATGTCTATCAAGCCTCATAAACCAGCCCCAAGCCTGTGGACCTGGTCCCAGAGCCCCTGCATCTTCTTCATGTCCAAGAATCTTGGTCCCATCTCTTTCCTCCAAGGATGCCAGCCCCCCAGGGACTGCTCAGCACTCCTGTGGTTTGGCCCTCCATGCAACCCACTCCCCTTCCACCCAGTCCAGTGGAAGGCACAGACGGGGCAGGAGCTCCCTCCACAACCCACAACCAAAGAGGGTCTCTCCCCAACAGGACTTTTCAATCTATCAGCTCAAGTGCGGCCAGTTTTCAAAATAACAGCCTCTCCCTTTATGTTACGTTACAGATTAAAGAGCAAAGTCTTGTTTTTATCTTTTAGCTCTGTCACCTCGACTACAAGCCCCATGGAAGCTGAGACTGTCTAATTCACCATGCTGGATGCTCACTGGGAGGCAGGGAGGGAAGACAGGAGGGAGGGAAGACGGGAGGGAGGGGAGGAAGATGGAGGGGGGGAGGGAGGGAGGGTGGGAGGGAGGGAGGGAGGGAGGGAGGGAGGGAGGGAGGGATGTGGCATTCATTGCATGCTCTCTAGCTTTGTTCCACACCTCCTCTCAAGAGCCTGACTTTTGTGCCTAGAACCAATATTCATTCCTAGAAAGAGCAAAGTTTTCCCATTTGAGGCTGGGCTTTCCTCTCTCACCCAGGGAGAGAGGTTCGACCTGTCATCATGCCCTGGATGGGTGTCTGTGTGCCTAGAAGACACCCAGATGAAAGCACATAGGGTCCATCTCTACTCCAAACTGGTTCTGGGGTTCCGATGACCCGTGGGTCAAGTGACGCGGCCTTACACAGGGACTCGCACATCTTTACCATCAAAGTACAATTTCAAAAACTCACAAACACGGCTCTCACACAAATAAGCAATGAGGACCTGGGCAGCAGGTCTCTTCAGGGGGGAACCTGGGAGTTGGTAGGGCAAGTTCAGACGGGCCTTAGACAGCAGGGATGGTCCGTCCATCAGGACAGACTTTCTGAGATGAGTGTGCTGAGTTAGAGGCCAAAGTGCTATGTCCTACAGAGCAATCAAATCACAACCTTTTAGTTATTCTTTCTACCAAACAGGGACTGCTGGCATCCGTCCCGGAAAGAGCCTGCACGCCAACATGAAGCTGCGCAGAACCCGCACCCTTAGTGAATGGTGATGTCAAGCACAGGCACGCAGTCCTAAGTAACCCTGGGGTGAGCTGGTTAAACGGTGCCCTGGTGTGGCATTGAAAGAACACATCACTTAATCTCTTTGCTGTATTTCCCAGTTTTAAATAACCAAAGGCTACAGTCAAGGATGCTAGAATAGCAGTGCTTCCTGAGCTCCCGGCATCCTTCAGTGTGTCTGTGGGCCGGCTGTGTGTTCATTTACCTCTCATTGTTGTTGTTTTCTCTCACGAGGCCATCTCAGAGTCAGAATATAGTATTAGCTTGGCAGAGTTGTATGTGCCATACTCTAAACTTTGAGAAATTACCAGGATGTTTTATGTTTAGAAAGGGAGTGCTTGGTGGAGTGCACTGTGAAATACACTGGGGCCCAAGCAAGCCCAGGGAAAGCTCAAGCACCTCATCCTGGAACTCTCTGAAGGCTAAAGACGTCGCATGGGTAGAAGCATTTGTTAAAATGTTAGCCACCTTTAAGAAATCATTTTTAGACGATTCTGGGGGAGAGGAAACACCTAACTTTCCCTGACGTACAGTCACGTGGACTCACTGCTCACTGTGTTCGTATCCTTAGGCAAGTTGTCCCCTCAACCCATCCAGACCCCTTTTCTCATTTGTCATAAGACTAGTGGTTCTATGAAGAAACAGAGAAAACTCTTTTATTTTGGAGGAGAAAAGCAGCCCAGGTGATGCCACGGTGTTGCAGGACCTGCCTCTCCCTTCCAATTCCCTTTTTTCACCCCCAGAAGTGTCGTGGTGAAGCTGACGCGTGACCTTCAGCAGGGCTTCCCCAGTGAGGAGGCTGACCGTACCGAAAGGGAGGCATCGTGAGAATGCACTCGGCCAACGCTTAGAGTGGAAAATGGGTCACAGGGTGACCACAGTGCGTCATTCTGGATGGGATACAGCACACACACACACACACACACACGCACACGCACACGCACACATACACGCACACCCGGCTACTGGGTCCTCTGGGAATTTCCAGTGGAAAGTCTCCACTTCTGAAGAAGAAGAATGGGATGGCCTGTCCTCATGGGAACACTAAAGGGAATCAATGTAACTCAGTTCAACTTAAATGTTTATTGAGCTTCTATGAATCTACTTTTGCCAAACCTTGTGTGTTACCTCAAAGGGGGGCAGAGGCAACATGCATTTGGATGGCATCAGGAAAAGTTTCCGTGCAGGAGTGACATTTAGGTCTTGAAAGTGGTTGACATTCACATAGGTGAAGCTGGTGGGAAAGGGATTTCAAACCTTAGGAAGAGCGTGAGTGAGGTCGGGGGTGGGGGTGGGGTGGGGACCTCATGCACAGTCCCTGGGGGATGGAGAGCATCTACTTTGACAGGAAAACTGCCAGTACTGGCCACGTTGCCAACTCTCAGCTTCAGGCTGCTGTCGGGTGGAGAGCGTCCCCTCACAGTCTACCCTTCATGGTAATGCTCTCCATCCATCCTGACTTTCTTAGTGCTGTCCTGGTTCCCCCAGAGTCCCCAGGCTCGGTCTCAGACTGTGCTCCGCTCTTCCTCTCCCTTAAACCATCAACCAGCTGTCAGTGTAGATTCTGCCTCAGTGGGGACCTCTCTTCTCCACCCCCATTTTCCTTCCCATAGCACTTTAAACCTTCTACATGACCCTTATTTTGGCTGTTGTAAGGCATTCTTACATTTTTTCCAAACCAAGCAGACATTTCCCTAACTCCCAGCGATAGTGTGTCTCATGGGCTCTGGCTCTGGCTCTCCAGGAAGGAAAGGTGCCTTGTCTGAGCATTGGGTTTCAGTGTGGGCAGCAGGGGTGAAATTGGACAACTCGGTTCCACAGGCAACTGAGAAAGGCAAATGTAGCATGTTGGGTCAACAGGCATGGTCCTCTAGACAGGACTGCCCCCCAAAATGTTTAAGTAGTCAAACTGTGGCCTGTTCTAATGAAAAGAGCTAAGGTGACATTTCCTCTGTGCCTTCCCTTTGGCACAGTCTTCGAAAAAGAGAAATGCAAATTTGGAGGAAAAGGAGCCAAGTGCAGCCAACACTTCGGGATGTGAACCCCCCGTTGACATCATTAGCTACTTTGTGAGAAGAACACGAGGAAATCCTGAATGGCTGGATAAGGGGTCCAAGTCTTCATGGCTAAACCCTCAGGCCCGGGAGAAGTCGGCAGCTACCTGTGTGGGCTGTTTTCTGGTTGATTCTGTGCAGCACCCCTGGGCAGACGCTGCCTTTAGTTCCCTCCTTGCTGCAGCTCTAACGCCTTCCTCGCTTCTCCTCCACTGTGAGTCATCATGACCCAGACCAGCAGCAGCACAAATGTGGGCTCCAGGCCCACAACTTCCAGGGACGGACTTTTTCCTGCTGGGACCGTTTTTCTTGCCAGCCAGGCCCATCAAGAGTGCAGCTGGGGTGGGAGGCACCCTGGGTTTGGCCTCCACCTCCGTGGGGACTACAGAATCCTGAGTCTAGGCCCCTAGTCACGTGAACTGGACCGGAAGCTTAGGAAGCCCTGTAGGCCTGGAGCCTTGGATCCAGGTGCTGGTGGCAGAAACTCCAGTGGGTGCTGGGGGTCTTCCAGCCCTGCCTGAGAGCTTGTCCAGGGTGAAATGGTCCCACCTTCCCATCTCTGCTTCCCTCACACAGTAAAGAGGGGTAGTTAAGCTAATTTCACCCCACTCTCCAAAAGACAGTTGAGTGGATAAATGAATTGTGGTGTATCCATACGATGGGGTATTATCCAGTCACACAAAGGAATGATGGACTGATCTGTGCTACAGCTGGTTGAACCTT
The DNA here is from genome assembly GCF_054644295.1 of Miniopterus natalensis. NCBI lineage: Eukaryota > Metazoa > Chordata > Mammalia > Chiroptera > Miniopteridae > Miniopterus > Miniopterus natalensis. Next base: position 82,868,001 of record NC_142086.1, on the reverse strand, counting down.
GAAAACATTATGCATGGTGAAAGAATCCAGATGTCAAACTCACATATTGTGTGATTTCATTTGTATGAATTGTCCAGCATAGGCAAATTCATAGAGACAGAAAGTGGATTGGTGATTGCCAGAGGCGACAGGAGGGAGGAGTGGGGAAGGAAGCTACTGCCTGATGGGGACAAGGTTTCCCTTTGGGGCAATGAGGCGATGGTTGCACAACATTGCGACTGTACAAAATGCCAATGAATTGTATACTTTAAAATAGTTTAAATTTTGAATTTTATCTCAGCGAAAAGAGGAAGGAAGGAAGGAAGGAAGGAAGGAAGGAAGGAAGGAAGGAAGGAAGGAAGGAAGGAAGGAAGGAAGGAAGGAAGGAAGGAAGGAAGGAAGGAAGGAAGGGGGCCTAAGCGGACTGTCTCCATGGTAAGTGCCTTGATGCCAGGCACTGTGTCTTAGTTTTTCTGAGGAGCCCTTCCTGGGGGGGCATCAGCGATGGTCCTGATAGTTGTGCAGGAGGGATGGAAAGGTATGTGCCGAGGCCCAGAGGGGGCCATGAGTCACTTCACAGATAGACAAGAGCCCAGTGACTGCCCAGATGACTAGATGGCAGCAGGGCTGAGACCCACCCATTGGCATGCTTGCCTGGCACCCTTGTCTGGCACTCTGTACATGCAGTGCCCTTTTTTCTGGGGCCTGGTTAGAAGAAGACTGGTCCCACCCCCTTGCATGCCATGGAGAGGGCATTGGCAGGACCTGGCACCTCATCTACTGTGTAAAGACCTGAAGTTGTAAAAGTGCCCATGTCGGGTCCTGTGGGATAAATTATAGCCCCTCTGGCCTGTCGAATTTGGCTCTCTGCCTTTTCTTTAAGTCAGAAGAGACCAAGCCTCCTCCTTTCCGGTCCCCTGAGTTCTGACGTTTCATGTGCTAATAGCAAGTCCTCCCCTCCTATTTATAACCACTTAATAATGCAGACCAGTGTGACTCTCTGAGGTTGGGTGGTTTTATTTAATCCACTGAGTAATCTAATGTAACAGTCAGTGCAGTGTGTTTCTCCTGACCCTGGCGAAGAGTTACTTCATGTGGTGGCACCGCTCCTGGCACTGAGACCAAGGGCAGCCCGTCCCGTATGGAAAAACCAACTTGCTTTCCGCCCTGTGTGTGAGGGAGCGCGTGTGGGCGGGGTGCGGGGTGGGCCGCGAGCGGGACAGAGAGCCCCGTTATTGGCACGTGGGCTGAGTGCTCCTCCTTTCTCCGTGCACACAGACGTTTTTGAAGTCAGTTTGGATTTGTGTGGAAACTTCATTTTTTATTTCGCCCCCTTGTTTCTCTGGTAACATCAAAAACAAACACACACAGCTGTGTCACCCGCTCCCACTACATTTTTCCAGCAGACACCTAGAGCTGGAAACTCAGCAGGACGTGGACTCCAGAAACCCAAACTAACTCCTTCTTTCCCATTTCACGCCGTGCTTCACCCCCGCCAGAGCTAGCCGGGCAAACGCCCTGTTCCAGGGGCACCAAGGACAAAGGGCCATGGTAGTTCCTCCACCCTGGGACAGGCTTCTCCCAGGCCCAGGCAGGGGAAGTCTCTGTCCCCATGTCTTCCACCCCTGCTCATGATTTAAATATAAGAACAAAAACATTCGTAGCACTTGCCTCCTCTCCTTCTAACAACCAGAGCTGTTGATGGGATAGGCTGTTCCCTGCAGCTGAGGAACCCTTGTCTCTAGAAATCACAGAATTTGGTTGCTAGGAAAATATTGTTCTTTTGTTCCAATTGTTTCACTGTAAAGTGAAGCAGCTGAGGAGCAAAGAGGTCACACAGCAAATTAGTGGCAAAGCCGATATGAGAAACTCTCACTCCTGCTCTCCAGTCTGCCCTTCACACTGTTCAGCTAGTCCCCGCTGAGAGAGGCAGGCTGGAAAGCCCCAGGGCTCCAGATTGCTTCACCAATTCTGTTTTTGCTGACTTGTTCCATTTTTGTCCTAAATAAGGAATTTCAAACTTCTACCCAGTTTTGAATCCCGGATATGTACTCTGATAATACAGAAATTTTTCTAACTCACACTAGCATACCAGTCAAATGGCCCTTTTTCTCATTAATTCACCAAATGGAGCAAAAACTCCAAGTGTCTTCATACCCTTGGTGCAATCATTTTCCCAGCTGCCCCTCCCCCTGTGTCACCTTTGGCAGTTGTTCAAACACTCTAGGTCTCTATTATATTGGATAATAGCAGAAGACTCTCAACTTATCCTATTATTGTTTGCTAAACGTGATCCTATTGAGCACCTATCTCACCTTCAAGGAGACTATATACAAAGGTAAGCACAATGTAATTTTAAAGTACTTTACAACTTACAGTACAGTTTGGGGGTAGAATGTCCAGCAAAATAGTGCTTTAAAAAGCAATGTGTGACTCTCCCAACAAAGAGCCCTATAAAAATATCTAGGCTAGAAATTCCCCACCCATCCCTTAAAAATGTGCTCAGACTGGAAGCCAAGGGAGAGGCTGGGCTGTGGCCCAGAAGCCTCGCAGCCTTTGTGAAAGTGATAAGCCCTTCAGGACCAGCTGAGGCCATCTGCAGCTCTCCTCCTGCGAGTAACCAAGGCCCAGGACGTGGGCCCAGAGAGAAGACAGACCTGGGATAGTTGGGGAACATTAATGCCCAGACCATCTTGTCTCTGCTGCAAAGTGGCAGCATTTGAGTCACACCATCAGCTGGGAAGCCCCAGGACTGTTCCTGGACTAGTAGCCCTCACTGGCCCAGTTTCTGCTCCCTTCCAGAACCGTCCACAGAGCCTGCTGCCATGGCCTTCCTCATTGGCTGCAGGATCTTAAAGTACACATGTAAACTCAGGGCGAATCTTTCTCCCTTCATCTGGCTCTGAAGGAATTTTGACGGTAGCACACTTCAGTCTCGGACAGGGTCCATTTCGGTTCTGAAACAACTGTAAGCAATGACCCATTTAGACAGAGACTCCCCTCAGAAACATTGACTAATCCCCTGGCTTAATAAAAAATGCTAGCATTTGAAAGAAAGAGACAAGAAGTACTAGTTCATGTCCTTCAGGAGGCAAATGCCAAGATGGGATTAGTGCAGATGTCTTGGGAAAACATCTGTGAAAGATAAAACGAGAGGAGCAGGGAGAGGAATGGGGGAAGGCAGGAAGTCTGGGTCTACCACATTGGCTGGGAAGGCTCAGGCAGGCAGTGGAGGGTTCTGGAGCCCAATTCCCCTGTCATGGGGTCCTGTGTGTCAGAAATGACCTGCATTAGTATCCCCACAAACTGAGTCACTAGACGAGAGTATCCCCTTGAAGTGTGACCTGGGTAGAAGGATCCAGGAAGGCCACCACGGGGACTATAGATCACTTTTTCTACTCTCCTAACGCGCACTGCATGGATCCATTTCCCTGCTCAGGTCTGAGAGCAACTCCAAGGGCCTCTCTTTCAGGGAGAAACTTAGGGGAGGGAGGTCAGTAAGGTGAACTACAGTCCCCATCACAGCAGTAGGTCTCAGAGCCAGGACACTCATACTGCCCCTCCTCCATCATCCATTCTGAATCCCCCTCATGCTGGGAACTCATCACCTGAGCAGGTCTCAGTGGCTTCTCTGGGGGGTGTGGCTCAAACTTTCATTCTGGAGGAGTGTGAGCTCTTGGCAATCAAACCTTCTCAGCCTGCACAGCTTCACGTGTCCATTCACAGTCATGAGGAGAAAATGATGTGCCCGGAGGCACCCACATGAGTCACCTGGGTTTCACAGGTATCCTTCCCGGGCCCCAGGGAGTGAAAATGGTCCTACTTCATGTTAATCAGAGCCAGTTACTCTGCTAAGCTGGTGACTCCTCATCTCCTGGACCCTGGACGTAAAGAGTCCAAAGTGCCCTAGTGGCCCAGTGGGATCCTTTGGGGACCTGACCTTCAGGTAGAGCCCAGAGTTGCAAGGACAGGAAGCCCAAAATTCCCCAGTAGGCAGTGGGAGTGATGGTGGGTGTGGCTACTTCTGCTTCTATCCTTCAGTTCCTATACCCATATATCCAGTTCCTGGACCCAGAGCACCATATAAGTGTCTCTGACACTGCACCCTGAAGGAGGGCACCCATTTCACTCTGACCTCCTCGCTGTTGCCTCAGCTCTGCTCTAGAAAACCTCTCTAGCATCTGAGAGGCCAGGCGACTCTGGGTGTTGCAGTACACAATGTGACTACTGGGCACCGTGGTCATGAGCCCACTCCTTCACTATGACATGGGCCTCCAATTGGATGTTGTGCTCGTGAGATTCCACAGGCGCTCTGTACCGTGCAGGCTGAAGCTCTGTAAGATAGACTTGTGCTTGGAATAGCTACTCACCCAGCCCTTCCATGGTGGGAGTAGGCTAATGCAATTAGCTTGCACCAAGTATCTAGCCGATCTCCTTGAGGAATAATGAAGACCCAGTGCTGCTCTCTATTGCTGAGAACTTGGACATTCCGAGTTCAAATTTTTGGGTCCATGTCTACGGTAGCCTCCACCCCCACCACTATGACCACTCCATTCACATGTCCACCATGTCAGATCTGGGTAAGTGACAGTGAAATCTGGGAATGTCTACTGGTCAAGTCATTTTGTCTGCTTGGTGGTTCAGGGCCTCTTCTGTGGTGAATATTTCCTGGTGGATGTCAACAAGTGATACAAAAATCTTCATACTTCATGTCCACTTCCAAATGTCCATTCACATGCCTCTACCCCAGAATTCCTCATCCCTGATCCTGCAGTATTTTCCTTCTGGGTTCCTGACCAGACAGCCAGGCCATTAAATACTGCCCAGGAATCTATACATATTCTTATCCTGGCCACTTCTCCTTCCACAAAGACTGGGTGACCAGATTCTTGAAGCACTGCCTATTGGCCAGCTTTCCTTCCCTTTGTCTTCAGAAATACCTTTCATTTTCAGCTTGTTACCATAACAAGCTGACCCCATCTCTGAACCCAGCTCAGATTTCTTCCTTCTTCATTTAGTCACACAGAGCCCCGGACACAGCCATAGGTGTGAGCTGGGGAGAGGCACTGGTGTCATTGTTGTGGTGACATGAGGGTCAGAGTTACCTGCTCATGAAGCTTACTCATAGCCTTTTGTCCATCTTTTGAAAGACTGCTGCTGGACCCATGTGGCCTTATGACATGGTGAGTCCAACAGACTGTACCTCAGAATGGGGAACTTCAGACACATGGTAACTTGTCTCCAGCACTCCATCCCATCAACGTCCTTAACATTCCAGAAGCGTTTTCTCCAAGGGCATGTGGTTTTCTGCTGTGTAGGTGGCATGGGCTTGATCCCGAGTCCCTCTTTCTCATCCTGCCTGACGAGCAGAAGGTCATCATTGTCACTGACCTGTCGTGCTCTATGGGGTGTCCAGGCAGTCCATATTTCTTTGGACCATCTTATGGCAGAGGACATAAGAGTTAACAGAACCTGAGGCAAAACTGTAAGTGAATATTTTAGTCCATCCCACATGATTACAGACTGTTTGATAGTCTTTTTCACTAGAATAGAAAAGAATGCAGTCACCAAACCAATGGTCACATACCAAGTCTTGTGGTCCTATTAGCCTGCCCGGCCACCACATCCCGCAGCAGCAGCATTCTAGCTACTGCTCATTACTCTCGTGGCAGCGCGTGGTCCTTTCCCAGGACCCACGCAGGTGCTGCGGAGGGGAATTTACACGGAGATATGACAGGGGGCCTACGGTGGGTCTTTGCTGGTGGCACTGCTCTCTGTCATCTCCTCTGGAATGACATATTGTTTCTGATTTTACTCTCCTGAGGAAGTGGGGAGCACTTTCAGGGGTTTCCATTTGGCCTTTCTCACTATTATAGCTCTGAACCCCAGGTCAAGCAGCCAATGCGGTGTTTACTCCCACAGTCTTAGGGGAGGAAGCAGGAATACCAAGGGCTTGTGGGAGACATGTTACAGATACAGAAACAGGCTTCTCGACAGCAACCATACAAGCCACACACGGTGGGCAGCAGTTATAGCCCTGCCCTAAAAAAGTCCATTAATCTATAATTCTGTAGTCAGTAAAATGGCCTTCAAAAATGAAAGCAGAATGAAGATATTTTCAAACAAACAAAAGCTGAGAGACCCTTTCACTCGCAGAACAGCATCCACAAGAAATGATAAAGGAGATTCTTTAGAAGAAGGAAGAGTGCACCAGATGGAGATTTAAATCTATGTAATGAGGAGCACTCTGGGTAAATGTGAAAGAGCTTTCCTCTTTTTAAAATTATAATTGACTGTTTAAAGCAAAAATCACAATGTACGTTGGGGCTTAAACATGTGTTTAAGTAAAATATGTAACAGCAACAGCCCTAAGGATGCGAGAGGGACATGGAGGTTCACCAATGTAGATGTAGTACAGTGCAAGTGATTACAGGACATTTGCAGAAAGGAAAATGCCACTGACTCTCTTGGGTCTCCAGCTTGCAGATGGCAGAGTGTGGGAACTCTAGGCCTCCATAACCACATGAGCCAGTTCCTATAAAAATCTCATCATATATATGCATATATAGATATCTATAGCTATAGGATCTATATGTAGGATCTACATATATCTATATACGTCCTATAGATATAGATCCCATTGGTTCGTTTCTGTGGAGAATGCTGACTCATACTCTTTCCGAGGCCCCATAGCCTGAAAGTGCAGAGCCAGTAACAGGCCAGGCTCTCAGCATCCTTCTGGATTCTTCCTATGCCAGGTCATGGACTCTGGCCGACTCAGCCCTTGCAGCCACCAGACTGCTCCATGTGGCCTGTGGGGTGGCCCTGGTGGAAAGAGTCACCAATGGTATCTCCATGCTGCTGACTCCCCAGTTAAATGCACCTCCCTGCCCTCCTGACTCCAGCTAACACTGAAAGCCTGTTCTGACTTTTATGTTTCAAAACCTTAGTCCCTAAGAGAGCTAGGAGGACCTCAGGTAGAATGGAAGATTCCAGAAAGATCCTGCATTTCAGGCTGAGCCTGGGGAAGGCGAACTTGGCAAAGACAGTGGCCTCCAAGATGGAGCAGGGCCACCCCACTTCCTCCTGGCTGGACAGGAATGAGGGTCTGACATCAGGGCCACCTGGCCCAAAGCCTCCTGTAATTCCCCCACCCCGCATGTAGTCAAAGCAAAAGGGGCATCCCCAGTCCCTGAGGGGCTTGACCAGAGAAAGTAAGGTGACCGTTGGGTCCTGGGTGCCTCAGCTGGGCAGCCAAAGCTCCTGGCTCTGGCCTGGGCACACCCATGCCCCATGCTATAGGGGCCTCTTGGATTCTCTAGGGAAGGGTCAGAAAATGCCCGATGATGGAGACTAAACAGCAGAGGTCCCAGGGCCATGGAGGTGACTAGCCACAGAGCTGAGTTACAAGGAAATAGAGAACATGATGTCCTGACTCCACTGAGTGTGAGCACCTCAGAGAGGACCAGGCCACACCGTGCTGGAGAAGCTCTCAAGGGGGACCCCGATACCAAGCTGCCAACCCGCCAACAAAGCCCAAGCTTTCCGATGACAATGCTTTTTATAACGATTTTAAATCTCAATAAAGATGAAACCAACAAGAAAAGCTCAAAAATGTAATAAAAATGTTAATCCGATTGCCAAAAAGAGAACCTACAAATCAGTAAGAAAAACCATAGCACATTAATATGTAATTCACAGAAAAATTAATATAGATAGCCATACCCGTGGGGGATAATCTGCTTTACTACTAATAAAAGAAATACGGAATTTAAAAGAAATAACAAACAAGCAAGAATTCAGGCCAAGTGGTCCCAGATGTGTGGTGAGAAGTGCTGACACTCAGCTGCTGTCAAGTGGGCCCCCCATCAGGACACCAGTGACCCAGCATGGACGGGTCTGAGGGATTCACCAGGCTGCGGAGGGTTACTCTCAAACACCAACCTCCCCACATGCTGGTCTCTGCCAGCAGGACGCGTAATTGGAAACAGACGCCATGCGTGACTCAGAGGAAGCTGCGGCCTCCCTCCCCCACCACTCACACATGCTTTCTGACCAGGGGCTTCACTTCCTGTGAGCCCCTGGCTCAGTCTGCCTGACATGTGCAGGCCACACAGTTGATCTCATCCAGCCGGGGCATTCTAGAAGGCTCTGTTCTCACTCATGTCCACCCTGACCTAGGAGAGTGGACACAATTCCTCATCCCTACCAAGAGTGCCTGACTACATGCACGCACATACATGCACACACAGAGAGACATATGCACATGCATACACAACACACATGCATATGTGCATGCATGTACTTACAGACATCTATACATATACAAGTGTACAAACATGTGTGTGAGGGCATGTACATATGCACAGATACCCACACACACCTGCATATACATATAGCCATGTAAATGCCCATATATACATGTGCATGTGAAGCCTATATAAACACATACACACATATATACATGCATACATACATACATACACACAGCACAGTCCACCAGCTCCTCGTGCCTGTGAGGACATAGGATCCCAGCACACTGAAGTGACCACTCAGGCTGCCAGCACCCTGCCCCCAGTCCCTATCCAGGGGTCTGGCAGTCTGCCATGGGGATGTGAGGGGCACCAACACCCTCTTCCCAGTCACACAACTGTACCTCATTCCACACTGAAGAGCAGCCTTCATGCTCACAGCCAATCGGCCCCTGCTCTGTGGGGGTGCACTGTGGGGTGCTTGCACAATGGGGGGGTGCCATGGGAATGTGTGTGCTGTGAGGGGAGCATGCCATGGGGGGTTGTGTGCACCATGAGGTATGTGCACCATGGGAGGATGTGCACTCTGAGTGTGTCATGAGCTGCACCCCTGATGGAACACACTGCCACCTGCTCCCAGACTTGCTCCAGACTTACCTGAGCAGCTCCATCTCCTGTACCCACCCCTGTGTTACCCACTCTTGTTTCCTAGAGGATGGTTCAGATGAACTGCCCTGCCCACACCCACTGGACCTCTGGATTCCCAGCTGAGAACCCACTATCAGGTAACTGGGGGTAGCCGAGCTCTTCTTACCGCTATTCTTTTCTATTGAGGTATAATTGACTGCAACGTTCTATTCGTTTCAGGTGTATAATGTGATGATTCGATATTGATACAGTTGTGAAATGACCACCATAATAAGTCCAGTTAGCATCACCACACACAGTCACAACATTTTTTCTTATGATGAGAACTTTTAAGTTCTACTCTCTTACCAACTTTCAAATATACAACACAGTATTATTAACTACAGTCACCAGGCTGCACAGTACATCCCAGAACTTACTTATTTTATAACTGGAAGTTTGTACCTTTTGACCTACTTCACCCATTTCATCTACCTCCCACTCCCCACCCCTGGCAACCACCTACCTGTTCTCTGTATCTGTGAGCTCCGTTGTTTTGTCTGGGTTTGGGTTTGGGTCTTTATATTTCATATATAAATGGAATAATATGGCATTTGCCCTCAGGGAGTCCATCCACATTGTTACAAATGGCCAGAATTCATTCTTTTTATGGCTGAGTGATATCCGTTGTATATACTTGTGTGTACCAAATCTTCTTTATCCGTTCATCTCCCAGTGGACACTAAGCTGCTTCGCGCTCTTGGCTATTGTAAATAATGCTTCAGTGAACATAGGGGTGCATATGTCTTCTTGAATTAGTGTTTTGGGTTCCTTCAGATAAATACCCAGAAGTGGGATTCCCGGGTCATATGGTAGGTCTAGTTTTAATTCTTTGAGGACTCCCCATACTGTTCCCCACAGTGGCTGTCCCAGTCTGCATTCCTACTTCTCCACGTCCACGCCAGCACTTGTTTGCTGATGTATTGATGAGAGCCACTCTGACAGGCGTGAGGCGATATCTGGTTTTGACTTGCATTTCTCTGTTGATTAGTGACTAGGATCTTTTCATGTGCCTGTTGGCCATCTATATGTCCTCTTTGGCATATGAGCTTCTTACTGGGAGCTGGGACCACATTTGGTGAGTGTCAGGAGGATGCTGCCCGAAAGCTGGTGAGGTTCCTGGGTGCTCTCCAGTGGGTCGTAAATGCCAGCACCACGTGCAGGTCAGACGCGAGAGGCTGCGGCCTTGCCAGGAGTTGGTGAGCACTGGACTTAGTGGGGGCAGGGGGCAGTTTTCCACAAAGGGCATCTTGAACTGCACCCGCTTAGCCCACAGTTTGTGGGTAAGAAGTCCCTGGCTTGGCTGGTCCTCACACGCTGACATCAAGGTGACGGCCAGGCTGAGTTCCAACCTCAGGCCCTGAGGAGAACCCTCTTCCCAGCTCACTGGGGTCATTGGCCAAATTCAGTTTCCTGCAGCTGGAGGACTAGGTCTCCTGACCATCTGTCAGCTTGGGGGTCTCAAAGCCCCTTCCATGTGTCCCTTTTCTCTCCGCAACAGAGAAACCCCTCCTGCACACCAGGTCCTCAAGGGCTGTGCAACCAGGTCGGGCCCACCCCGGTGGTCTCCATCCTAAGGTCAACCGCAAATGGGATGTGGCCATCACAGGCCTGACCCCAGGGGCCACCTGAGAACTCTGCCACCACAGACACAAATTGGACCCTGAGCTGGGCACTGGGAAGGACAGGCTTCAGGGGACAGTGAGGCTGGGTGTGATGTGAGCCAGTGCGGACCCCACAGGCTTCGTGGGCATGAAGTGACTTTTCTGAGACCACTCGATAAAAGGGGATACAAAGACATGAGCCCCATGTTTCCCCTCCACCATGTGCTCACAGAGGGCCTGTTCTGTAGAAAATGTGAGTGTTTGTTTCCACCGTTACTCACAAGCAGCCAAATTCCTTCCTGATAATTTAGCTGTGGCACAGTCACCTGGACCCCACCACCTTCGGAACATTTTCATGGAGTGACTAATACGGTTCAACAACCCAGGTCTGGAAAGTGTGTCATTAAAGGAATCCCTGCGGCCGCTGCAGCTGGCCCGGAGGAGGGGCTATGCCGTGTGTCCCCAGTCATGTGACGCTTCCTTTAGGCCTCACAGAAGACCCTGTCCCCAACCTAGGAACTGAGAGGTGGGGCCTGAGCAGGGAGGGGAGAGGGGAGCCCTGCCTGGCCTCTGCTATGGGTGGGGCTGGTGGGCTGGCCGGTCACCCGGCCCTGGCACCCAAGCTGCTGGTGCTCCCCTGCCCGTTGCCTGGACCAACAGCCACTGGCTCAGAGCCTCAGCGCCTTCCGGCTGGCCTGGGCAGTGCAAGAGCCCACCCACCAGAGGGCAGCTCCTCTCCTCAGGTCAGGCCAAGAGGGTGGGGCAAGAGGGCCTGAAGATGAGAATCGCAGTGGCTTTGCATCAGGAATGGTTTTCTGGGTCCACAAGCCTGCGTCAGCCATGGCTCAGACATCGATGCTGAAGGCGAGGCCCCTAGGAGGCCTCCTTCAATGGTGGAGCCAACAGACCTGGCAGGTGCTCTGGTCCCTCCTCTCGCAGGGAGAGCCCTGGCCCCTCACCCACTCACCCATGTCCTCTAGGCACCACTGTGTCCTCCAGGGCCACCAACAGCTGCCTTTCTCTCCAGTCCCCATCTGCCCCCAGCCCAGGGGACCTTGTTCTCCAGCCAGGGCAGCAGCCCCAGTCCAGACCCATTGTGGGTCCGAGGGTCACTCACAAGGAACCCTAAGCCTGGCAGCCTCCTCAGACCCCCATCAAGCAGGACCCAGGCCGCTTTATAGATCATATCCCGAGTGTCAGGGGACCTCTTTGCAAGAGCATCATTCCCACGTGAAGTTGTTTACTCTTGAGACCCTGGATGGAGCCACCTCCCTGCAGATGGAAACAGTGATAGCCAGTGTCCCTCCTGTGCCTGCTGCCAAGTTCACACATGTGGCAGGCTAACTGTGTGGATCATTGAAAGGGCTGAGGGAGGGAGGGTGGTCGGCATGTTGCTGGCCTCATGTCACCTCATCCATGGTGGCCCTGTGCTCCTGACGAGGGAGAGCCTCTGTAACCAGGAGCCATGCAGGGAAGGCTCTGGGCTTTGGGGGCGGCTGAGCCTGAGCCTTTCCGGGCCCTGGGAGTCCCTGATCCAGAGGGGAAATTGCTGGGCCCTTGTGGCATTTCAAAACATCCCGCACCATGATTACGCAGAGCCCAGGATCGGGCTACCTTGAAGTCGCTTCCAACTTGCCCACAGCACAGCTCACCCCGAGTGCAGGTCTGTGGGAATTCATCAGTGCTGCTCATTCGCTCTAGGTCTCAAGGCTGTTAACCCTCAGACAAGCTGGTTCTGTTTAAGGCTTGATTTGTTAGACAATTTAAATTTCTTCCTGCCAAAAAGTGGTTCCATCAAAGGGAACTGATTCTCCTCTGTGGCTGATGTCGCTGAGTCTCCCTCCCAGAGTCAGCCCACAGGGAGGGGAGGGGGCAGCAGGCCATGTGAGAGCACAAACCAGGGGAGGGGTTTGTACAAGCAGCCCCAGGAAACCTATCAGGGCACAAAACTGGCTCTGTCACAGCCTCCTGCCCTTCCTGACTTCAGGGAGTACTGCAGTTGTGGGGTGAGGGGGACACACAGTCCCTGAATCCTGGCCCTGAGGACAGGAGCTGTGGGTAGGGTTCTGTGAAATGTGTGTCCCTCCAGGTAGCTCCGAGGGTTCCTAGTTTCCAGGGAACACTTGGCCTCATGCCAGCTCCCTGCTCCTGGCACCCAAGGGGTCCCCCATATCGGGCAGCAGGGATCTATGTGGGGCAGTCCTGCAGGTGGGCACACTGCTCTCCTGCATCAGACAGAGGCCCTAGCTCCTTCTCCAAGATAGGAGAGCCCCAGACAGCCAGGACTCTGCCCTTCTTTCTCCCTTGAGACTTTGTGAGTATATCTGAGGAGTAAGTCCTGAGCACTACACCCCCATTATTTATCTATCATGAATATGTCTGTATCTCACCTGCATGGCAAGACCTGTGAGAAGAGAGGCTGTGTCTTTCTAAAATCAGCCCTTGAGGAGGCCAGAGCCTGCCTTGGGGACAGGGTGGTGAGGTTAAATGGAGATAATGGAGGCCACAGTGGGCGATGATACGGACTAGCTGTGGTCACATCCCGCAAGAGCTAGCGTCTAGTTCTCTAGTCCTCAAACCATGGCTGGCCTGTGTCTGGCTTTGACCAACAAAATGTGGCAGAGTGATGTGGCATGGCTTCTGAGCCTGCACCTCAAGAACCTTTGCACTTCTGCTCTCATTTGGTCACAATACTGCCACCATGAACACCGTTCTAACTTATCCTTCTAGAGAAGCAACAGGGAGGAGAAAAAGACCCTGGGCCCACAAGAGCCATAAGTAACGCATCCTAGATCACCCAACCCCCCCCCCCCCATGCCTCCCGCTGGCCGCCACCGCATGAAGGCACTCAGGTGAACCATCAGGCGAACTGCCCAGCTGAGCCCAGCCCGAAGTGCCAACCCACCCCAAAAAGGAGCACATAAAATGCTTGTTTTAACCAGCAAGTACTGGGATGGTTTATTATGGAAAAACAGATACCGATTTGGTGGTGATGGGGCTGGCGGTGGTCAGGATGGTGATGAAGATGGTGGTGATGGCAGTGGCAGGACTGACAGCAGTGGGGAGGTGATGGTAGCAGTCGTGGTGACGATGATGATGACCCAGATTTCCTAAGTCATCACAGAAAGATTAGTCTTTGTTCAATATGGTTCTTGTGTATTTTGTTGTGTCCCAGTTCTTTGAAAATACGTGTAGAATGTGTACCTTTGAGAACCCAGTGAGACCTGTAGGCCCTCGTCCCAGGAAAATGCGCATAGACAAAGTTTTGCTCAGACTTTGCAAAGTCCTGTGATGTGGTTACCTGGCATTCTCACACCCAGCGGGCCAGGGTGATCTTCCTAAGCCAGCGGAGAAATTAGTTGTGTGACCTTCTGGTGACCCTTTCCATTTAGTATAGCACAGCTGGTTAAGTGGAGATTTTCATGAGACATAAATATTTTGAAATATTTGTAATCTAATTTCTTGTAGTTTAGATATACTCAGAGGTGGTGGAGGGAGAAGTCCAAAGACCTGAAATAGTCTTCCCCCACCTCCCCTCCACTGTGAGCATTGTCTCCTGTGAGGCTCACGGTGCTGGATCCGGTTAGCCCAGGTGTGTGAGGGGAGCTCTGTGGACGCCACGTCGGGGTGCTGCTACCCTCAGGCTGGCTTCACTTTCCGAGAAATGACCGTATGCCCAAAGCCAATGTGCAGGGCCAGTGAAGACCCCTCGGGAACATCGCTGTGGCTGGACTGAGTCCACCAGACGCTCACGGCCCTTTCAACCCGGGCAGCTATTGCCCACCAGCACGTGTCCCTTGATCTTCCTGTCACCTGATGCCCTTGCCTTCCACATGAGGCTTCCTCCCCAGTGCCCGGTGTCTGTCCCGGCTCCCACTGAAGAAATGAGCAATTATCGGCGCAGAGCTCTCGCCATGCGTGAGTGTTGTCATAAATTAGACCAAAACACAAGGGTCCTGCCGTCCAAGACCAGGTAACATTGCTGAGACCGGTGATTTGGTTTGGGCTTGAAAAACAAAAGCCCACTCTGCTTTACCACCAACTTGGAACACACACGGTGGCACACTGCCCATTGCCCGTTAATAGAGGGTTTTGTAATTTCTGAGTTGTCCCTGGAGAAAGTTGAGAACCGTTGAGATGAGGGGGGAGAAAATTACTCTCAATCCCAGGGGAGAGCAAAGGAAAATGTGAGTGCAAAGCCACGTTCTGAAACGTCTTCTTAAATGTGTTTCTAAGGCCATAAGAGCAACGCCCCGCCACCCAGCACGGTCCCACAAGATGTGCCGAGCATGAGAAAGCCACGGAGGGCTGGTCCACACGGAACCACTTACTGCCTCCTCAGCCTGAACATGTGGGCAGACAGACGGAAATGGCATTACTCAGGGCTCCTCCGGCCGACAGACCAAATATAGAAGGCTCCTGCACTAATGGCTCACACATGTCTCTGTAGGTATTCCTTAGTCTCCTAAGCATCCAGGCATATCTGTGTTACTCATCTGGGTACCATCTCCCCACAAACAGGCTCGAAAGCAGCGAAAAGGCTCAGTCATGTGACCTTGGCATGGGCTTCCTTGCTGTACAACCCACATGGAGCACATGCCCATCGGGCAGCCAACTTCTGTGGGCCCTTCAAGCAGAGAGCAGCCTGGTCAAAGCCTTCTAGGCATCAGGTCCAGGACATCTGGTAGAGGCAGGGCTTACCTGGATGTCTCTCCATCCCTCTGCACCTCAGAATCCCTGGGCTGTCCTGTCCCTGCCCGTAGGAACAAGGGGACAGTGTGAGTGCTGGCGAGACTGTGGGCCAGGCAAACAGGGATGCCAAGAGGGGCACTATGAGGACGGAGCGGATGGAGCCCCCCTGCAGTTCTAGCACATCAGAACGAGCCCACCTCTTGACGCATCCAGGAAAACAAACCTGGACAGAGAGGAGACGATAAAGAGACAGTAAAGCTGAGTCTGGTCCCTCCAGGGCTGTCTCAATAATGTCTCTGTAGGTATTGAGCAGGAGGCCCTGTTGGTTTTCATAGAAACATGGGTATCTGGTATCATTGCTGCAGTTTCAGGTGAGTCCCACAGTCACCCCACAGCCCAGCGTGGGATGGACTGCAGTTGGAACCAGAGGGCAATATCAGAGTCCCAGGTCCCCCCTGTGAATGTGCACAGGGCCTGCTCTGTGCCCTGGGCCTAACCCCACACAGGCTGACCATGTAGTCAGCCTTCCAGCCTCTTCCCTTCACAGTAGGGGTCAGGAGAGAGTTAGGCGGAGGGTTTCAAGAGCTGCACGTTCAGTGTCGCACGTGGCATGCTCCTCAGGAGGCGTGAAGCAACCGTATGGCTGATGCTATCATTCCAGCCTGGAGAGACAAACAGAAACCCAATGTGCGGGGCCATGCGTTAGTGGCCATTACAGCGGGACCCCCCCACAGAAGAAAGGGGTAGGAACAGCAATGTCCCAACAAGGCTACAAAACAAGTGCCCAGCCTCCCTGATGGGTCCAGCCCAAAGCCAGAGCTTGGTGTCTCGGAGGGCAGAGACTAGAGGTGGCAGCTGCCCTGCCCAGGAGGAGGAAACATTTCGCTAAAGGTGAATGCTCTCCAGACACACAGCCTTGCTGCAGACCCTGGGCTCACCCTGAGCACCATAGGATGTCTTTTCCCACACTGACACCTCCTAAACCACGTAATCCAAGCATCCAGCCTGGGCCAGCTGCACAGACGTCCCTGCTCTTGGCCCCTCAAAGATGGCCCCTCCAAGACTTCCATGTCACCTGAGATATGGGCCAGTGGACAGTGGACTGTGTTGCCTTCCAAACCCAGAAAGGCCTACCAGGCCCTGTGCTTCTTCCTTTGAAATGGGCAGTGCAAGATGCAGCAATTAGTCTTTTACTTTGAGGGGATATCTCAGCACGCCCCCAACCAATGGACCCCTAAGAACTTCCCTGAAGCACAGGTCTCTGGATTTACCCAGAGCTCATCTCCCACCCTTAAGGGCACATGCATCTTATGGTGTTCAGGATGCTAAGCCCCTCTCCCTTGTCCTGCCCAGTCAGCATGATGTCATCACTATAACTATCTGTCTCGTGTCCTGTGGGAATATCCAGGTGGTTGAGGTCTCCTGGGACTATATCTGGACAGAGGGGGAGTTAGACAGCCCTGAGGCCAAGGGTAAATGAGTATTACTGTCCCTCCCATGTGAATGCAAATCCTAATCCTCTTTTTGAAATGGGATGAACAAGAGTGTGATTGCCAATCAATGACCTTATTAACCTGCTATGACAAAAACACAGAATCTGGCACTGCAGAAGCAGTTGGGCTGCTACTTGTTGAAGCCTCAGGGTCACTCTCCAGGATCTGAGTGATCTTCTCTGCAAGGCCCAGACCAGCTCTTGACCTCACAGAGACATGACAGCCCACCATATCTACGTGCTCCAGGCCTTGAGCTCCAGGGGCGCCACATTGTTTGTGGTTTTCCGTACAAGCCGTGGAGGAGGCAGTGTTCTTTGTGGGCATCTCTCCTACAATGTCTTGAAGTACACAGGCCAGGAGCCCAGTGCGCAGGCACAATTATACACTTGGGGACCAGGGAAATGACTGCTGGGTGATCTGTTGACTAGGGGACCTACAGTGACCAACGCTTCAGCCAGGATTCCTTTTACTACCTGGCCACTCTTCCAATAGGGAGGCCACGATGACACTTTGGGTCTCCAGGTGTCAGTGTCCACTCAGATTCTATGTCCAGTTGCCCTCAGAATGTCTTGATAATCCCTTCCCCAGTGTTTAGTCAACTGGTAAATGCTGTAGGTCTCTTTGGGGGAGAACGGAGGGATATTACAGTATATGTGTGTGGAGGTGTGGCCTGGTCCCTCCTCCTGGTGACTGGCCACCTCTGTGGTCACCACTCCCAGATGGAAGAATTAACTCTAGTCTGAGAACAGAGTTGGAATCATGCCTTTTACTGGAGCCCTTGCCTCTTCTTTCCTCCTTGGCCACTTCCCAGAACAGCTTGTACATGTCTCTTCTGCTTGACATGGGTCATGCTCTTCCCCAGAACTGAGTTTGCTCATGACCTGAAGAGCTTGCCAGGGGATTAGGTTCCATGTTCTGAGAAAGCACCTCCAAGTCAATAACGCTCGCGTCCCATCTTCCACTCTAGCCCCTGGGTCGATGACCTCACATCCTTCCCCAGGGGCACCCCTGGCTCTTGCAGTTGTATGCTGCAGCTCCTCTCCTCCCTGATCAGGCCAGCACGTCCCCATCCAGGTTATATGGCCTAGCTCACTGGTCACTGGCCTGGCAGCCAGAAGACAGGATGGGGTGGCATCTGATGAGAGCACCCGGTGCCTTGTTGGGGGGTGGGGACTCAGCATCTTCCAGCATAGAGGAGGTACTGACTCTCACGGGGGTTGGGTGGCCCTCCAAAGCTCTGAGAGGTGAGGGGCCTATAAACCCAGGTCCTCAGGCTTCCACTCTGATGCCCCCATCCATGTTTCAGAGTCTGAGGTTATTCCTGCTGGGGTCCTGACCTTCACAGACCAGTGTGGGCGAGTATTCAAACACGCCTGGAGCTGGAGTCCTCTCATCACATCCTCTGCTGGAAATGGGATTTCTCTTCAGGCCAAAGGGACCTCTGGTCCTCACTCGGAGCGTCTCACTGCTGTTTAATCACAGGGCTATCAATGCAACTCAGCAGCCAACTTACTGCGCCCCTTCAAACACCTGAGTCCTCATGCCTGCAAGCTGCTTCCTTCCACAGGGATGGTCTCCCAGGTCACCCCTGATGAAACTGAGCAGTTGGGCCTCCACCTTGTGTTAGGAACTACCTGTCCCTCTCACACCAACAAGGACGGCGTCCCCCGGTGGATGAGCCAGCAGGAATCCCCTCCTGCACTCCCTGTGTCCACTGGGCTCCTCTGAGAAGGAGGTACCAAGGCAGGGCTGGGTGTGAGCAGAGATCTATGAGGCAATGGCTATGAAGGATCCAGGGAAGGGCTGAAGATGACAGAGGAGCCCACAGACCACAGGTGAGAGCCCCTTTGAAGGACAGGGTGGGAGGGGAGGTGGAGGCTGGTTGGGAGGAGTGGCAAGCTGATGGGGACACCTGGAGCCAAATTAATCCTTAATTAAAGGAGCGAGCCTATATTCCTACCCCAGGAGCACCTGTGGGAAGCGTGGCCCTGTGAGAGGGCAGGTGGATGCAGAGGACACACACAGGCCCTCGGTCAGGGCTCCGGCAGCAGTGCCCCAGCTTTGTTCATAGTCGTCATGAGGCTGCCACACTCGTGTACATATATGTACAGACACACGTGCACTCACATGCTACCAGGTGCACACACACACACTGACACACTCCACATACACTTACACACTTATATGCACACTCTCTCTCTCCAGTGCCCCCTGGCTCCAGGTACCCACTACCCACAGGAAGGGTACTGTGGCCAAGGAGAGCAGTGACTGGTACCACCCAGGGAGAGGCAATGGAAAGCAGAGTGGGCACTGACGGATGTCCAGCCTGAGGGGCTCTGGGAGCTGGAAACAGGTGGCAAGCTGGGAGCTGGGGCCAGGGCAAACTTGCAGCACTTTGGACAGTAGAGCAGGGGTGCCCTGTCTTGGGGCTGCAGGGGCAGCCTGTCCCTCCTCACACAGGAAGTTGTTCCCCCTCTGCTTGAACAGCTACTACTACTGGGCTCTCCTGGGTTCCCATCAGGAGATGGGAACCAGGGTGCACAGAATCAGGACGCAGATGGAAGGAGATGGTCAAGAAGACCAGAAGGGGTGCATACCGGGACCTCCCGGACGGGGCACACACAGGTGACCAGGAAGCTCTGGAGTCTCTCTCCTTGGGTGGGAGGGGCCCAATCAAAGATTTGCAAAGCTGCTCATCTGAGGTTGGAGCCGCACTGTGCTGCCTGGACCCCCCAAGGATGGCGATGATGCAGCCCTGTCCCACAGCCCAGGGACCTGCCAACAACCCATCTCAAGGAGAAGCCCTGGTCCTGGGAGGCTCCAGCTCCAAGGTTGGAAGTGGGGATCCCTACCACAGCCTTGCCAGAGACCCCTCTCACCCTCTCCCAGACTCCTCTCAGGTAGGGACATCACAGTGGCCCAGCGCCAAGGGTACCAGTGGGGTTCTTGCAAGGAACCCCCCACCTAAGCACTCCCCACCTAAGCACCTGAGGCTCTAGCTGTCCTGGGTGCCCCTGCCTCTCCCAGCCAGCCCTTGCTCCCTAACCTCGCCTCTGTTGCCCTCTGCGCAGGGCTGGGCGCCCACTAAGGACACTGGTTCTGACTGGTGGCGTTGTGCGAGCTGTACGTCCCGGGTAGGAGAAAGGCCGGAGCCCCGCTGCGCCTGAGCAGGGAGACACCGAGCAGGGGACCACGAGCAGGGAGCATTGAGCTGGGGGACGCCCGGTAGGAGGACCCTGCGGCGCCGCCCCCAAAAGCAGCTCCTTCAAGGGAGAGTGCACGTCGCCCCTCGTCGGTCCTCAGTGCGGGGAGCGGGGTCCCCAACCCCGAATGGACGCGGCCCGGGAAGTGGGGCGGGGGCAGCAGGGGGCCCGGCCGGGCCTGGGGAGGGCCTCTGGCTTCGCCTGCCCCGCACAGTTTCCGGAGAGGTGGCTGCGCCCCACCCTCGTCGCATAGGGTAGGGGGAGGTTTCCCGCCGCCACTCCCTTTCGGCGCTCCCGGGCTCCCCCTTCGGTCCCCCACCCGCCCATCCGCGGGGCCGCAGCGCCCCCCGGTGGCCTCGCTGCGGAGGGCGGCCGGTATAAAGCCCGCGGCCCCTCCCGCCGCCCCTCCCTCCTGCCCGCTCGGCGTCGGCTCTCGTCGGTCAAGACCCGGAGCCTCCTCGGGACGTGAACGGCGAGGGCGCCCAGCGCGCGCTCTCGGGGCCAGGTAAGCGCCCCTCGACCCCGGGACGGGGACCCACTAAGTGGGGGACCTGTGGTCCGGCCCTAGGACCCGGGGAGCCTGCCTGGAGCCGGGTTTGCTCGTTGGCAAGTCCGCGGGACGGGACAGAGCCGGAGCGCAGAGGACCCGGGTCCGCGGACCCCCGGGTGCGCTCCCCGGGCCGGCGCCCCGACGGGCTCCCCGGGCGGTAACCGGCCCTCGTTCGCCGCCCCCCTCCAGCCGCTCAGCCCGAGACCACAGCTCCTCCCGGCGGGGGGGCGGGGGGCGAGTTGTGAACTGCCCCCACTTTGGCTGCCTCTGGGACAGAGTTGGGAGCAGGAGGCTTCCGCCCGACTCCTGGCTCAGCGCTAAGATGCCGCAGTTCGGTTGTCTGTTGGGGCCTCACCACCTCCCCAAGTCACCAAATAGCTGGAGGGGTGAGCGTTTGCAGTCAGACCCATGCGGGGTCCTGGTGTTATCTGTGGCCTGGAGGACACCTTCAGAGGTATGACGGCCTAAGTGACCCCTGGGAAGAGTCGTGCCCGTCCGTCGTTGTCGTCGTCCCCTGCCCCCCCCCTTTGATGTGGAAATGGGCACAGGTCTCCAGTGATGCTGGCCCCTGTCCCCTGGGCTGAGGGGGAGGGTGTTCCTCCTCCTGGAAAGAGTAGCCAGGATAGAATGAGCTTCTGGGGGAAACAGAGGAGGAGGGGGTCTTTGATACCCCAAGGGTAGAAACGGAGTGGGGAGTGGGGATGGCTCACACACCCCTACCCTGAGGATCAACAACAACCCAGCCTTCCCGCAATTCCTCCGAGGCCGAGGCCGGGGGCACCCTTCACACCCCAGCTTCCCCTCTCAAAGTCTGCTGGGGAGACTAAGCAGGGGGCTGAGTGGTCCTAGCAGGGAGTGAGGTGGGAGCCCAGCTGATCTCACCTGTGGTGGCTTCTCTGCTGGGCCCAGCCCCGCCCCACCCAGGACTCCTCACTTATCCCAGCAGAGCTGCAAGAGCCCAGCACTCTTAGGGCATGGGGAGGGTGGGGTCAACCTCTGAGAGGCCTACTGACCCTAGTAACACAGTAACAACACACAAAACAGCAGAGTGTGGTGGCTCAGGTGTTCCCACCACTCCACCCGGGGTGCCCACCTGGAATATGGCCCCTGTCCCAGAAGAGCGGAACTTCACTTTTAGATGGATGCTCAAAAAGAATAGGGCTTGAGATTCATAGACTTCCCTCGTTTTTTCCTTTCAATATCGTTCTGACCATAAGATCATTTTACATTTGCTTAACATCGGAGGCCAGGAGGCCAGACAGGCATTTGGGGCTCCAGGAGGAAAGTTGTCTGCCTTGTTTCAGTCATTCAGAGGAAGGAGAGTGGGACCCGGGAGAGAGCCTGGGCCTCCATGCATAGGTGACTCAGAATCTCCTGGCCATACTGGAGGGGCTGGGTACCCGGGGCCCAGGTGTGTTCCCTTGGCTGGACATGGGTTTCAGTAGGCTTCTGGGCCACTCTGGCTGCTTTGAAGCTACCATGCTGTGCTGTTGAAAGTGACCTGGGAGGCCTGTGAAGACCACAGTTGGTGGGGGCAATTGTTGGCCTTGTCTGCAGAGGAAGCCACAGGGAAGGCAATGTCCAGGGGGAAAGTAAGGCTTGATCCACTCACTGAGCCACCTGGTCTTGGTGGAGTGCAGGCCCCTGCCCTGGGCAGTGCACACCCACGCCAGTGGCGACTCTACATTGCCAGCCAGCACAGTTGGCTCTCTTGTGGAGGGAGTGGTGCCCACTGTCCTCTTCAGCCTCTGGTTTCTCATCTGTAGAATGAGGTCAGGATTAATACAGGGCTGCTAGAGGTCTCCAGGTGCATGGAGTGTAGGTAGATCATATTTGCAGCCACAAAAGACTTTATCATGCTGGGAAAACCTCGCTTTTGTGATTGATTTTAGAAAAACACAAATAGTTTGATTCCTTTTAAACAAGACTCACATTTCCAATGGGTCAGTCCCTCCTTTGGCTTCTTTTGCACATTTGTGCAAAACCAGGGGGACCCTGGTATGGGGCACACCTGCAAAGAAGCAGGGTTTGTGGGATACAGCTCAGTGAACAGGCCCTGGGGGGCTGGCCCCCACCCGAGGGGCACACATTGGATTTAGGCCATATCATAGAGCAACATTCTCCACAGACAGGCTGGGAACCTAAAACATGTCAACACCCACACCACACCAGTAGGTCAGCCTCATGGCAGCCCATTGTAGATACTGTGATGAGCAGAGGGAGGGTGGGGACCCCAGCTGTGAGGAGCCCCTACTCCCAGTAGAGCAGGATCTGGGTCAAAACTTCTGAAAAGTGTCAAGGCCTTCAAGGCTGTTGTCAGATGCCCACCAGAGAAGTGGAGAAGGACCCGGGTGTCTGTCACCAGGGACAGACAAAGGGCAGTGTTGCTGCCTTTTTTCTTCTTTGCCAGTTTCATAGATGAGGAATGGAACCTTCTTGGTTTGTGTGAATGTTCTTGGTTTTTGTGTGGTTCAACATTTTTGATCACTGACTGTTTGTAGTGTTGTTACTTGCCAGGTTCTGATTTCCCCATTTGCTTCATGGGTGCTGATTTTTACTAATATGTATGTAAGAGTTTTTCCCCCTCAATTTTTAAAAATTGTGGTAAAATACACAATATAAAATTATATTCACCATTGTAAGTGTATAGTTCAATGGTATTAAGTACATTCATATTGTTGTGCCCATCACCACATCAGTCTTCACAATTCTTTTCATTTCACAAAGCTGAAATCTATCCCCATTAAACACTTAACTTCCCATTCTCTACCCAGCCCCTGGCAGCCACCATTCTACCTCCTAGCTCTATGATTTTTGAGATACTAAATATCTCATGTAATTAGAATCTTACAGTATTTGTCTTTTTGTGACTGGTTTATTTTATAAATATAATTTCCTTAAGGTTCATCCATGTTGTAGCATGTGTCAGAATTTCCCTTTTAAGGCTGAATAATATTCCATTGTATGTATGTACCATATTATATTTATCCATTCATTCATCAATGGACACTTAGATTGCTTCCATGTTTTTCCCATTGTGAATAAAGCTGCTATGAATATGGGCGTACAGATATCTCTTTGAGACCCTACTCTGAATTCTTTTGAGTGTATACCCAGAAGTGGAATTGCTGGATCATGTGGTAAATCCACTTTTATTTATTTAAGGTACCACCATACTGTTACCCACAGCAGTTCTACCACTTTACATTCCCACCAAACAACTCCAGTTTCCCCACATTCTTCTCAACACTTTTTATTTTCTGGGGTGTTTTTTTATAGTAACCATATTAATGAGTGTGATGTGGTATCTCATAATTTTGATTTGCATTTCCCTAATTAATATGTTGAGCATCTGTTTGTGTACTTATTGCCATTTGTGATTCTTCTTTAGGAAAATGTCTATTCAAGTCCTTAGCCCATTTTTTAATTGGGATGTTTGGGGGGGTTTTGTTTTTGATTTTTAGTTCTCTATATATTATGGATATTAATTCCTTACCAGAAAAATGATTTGCAAATATTTTCTCCTATTCTGTAGGTTGCTTTTTGACCCAAAATTTTCTTTTTAATTTTTATGAAATCCAGTTTGTGTATTTTTTTTTAGTTGCTTGTGCTCTTGGTGTCATATCCTAGAATTGTTGAATCTGATGCTGTGAAGATTTTGCCCTGTTCTACATTTTTATAGATTTAGATCTTACATTAGGTTGTGGGTCCATTTTTAGTTCATTTTTTATGTATGATGTTAGGTAAAGTTTCAACTTCATTCTTTCGCATATGGATATCCAGTTTTCCCAGCACTATTTGTTGAAAACTGTCTTTTCCTCCATTGAATAATCATGACACCCTTGTTGAAAATCATTTCCCTATATGTACGAGAGTTATTTCTGGACTCTTCTATTCCATTGGTCTATGTTATCTATCTTTATGCCATTACCACACTGTTTGATTATTGTAGCTTTGTAGTATGTTTTGAAATCAGAAAGTATAAATTCTGCAGCTTTGTTCCTATCTTTTAGGATTATTTATGCTATTTGGGGTCTTTTGAGACCCTTTATGAATTTTAGAGTGGATTTTTCTATTTCTGTAAAAATCAACATTGAAATTTTGGTAAATCTGTAAATCACTTTGGTAGTATTGACATCTTAATATTACATCTAATCCATGAACATTGGAATATGGTCCCATTTATTTATATCTTTAATGTCTCTCAGAAATGTTTTATAGTTTTCTGTTAATAAGTATTTCGCATCCTTGGTAAAGGTAATTCCTAAATATTTTATTCTTTTGATGCTAATGTAAATGGAATTATTTTCTTAATTTACGTTTTGCATTGTTCATTGTTAGTGTACAAAACTGCAACTGATTTTTGAGTGTTGACTTTGTATCCTTCTACTTTGCTGAATTTATTTATTCTAAGTTTCTTTTTGTGGGATCTTTAGGGTTTTCTACATGTAGGATCATAACATCTGTAAACAGATCATTTTAATTTATCCTGCCAATTTGAATGCCTTTCATTTCTTTTTCTTGACTAATTGCTCTGGCTAGGACTTCTAATACTATGTTGAGTAGAAGTGACAAAGGTGAGCATCTTTGCCTTGTTCCTGATCTTAGAGGAAAAGCTTTCAGTCTCTCACCATTGAGTATGGTGTATGTTATGGAATTTTCATATATGGCTTTTATTATATTGAGGTAGTTTCGTTCTACTTTTAGTTTGTTGAGTGTTTTTTATCATGAAAGGGTGTTGAATTTTATCAAAAGGTTTTTTCAGTATCAATTGACATGATTATGAGGGTTTTTTCCTTCATTCTGTTAATGTGGTATATTACATTGATAGGTTTTTATATGTTGAACCATCCTTGCATTCCAGAAATAAATCCCTCTTGGTAGTGATGTTTAACACTTTTGCTATCCTGCTGAATTCTGTTTGCTAATATTTTATTGAGGACTTCAGTACCAAAGTTCATAAGGGATATTACTTTGTAGTTTCCTTTTCTTGTAGTGTCTTTGTCTGGCTTTGGTATAAGGGTAATGTTGGCCTCCTAGAATGACTTGGGGAGTATTCCCTCCTCTTTGATTGAAGTTTGATGAATTGAAATGGAAAAGCTTGAGAAATATTGGTGTTAGTTTTTCTTTAAATGTTTGGTCAAATTCGCCAGTGAAGCCATCATGTTCAGGGCTTTTCTTTGTCAGGAGATTTTCATTTGCTGATTCAATCTCCTTACTACTTATAGGTCAGTTCAGAATTTCTATCTCTTCATGGTTTGATCTTTGTGGGTTTTGTGTTTCTAGGAATATGTCCATTTATCTAGGTTACTTGATTTGTTGGCTTACAATTATTTATAATACTCTTTTATAATCCTTTTCATTTCTGTAGAATCTGTAATAAAGCCCCTGCTGGGTTAGTGCCTCAGCTATTAGCTGAACACTGTGGACAAGTTACCTACACTTACTCTCAGTTCTCTCGTCTATGAAATGGTATTATAGTACCTATATCCAAGGACTGTTGTGAGTGCTAAATGATGTAGCATAGTGTCTGGTGGAGAGTAATCATAGAAGATATTTCATTGTCATTTCATCCTTTCTATTTTCTTCAAAGACTTTTGGGTCCATGTTTTGCACTCAGTTACTTCTCCTGAGATTTGATTTTTTGGGTTCCCTGAGTGAGGTAGGATTACCTTTATTTCTACTCATATTGTGAACCCTTGTCCTAGTCCTGCCACCATCTCATTTCCTCAATTTGTGTATGTTGCTATGCCTGTTACTATGTGGTCCATTGCTCTGTTCCAGAACCAAAACCACAAATGCCTAATTACTGTAATTTTATTGAATCATTTCACTTGATAGCATGTTTCCATATCACCCTTTATTTTTATTTTTCTGAGCTACATGTACTATGTGCTCTTAAAAAACAAATAGCCACAACAACCTTTCTCATATATTATTTTTTTTATTCTTAAATTTGTGCATTTCTGTATTTGTACTTATTGATTGGACTTGCTAAAAATATTTCCATTTTATTGGCCTTTTAAAAGAATCAGCTCTTAGATATGTTTATTATTATATTCTGGGAATTTTTTTAATCAATTGGTTTATTTTTTTAATGTTTTTCTCTCTTGCTTTCCTGAGAGTCATCTTGTTGATTTTCTTTGTCCCTAGTTACTTCAACTACATGCCTAATTTGTCACTAATTTCTTATTTTATAAAAAGTATTTAAGGCTATATATTTTCCTCTGATTATAGCTTTGGTCTTCTCATGTTTGTTTTTATGTATAACAATCTCATTGTCACTAATTCCTATGTAGTTTTTGCAAGAGAAAGTTTTTTAATCTAGAGTTTTGAAGGGCTTTGATAATTTTTTGTGTGTTTTATTAGTGACAAAGTTTTCACTGTGGCCCAGAGAATTTGATCTGTATACTTTCCAAATTAAAAAACATACACTAAATTTAAGCTTTCTTTGTGGCTTACTCTAGGGTTAAATTTTGTAAAAAAAAAAAAAAAAAGTTAAAAAAAAAATTTGAACAATATATATTCCCTACTTGTAGGTTTCAAAGACATAAATATATAATATGTATGTGTTTTATTCACATTATCCAAATCCTATTTCCTACTTGTTACTATCAAATTTTATAAAACATGACATTCAGATTCTCTTTTTTTGTTTGTGTAATCTGTCAATAACTTTAAAAGATGAGTTACTTTTCTACCATGATTTGAGTTTGTCGGTTTTTTATTCATTTTTTCAGATTTTGCTTTATACAATTTTATGTTGTGAAATTTAGTACATAAATTTATAACTAGGCTGCAGCCTTTATCTATTCTTTGGCCCCATCCTCATTCTTCTGTCTTAAATTCTACCTACTCTCATACAACACCGCCCCTCTCTTTTCATTTGCATCCCCCTCTCCCCAGTTCATTTTCTTTGCACCATCTGTGACATGTTTAAAGTCTGACTCTCATAAACCTCACTGAGATAGGTTTCATTTTTTGACCCAACTTAGGAATGTTTGTCTTTAACAGGAGAGTTTAAACTATTCACGTTTATTGTCACAACTGATCTGTGTAATATTTCTGGCATTTAATTTTATGCTTCCTGACTCTTTTTCCCTTCATTTTCTATATTTTATGGTATTTCTCAAGTTTCTTTGCTTTTTTATTTATTTCTCTGTTAAAATTCCTTGCTGAATTTTTTTAAGTAATGGTATATAAGTGGCATAGATCTGAACCCCTTTTCACCCCGAGACTTTTATTCTTGTACATGAAAGATAAGTTGACTGGAAGATATTGTTGGTTCATTTTCTTTTTCTCAGAATTCCAAGGTTATTATCTCACTGTTTTCTGTCTGCAATACTGTGGAGAAAAGTTTGATGCCTTTACTAATTACCTATTGCCAGATAATAAATTACCTCAAAACTTAGAGATTTAAAACAATAAGCATTTACTAACTCATAATTTATTCTGTTCAGGAATTTAGGAGTGGTTTGACTGGGTGATTCTAGCTCAGGGGCCCTCATCAGGTACAGTCATGATAGGTACAGGGTCATAGTCACCCAAAGTCTTGACTGGGACGGAGGGTCTGCTTCTAAGAAGGGTCACTTGCCCGGGCCGTTGGCTGGAGGCCTCATTTCCTCCACTTAAGGGCATCTGCAAAGGCTGCTTGAGAGTATTCATATTTAGCTGGTTTCCCCTTTAGCAAGCAATTCAAGAGAGCCAGGCAAAAGCCACAGTATCTTTCATGACTTACTCTTGGATGTCACACACCATCACTTCCAGGTTATTCTGTTGGTCATATAGGCCAGCGACGATTCAGTGTGTGAGAAGACTTCATAAGGACACGGATACCAGAAGCCAAGAATAATTGGGGGCCGCCTTGGAGCTGTCTACCACAATGCCAAAACAATTTTTCCCTTTAGGTGTTTCTTGTCTTTTGTTGTTACTATTGTGTTATTCCCTAAGTAGATATTTTTGAAATTTTTCATTATCATGACACTGTAATGAAAAATTCTTTTTTTAATTCTTTTTTTGAATTAGAGCAAAGAGTACTATTTTCCACCAGTATACTTTATTATGTGGGCCACTTTTAACTCATTAAGTGTGCAACGTGTATGTGTGTGGGGGGGTGTGGTTCGTGTGGGGGTGCACATGCACACACACGGAGAGCAGGGCCAATCGGGGGGCAGTCTTTCTGGCCTTTTGGTCCTCTTCTCTCCCCACCTGGAGCCGATGGGTCAGGGTGGGACCCACGGCACCCCCACTGGGGTCTCTCCGCCATGGGGGCAGCAGGGTGAAGGGTAGTGGAGGACAGCTGTGCCCACATCCCGGTGTTCAGCCCTGAATGGCCCCCCTGACAAAGATCCCACAGTGGCCATTACCAGTGGCGGATGGACCCGCTGGCTCTGACTGTCGCAGCCCAACTCCCTGTGGCCTCCAGTTTCTTCAGGGTCCTGGCATGCCCCTCACTCTACCTTCTCAGCCCCCACCTGAACCGGGTTGTCTCCAGCCCTCCTCTTAGAACCAGCTTCCGCTCAGCCAGTAGCCCCCTTTCTCTGGCTGGTTTTCTCAGCCTGGCATGTCTGGCACCTCCTGCAACCGTCCTGGATTCCCTGGTGCTTCCACTGAGCTGCTTTGATCTCGGCACCTGTCAAAGCCTACGACAGGGTCACAGCCATTACTTGCAGGATCATGGCCTCTCGTCCTAAACATGTCCCCGTGTCAGGGAGGCAGGATCATGTCCTGTTTACCCCCAACTGTGCCAGGACTAGCCCCTCTCACTGTAAACCCAGGTGTAATAACACCTGCCCCCACAAAAGAGGTTTCCACAGCATTTAGGAGCATCACCAGGAAAACTGCACTAAAGTGCCCCGGATGCCTCTGCTTCCCCCAAAGCTCTCCAAGCACCACCTTTCACCCCCAGGCCTGCAAGGGCCTAGCCAGCTAGTGCTGCTCCCCACCAGCAGGGCCCCAAGTTCCTGGCAGGGCCGCATCTTCTTTGGTTCTGCCCTGTGTTCTGGAGCTTTGA
The DNA here is from genome assembly GCF_054644295.1 of Miniopterus natalensis. Taxonomy (NCBI): domain Eukaryota; kingdom Metazoa; phylum Chordata; class Mammalia; order Chiroptera; family Miniopteridae; genus Miniopterus; species Miniopterus natalensis. The sequence continues at coordinate 82,838,528 of NC_142086.1, read as the reverse complement.
AAGGTAGCAGGGTGGTGGTGAATTGTGTGAACCAGGTTGCAGGGGTCCCCACCAGAATAGCTGAGCCAAGCCCCTTCCTCACCTTCCCACAGAAAGTCCTCGTTCCTCTCACATCTGGTCCCCAAAGCCCAGCCAGCCAGCCCCAGCCTCCAGGTCCTCTCCCTGTCTGTGTGGCTACAGGGTGGGCCTGGGCACAGGGAGCAGCAAGTGGCAAAGAAACCTCAGATTTATGGAAACAGGGCAGAGCACAGTAACTGGCTCTGGGAAAGGTCCCCAACCCTGAACACCTACTCTTTGCCGGCCCCGCAGGCCTATCTGCACCTTGGCCCCTATATTCCACCCCCAGGCCATTCTTCCTAATCGATTGGTGTGGGGCCATTTAGACAGCTGGAATCAAGGACCAAGGCCTATCCCCACCCCATCCTGGACCTCACTTCTCCCCTGATGCCCCTCCTCTCAGTCACCCCCAGCTGACCCCTCTGCCCTGTTCCCAGCACCCTCTCCATGATGTTTTGTCCTCAGGAATGGGTCACTGGCAGTTCAGTTCCTAAGGATCTGCCTGTCTTCCAGACCCAGGCTCCAGGGCAGGGACAGCGGTGAAAGTGCTAATCTTACCACCCAGAACTGAGCCCAAAACTCATGCCCACTAAGTGTCTGTGGCCCCCACCCAGAGTCCCTGAGCCCAGATGCTGGCTGACGCATAGTGTGTGCCACCCCCACCATGGGAGGTGAGAATTATGGGGACCAGAGGGGCTCCTAGACACTCTCAGTGGAGTGTTGTCTGCAGCAGCTGCTCTTCCCTGTTGCAGGATGTCAGGGACCATGGGTACTGCCAAGATACTCCGAGGCTCCTGCTCCACCCTCCTGCTCTGGGGCCTCCTGGGGACCCTGCATGCCCAACAGCAGGAGGTCATCGCACCCGACACCTCTGAGCGAAATAGCTGCCCAGGTACAACCACGGGGTCTGGAGCTCCTGGGGTGAACAAAGGGGGCAGCAAGGACAGCTGGTTGGGAGCCAGGGCCCCTTGTGCAGGTGAGGCCAGTGTGGAGCAGAGCCCAGGACCACCCACGTGCACGGGGTCCCAGGATGGCTTACCACAGGCCCTCCATGTGCAGCCCCGTGACTCCTCCTGTGTCCCCTAGAGAAAGCCGACTGCCCGGTCCACGTGTACTTTGTGCTGGACACCTCGGAGAGCGTCACCATGCAGTCCCCTACCGACAGCCTGCTCTATCACATGCAGCAGTTTGTGCCACAGTTCATCAGCCAGCTGCAGGACGAGCTGTACCTGGACCAGGTGGCCCTGAGCTGGCGCTACGGCGGCCTGCACTTCTCTGACCAGGTGGAGGTGTTCAGCCCACCAGACAGTGACCGGGCCTCCTTCATCAAGGGCCTGCAGGGCATCCGCTCCTTCCGCCGCGGCACCTTCACCGACTGCGCACTGGGCAACATGACCAGGGAGATCCGGAAGCTCGGGGCCAAAGATGTGGTCAACTTCGCAGTGGTCATCACTGACGGCCATGTCACTGGCAGCCCGTGCGGTGGCATCAAGCTGCAGGCTGAGCGGGCCCGGGAGGAAGGCATCCGGCTCTTCGCGGTGGCCCCCAACCGGAACCTGAACGAGCAGGGCCTGCGCGAAATCGCGAGCACACCCCAGGAGCTCTACCGCAGCAACTATGCCACCATGCGGCCAGACTCCACTGAGATTGACCAGGACACCATCAACCGCATCATCAAGGTCATGGTGAGCAGCCACAGTGCCCCATCCTCCTAGGGCTACCATCCACCCATTTGGTGTGGGGCGGAGGGTGAGGTCTAGAGTCCTGGGATCACTGGGCATCAGCCTCAGTTTACCCCTCTGTGAATGAGGCGACTGAAGGGGGTAAGCTCTGGTCAGGGTCCTGCCTGCTCCAATGTCCTGAGTTCTCTTCTGCCAGATGCGAAGCTGCTCTGATTTCCAGCTCATGGCTAACCAGGGTTTCTCTCTGTCTTTTTCTGCAGAAACATGAGGCCTATGGAGAGGTGAGAGGCATTTCTGTCCATGCCAGCCCCGTCAGGTGTGCCCTGCAGCCTCTGAGGCGCTGACCCAGCAAAGATTACGCGCCTCGCCTTGCCAGCTCCCTGGCACTCCCTGGAGGCAAAGAAGAGAGACCCCTCTGCTCCATGTAGGGCCTGAGATTCTTGAGTTTGGGGCAGAGGACTTCTGACCCAAACCAGACTGTTTAAACCCAGGAGGGCCCAGCCGGGCGTGGCTCAGCAGTTGAGCGTTGACCTAGAATCCAGGCAATCAGGGTTTGATTCCCAGTCAGGGCACATGCCCGTGTTGTAGGCTCAATCCCCAGTCGGGGGCATGCAGGAGGCAGCCGATCAGTGACTTTCATCATTGATGTTTCTATCTCTCTCTCGCCCTCTCCTTTTCTCTCTCTGAAACCAATAAAGATATATTTTTTTAAAATAAATAAATAAATAAATAAACCCAGGAGATCGGCATTAGGGTCATCCACGAGCATTGAGTCTGAGGGTGGCCCTCTGGACTGATAGACTCCGTCCACCTGAGCCAGGCCAAGAGAAGATGGACAGCCAGTTAGGTGTCCAGTGTAGAATCTGTAGCCCTTGGTCCCTGACATTTCCTTGTCACTGTGTATCCCAGCACCAGCTCACAGCCCAGGAGGGAGTGCTTTACACTCGGCTAGGCTCCTGCAAGCACACCCTCCCCAGAAAGGTGCTCACAACATAGTGATGTAAAAATGCAAGCACAAGGATGCCTAGCCAGCTGCTGTTTAATCCTTGCTTACTGTCAGTCATTGCTCAACCCAGCGTCGGTTTCCAAAAGTTGACTAGAACCTACGTAGAGCCCTGCCCTGGTGGGTGCCTCCTGAGTTTGGTCCTATCTCCAGCCCCGTGCTCAGGATGACCCACCCCCAGCAGGCCAGGGGCTTGGACAGCACCCTCCCTCCCTCTCAGCTGGGACTCATCATTCTGGCCTCATGCTGCACTTGCTTCTTGTTTCAGTGCTACAAGGTGAGCTGTCTGGAGATCCCCGGGCCCCCTGGCCCCAAGGGCTACCGCGGACAGAAGGTAAGATACGCAGGCCACCCTGGGCTCTGCCCTGCCAGGAAGGCCCCGACCCCTCTTGAACTATGAATCTAGGACCAACTAAACCTCAGTGGGCTCAACGCTTCTGACCCTGAAGGAACTCAAATTCCATTTTTATCTACTTCCTTTTAAATGGCATTTTGAGAAAAGTAGGGACACTTTTTAAATTAAGATTTGCCATTAAAATACTCATGAAGTAAACAAGTTGGTGACATGGGCAATGTGAGGGTGGGTGCCACCCAGGCTGGGCGGGATCGGAGCCGCCCCTGCAGAGAGACCTGGCAGCCTCTCCACCTGGGGCTGTCTGTCAGAGCTCAGAGAAATGGTCAGAATGGACCCTGATCTGACAGAGGCCAGGATTCTCCGGGGCAGCTGACCCTACTCTAGGACATTCCCATGTGGTGTTGCCCTTGTCACCTAGGTGGGACCAGCAGCCAAACGATGCTGGCCCCAAAACTCTTACTCTCCCACCTCCCAGAAGCTAGTGACAGGGTCCCTGGTGGCCTACTCTACTCCTCTGTGCCTCAATTTACCCTTTTTCTTTTGTCTGCTTTTAGGGAGCCAAGGGCAACATGGGTGAGCCTGGAGAGCCTGGACAAAAGGGACGACAGGTAAGTGTCCCCCCACCCCCTCTGGCAGCTCCTGCTCTCCAGGCTGAGATTCCATCAATGGCCCTTTGTTGTTCTTCCACAGGGGGATCCAGGTATTGAAGGTCCCATCGGATTCCCAGGACCCAAGGCAAGTTGCCCGTGGCTCTGGCACAGTGGCTGGGGACTTGGGACAAGCCAAGAGCTGCGTGGTTCCAGGATGCCCACCGGATCAGGATGTCTCTGGCCCAGCCAGCCCTCCTTCCCCTCCCCTGACCCAAGGAAGTGAAGCACCTCAGTATCTTGAGTGTTGTCCCCAAACCAAGCGTCTAGCCTGAGCCCCGTTCATGCCTCCCCACCCGAGGCTGGTGACCCCACCCACTCTGGTGGGCTGCTGGGTCCCATGCATAGGCCCCACCATAATGCTGCTTTTCTTTCCTTCCGACCTCAGGGTGTTCCTGGTTTCAAAGGAGAGAAGGTGAGAATCCAACTCTGGGCAGCCAGACTCCACACAGCCTGAGTCTCGGCTCCTACTCCCCAGTGTCCTCAGCAAGCCTGTGGTTCCTGCTGGGGGCATGATGCGGCTTCATGCTGGTGGTGGCTTTGTTCTGAGGTCCTTCTGGCCTCGTGTTTGGCCGAAGGCAGACTTGGGCCCCTATGGCAGTGGGTCTGTGATGCTGGAGACCTGAGCTAACGGCTTCACTTTCCTTCTGCGCAGGGAGAATTTGGAGCTGACGGGCGTAAGGTAAGCCAGGTGGTGGGCTGGGTGAGCAGGGCACCCCACCTTCCTGCTGCTCCAAGGAGATGGCGATCGGGGCTAATGAAAATCCCTTCTTCCCTCTCCCTCCAGGGTGCCTCTGGCCTCGCCGGCAAGAACGGGACCGACGGACAGAAGGTAGTGCTCCTCAGACTGCATCATGGGCTGGGCGTGAGGGTCATACACAGCAGCATCTCGAATATCGTAGGAATGAGCAGAACCTCCTCAGACCCTCAGATCCTCCCCTGGGGCTGCTGCCCACAATTTGAGGCTTCAGCAGTCCCAGTGTGTAGCTGTCCAGGAGATGTAGGACAAATAAGGGCACTCCAAGAGCAGGAATGGACATTTGCTTCTGAAAACCAAGGCCCAACCTTGCAGGAACTTCCCAGTCTGTTCTGCAGAACCCCAGATTGGCCTGAGTAGCGGTTCACACACATACACACATGTACACAAACATTATGTGCACTCACACACGCAAATATCACACATGCACACACATACATGTGGCACACGTCACGTGCACACAGGCATGCACACATGTGGAGGGAGCACTGTGGACACTCATGCTCACAGCCGCAGCCAGAGACTCTCCCACCTCCACAGAGATGCTACCTAACAGCCAATCCATTAAAACACACAGTCACATTTACACCTGTCATTGGTGCATTGTCCCCTAAATCTCAACCCTGACACATCTTCTGCTCCCCTATCCTCTTTCAGGGCAAGCTGGGGCGCATTGGACCTCCTGGCTGCAAAGGAGACCCCGGGAGTCGGGTAAGCATGGCCTTGACTCCTCCTCACATTAACGTTACACCCCTGTGGAGGCACCAGGCGCCAGACAGCGGTGGGGAAGCTGGGAGTCCCTGAACTTGGATTCTTCGTTCAGCCCTGCCCTACCTGTCCCTGACACCCCACCCAGGGATCAGCCTGGGTCCCTGACCACAGCTGGATGAAATGGCCTCTGGGGCAGCTGCTTCCCAGAGTCCTGATGGGCTCATCTCTGAGGTTTGTCTGATTGGCCTGTCCAGCTCTGTTGGATTCCAGCCACTGAGACCCAGGCAGAGCGTCAAGTCCATACACTGGGGAGGCTGATCACCTCCCCCATGTGAGCTGGCCCTGGGCTAATGGGGAATCCCCAAGTGCAGCTCCCAGTAAGAGACTCAGGACAGCCTCTCTCCCCCTTCTCTCACAGGGCCTCGATGGCTACCCAGGGGACGCAGGCAGCCCTGGGGAACCCGGAGACCAAGGTGCCAAGGTAGGTAGCCTAGCCAAGGTGGTGGTGGCCAGACCAGACCAGTGTCACTGCCCTCCAAGCGGCCTTCTCCCTGCTGCAGTTCCTGGCCTCTGGCGGAGGCAACTGGGCCAAGAAGCACAGCAGAGGGGACCTGTCCCTGCAGACCAGGCAGTCAGGGGCAGGAGGCTTAGGGGTATCCTGCCTGGGAAGTTGTAGGGTACCCTCATGGGGCTTCACCAGCTCGTGTCTAACTCAGGACCATGTGTCCTGGTTCAGGCAACTGTGAGGGGCCTAAATGGCCACAGAAACAAGCCCACCCTTTTCCCAGGCCTCCAGGGGACTCCTGTGGAAGGCTCTCAGGTGCCTGTGGGGGTTCTGCCTCTTAGGCCACCTGAGGTGTCACTTTACCTGCCTGCATCCCCTCCCCTGGCTGTCTAGGACACTGGAGGACCAGGAAGGGCAACCTTCTCCCAAGAAGCCAGCACCCTCAGACAAGGGCCGTGTCTGTGGGGCTGCATAGGGGCCCTGCCCCCCAAGAGTGTGCTCCACTGACATGGGAGGGGGGAAGGCCGTTCTCCCAGCCCCTCCAGAGTCCTGTCCCAAGGCTGGCATCCAGGGGATATGAGGCTAATTTCTCCAAACCCTTCCAGGGGGACCCTGGCCGCCCAGGACGCAGAGGGCCTCCAGGAGATGACGGGGCCAAGGGAAGCAAGGCAAGTGCCCCTGAGGGTCCCTGTTGTCCTGCCCCAGCCACACACCAGCAGTGCCCACTGAACTCACAGAGTGGGAGGCAGGAGGGACAGCAGATGCCCTCATCAGCCCTGTGCCCTGAGCAGGCCCCCAGCCTGTCTTTTCCACTACCAGGTGACGGTACACCCACTCCCCAAGGCAAACATGGTCCCACCTGACCAAGTAAGGCCGAAACTGCTTAGGTGGCCCAGTTCATCCCACCTGGCTGAGCTGTTACCTCTCCACAGGGCTATCAAGGCAACAATGGAGCCCCAGGAAGTTCTGGAGTGAAAGGAGCCAAAGGCGGGCCTGGGCCCCGAGGACCCAAAGGCGAGGCTGTGAGTTCACACCCCTCAGACCCAAGTCCAGGGTCTAGAGCATTGTCTCCTCTGGCCCACCTGCCCAGCCCCTCCTGGCAGGACACCCCTGAAGGCTGAACATAAACCTGGGCACACACTCCATGGGTCCCAAACCTGGGCACACACTCCATGGATCCCATACAGCATCCTCAGCCTCTCCCCCCAAGACAACCCCGAGTGTCCTGCCTCAGGGCGGGAAGGGCCCAGTCCCAGGGCTGATCCTCCAGGGGGTGTATCCTCAGGCCTGACCTGGCCCACAAGTGAGCTGAGTGAGACCTCACCCACAGTGAGTCCAAGCCAGGGCCCAGTCATGTCACCTGAAACTCAGCCTGGACTGACAGCTGCCCAGGAGCCCTCCTTGGCTGGGACCAGACCGACCCAGCAGAGGATGAGGGTCTAGGCCAAGGTCCTCTTGAGGGGCCTCCAGACTCCAAAGCCAGAGTCCTCATGGGTAGAGTGAGTGTGGGGTCCTCCTGTGGCCCCCACCCTCAGGGCCCCCACCCACACACCCACTCTCTGCAGGGACGCAGGGGAGACCCTGGAACCAAGGGCAGCCCAGGAAGCGAGGGCCCCAAAGGCGAGAAGGTGAGTGTCCGTGTTGGGAAATGGGGCGCGGTCTCCATGTCTGCCTCTGCACTGGGTTCTCACCCTGGTGCTGATGGTACCCGTGACAAGAGAGAACAGAAGTGACCCCAGGCGCTCTGTCAGTGGGGGCACTCCCCGCGCGGCCTGGGAAAGCACGAGGCAGCAGGTCACCCCACCTGCACTACCTGCTGAGGAACCTGGGTGGGGCTCGGCCAAGCCCACACGTGGCAGGCAAGCTGTGCAGCCTGCGAGCCGCTCCACCGCAGCATCCCGCCACAGACACGTGCTCCGGGAGCTGGTGCAGGATGTTTTGTCTTTGTGGCAGAATCAGAGTTTCCTGAAAGTGAAGGTGTGGGTAAAGGCCTGAAGGAGGGGCCTCCTCCTCTGGGAATGGGGTGATCCCTACCCATGCTGCTAAAGGCTAAGCCGGCAGGGCTGCTGTTTCAGGGTCACCCTCCACAATCTGGGGTCCTCTCCAGGGAATTTAATGCTCCCCTCCCTCACCTCCTCCCACACATGCGCCAGATAATTGGGCCTCTCTTCTCACAGGGGGATCCTGGCCCTGAGGGGCCCCGGGGCCTGGCTGGGGAGGTTGGCGGCAAAGGAGCCAAGGTAAGTGAGTGGCAGGCGGCACCCAGCACCCTGGCTGGAGGGGGCTGAGCCTGGTTCCCCTTGCCCCCCCTGCCCTTCCCTCCCTGCAGACCCTGGCAGGGCCGTTGTTGTGATCAGGGCTGAGGAACAAGGCCATGCCCAGGACCTCCTGGAGGGCACCAGTGCCCCCTCCCCACCCTTCAACTTCTGCAGTGCTGATGACAGGGTCTCTGAGGTGCCCTTTCTTTTCAGGGAGACCGAGGCCTGCCTGGACCCAGAGGCCCCCCTGGGGCTCTCGGGGAGCCCGGGAAGCAGGTCAGTGGCAAGACACCTGGGAGGGGCTTGCAGTTCTAGGACTCAGGCCCCTGTCAGCCCTTCAACCTCACTGTCTCACTCCCTTGCTCTATAGTGCCACTTGGGTCCTCTTAACCTCAGCAGGACACTGTCCCCATGGCAAATTCAGGCAGTAGAACAGGGGTTGAGTCCCTGTGCACCTCACATCCTGGTGGGCTGGTGAGCAGGAGGCAAGGGTAGAGCCTGGGAGCCCTAAAGGGGGTACATGGAAGAGGAGGAGCCTGGCAATGACCCTCAGGGCAGCAGGGGAGAAGCTCAGTGTTGCCTGGTAGTCAGAGCTGGACGCAGTCAGTCTCTGTGCCAACTCCCTGCTTTCTCTCTGCCCTCAGGGATCTCGGGGAGACCCCGGTGACGCTGGTCCCCGAGGAGACTCAGGACAGCCTGGCCCAAAGGTAGGCCCCCTCCCTCCTGGCTGGACTGGAGCGGAAAGGAGGGGGTTAGATTGTTTCCAGCTCAACAGTGAGGCTGCCTGGAGTGTGCCTGCCAGCCCGTGGTGTGGGAGGACGACAGGGGCCCAGGCAGCCCCTCCTGTCCTCACCCTGGGTTGTAACAGCCCTCCCCAAGACCCCGCCCCACCAGCCCAGCCACCCAGCCCCACTGGGCCTCTGTCCATGCTGACTGTTCACGTTTCCCACTGCACCTTCCCTGACCAGCCTTCCCTCTCCTCCAGGGAGACCCCGGCAGACCTGGATTCAGCTACCCAGGACCCCGGGGAGAGCCTGTAAGCCCTGGCATGGGATGGGAGCTCCCAGGGAGGGGCAGGAATGCCTGCAGAGTCTCACGGATTCCTTGGAGGGCGTCCATCCTGGGGATAGGGTGCGGAGGGGGCTCAGGGTTCACAGGTCGGGTGCAGACACAGGTCCCCAGGAATTGTGTGGGATGCAGCACAGGCCGCATTCACCCAGATTGTGACAATTGAGACCATCATGAGGGAAGGGAGGGGGCAGCAGAAAACCTCCAGGTCCCCATCTATGTCCCAGGGTCAGCACATCAGCCCTCCGGGATCTGTGCTGAGTAACCCCCACCCGTGCTTTCTTCCAGGGAGAAAAAGGCGAGCCAGGCCCACGTGGCCCCGAGGTACGTAGGGGCCCCCTGCAGCTGCCTTGGGTGGTCTGTGCCCTGTTCCCGTGGCTGGAGCGCCACGCCCCTCGCCCCACGCGTGGCCACCAGCAGCTGCCCCATGCTGCGTGCTGCGTGCGGTAGCCAGCCCGCCGAGTACTAGTCTCTCTCAAACCGAAACCCTCGATCCCCTGAAATGCCCTGTGCTGTTGCCATGCCACTGACCCCAAGAGCCAGGCACAGGTTTTTCTGGACAAAGTACATCCAGTGTCTCCTGCACACCCACTGGGGGTCTGGAGAAACTGGGAGGGGGCAAGCAGAGCTCTCCCACAGATATCCCCCCCACGGGGACTAACGTGTGTGTCCTGTGTCCCAGGGGGGTAGAGGCGACTTTGGAGTGAAAGGAGCACCTGGCCGGAAAGGAGAAAAGGGGGAGCCTGTAAGTGTCCTCCCCCCTCCTCCTCCCTCTCCCTCCTCCCTCTCCCACCCTCTTTATTTCCCCTCACCCTGGAAGGAAGGGAGGTGTGCAGGTGTCTGCTGAGCCAACCTGTGGGTTTTTTTCCGCAGGCAGATCCGGGTCCCCCTGGTGAGCCGGGCCCTCGAGGGCCAAGAGGATCCCCAGGACCCGAGGTAGGTCAGTGGACGGTCCATTCGGCCCTCGGGCCATATCCTCTGGGCCAGGCAGGCCAACACACACCCTGCACCACAGGGCTCTGCCCATGGTGGAAGCACGGGATCAGTGTGCAGGAACCCTGCCCAGCCTCACCCGTGACTGTGGTCACCTCTCACTGTCATCCTTCCTCCTCCAGGGAGAGCCCGGCCCCCCTGGAGACCCCGGCCTCACGGTAGGTGTCAGTTGGGGATGGAATCAGTGTCCTCCCTCCTAAAAGCGAAAAGCAAGGGCAACAAGGGGACGAGGTCAGCAGGAGTGGGGTCAGTGCAAGGTCAGGAGGCAAAGTCAGCAGGGGTGAGTTAGCATGAGGTGAGCAGGACCAGGTCAGAGGCAAGGGGACAGGGCCACAGACTCTCCCTACAGCAGCACCCTTAGGTCCCTCTTGGGTTTGCTGTCGTGGCTGGGCTGACCCACTGTGTTGCAGGAGTGCGACGTCATGACCTACGTGCGGGAGACATGCGGGTGCTGTGGTGAGTCTCAGGCCCCACACAGTGGCATTGCTGGGCTGTCCCAGGCTCTTGTCCAATGCTGGGGGCGGGGGGCGATCATCGTCAAAGTGATCATTTCCCACCGTGTGCCTGGCTTCGGGCCCCTGTGGTGCGGTGATCATTTCCCACTGTGCGCCTGGCTTCGGGCCCCTGTGGTGCGGTGATCATTTCCCACTGTGCGCCTGGCTTCGGGCCCCTGTGGTGCGGTGATCATTTCCCACTGTGCGCCTGGCTTCGGGCCCCTGTGGTGCGGTGATCATTTCCCACTGTGCGCCTGGCTTCGGGCCCCTGTGGTGCGGTGATCATTTCCCACTGTGCGCCTGGCTTCGGGCCCCTGTGGTGCGGTGATCATTTCCCACTGTGCGCCTGGCTTTGGGCCCCTGTGGTGCGGTGATCATTTCCCACTGTGCGCCTGGCTTCGGGCCCCTGTGGTGCGGTGATCATTTCCCACTGTGCGCCTGGCTTTGGGCCCCTGTGGCCTGGGGTGTATTCCTGGCTGGGGTCAGTGCACGCAGCCATAGCCCCTCTGCCCGCCCACAGACTGTGAGAAGCGGTGTGGCGCCCTGGACGTGGTGTTCGTCATCGACAGTTCTGAGAGCATCGGCTACACCAACTTCACCCTGGAGAAGAACTTCGTCATCAATGTGGTCAACAGGCTAGGGGCCATCGCCAAGGACCCCAAGTCCGAGACAGGTCAGCTGCTCCGACCACAGGCAGGACACCCTGAGATCCAGTTCTGGGAGGGATATTAGCTTGGCTGAGGGTCCCCAGGCCCCCACCTGAGGGTAGCGAGTGCGAGTGGTGACGGCCAGCCCCTCACCCTCACGCCCGGGCCCGCAGGGACCCGAGTCGGCGTCGTGCAGTACAGCCACGAGGGCACCTTCGAGGCCATCCAGCTGGACGATGAGCGCATCAACTCGCTGTCCAGCTTCAAGGAGGCTGTCAAGAACCTCGAGTGGATTGCGGGCGGCACCTGGACGCCCTCGGCCCTCAAGTTCGCCTACAACCAGCTGATCAAGGAGAGCCGGCGCAAAAAGACCCGCGTGTTCGCAGTGGTCATCACGGATGGCCGACACGACCCCCGGGATGATGACCTCAACCTGCGGGCGCTGTGCAACCACGAGGTCACGGTGACGGCCATCGGCATCGGGGACATGTTTAATGAGAAACACGAGAGCGAGAACCTCAACTCCATTGCATGCGACAAGCCCCAGCAGGTGCGCAACATGACACTCTTCTCCGACCTAGTGGCCGAGAAGTTCATCGACGACATGGAGGACGTCCTGTGCCCAGGTGAGTGGCTACTGGGCCTCCCTCCTCCCCCTGCCTTCCCAGCCTTTGTCCCTGCAGGAGGAAAGAGGACATCGGGAGGGAATGGGCTGGGCATCAGTGGGCCATTGAGGGAGCCTGACCAGTACCCCTGGCCTTTTTTCCTCTCTCCTAGACCCCCAGATCGTGTGCCCGGACCTTCCTTGCCAAACAGGTAACACGGGGAGCCGCTAAGCAACCCCCCAGACTAGCGTGACCAAGGCCCAGAGGAATTCGCAAGGAAGTGCATTGTGGGGGCCCCTCCTTAGTTAGACCATGGGTTTCTCTGCCCCGTAGGCCTCAGCATGTCTGAGAAGAGGGCTGGGAGGGGCCAGCCACCCCACCCACCTGGCACATGTAGGGAGGGAGTGCTATGGCCTGGCCCCGCGCTTGATGCCTAGGTGCTCGGGCCTTGTGGTTCCCCCTGCTGGCTCATCCATCTTCCCTCTGGGAGCAGGCTTCAGCTGTGTCTAGGGCACTGGCCCAATGTGGTGCGTTGTGTGCGAGACTAGGGCCCTGGGGGCACGCAGAGGCTGTCCCCCAGGGGTCCCAAAGAGACTGGGGAAAGGGTCAAAGGAGCATTGTCACTCCATGGGCATCATGCTGTTACCTCTGTAGCTACACAGTGACTAGGGCCACAGAGCCCAGGCAGGTGCCCAGGGGTTACAGGAGCTGAGGCCCCATTGGCAATCCATGCGTCCTGCCCACCTGGGTCTTGGAGCCATTGCTGGCCCCTCACACTGGGATGTGGGCACCTGCCTATCCACTCCAGGGAGTTCTGAGGTGGGGACTGGAGCTGGTTCTGGAAGGTGGGGCTGCCGTCGAGGGGGCAGGGCCGTGTTGGCAGGTCAACAGAGGACACCCACATCTGCATGTGAAGTCAGTGTTCCTGGGCTTGTGCACAGGCTCTTCTCAGGGCAGCCAGGGCCCACCTGGCAGATTCAAAGGTGCTGAAGTGCCTGAGGGAAGGAATGTGTTGAGTTGGGGGTCAGGGTTCCCACTTGTCCCGAAGAACTTCCAAGGAAATGTTTGTTGAAGTCCTTCCTGTGACCAAGTTTTGGGGTCATCCCAGATACTGCCTGGGCCTGGGGTCCCCATGGGGACGACTGTTTGTGGTGATCAGAACCAACCTGAAACCTGAGGTTTTGCCCAAAAGTTCCCTCCCTCCCAGGATGAGGGGCTGGGGTCTGCACTGAGACCCAGCCAGCCCACAGACTGTGCCCCTGCCCCCAGGACACCCTAGTCCTCCTGGGGTAGGTCCCATAGTAAACGTGATCCTTCTAGGGTAGAAACCAGATGCCAGGCCCTGGTGCCCAGGCCCAGCAGTGGCCCAGCAGCCCAGTGGTCCATGGAACAACTGTTGTTCCACGTTAGCTGAGGTTCTTTATAGCTGCTCCTGACCAAGCTGAGGGAGGTCTCTGCACTCCTAGTTGTGGAAGTCCTCTGTGAATGAATGGGCTTTGTCAGATGATCTGTCTGGGTCTGTTGATATGATCGTGAGGTTCTTCTTCAGCCTGTTGATGTGACAGATGCTATAATTGATTTTCGAATGTTGAACTAGCCTTGCAGACCAGGGGCAAACCTCACTTAGACATGGAGTACCTGATTGGATTGGATTTGCTAATATTCCGTTGATTTTTGCATCTTTGCTTATGAAAGATCTCGGGCTGCAGCTCCCTTTCTTGTGATGTCTTTGTCTGGTATCGGCGTTAGAGTAACACTGGTGCCTAGGAAGGTGCCTCACTGGACCTGGCAGAGAAAAGAAATGGGCCCCTTGAAGTCCGTGTTCCCTCCCTGCCCTCTTTTGACTACCTCTCTACTACTAAACTCACAAACTCATCCTCCTCTAAAGTGATTAGAAATTTCCAAGTAAAACAGACATTGTGATCAGAGAAAAGAAAGCAGACATGACTGTAGAATGTGCCGTGACACACGGGAACTCCGACCTGCCACAGGCTGGACCGTGTCCTCGGCATTTCGGGGTGGCAAACAGGAGCTGGGTGGGGGGATGCTGCCACTTATGGCATGGCCTTGACCTTCTGGGCCAAACTGCCCTGTCCACCCAGAGGCCCAGCCTGATTGTGTCAGAACCACGAGTATGTCAAAGAGAAACAAAGATGGGCTCCGGGCAAAGGCAGGAAAAACAGATTTCATTCTGAGATTGTTACTGCAAGAGTGAGGAGGTCCAGGGCAACCTGAGCTCAACTTACCCCGGACAGAGGCAGGGACTGACTAAAGGCTGGTTGGTGCACAGAGGGCAAGGGGGCAGCAAGGAAGGGGAGGTCCATGTGACCAGGCCACCTGGCTGTGTTGACTGGCACGTACCCAGAGGAGGAACAGACTTCTCAGACCTTCAGGACAGGAAGCAGTGACGCACGTTGAAGTCAGGTGCCCAGGAGAGAGAGCGAGAGTGCCCCTGCGTGTTTGCTGCTCCTGGGTCCCTGAGGGGACAGTCCTGGGAGGGGGAAAATTTGTGTCTCAAAGGACAGAGAGGGTTTTGTAACTGAAAGCTTTCTAAAGTAACTGTTCTGAGAGGGGTCTGGTCACCAGGTTTGGGCCGTAACAGACAGTAAATACTCGTGGCAGCGGGGAGGGTTTTAAAGAGCTAGGGTCATCCCAGGGCACGGCCTTGAGCGGTCAGCAGCCGTACTAGCGTCTGGTCAGGCCTCAGTGCAGCTGTTTGAGCTGAGAGTCTTGTAGTTCTTAAGGTCTGTGGGGACCAGAAGGCCTTCTGCTCCCATCTCCTCGGCATGTGCCCCGCTGGCCTCCAATGCCCCTGTTTAGCTCTGGCACTGTGGCGTCCCTGTCTCCTCATTCCACCCTCCGCTGAGCTTCAGCCCCATTCCTGGCTTTGGTCCTAACTCATCTCTGAGGAGAGAGGCCCGAGGAGAGCGACTGGAGGCCCATTCACACTGATCAAGTCCCTTAAAGCCTTCTCTGGATGCCCCGCAGATGGACCGCGGCCTGGCGATGCGCCCCCGGTCACCTTCCTCCGCACGGAAGAGGGCCCGGACGCCTCCTTCCCCACGACCATCCCCCAGATCCAACAGTTGCTAAACGCCACGGAGCTCACGCAAGACCCGGCCGCCTACTCCAGGCTGGTGGCCGTGCTGGTCTACACCGCTGAGCGGGCCAAGTTCGCCACGGGAGGCGAGCGGCAGGACTGGATGGAGCTGTTCATTGACACTTTTAAGCTGGTGCACAGGGACATTGTGGGCGACCCCGAGACTGTACTAGCGCTCTGCTGAAGCCATAGGGCTGCCAATGCTCAGGCCAGAGCTTCTCCAGCTGGGCCGCATTCGCTCCCTGGGCTGCCTGCCATGCACTGGGGGCTTATGACAGCAGGAATCTCTCAGTCTGGAGGTTAGACACCAAAATCAAGGTGTCAGCAGGGCCACACTCCCTCCAGGGGCTCCAGGGAGGGTCCTTCCTGCCTCTCCCAGCCTCTAGCTGCCTGCATGGTTACATGGCCTCTACTCTGTAGACTAAGCTCCCTCTGCCTCCCTTATAAGGACACAGGTGGCATTTAGGGCCAACCAAATAGCCCCAGGCGATCTTCCATCTCAAAGTCTGTCATTTAGGCCCATCTGCAAAGTCCTGTTTCACCGCATAAGTTCATATTCGCAGGCTTCGAGATTAGGACATAGGCATCTTTGGGGAGACAATATTCAGCCGACCCCTATCACCCCTCATCTAGCTGAGCTGTCTCACACATTTAGGGGAAGTAAGAGTCACCCGTTAGGGCAAACCTGCCAAAGCCGCTGGCCGACAGTCTGGGGAGGGACCACAGACACCACCTCCTCCTCTTGCCCAAGCCCTCAGGGAGCGTCAAGGGCTCCCCATCTAAGACTGTGGAAGCATGCTCAGACACACACGTGCCTGCTCCCCCAGCAGCCAGATTAATTGGGCCCCTGTCACTGGTCCTGTCTGCACCCCCACCTGGTTCCCGGGAGCAGGGACTCACCTCCCTGCTGCCCAGGCTCCCTGACATGGGTGGGGTCAGCGGAGGGGAGAAGGGGAACAGCAGAGCCCCCTAAAAACCTCAACACTCCTGGTTCAGTTTCTGGCCTCTATGTCCAGTCATCCCTTGTTGAGAAAAACGCCCCCAAAACAGCCTCCTCCCCGCATGTCTGTCTGCTTGTAGGACTTGAGGTCAGGGTACTCAAAGAACTTGTGTGCATTTAAAGAAGAAGCTGCTCTTCATTTGCACTGCTACCAAAATAAGCTACATCATTAATAAGCTCCTTAAAGCACCCTGTCTGCTGGCTCCTGGCACCTCGTAGTGACACACCCGGCGAGGGGGAGTGTCCTTCAGATGCTGTGAGCATATCTTAAACATCCTATAAAAGCTGAAAAACAAAGAACGTGAATGCCTTGCTGTGGTTGAGTGATGTGCTGGGGTGGCTGCTGCTGGCTGGGGGCTGGTCCACAGCAGTCACCTACCTGTGCAAGTGGGAGATGCTCCAGAGCCAAGTCCTGGGCTGAGGCCTTCAGGCATTGATGCTGCGAGTCAGGACTTCCTTCCTAATGAGATCCCCAAGCAGCCAGCCCCACGGGTGGGCAAACCTGGGCGGTGAACAGAGTCCTTTCTGGCCCATGTTGAGGAGGGGTGCCCATGGGGCTGAGGAGCTGGACGAGAGGGAGAGGATCAGCCCCATCCCCACCCAGCCCCAGTGGCGCCTAGAGTTGAGGAAGGAGCCTGGCTGCATGTCTGTGGCAGGTGGTCCCACGTGTGTGGGGAGTAGGTTTTCAGGCTGTGTGTGGTGCCCATATCCCCCAGAGGCCCTGCCTCAGTCCTGGTTGTGGCCTTGCCCCCATGTTGTCCAGCATGTCCAGGGCTGGTCACTGCCCAGAAGAGGGCAAGGGTCTCAGGCAACAGTGAGTCACCTAGGTTACTGTAGGGGTCTGGCCACAACTGTGCCCACTGCCCACCAAAGCCTTATCCAGTCAGAGGGGACATGGGCTCATTCTCTTTCCAATGTTCTAAGGGCCAAGAGAGATGTGGCCTGGCCAGTGCCAAGCAGCCCTGGGACAGGGAACTGAGGGGGTCACAGCTGTAGGTGGGTCCTTGTGTCCAGGGGTCTTCAGGGCCAGGGTCTTCATGAGGTCTTTTTACATAATTACAAACATGATGACAGCCTCTGCACCCCTCTCTCCCACCCCCACTCCCCATGGACTGCCTTCTAGGGGCCTCCAATTCTTGGGCCAAGTGAAGGGGCTTTGCTGACCTCTTCCTGCCTGGGGGGCCTGGAGGAGGCACTGGGCAGAGGTAGGGTGGAAAAGGCCTTCCGTCCTCAGGTTTGGGGACATTTCCTGGTGGGGGCACAACCAAGGGAGATAGTGAGGATCCGAGGAGACAGTATGGGACTCTGGACCCCTGCTTAGGGGTTGTGGGGGTTCCCAACAATGGGTGACTTTAGGTATAGCCCCCCAAGCTCCAGCTGTCCGTGTTGCTCCAGTGGGCGGGCGCGTGAAAAGATTTGGTGCAGGGTATGGCAGAGTGGGCTCACCCCGAGAGGAGGTACCACCTGGGTAGATTGTGGCACAGAGGGGCTTGGCCAGGGTGGGGCCAGGGTGGAGCCAGCGAGGGCCTCACCTGGGTCGCCCCTGCCCACCACCCCTATTTCCCCCCAGAGCTGTATGTGGCCCAGTGCACCCAGCGGCCCGTGGACATCGTGTTCCTGCTGGACGGCTCGGAGCGACTAGGTGAGCAGAACTTCCTCAAGGCCCGGCGCTTCGTGGAGGAGGTGTCCCGGCGGCTGACGCTGGCACGGAGGGACGATGACCCACTCAACGCACGTGTGGCCCTGCTGCAGTTCGGGGGCCCTCGCGAGCAGCAGGTGGCCTTCCCACTGACCTCCAACCTGACGGTCATCCATGAGGCGCTGGAGAGTGCGCGCTACCTCAACTCCTTCTCACATGTGAGCTCAGGCATCGTGCATGCCATCAACCAGGTGGTGCTCGGCGCTCGGGCCGGGGCACGCCGCCACGCGGAGCTGTCCTTCGTGTTCCTCACGGACGGCGTCACAGGCAACGACAGCCTGGACGAGGCAGTGCACTCCATGCGCAAGCAGAACGTGGTGCCCACCGTGGTGGCTGTGGGCGACGATGTGGACATGGACATGCTCTCCAAGATCAGCCTGGGCGACACGGCTGCCATCTTCCGTGAGAAGAACTATGACAGCCTGGCCCAGCCCGGCTTCTTCGACAGGTTCATCCGCTGGATCTGCTAGCGCCCCCCACCCCACCCCGGCTCGCACCCCGAGCCCTTCAGGCTCTGTCCTCCTGTCCGTGGTGCTACTCACATCCCACCAAGAGAGATCCAGAGCACTGCAGACTCGATCTCGCCAGGTGTGGGTTTAAAGTCAGGAGCGGAGCTCCCCCTCCCATCCGCAGCTCTTCCCAGGCGCCTGCAGCCCTGGGCACTGCTACCCTCTACCCCTCCTCTCTCTCCAGCTACGCCCTGCTCTCAACACCCTCCCTGGCCCCCAGAGGCATCCCAGGGCGTGCTCCAGACCCTCCTCAACAGGCCGTTTCCCCCTCAGCCCAGCGTCATCCCTGGACTCTCATCCACCTTCCAGCGCCCTCCAAAGGCTCTCTGCCAGCCCTCCTGGCTATGCTGCCAGGTCCCCAGCCCCCATCAAACAGAGCTGTGATAGCAAGCCCTACATGTCCCTGTATACACAGACCCCAGTCCAATAAAGGCTTTGAACCACCTCCTGCCCCCCAGCTTCCATGTGTCTGTACCCACCAGGGACCTGAGAGGCCAACTGGACTCTCAGGCCATTCATATGCCCGCCAGCATTTATCATACCCCCCCTCACCCCCCACCCCACCCCTCCACACACACACACACACACACACTTGCTCTGTGCATGGAGATGGTGCCTGGCCTGGCTGCCTCTCGTAAGAACAGGTGCTGTGTCCAGCACTGACTGTCCACATCATCCGCAAGTGCATAGACTGGACGGTCTTAACAACCTTAAAATAATCATTTTACCAGCAAAAATGAGTTTATTTGGGAATAGCAGCTTGGGACGTACAAACTGTGGTAAACCCATAGGCAAATCCGGAGAACAAAGGAGGGGAGGGTTTCTCTGTAGAGGAAAAGGAAGAATTGGGAGGGGCAGTTAGGAGCAGAAGTCCACTGGAGTAGGGTGAGAGTTCAAGTTGGAGGTGGCTTCTCATTGGCTGAGTGTGGTGGTCCCTCACTGGCTGGGCTGTTGCTGGACAAAGAGAAAACCTTCCTCCTTCCTGGGTAATAAATGGTCTTCCTGTTGGGTGCAGGACTTTGGTGGTTCCAGAACCAGGTACTTGGTGTACAGAGCACTTTCTTCTTGCAAGGAGCGGATCACCCTACACCCAGCAGATGGGACCTGCACTTGCAGGACTGAGAAACAGCCAGATGCGGAGGTGGGTCACAGGCATGGTCCCATTTATTCAAACAAGGAGAACTGGAATGTCATGTCCAGGGCTTGCTGGTGCCGGACAGGTCTACAGGAAAGCAGGGCTGTGGGGTCAGGGGTCAGGAAGATCTGTAACAGGCAGATGGCCACTTGGACATGCTTTGTCACAAATTGTTGAGCTACTGGTCATTGTTTTGAGTACCTTTCTGAATGTATCTTGTATTTCACAATAGAACATTAAGAAAACATGAGAAAGAATCAGTGAATAAAACACATTGTGAGTGGTATCTCTCCAAATGAGGACCTTTGGGCTGTCTTGTTAAGTAGAAACTAGGCGTCAAACATGGCCTGCTCTCTGCGTGGTGAAGAGAGAGCTAATCCGTAATGATGTGTGTTTGTGATAGAGATTATAGAGACAAACTAACTCAATGATTTCCAGAAGAGGATAGGAAGGGGCCTGGCAGGGACTGGGGCAAGGCTTCTCTGCAGAACCTCTTCATGTTGCCCTGCTATTTGAATTACGTAGCACAAGCTCCCCGTGCAAGCCGGGTGGGTGCGGTCCTCCTGAGGCAGAGCTGGCCCTTACTCGCTCACTGCTGGAGGGGCCACATGGCCGCCTTCCCTGGCCTCTCTTCTCCAGGAATCCCACAGTGCCCCACTGCCCAACTGTCCTCCTCCTGGAGACCCCGATTTAGGACCCTGCAACCCCTCCTTCTGGCCCCATCATCAGCTTGGCCCAGGGGACATCTGAACCTGGGCCCTTAGGTGGGACTGGGTCTTGTCTTGTTGCCCCCAGTCCCAGGGGTTCTCTACCACATCCCCTCCCTGGGTGTGGCTGCCCAGGCCCTGTAGGGGACACAGCAGAATGCAGATGGGCTGTGGGCTTGGAGGAGGGGGAGCCGCCTTCCCAGGACCCCAGTCACCTGGCCTCATCCCCAAGCCTCTATGTGAGAGAAGTCAGCACCTGGTACCTTGTTTTCCTGGGACCCTGGGCCCAATGCTTCACCCCTCATGGCCAGGACATGGGAAACTGGGCACATCACCATAACCTCCTCAGGAACTCTGACACATCTGCTTCTCCTAACCCTCACCTGCCTTGCATGTCACTGGGACCCAGCCATCCCATCCTGCAGATGCCTTCCTGCCACTCCCCACATCAGGAGTGATGCAACTGGAGGGGACCTGCTACTCCATGAGGGCTGTGCCCCATGCACAATCCCAAGGCCACTTCGTCGGGCACCCTGCACCAAGGCCCAGATGCTCTGAGTGACCAGTGACGGGGCCCAGGCCCTGTCACATCTCACATGTGGGACTCTGAAGCCGGCATACCCCCTCATGCTGCCCCCATTTCCTCCCATCTCCCCAGCTCAGTCCCTTCCCACTCAATTCAGCCCTTTCCCCCAAACCCCAAACATACTACACAGGCAGTGATGTGATGTGACTTTACTAGAGGCCACAGGTGACAGTGAGTGGCACTGCCAATCTCAGACAGGCTCCACCCCCAGTGCCCACCATCTGGGCCTCATGAGGACCATCTCCAGAGCCTGTCCTGTCCTGTTGGGCAAGCCGGACCCTCCTAGAAAGGGAGAGGGGGCACTGTGGGTGCTGAGTCCAGTAAGTTCCCCTCCCAGCCATCACTCCTGCCGCTGTTCCAGGCGGTCCAGCACCAGCGCGGCCTGGGTCTTGGCTTCCTGCAGGAGGCTGGAGATGCGCTGGTGGATCTGACAGACAAAAGGCTAGGTCAGCAACCTGCAACTTTGCCCGTCCCTGCCGGCCCAGCCCCTCCTTGTCACCTCCCTGAGCCACCTCTGGCCCAAGCTCCCTGGCCTGTTCACGCAGATGATTGGGCCATCCTGGGCTTCCTCACAGACCTCCTGGTGGAGATGGTAGAGGCTCTCTGTCTGTCCTGAGATTTGGGGACAGGCAGGCTCCAGGCCCCCCACCTTCCTGATCTTCCCACTTTAGCCATGACTGCCAAGGATAGGGCTATGTCCTCAAGGCCCAGAAGGGCAGTGTTCACATGGTCAGTCTTTTAACTCAATGCCCATGTGATGGACAGTGACTTCCCTGAGGATGACCAACCTCAGCCTGGCTGGACCAGGCAGATGGGGACAGGGCCTGGTCCCTGAAAAGGCCATAGGGCCCCCATTCTCAACTGTGAAATCACTTTTTTAACAATTATCACAAAATCACAGAAAGAAATCGTGCAGCTTGGTGGTAGCTGGGGCTGGGGCAGGGGAATGGGGTGTTAAGAGGTGTTGGGGTTTTCTTTGGAGTGACAAGAATGTTCCAGGGCAAGACAGAAGTGGTGATTACACAACATTGTAAGTATATTAAAGCCCTGAATTTTATATTTTAAAATAGTAAATTGTATATTCTGTAAATTTTACTCAGTAACAATGAAAGTATCCTGAATACTAAAACTAAGATAATTTCATAGGTGGGCAGCTGTTCTTTGAGGTTCAGTGTTGCTGGTGCCCAATGTCTGGCCTGCCAGTCTAGGGTAGCCCAGCCCTGGCAGCCCCACTGGGCAAGTAGGCACAGTGGGCAGGCTCAGGGTGGCCAGGTCACAGCTCAATCAAGGGTGCAGGGGCTCCAATCCCTGCAGCTTTCTGGTCCCCAGCCAGGACTGGCCCAGATCCTGCCAGAACCCCATGGTAAGGGAAAAGGAAGTGCCTCCTGTCCCACAGAAGCCAGAGGACAACAGCTGCCCTCCAGTCAGGCCTCGTCCACCGGCAGGACGCTGAACAGACACTTCCCTTGAGGGCCTGCTGCCGGAGGCTCTAGCCTGAGTCTACAAACCATGGTCCTGAGGGCTACCTGTAGGCCCCTCCATGGGGCCCGGCCCTGAGTGCCTGCTGCTCACCTGGTCCTTGAACTTGTCATCACTGATGTCCTTCAGGTTGATGAGCACATTGAAATACGCACCAAACATGCCTGTCTCCAGGGCCTTGGCCGCCACCTGCAAGGTCACAGGGACAGGGCTGTGGGACAGCCAGGCTCCCCCTGTCCACTCTCAGTAAGGGGCCAAGGCCTGGGTTGGGCAGCAGCAACTGGGATCCCAGCAAGTGCCTGCCCCTCTGAGCCCTTGCACCTCATCAAAAATGATGGCAAACTGATCGCCAAGGGTCCCGCAGAGGCAGCTGGGCAGCCCGTCTGAGGAGCCCAACCTCGTCCCACAGCAGGGAGTGGGCTCTGGCCTTGTCCACCCAGAGAACAGAGGTAACACCACAGCCTGACTCTCCACCTTCGCGCTTAGAAACCGACGCCCCTCTTATCTGAGCAAGACCCAGCCTCCTAGCACACCAGCTTCAGGGCAGGCTGGGCCCACTCCTGGGTCAAAACCCCAGTGTGGAGGTGACTGAGAATGGAGAGAGCACAGTGGCCGGTCACTTGGTAGGAGCATGGCCCTCCCTGGGGGTTCCTGCCCCCGTGTCATCAGTGTGCACAGGCTCACCCTCAGCTGACCTGTTCAACAGCCCAGGCCCACATCTCACTGGCCTCACGGCTCCCTGACCACAAGCACCAAACACTGCTTGATGCCCAGGCCTGAGAGGAGCTGCCTGTAGGTGGGGCTCTTAACGAGTCCCAACAGGTTAGATGTTCACAGAATCCCACAGGACGAGATACTGGAGCGTGGGCTGTGGCCCAAGAGGAAACCAGAATTGGTGGGAGCCACAGCCTTTGTGCCCAGGCAGCTCCCATTCTTGACAACTCATACTCAGCAGCTTTCCCAGCGAAGGAGGGGACACTTCTCTGCAGTCTCAAGACCAGACACTGAACATAGGTGTCTCTCTTATAAAGACCCTCTACACTGTGGGGTCTGAATTCAAGCTGCAGAAATCACAGACCCAAGCCTTCCACACGCAAGCTGTGGACCGCATGGTGTGTGCACACCTGTGAGCTGTCTTCAGTGTTTTCTAGAACCAGGAGGCCAGGAGGAGGGAGTGGGGAGAGGCCCCGAGAGGAAAGGGGAAGGAGACGGTACCAGGAGGGTCAGGGGTGGGCTCTGGAGACTCATGTGATTTTCTGCTTGTCTTCCCTGCAACCTTGAACAAGATCCTGAAGTCTCCATCTTCAAACGAGATGAACACACCAGCCCTGCTGGCTGAGACTGGCCAAGACCACCTGGGTTGTGATCATGTCCAGGCCTCTCCCAGTAAACACCCATGAATCGCTGTGATCGCCCAGTGACCCACCACCCGCCACATGGCCGCATCCCCAACAGCAGGAGGCCGGGGTCCACCATGTACCTGCAGGTCCGACCGGCAGGCCAAGTTCACATACAGGGCCAGCTCCTGCAGCGCCGGCCACAGGGAGGCTACCGTCTCAGCCAGGTCCAGGGGCACAGTCACCGCCTGTCTCAGCCCATTCTGCAGGGCGGCTGCTCTCCTGAAACCAAGGGGGTTCCAATGGTCAAAGTCCAGGTCATCCAGGAACCCTACCCTGGACCCCACCCCGACAGCTCCAAGCAGACAGGCCAGGGTGAGGACAACAGGAAGGTGATTCTTTAATCACAAACATATGCTCAGAGGGTAGATTAATTGGAAATGAGGCCCTTTCAAGGCTCCTGGATGTGCTCCCGCACCACACAGCCACACTGCACCCACCTGTCCTTCTCCTCAGGTGTGCTCCTAGGCAGCTTCATTGCTTCCTGCCGGAGCAAAGCGCAGAGACACTCAGGGTGAGGGCAGCGTGTCTGGGCCACACGGGAGCTGGGCAGGGCAGGGCAGCCTTGTGGCAGCACCCATGTCACCATCCAGGTTGGCATTTCCACACAGCACAGACGTTACTTTGGGAATAGCACTTCCGCTGGGTTCACAGTTTAAAGTCCTCAGTGTTGGGGCCCCGCAGAGGAAGGTGACCTGGCTCAGGGACCCCACAGCAGGTACTAAGGGATGGGAGAGGAAGGGCTGGCAGTGCCCTCGGGAGTCAAAGGGGTCCGTGAGGTCTCTGGGCCCCACCCCTTGTTCGTGCACCCCTATGCTGTGTGCACCCCTATGCTGTGAGCCTGGCCATGCCCAGGCCCTGCCCTCCTGCAGAATTTCTGGACACGTTCAAGAACACACAGCTTTCTCTCCTGCGGAACCCTCTATCCCCTGACCCCATTCTGGACCCTCTGGGCACTCACCAGGCAGGCCCTGAAGGCCTGGGCATCCGCATCCACCAGCGCTGTCAGCTTGGCTGAGGCCGCGTGGAAGGGCGGGATCAGGCGCCGCATGGTCGCATCCATGTGCTCGAACTGGCGCCGCCCGTAAGTCATCAGGCCTGCCATGCAGGCTAGTGAGGCACCCTGCGGAGGGGCAAGCTGAGGGGCTGGGCCCCCTGTCATCACCCCGTCCTTGTCTACAACCCGCACCGCCCCTGTCCCTACCCCTGTCCCTTCCTCCTACTGGAGCTCACCATGGCTGCACTGGCTGCTGCCACTGAGCCGCCCCCTGGGGTGGCCGAGCGGGCGCCCACTTCTCGGACAAAGGCATGCAGGGATTTGTCCACCAAGCTCTGCTCAGGCTCGCTGTCGGGGACCAGGTATCTGTGGGACTCAGAAGGGACAGGGATGGAGTCCTGGGTCATAACTACAGACTGGCTCAGGAGGAAGGTCTGGCTCAGACCATGGTCCCTAACTCCACTTTGTCCCCCTTTGCCCTAACCTCACCAACACGAGAAAGAGGGCACAGTCCCAGTTTGCAGAGCAGCCACAGCCTGGGAGGAGCTGTGACCACCCTGGAGCCCCCTGAGGACAGAGAAGGACCTTGTTGGGGCCTCACTGCACCCCCCAACCAGCACCCAATACTAGCCTGGAACAGGCACCCTGGCATATGCTGATGAATAAGTGACCAAACAGAAGGATTGAGGCTGGGACAGCAGGAGGGAGCCAAAGGGATGGACTGGGGGAAGGGAGGCTTCTCACTCGATGATCCGCTCCTTAGGATTGAAGGGGGACAGGGAGTCTAGGCCCAGCCTGTTCACCACCTGGAAAAGAAGGGGCTGGTGACTGACAAGTCACCTCAGCCCATCCCCATGCATAAGGAAGGCCACCAAAGGGTCAGTCCCACTTCAGCTCTTGGCAGCATTCCCACCCTGATCCAGCCTTTGTGTGGGGAGTGAGGCTGGGGTGCAGCCAACCACACTCTCACCCACTAGGAGCCCTGCTGACTGCTGGCTCCCTGTCCAAGCTGGGCCCACCTGGGAAAGCACCTAGCCCAGAGCAGCACCTCGCCCATACAGACTTTCTCACACATCCACCCACCCGTGTTACTCACAGAGAAGCTGAGGCCCAGAGAGAGAAGCTGCCTCAGCAGGCAGCCCTCATTCCAAACCACACAGGCCTTCTCATTTGTCCCTCAGATGACACCACGTGCAAGAGCTCGTTGCTGAAAGGGGCCTACAACACTGCCTCCCTGGACAAGGTTTTATTGCCTCAGGTGTCCACAACTAACTAGTTCTTAAACCCCGGGAGCTGCCTGATTTGCCCAAATGTAAGACTTGTTATGCAATGAAAAGTGTATTTTACCTAAACTCAAAATAAAGTTGGAACATTTAAGATTAGAATTCTTTCCACCAAAAAACATTCAAAACACTTTATGGTGCCATATGCCAGTGACAGAGGCCCCGCTCTTTCTGGGCCAAATAGACTGATGCTTCTACAAAACAGGTGACAAGTGCTCTTAAAAGAACAAGCCAGCAGGGCCCAGGGGTGAAAGACTTATACAATGAAAACTACAAAACACTGCTGAAAGAATTTAAAGAAGACATAAATAAATAGAAACACATCTCACACGCATGGATGGAAGACATGATATAGTTAAGATGGACTGCTACCCAGAGCGACCTACAGGTTCAATGACATCATCAAAATCCCAATGAGTGTTTTGCAGATACAGAAAAACCCATCCTGAGCGGTGGTGATTGGCTGCACAGCATCATGAGTATATTTAATATTACTGAACTATACACCTAAAAATGGTTATGATGGCAAATCTTATGTTCTGTGTATTGTACCACAATGAAAAAAATTAACCACCGAAAGAAACCCTCCTAAAAAATACTATAACTCTAAAAAGTCAGGAAATAGAGAAAGAAGAAAAAGTGGGAGTAAATACTGTGTGTTTATTTTCCCATTTTCATAGAAGGCAGTCAATGCACTGATAAAAATCAATACATTTGAAAATTTGGATATATTTTAAAATTGAAAAAATCAATAAAAGAGGTAAGTATATTAAGTTATAACAGTAATTACCAGAATACCTAAAAAATAAACTAATTTCCATATACAATAACCAGAAGGAACCACACCCACACCCCACATCCACATGCCTGAAAATGGACAAAAATGAGTCCAGGCACACCTGCTAAATTGGCAAATTCTCAGAGATAACTTCAACTACCAAACATAAACTGTCAGAGAGACCCAATCATTACTCAATGTAAGAAATATACTCAAAACGGTAGGAATTCCAGGTCAGTGGAACTCAAGGCAAAGGTGTCACATAGAACAAATGGAACCATATAAATCTATGGACCCAGGTGTCAGAGATTCAGTCCCACATCTGGAAGGAAGGGAGTGACTCCAGGACAGACACCAGAGGGAAGAAAGAGGTTGGAGGACAGTCCTCCCGCCAGAGTTTTTACAAGACTGAACACATTTTAGGTCATAAAGAAAACCTCAATATTGTCCCCAAAATGAAAATAGTATGATCCCATCTTCTAAGCACAGGCAATAAAACAGGAGGAATGAGTCCTGGCCCCATAGACAGGGCTGTAGGCCCTCCTGTGGGCACCTCCAGCACCCTGACCTGCTCCTGGGAACCTGGAGTTCACTCTCGGCTCCCACTGGGCCCACAGCCTTCTCCCCGACCCCCGAGCCCCCTCCCCCAGGGGCACCACCCACCAGCCTGATCCGGTGCTCCTCCTCCAGGATGAAGAGGTTCTCCTTTTCGCAGTAGAAGGCAGCGGCGTCCAGGAGGGCTTGCAGGGGCACCAGGCCCACCAGCTGGGAGCCCACCACTGGGAGGCTCAGCTCCTGCAGAAGTGGAGCAGCATCAGCCTCCAGGGGCTGGGCTTGAGAACACCAAGGAGGGTGGTGGGGACACCTCCCTGCTCTCTTGGAGGGATCCCGCACCCAGAAGGGGGCACCCACCCTGCTCAACAGAAAGGATCTCCCAGCTGGGGGCAGGGCACCACTCTGCTCACCTGGGCTTCTCTGCAGGTCTCCTCATAGACCGTATGCAGTGCCGTGACCTCAAAGTCCAGGAGGTTTGTGGATACCTGAGCCAGGTTCTTTTCATCCAGGTACCAGCCAATGCCCTGAACCTTTTTCAGACGTCCTGGCTGCAAAGGAAAAGCCTTCCCCAGCCCAGGCCTTGTCCAGCCTCTCCTGGTTCCTGGTGCTGAGAGTCACTTGCCCCTGCATCCCCCAGCGGGCCCGGGGACCCCCTTCCTCCCCAGAGGCCTGGACGAGGCAGGTGAGGGGTTAGCAGGTGTGTTGGCCAACCATGGCCTGCAGATGTATGGTGTTCCCAGATGGCCGGGTGCACATGACCCCCCTCCTCACTCTCCTGCTCTCTCATCGGAGCCAGCAGGAAGAGGACTGCCCACCGCAGGGAAACTGAGGCCTCATAGGGCCAGGCTCCAGGATGCCCACCCCCACAGGAACCAGGCTCAGATTAGGCCCTGGGTCTCGGCCAGCACTCCACCCACACTGTGTTCCAGGGACTAGCCTGGGGCCACCCCCACCCAATTCCAAACTCTTATGTTTGGTCCCTTCCTTCCATTGCACCCCTTACCCCAGAGGCCGGCTCTCAGCCCCCAATCCTTGGGGTGACTCAGCCCATCTGAGGAGGGACCTCTGACCTCTGCCTTGAGCCAGAGCAAAAAGGATTTGGGGTTCCCCCTGCTTTTGTGTTGTGCTTACACAACGGCATCTTCGGGCTGGGGACCTGGGATCTCTATAGGCCAGGGGCTGACAGGTGGGCAGGGCGATGCCCTTCACCTCCTTCACCAGGTGCTCCTGTGTCTGCCCCTGTCCAACTCAGACTTTCCACAGCAGTGATGCTCAATCTAGGTGACAGCTGCTGTGGCAGACCAGGTGGTTAGGGTACCTGAGAGTATCTGGGGGTATCTGGGGTAACTGGGGCTCAGGAGCCAGCTGTCTTCCTTTAAGTATAGACATGCTGCAGTATTTTAACAATAGACATAGCCCTGCCTGCTTCCACGGAAAATGTCCTTTAAAGCAAGTGCTCCCCCATTTCAAACACTGGAACCCCACCCTGCCTCTTCCCACATGGCACGGACACAGAGGCTGGGCTGGTGAACAGGTCCACACCATGGTGCCACACAACCGCTGACCCTCTCCCTGGGCCCCTGGTGATCCATGGGACATGCCCAGCCCATGGGGATGGTGGGCGAGCCTGGCTGCCTCTCACCTGGTCCTTCC
Source organism: Miniopterus natalensis (assembly GCF_054644295.1). Lineage (NCBI taxonomy): Eukaryota > Metazoa > Chordata > Mammalia > Chiroptera > Miniopteridae > Miniopterus > Miniopterus natalensis. The sequence continues at coordinate 82,809,868 of NC_142086.1, read as the reverse complement.
CACGACCCTGCTCCCGGAGGTTGAGGGCAATGCGGTGTGCCTGCTCCTTGGTGCTGAGCAAGTTGATGTTGAAGGCGATGAGGAACTTCCGCGCCCCTGTGACAGTGGCCCCCCAGCTGGGGACGAAGGTGCTGGGGCCAAAGTCAGGTGCCCACTCTGCCTGCTTGAGCTGTAGGGAGATTCACCTTGGGGTGTTGTACCCCATGGAAGGGGTGTCCTGCTGGGGTTGGGGAAGGGCAAAGGAAGAGGGAACATACCCTACAGGGTTTACCCCAGGCCCACCCACCAGTGGGGGAACACACCTTCTCAGGCAGGGCCTCATACTCCCCGGCCCGGATGGCCGGCAGGGTCCGGCGACTGGCTGTCCGCGCCGCCTCGCCATAGAGGTACACTGCAAGGGGAGCCCAGCTGGTCAGGCCCTGGTAGGTGGGCAGTTCAGAACCCCCATCCCAGCGGAGAACCGAAGCAGGCCACTCCTGCCAGCCTCAGCTCCCGTCTCTACAGGAGCATCCTTTCTTTGTGGGTGGTCACTGATGGACACTCAGTATGGGCCAGGACCGATCCTCTGCCCACCCAGGGGCAGGGCAGTCCCCCACCCTTGCTGCTCCCCCGTACAGATGGCCTTGAAAAAACCATCAGCCGACCAGGAGAGTTAGGGCATGCTACTGGGAGGACGTTCACATTTCTTTCTAAAATGTATTTTCATTGTGCAGTAAGTAGGACCACAAATTAAGGAAACTCACCACAAACTCCCGACACCTGCACACGCTCAGTGACACATGTGTGCTAACTCCTCAAATCTGCATGGGGCGGGACGTGCACCCCTTGCTCACATGTCCTGTCCACCATGCACTTTGCTTCCAACTTGTCCCTATTTGTTCCAGATCATTCTCTTGATGTGGTTAATCTCCCAAAGTGAAACGATTCCATTAGGAGGCAGGACTTTTAGGGCTGTCCACTCGTCTTTCTAAATTACATTACAAAGTGGCTGCTCCTCTCCTACTGCCTCAATGCAGGAGAGCCCGGGGCCTCCACTGAATTTATCTCCTTATGGAAGAAGCAGGAATATTCTTGCCTGTCAGTTTGCTGGTGGCAGACATTTTTATGGGGGTTTTTTGCTGTTGTTGTTTTAATAATCTGCATTTTTAAGGAGTCAGGAGCAGAAACTGGTGAGTGATGCTGATGGGAACTGAAAGTGAGGAGGGGTTGGCTGGGGGAGCCTCTGAGATCAGGGTGGGGGGCACTCACCTGGCACGCCCAGCTCCTCTGCCAGCCGCTGGCCAAAGGCCTGGGCACAGAGCACACACTCATCCATGCTGACACCCCTCACCGGAATGAAGGGGCACACATCCAGGGCTCCCATCCGAGGGTGCTCCCCTGCGGAGAAATGGGGGCTGAGGACCAGGAGACCCAGCTGTGGGCATGGGCAGGGACTCAGTGGGCTCCCTGGAACCTGCCCCTCTCACGCTCCCATCTGACCCACCATCCACACACCCAACCAATCACACCAACCACAGGGACCCTGGGAGAGGCAGGCCCCCAGTATTTTGGCATCTGTGTTGTGTAAAAAATAACATAAACGGAGCCACTTCAAAATGGAGCCTGAGCTGCCATCCCAGAGGAACTGTCTTGCGCATTTTATTCCTCAAACCTTCAGAATGTTAAAATAGGGTAAAATAACTTTTGGACTGGGCCTAAAGCAACACTGTGTCCCAAAGAACTGCTTGCAAGGATAACAGAAAAGCAGATATTATGACTACAGCACTGAAAATTAAAGACATTCTTTAGAATCAGCGTCACCGTGTTATCTGCACGATAGGACTGGACTGTCTTCATTTTATTGGTGGAATTGTTCCCCTCCCCCTTCTCATAAATGCCCATGGCCTTTGTCTTCTAATCTGGACACTATTTGGGCTTCTGCCTGGAAGCTAGTGCTTCCCCAATAGCTATTCTTTGATCTCAAATAAATGCTTGTTGTCTCTGACTTTGCCCTTTTATTTTTGGGTTAACAGTGTAAACCCCTCCCTCTCCTAAAAACCACAAAGAAAACACCAAAGAGCTTCAAGTCTGTACTCTTGAAACTGTGCACTCGGAGAGGCCTGGCCAGGCTGGACTGGCCAGCACTGTCCAACCAGCCCTCCCTCCCCCGGCAGCTGGGAGTCCATGCCAAGTACCCTGCTGCCCGCCAGCAGCCCCTCCAAAGACGGCAAACCCCTTTCCTCTCCCCAGCACGTCTCCCCTCTCCCCAGTCAGCTTCTCAATCTGAGATGAGCCCCCATTTCCTCACCAGTTGGAGTGACTTGTGAATTCCCTGCCTCTGGGCCTGGCCTCCCTGCTGCGAGCAGCCAGACCTTTGACCCTGCCTGCCACCTGACGTGTTTGGCTTTGTAGGCTGTTGACAGGTCTGTTTCCAAGCAGGGCCATGTCTTCACCTTGCCCTCCACCCCCACCCAGGGCCTGCTCAGAGTGCTCCGGCCTCACTGCCAGTGGCCCCCGAAATGCAGACGGGAGTCATTACCATGCTCCTCCGCCTGGCACAGTGGGTTCTATAGGCTGCAGACCCCTCAAGGGCTGTAGGAGTCCTCCAAGGAGAAGCCCCCACACCCAGTGCCATGCCCTGTGGGCGAGAACAGCCCCTCACCTTTGTGCTTGCTCATGTCGATGAGCCGGAAGGCAGCCAGGGCAGCATTGAGGGCCCCCTCCACCACATCCTCGGGCCGCCCCACGAAGGTGTAGACGGTGCGGTTGGTGGAGGGCCCAGCATCCACATCCAGCAGCACGCAGCCTGGGGTCTGCACCACAGCTTGGGAGATGGCATCAATCACCTGGGGGAGGAGAGCCCGGCCCACGCCTCAGTTTCCCCACTTGGAAACGGGAATAGCAACTTCAGAGGTGGCTGCATCTCTTCCGTCCCCCACCCAACCAAAAGTGTACCTAGCAAGTTGGCACTGAGCGTTTGGGAACTCCCCAAAGGGCAGTAGCCTGGGGAGACCCACTGCCAGCTACGGCCACCAAGAAGGGGGCAACGAGTGGCACCCTCTAGGAGAAACTGAGGCAGGAAGCAGAACCTGGGCAGAGGAGCTGCCAAGGCTCTGAGAAGGTGACCTACAGGCCAAGGTCACGGGGGTCAGGGTTCCAGCCCCTCCAAGAGGCCTCCAGTGGGAGTAGCTGCATTGGGGGAGGATCATGGAAGACCCAGAACCTTCTGAGGTGACAGAAGTAGGTTAGAAGTAGGTTAGAAGTAGGTACGCAGGGCCCAAACTGCTCTGTACCCCGCGGTAGCCTGCCCCAACTCTCTGTGCCTCAGTTTCCTCATAGGTGATGTGAGGATAACAGCAGTGCTCACCTGATAAGCTGTGGAGCTGGGAAAACAGAGGAACCATGGCCGGGACCCTAAAACAGCCCTGAGGGTTGGGAGCCCCATTTTCACAAGAGGTCAGGTGATTTGTCTAAACCTGAGTCAGAACCCCTGCCTAACCACTCCTCTTCACCCCCTGGGTCGGTCACATCGAAGTTTTCCACACTCACAGGGCATGCATGTCACTGTGGCTGATAGGAGGTGGCCTCTTTTGAGAGAAGACAGTCCCAACCCCACACCAAGCAGACCCCTTGTTCCTTGCCCTGAGCCCTTTGCTCTGCCCAGTCTGCCCCCCTGGCTCCTCACCTCCTGGTTGTTCCCCTCTGAGAAGTTGGGGACACATTCCACCAGGCGAGACATGGTCTGGGCCTTAATCCTTGATTGGGACGCTGCTCTCACAAAGCAGGAGGAGGGAAGGATGGACGGGGCTCTCCAGTGCCCGGCAGGCCTTTATACCCCCCACCAGGCTGCTTATTAACCATCAGTTATGACGAGGAGAGAGGCACAGGCTGGGCCTTATGCAAACACCAAGCGGTCCAGGGAGGGGAAGAACCAGGATCCCTGTGAGGCTATGATGTTGGAGGAGGTGGAGGGATTGCCCTGCCCAGGGTGGGCACTTGTGACTGGGACCCTCAGTGGGAAAAAGTCTTCACGAGACCATGACCTCAGGTCATCTGGGACTCCACTCCCAACTTGGCCCATGGCCATCTGGTGGCCATCCATGTGACCTCCTTCATGACCCTCCAGGTGACCCTCTGGGCTTCCATTTATTCATGTAAAAGCCCAAGTCTCAGAGCATCCAAGGGACAAGAAGGGCCCTGTGAGGCCCCAGCACTGACCTGGCTCTGGGCAGAGGTCAGCTCAGCCTGTCAGGCAGGAGAGTGGGGGCAGTGAGTGTGTGCAGGTGTGTGGGTGTCCCCGTGAGGCAGGCAGGACAGCTGAGGCCCCAGCTCTCCCCAGATGTGACTGCTGCCCCTCAAGACTGGGGGCTCCCCACAAAGGGCCAACATGTCCCTGGTCAGCAGCACAAGGCCCTGCACTCAGAGGGCCACGCTCAGGTCAATGCTGTCTTGAAGTTCTTAATGATCTTATTTATTTATTTTAAATATTACAGATGTCCCTTTTTCTCCCCAGTGACCCATTCCACTCCGTCCCATCCCTCTCCCCAGTCCCTCTCCCCACCACTGTCCATGTCCTTGGGTTGTGCATATATGCATATAAATTCTTTAGTTATTCTCTCCCTCTCCACCCACCCATTTAATGATCTTTAGTCAAGGTGGGCATTTCACTCTGCAAAAGCCCACCAATCACGTGGCCACCTTGACGGCATGTCAACACCCCACAGACTGTACCCCATCTGTCATCCTCCCAGGCACAGGTGCCCCACACAGCGTTTAGGGTGGTCAGTGTCTGAGGCTACCTCACCCCTCAGCAGTCACCATGGGGCCAGGGCAAGGAGGTGATCTTCAAATCCCCAGCTGCTGGCTCAAGGGAACTCAGAGGAAGAGGGGCCCCACCACCCTGGAGCAGACAGGAGAGCCCAAGGACCTTCCAAGGCTGGGGACTGGCCAGGTCCTCCCAGCCACGCTCCCCTGTGTGAATGCGGGTGACTACCATACCACCTCTGGGCCCCACGGAGAGGTTATGGAAGCCTCAGCCACACCTGGCAGGCGCCGAAGGCCCAGAAAGGGCAGCTCTCCAAACCCACCCTGGTGCCAGGCCTCACATGGAGAGAGCCCCCAGCCCAGTGGGCACCCAGAAGTGCCAACCAGCTCCTCTTCTGGCAGTGGCCCCTGGTGCTGCATTCACGCATCTGCTAGGCCCCCAAGAGTCAGGGAGTTCCTCAGCCAGAAATCGGTATTACATGGGTGGGAGGAGGGGGATGGGGTCTGTTACGGAATGAATTGTGACCCTAAATTCACACATTGAAGCCCTAACCCCTAAAGTGACTGTATTTAGAGAGAGGATCTTTCCAGAGGTAATTGGGTTAAAATGAGGTCACTAGTGTGGGCCCTAATCCAACAAGACTGGTGTCCCTATAAGGAGAGGAGATTAGGACACAGACACACAGAGGGGCAGCCATGTGAGGACACAGGAGACAAAGGTGTCTACATGCCAAGGACAGAGGCCTCAGGAACAACCAGCCCTGTGACGTCTAGGCCTTGGTCATCCAGCCTCCAGGACTGAGAGACAACAAATGTCTGTTGTTTAAGCCACCTGTTCTGTGGTATTTGTTGCAGCCTGAACTGACCAAGACAGGGGCCTAAGGTCCAGGGCATCCAGGACACACTAGTCTGTGAGGACCGAGGGACAGGTAGCCTCACACTAGGGCTGGCCCAGAAACCCCAACGCCTTCATCCTGGTTCCCACAACAGAGAAGTGACTGGAGACACTTGAAGCCAAACCCCAGGAAACAGGCAACGCCAGGCCCTGGTCCTGACTGCAGGGCCCAGGAGGTCCCCTACCCTCTCTAGACCTTTAGGAGAGACTGACAGAGGGCTCCAGCAGGAGCAGTGATGCATCTCCTATGGAGACCGTCCTGGGCCGGGCTTGGTCATGGCTGGAACACAAGATACTGGGACTGGGACTAGACCTGGCGTGACGAGGGGTTTTGAGACATTAAAAATTCTACTAGATGCTATAAATAGTTCCTGAATAGGGAACTCCAGAAAGATCCGCCATTTATAGGGAAAAGTGATCTTACCTGGCTCCCAGATCCTGGTTCCTATCCCCATTCTCCAATAAAAGGGACCAGCACTCCTAATTCCAGACCCAGGCAGGAAACAGACGAAATCAGCCTATTAGCACACCAGGTGCCGGCCCGGCTTTCCCAGGACCTCCTACTTCCTTGAATTATCTCCCAGATAAACCGCCTCCCCTGAGCCAGCTTCATGGGCAACTGACCACACTGTTGCCTGGCCCACTCCCAAGTTAACTCTCTGCTGTAGCTTTCTTGACATTCCTAACTTTTGAACAAGGAGCCTGCGTTTTGGGGGTGGTTTTGGTTTTTTAAAAATATATCTTTATTAAAATACAAAGGAACCCCACAGTCTGGGAAAACATATTTGCCAAGGATGTATCTGATAAGGGGCTAATTTCCAAAGTGTACAAAGAACTGATATTACTCAACAAGAGGAAGACAAACAACCCAATTAAGAAATGGGCAAAGGACTTGAATACACACTTCTCCAAAGAGGACATACAGATGGCCAAGAGACACAGGAGAAAATGCTCAACGTGGCTAATCATCAGAGAGATGCCAATTAAAACCACAATGAGGTGTCACTTCACACCTGTCAGAATGGCTCCATCAACAAATCGACAAACGACATGTGCTGGTGAGGGTGTGGAGAAAGGGGAACCCTAGTGCACTGCTGGTGGGAATGCAGACTGTGCAGCCACTGTGGAAAACAGTATGGAGGTTTCTCAAAAAATTAAAAATGGAGCTGCCTCTTGATCCAGTGATTCCACTCCTAGGAATGTATCCTAAGAATCCCGAAACACTAATCAGAAAGAATATATGCACCCCGATGTTCATAGCAGCACAGTTTACAATAGCTAAGATCTGGAAACAGCCCAAGTGCCCATCAGTAGATGAGTGGGTTAAAAAGCTGTGGGACATTCACACCATGGAATACTACGCAGCTGTAAAGAAGGATCTCGTACCCTTTGGGACAGCATGGATGGACCTGGAGAAAATTATGCTAAGTGAAATAAGCCAGGCAGAGAAAGACAAACATCACATGATCTCGCTTAAATGTGGAATCTAAAGAACTTAATAAACTGGTGAACAGAATAGATTCAATGACATGAAAACATGGATGAGACTGACGAATGTCAGAGGGATGGAATAGGGCGGGTGGGTGGAGGGGGAGAGATTAACCAAAGAATTTATATGCATATATGCACAAGCCAAGGACACGGACAATGGTGGGGAGAGTGACTGGGGAGGGGGATGGGATGGGGTGGAAAGGATCATTGGGGAGAAAAAGGAACATCTATAATATTTTAAACAAAAATAAAATTTAAAAATAAAAAAAATTAAAAATTAAAATAAATAAATATATCTTTATTGATTTCAGAGAGAGGAAGGGAGAGGGGGAGAGAGAGAGATAGAAACATTAATGATGAGAGAGTCATCATTGATCGGCTGCCTCCTGCATGCCCCCGAATGGGGATCGTGCCCGAAACCCCGGGCATGTTCTCTGATCGGGAGTAGAACCACGGTCTCCTGGATCCTAGGTCAATGCTCAACCGCTGAGCCATGCTGGCTGGGCAGGAGCCTATGTTTTCATTTTGCACGAGGCCCCACAGATTCTGCAGCCATCCTGCCTGCCTCTGAATCCTTGCCTCAGACTCTCCTTTTGGAAAACCCAAACTGTGACACAACCCTCTGCCCCTTTCAAGGGGAAGGTCCTTGAGGTCGGAGGCTGGGGTCCCTGCCTGAGCCTTAGGCCTTTTTCCTCAGGGCTCTGTCTGGGCCTCATTCCTCAAATACCAGGGGCACCTCCTGTGGCCCCAGTGGTGACCAAGGCGCTCTCCAAGCCCTCAAAGAGCCAAAGGTAAAGATAAACAAGTAAACAGATGATTTTAATAAAGTGAGACAAGTGCCACGCAGATGTGGGCGGCTGGCGGGGCTGTGGGCATTGGGTTCTCCCTGCCGGTCCATGAAGGCGCCTGCTCTGGTGCAGCGTGCCCACCTGTGGCCCTGGGCTCTCCCTCGGCGAACATGGACCTTCCCCTGGCTGGAGGGGACCCACAGGAGGCACGTCGGCCCCTGGGTTTGGAACAAACACATTTATTGCAGTAAAGGCGTGGCAGGTGCTGGGGCGCGGGTTCACCAGGCGAAGAGTGGCTTGCTGTCCTCCTTGGAGAGCTCGCACAGGCAGTTGAGCAGCAGGAGCGAGTCGCCCAGGAACTTGGGGGGCACAATGTCGATGACCAGCTTGCGCAGGGCGGCCGGGCTGCTGTGCAGCGGGTTAGCACGCAGGTCAGGCCGCTGCTTCAGGATGCCATAGGTGTTGATGAGGAACTCACTGAACACGGGGTGCACATCGCGGTTGTAACCCAGCTTCTCCAGGCGCGCCATCAGCACCAGGTAGCGGTGTGTCAGCTCCCGAAGCTTCTTCTCGTCCACGGCTCCATCCAGGGACTTGGTGGATGTCTGGGGACACAGTGCATGGGGAAGGTGAGGCTGGGCCAAGAACCGGCCACGTGAGGCCCTGGTGGGCACAGTGACCAGATTTCCATTAAGGAAGCTTCATGGATGAGGGAAAAGGCCGAGCCAAGCCCCTCACCACGGCAAGCCAGGTCTCCCACTCTCCACTCCAGCAGACAGTATCAGGGACAAAAGCAGGGCCCCATCCTGGGTGAGGAGGAAGCGGACGTTCTCTGTGACCCTGGGAGCCACTCTTGAGACTGTCCCAGGCCACAAAGCAGAGATGTTCATGGCAGAGACTTAGCATACCCCACGGTGTGTGTACCACGGGTGAGAGGGCAGGGAGGGTACTGGGGCAGGGAGGGGATCCCAGGGCAGGAAGGTGACTCCCATGGGGCAAGGAGGCATACCTGCTTGATCTTCTCAGGGATGTTGGACACAGTAAAGCCATACAGCCGGGTTACCCCAGGGAAGACATAGGCCAGGATGCGCCGGTCCAGCTGGAAGGCGATCTCCCCAACAATGCGCCCGTCCTTCTCTGCATTGGTGAAGCTGTGGATCTCTGCAGGGCGGGGGTGGGGAGGATGGGGAGCACAGGGTCAAAAGCCACCCACCTTCCTCCTGCCTGTGCTCCAGTATCCATTTTAGGGAAAAGATCTCTTTGAATGTGGCTGCTGCAGGTTCTGGGTGAAGACTGTGGGGCCACCAGCAGGAGCTCCCCAAGGGCCCTGGTGCGGCCCTATCAAGGATGTAAGGGCACCTTCCTCCAGCCCCTACCGTGAGGGTAAAAGAAAACTGAATTTTCTGTTGCCAAAAAGGGAAAGGACCCTTTCTCTCTTCCCTTTTCTTAACATGTTCCCTGGGAAACTTGGGATACTGTCCTTGCTCCATCCCTTTGGGATGTTTTACAACCCAGAATTGTTTTTCTTGTCCTCCTATTACTAGGGAGTCTGCCCAGCCACCTGGGTCAAGCGTGACCAGTTTGTCACAGAGACCCCAGCCCTATGACCAGGTGAATATGGGATGCCCAGGCCTGTCCGATCACCTGAGCGCAGGGTGCTGAGTAACATGAGAAACATATGTAAAGCATGTAATGGGTCCAGTCTGCCTGGCTGGTGAAAGGAGAGATTCTGTCAGTCTTGGCAACCTCTGTGCCTCGCCAGTGGCTTAATGTTTATTCGATAAGAAGACTCCTTTTGTACATTTGTGCAGAGGATTTCTGGGTTGGCAAAAGATTCTATTTTTAGTAATTTCCTGGATGTTACTCGGCACATGGACCACCCTTCCTCTCCAAGTCTCCCCTCTTATATCCTTCACAGACAGCAAAAATTCTTAACAAAAATTTAGCAAATTGAATTCAATGATACAGGAAAGTATAATATATCATGACTAAGTAGGATTTATCTCGGCAATGCAGGGGTGGTTTTCAAATTCAAAAATTAATGTAATATATCAACAGACTACAAATGAAAAACAAATGATCATCTTAAGGATCATCTCAATAAATGCAGAAAAGGTGTTCAACAAAGTCCAATAACCATTCATGATAGCTAAGCAAACTAAAAATTAAAGGGCAGTTCTTCAACCAGATGAAGGCATATACAAAAACCTTAGCTAACATCATACTTAATGGTGACAGAATGAATGCTTTCCCCTAAATCAAGAAAAGAAATAACTGTTCACTGTCACCATTTCTATTTGACATTATTCTAGGGGTTCTAGCCAATGCAATAAGACAAGAAAAAAAGCCATACAGATTAGAAATGAAAAAAATAACCTCGTCTTTATTTGCAATTGACATGATCATCTATCTTAAGGAATCTTTTTTTAAAAGCTGCCAGAACAAATAATTGAGTTCAGTAAGGTTGCAGGACACAAAGTTGCATTTTCCAGGATTCTCCAGAGAAACAGAAACAGAACCCTTGGGGTTTTGGGGGTGTATGTATGTGTTTGTTATGAGGAATTGGCTCACATGATTATGAAGACTGATGAGTCCCAAGCTCTGCAGGGTGAGTCAGCAAGCTGGAGCCCAAGAAGGCTGATAATATAGCTCCAGTCTGAGCTCAAAGGTCTGAGAACCAACAGAACCAGTTGAGAGGCAGCAAGCATGAGACCCAAGATGTTTCCGTTGGAGTCCAAAGGCAGTCAGGCAGGAATAATTCTCTCTTCGTTGGAAGGGGTCAGCCTTTTTGTCCTATTCAGGCCTTCAACTGATTGGATAAGGCCCACCTACATTAAGAAGAGCTATCTGCTTTATTTAGGCTATTGATTTAAATATTGAACTCATCCAAAAACACCTTCACAGAAACACTCAGAATACCCAGGATAATGCTTGACCAAATATCTGGACACCTAAATAACTGGAAAGATATAAACTGTTCATGGATCTGAAAACTCAGCATTGTTAAGGTATCATTTCACTGGAAACTGATCTAATTGATCTGTAGATCCAGGACAATCCCAATCAAAATCCCAGCAAGCTTTCTTGCAGAAATGAACAAGTTGGTTCTAAAGTTCATATGGAAATGCAAAGGACCTAGAATAGCCAGGACACCTTTCCAAAAAGAGAGCAAAGTGGAAGAACGTATACAGTCTGGTTTACGGTCTTATTATAAAGCTACAGTAACTGACACAGTATATATTGGAATCAATATAAACACTGACAAATAGAATAGCCTGGAGAATCAAGAAATAGACTCATACATATATACAATTGATTTTTGAAAAAAGTGTCAAATAAATTCAATGAGGAAAAGCTTTTTTTTTTAATTCTCACCCAAAGATATGTTTCTATTGATTTTAGAGAGAGGGGAAGAGAGAAAGAAAGATTTATGTGAGATAAAAACATCAATCAGTTGCCTTCTGTATGCACCCCAAACCCAATCTGGGTATGTGCCCTGATTGTGATTCAAGCCCATGACCTTTCAATATACTGGATGACACTCCAACCAACTGAGCCACACTGGCCAGGTCAAGATAATCTTTTTAAATATTGGTGCAGGAAGAAGTGGACATCTAATGCAAGCCTCATACTATATACAAAAATTAGCTTGTAATTGACTAGGAACCTAAATGTAAAACATAAAACTATACAACTTCTGGAAGAATATTTGTGATCTTGAGTTTGGCAAAGATTTCTTAAATAGGACAGAAAAAGCATGAAGTATATAAAAGAAAAAAATTCAATAAACCAGGCTTCATGAAATTAAATTATTTTGCTCTTTAAAAAACAGTTATGAAGATGGAAAAGCCACAGACTGGGAGACCATATTTGCAAAACATACACCCCAAAAGAACTTGTATCCAGAGTATATGAAGAACTCTTACAGCACAGTGACAAGCAACTCAATTTTCTTTAAATGGGCAAAAGATTTGGACAGATGCCCTAGATCCTGGCCTCCCAACTACACTCTTCTCCCTGTGCTAGATGGATGGAGAAGTTGTGCCCAGCTGGCGTCCCAGACCCACCCTACCCAACTGCCGACCACTGCACCATGTGCCCACCTAGTGCTCCCCCCTCACTGTACCATTAAGGTAGTAGCTCCTCCTGGTCCTGTCCCCCGAGGGCAGGCTGCTCTCAGAGAAGCACACCTTCTTGGGCCGGACCATCTCCCTGGGCTCCAGCAGTGTCTTGTCTACCAGTGGATCCTGCAAGGAGTTCAGGAGTGGGTACAGCTTCCTGTCAGCACTACGGGGGGGGTGCAGTTCCTGGGGGCTGAGGAAAGCCTTGAAGGACCCCTGGGACGAGGCTGCACAGCCTGGAGAAGCATTATCCTCATTGGAGAGGGGGGCGTGTGAGCACAGCAGGTCGTCCAGGGAGGATGTCTGCAGCTGGGAGGGCGCCTCAGGGATGCTGGTGAACCTTCCAATATCTGGAACTGGGACAGGGAGGAAAGAGAGGAGAGGTCAGGCTGATGTTCCTAAAACATCCCCAGAAGTGTAGAGGACACTTTAAGAACACTCCTACACCCCACCCCAAGCTCTGACACGTGCTCACATCCCCCATCTTCAGAGCCCTTTCCATTTCCCTCTGGAGGAGGTCAAGGAGGTGAGTGCAGCGACTGTGGGCCACGCCCCTGCCTGAGGAAGCCACCAGCCTGGAATTTATGGGCCCAGCAAGCATTCGTGCCTCCTCCATAGCTTCTACCCACCTGTGCATCCACACCTAAGGCAGAGTGACCTTGACATGCTTTTCTAATTTTATGTAAATGGTATTAACCTATGCCCCTTTTATTTTACAAAATACCTTTTTGCTGCAGCATTATCATTTTTGAGATGTATCCATGTCGAGTCACTTGGAAGCTACCTGGTTCATTTAACCATTTCCTGGCACACGTGCAAATGCACACACACAGGCACAGTGATATTTTTATCCATTGTCTTATTGATGCATGAGGGGCTATTTCCAGGTTTTCTTGTAAAAGTAAAGCTGTGATCAGTATCCCTTGACACACCTCCTTGCTCAAAGGGAGCACCTTCTGCTGTCTACACCTGGGCTCAGGTGTGTGCATGTTTAGCTTTGTTTTCTACAACAGCAGTGGAGGTTCCGTGCACACCAACAGCTTCTGATCCCACCCCCTCATCACTCCTTGGTACAGGAAGACCAAGCTGATGATGACACTTAGCTCTTCCCTAAGCCGTGGTGATGCTGAACATCTCGTGAGTCCATGGGCCTCTCAGGTTTCCATTCTGTGAATTATCTATGCCTCTTCTTTGCTCATTTTTTTATTTATTTTTTATTTTTTGGTCAGGCAGTTGTTTTAAATTATTTGTAGCAGTTCCTTTTGTACTCTGCATCCTAATTCCTTGTGGAGAAAATATCTTCTCCCAGAGGCTGCCTTGCTGATATCTTAACCCTTTTATAGTGATTCTTATCATACACAATTTTTAAAATTTTAACCTGTCAAATTTAACCTATCAATTCTTCTTTGATTTATGAAATCTTTTTCTACCCCTGTATCATGACTTTTCTCCTAGTAATAAAGTGAGTATATATATTTGAAAAAAGTTTGAGCTATATTACAAAATTAAACGCTAAAATGTGCCTACTCAGAAACCAACTAATCTATCCCCAGCAATGCTTACTTCCAAAAACTGTTCTACAGAAAGAAAGTAATCAGTATGAGTCCTGCCTCCTGCCTGCCCACACAGCCAGCACAGCGAGTCCTGGCAGCCAGCTGAGGGCCTCCCAGCCCCTGCCCCAGCCAACTGCATGGCCCAGAAACTGTCGACGAACATCTTCCAAGAATTCACCCAGCATGAGACAGCAAAACCCTTCGGTCCTGGGTCCTTCCCCAGAGGAGAGTAGAGCCCTGTGCTCAGAAAGGGGGTTCTGTCCCAGTAGTGGGGCAGGGGCAGGACCACCTCACCTCAGAAACCTGCAGAAGAGTGCCTTCTATTGCCAGCTTTAAAGAGATTTTTGTTGTGGTCAGGTGGGTTTGGGCTTTGCTTTTCACTTATATTTAGTAAATAGTAATTCCCTCCTATTATTCCCAAGACCTCAATAAAGTCGTGTTAAACATTTTAAAAAATTTAATCGTCAGTCAAGTACTAAATGTAAGTATAATTTTAAGCCACATTATAATAAAACTATTACAGGAATAGTAAGAGTCAACAGAAAACTGTCTCCTCAGAATTAAAAGGATTCTCCTGAGTAATGATCACGTCAAAAATAAAATAAAAATAGAAAAACACAACCATTGAGAAAGAATGAAAATCAGAACATTATAGTAAAACATCAGTACATTTAAAACTGTATTTATCATGAAATTAGTAATGTAGGTGCTTTAATTACTTCTTAAAAATCACCAAAAGAAATTAAACATTCAAATAAAAATATGGGAGGAGCTCCAAAAGTTTAAAAATATAAAAATGATAGCAGAAATAAACTGGAAACAGCTCTATGGAAAGCCTGATAAGATAGCAAAACTGTGGAAAGCTACTTTAGAGAAACAGAAAACATATAGGAATAAAGCTGGAAATGAGAAAACCGATATAAGAACGACTAGGAAGGAAATGTTTAAATTATAGATGATTATATACAATTGTATATTAACTAAAAACTTTGATAAGCGATCTTCTGGGAAATTATTTTTAAGTGACTCAATAAGAAGTAGAAAACCTAAAGGGACCAATAAGGAAAGAAGAAAAATCTAGAATAATTACACTCTAAAGGGCTGCAGAGCTGGGTGGTTGGCGGGTGCGTTCTTGCAAGTTCCCAAACAATGCATAATCCCTATGTCATATAAGTGGGGTCAGAACACTGAAAAATTAGAAGACGCTTGATTGAAGTTATAATTTGTCATAACTTTGCTATCAAATCCCTGCAAAGAACCCACAGAAAGAAAACACAGCCTAGAGTCTCACAGAAACAGAGCCCAAGGTCCTGAGCTAAGCTCCACCCCAGACACAGCAGCCACCAGGACCCTGGGTCGCCCAAGGGGTCTAAACAATGAGATCCCCAAGGACAGGCCAAGAGAAGCCAGTGAGGGCACCTCCACCTATGCCAAAACAAGGTCATCAAAATTGAGCACAACGAGCCATTTCTCAAGTTTTTGTTTTTTGAAAATAAGGACTGGAAAGAAAGACTCCTCCCCACCACCCAACCTGCATGTCCCCCACCCCTGGGCAGACAGGGCCGTCACTGCCTACTGCCTACCAAAAGGACAGGGGACAGGCTGCCGGAGCTAGGGTTCTTAGAGTTTGAGAAATAAGACAAGAACAAAAATAACAAGTGTACATGCTGTCAATCTCATTTAAAATGGTCATTTGTAAGTACTGCAGTTGTAGATGTAGAAAATGGGAATGAATTGAAAAACATCCAATTCATTAAGTAAAACAGCTTATGAAGTGGCTGGACGTAGGATGGGTATATTTTCCAGTCAACAGCTTTCCAAATACATCAACTCCCATGACTCCAAAAATGCAATGGAAGAAGAAATCCATAACTGTAAGAAAGAGCATGACGTGCTCTAGGAATAAAGTTAGTGATAAGTGTGGAAGATTTACATGTGAGAAAAAGATGAGTCTTGGGAGGACCCGCGAGCTGGCATAGCTTAGTGCGCTGCAATCAGGGAAGTCATCCTTTGGGTGCACGGAAGAATAAATAAAAATGTGAGAAAAAGAAATAATGGGGGGGAAATTACCCCTGCCTTCTGAGCCAGTGACTACTTTAGGAAAGCATACCCTAAGGAAATAACCCTAAATATAAAAGTCTTTTTTGCTGTGTTGTTTCTCTCAGGATACGAAAGAAGTGTAATTTCAGACATGAAGAGTTCATTAAATTGTAGTTCATCTGATTTTTTAATATCACACAGTCATTTAAAAATATTCTGATAGCAACACAGAAATGACCGTGTCACAATGTTAAAGGGAAAGGAGGCAGAGGATCGTACAGAATATTTAGAAACTACTAAAAATCATCTTCACCCTGAACAATGAGAAATTGAGTGAACATCAGAAGGACCCCTGAGAACTGGGGTGGGGGGATTAGGGGGGGTTGAGAGGACCTGCCACCCCCTCTAGTCCCCTTTAAACCCCAGGGAAAGGGCCAGGCAGGGAGCTGTGCACACCCTTCCCCAAAAGCAAGCATGCCTGCTTCACATGGGTGCTGGGAAGGTGCTGGAAGGCAGGCACCTGCTCCTCCGTCGCAGAGTCCACAGGCCGCAGCATTCTGGAGAGCATTCGTCAGTGTTTATGTCAACATGTCAACCGCTCACAGCCTTTGACCCAAGGATTTCCAGGGCAGTCACCCCTTCAGTAGGTCATAGAGGCGCATGTCAGGCTGTCAGTGGTCACAGAGCTCTAGAGGGACGCTGCCTGTAGTGGCATCAGGCTGAGAGGCAATGTGAACCCCACACAGAACAGCCTGCTCTCCAGCGCTAGGTGCATTTAGATCTACTGAAGAGATCTGTGGGTTATGGTAGTGAGATGGATGGTTGTGGGAAAATCAAAGTGAAAGCAAAAAGACTTCTAGATATACACATCAAAAACTTCAGGGAGAAGGCCAGGCAAACGCCGACAGGCTGCCTTTGCGAGCAGGGCAAGGAGCACGGGTACAGCCGTAAATGTTATGTCCTCTCAGTATTTATCTTGTTGATAAATTTAAAGCACATCCCGTTTTGAAGGCAGAGGCTGAGGGACTGTGAGGCATGTGAGCCCCTGCTATGAGTTTCCCTCTGTGACAAATGCTGCTGCTTGTGCAGAAACTCCTTCTGGTTCTTCAGTCCCCAGGGCCCAGGCTCCTCCTGCAGAAGCTGAGGGTCGGGCCAGGCCTGGACTCAGCTGCCAGGGTCCCAGCCATGGGGATGGCCCAACCAGAGGTGAAGCCTCTCCCTGAGGATGGTGGGGCCCACGATGACTAGGCCAATGTCCTGTGCTGGGCTCCAAGGCCTCTGTGGAACCTTGGTGGCCTCAGCTGACCAAGGACTAGGGCTCCTCCTAAGGTTGATGTCCAGCAAGATCTGGACTTGCCCAGGGGGAAGGGTGCTGGCTGCAATCCAGGAAACTCAGCTCTTAGACACTAGGAACAGGCTGGCCTGAGTGAAGGTACACTCTCCCAAAGCCCACCTTCCGACCAGGCAGGGCAGGGAGTGAGGGAGGGCCCCAGAGTGCCTGCCCTCTGCTGACAACACTGCTGGCCTGAGCCCCGAGGGTTGGCCCGGCCTGACTCAATTCTCAGGATGAAGAACAAAGAAGCAGCAGAAGGCACATGACAGCAACTGTCACAGGCAGGCGAGGCTTGAGGACAAGTCCTTTTCGTAGCCACCGCACACTAGGTATCCTTAGTGGCCTACAGCAGCATTGACCCTTAGCAGGTTGTCACACCCAGGGCATGGCACTGTGAGGCCAGTCCCTCCTCAGCAAGTGCTGGTGACAAGCATGCACCTTGGCCACTGGTAGGAGCTCAGAACATGGGGCTGTAGCTGGCTCGGTCCTGGGGTCTCAGGGTTTCTCCAGCGGCCCCTTCTGGTGCATCACTCTCTTCCCCCTCCTCAAGGACCCCATGCTTGTCCAAACTCCCTCTTTAAGGTTCCCCTTGAGGCTCCAAGGGGTCCAGATGCCAGGAAAGACCCTTGCACCCAAGGGCTTTGGGTCCACAAGCTCCATGCAGCCACCACAGCCTTTCATACATGCTGAGCTTGCTCAGGGGAGGTTGCAGGAGTCAGATGGACTCCAGGAAGTGACCACACTTGATGCAGGGCCCAGCAGTCAGACCCTGGAGCATCCCGCTGGGGGATTGGTGGCAGCTTTGGAAATAGCCAGTGGAAGGGCTCATCCCGTGACAGCAGGTCCACAGGGCAGGGGCGAGGCTGTTCCATCCAGCCTGGCAATCAAGCAGGCTGGGTGTGTCCTCCAGTCCCTGCCAGGCGGTTGAGTGGGCCCATTTCTAAAAGAGCTCGCTTGGTCACAGGACTCTGTCCATGAGCCACATCCGAGCCACTCATGTCCATCAACCACTCCCTAAATCATACTTTCCATGTATGAGAGGTAATTTTTCACAAAAATGTTTAAATCAGAACCAACTACTTTTGCAGCAAATGATCAAAGCCTATTTTTTCTGTAAAAAGTAATAGAATGTTGGAGGGGATACTATGTGCTAAGCGGATTACAGCACCCAACTCATTTCCTCCCAGGGACTTGCACTACCCTGCTAGGTCTTCCCTCTGGGGGGTCGCTTCCCGCCCTGGGTGCTGGGCTCCACCAGGGACTCCTTTGGTTGATGGGGTGCGAGGAGAGGAGATAGAGCAAAGGCTCCAAGCTGGTGTGGTTGGCACACCTGCCCTTGCTGTGAAGCCCAAACCCAGGCGAGTCCGCAGCCTCAGGAGAGGGGATGCAGGCAGCAGAGTGAAGTGCCCGGCCTGGGCCGCCTGACCCAGCAGCCGGGAGGTCCTGAGATCACACGCATCCTGTTTTAAGCCACCGTGGCAGCACTTGTGTGCTTGTCACTGACTGACACACTTACCAGCTCAAGTGGCTAAGCCACCACACCTCGTTTTTCAGGTGTGGACTTACAGGCTCAGAGAGAAGGGCCTCACCTGAGGACACATAGCAGAATGAGCATCTGGGTGGGACCTGAGGGAAGGAAGGGTGGCCGGGACCACCTGCAGGAGCAGCCCCCCACTCCCAGGTCAGCCTGGGGCCTCACCTGCAGTCCCAGGGGAGCAGTCCTCGGGGTAGGCGGGTGCCTTGGGGAAGAGGAGGTCCCGGCTGCCACGGCCACAGCTCTCAGGGCAGCTCTCACTGAGCAGGCGCTTCAGCATCTGGTTCTCCTTGAGGAGCCGCACCTGCTTCTTCAGGTCAGCGTTCTCGCTCATGAGCCTGTTCATCAGCTCGTTCCCCTCAGCCATGGCCATGACTTCTTGCTCACGTGTGGGCCTGTGGCCCCATGGAGATGGAAATCCAGAGCCACGACACCCCAGAAACAGCCCAGACTGGAGTTCCACGACTGCCCCACCTTCCACAGCCTTGTGATGTCACCTTAAAGAAGCAGCGCCCTGCCCATCCCCACCCACAGACTTCCGGGTGGTACCCAGATCAGGTGCAAGGCAGATACCTCATGCCAGGGAGGGATGAGGGAGGTGGGGCCAGGCCAAGTCTAGATGGAATGCCTGAGATGCTCATGGGGAGGCCAGCCCCGCCAAGGGAATACACAGGACCAGGCCCGAGACAGGGTGGTTCTGGTACCTTCTAGGAACAGCCAGAATATTAGGCTAAGGGGATGTTGGGCCATTCACACCTGGGAGTCTGCAGGTCCAGTGGGGGATGCCTTCACTCTGAGTGACTGGTGCAGACAACCTCACAACCACCCCTCACGCTAAGCCTCAGGCCCAGCAGCTTCCCGACTCCAGGTTCACTCAGGCTCTCACAAGCTGGCCGGTCAGCCCAAACCTGGGCAGGTGTCTGGTGCCCCTGGGACACACACTTCAGGAAGGAAGGGGCAGTCAGGACAGAGGGAGCCCAGCCTGGGGCCCTATGATGGCCCCAGCCCCAGAAGCTCCATTGGCTCCAAAGGTCTGGCAGTTGGAGGCCGCCTCCTGACCACAATGCCCTGATGGAAAGGGCCCAGGTGGCACAGTGCTGTCCCCACATAGAGAGTGCTGAGTGTCTGGACACTGACTGTTACTGGACCTAACTGAAGATCCCCCACCAGAGCACAGGGGCCATCTGGACCAATCCCAGGCAGACCTGTGGTTCACAGAGTCCTGCCAGAGCCAGATTCCCTTCTCACAGTGAGCTGGACCTCCATGAAGTCCACCCCAACAGGCCCGCCCCGTAGCACTCTTCCCATAACTGCTCCTCAGGTAACTAAGTTCTGTGCTATTTCCTGGTTCCAAAGGCCTTGGTCCTGCTTTTCCAAAGCCACAAAGCAACAGATGGGTCACCTACTAACCCTCCAGAGAAGGGATGTAGCCTGAAAAGTGAACATGTGTCCACCTCCATCCCTTTAGCTCCAATGCTGGGTCCCCAGTTCAGCATGAAGGCACTCAGGGGGCAAGCAACAAGTGGGGTGTCTCCAGGTAGAACAAGGCCTTTGTTCCCCAGACTGCCCAATGCCTGTCATATTGCTTCAAGGAATGCAAGCCTGAATCAGGCTTTGTAGGAAGGACTTCTAAATTCCAAATGCCCCCTCTACTTCCCCAGAGGGACCAGTGTCTGGACCTATAGGCCGTCACATCAGAGAAACATCTCCTGAGGAAGGGTGTGGGTGCTTCCAGGGCCCACAGCAGATGCCCCTAGACCCCTCTATAGGCTCCTCCCATCACATTCAAATACCATTTATTTCCCAGTCCAAGAAAACCTTCTTGATGCCAAAGCCCCTTCAGCCATGGCATAATAAAATTTCCCAACATATTCGAAATCTGATAACTGAAAATAAAACAATTTGAATTCAAGACTCTTCAAAGATTTACCCAGGACAGAGAACTGGACTTTTAATCAGGTTAGGGCAAATATTTCCCCCTACGTCTGCCAGTGTTCTGGTCCTGATGCACTATCCTTTTAATTCAGCGCTGGATTCAACTCGCTGATATTTTAAGTATTTTCTATGTTGTGAGAGAAACTGACCAGTGTCTGCTTTTCTTGTAGCATCTTGGTCTGGTTTTGCTGTTGGCATCACACTAACCTTATGAGTTGCAAAGTGTTGGATTCTGCTGTGACCAGGTGCCCTGTGCTGTGGCGCTGTGAGGAACGGCACAACCAGTGATGAGTGCACATTCTCAGCCACAGGGGATCTGTCTTACACCGATCTTCCTCTGCTGCCTCCTAGGGAGTTAGCACTGAGCCTGGAGGCCAACAATAGCAAATTAATAAGACACCTGGCATGTTTCTCATGTGCTAACGTCCCTCCCAACCCATCTGACTCTCCTGCCCTTATTTCCCTTTGCCTTGTGTTTCTAACCTTAATTCCTTTTTGAAACATAGTGAATTATAAGTAAGAATTTATATTGCAGATGGAGATGAAAAGTAAATGAAGCTGATCAGTTAACCTATGATTCTTATATAGTTGCTGGGAGATGAGAAGGAGGGAGTGAATACACGGCATTGATTCTTAAAACATTTTTATTGCCTCAATAAAATCGATGTAGCAACAATGATTATGTTCAGTAAGGAAAAGTATTTTCCTAGAGGTAAGTTTCCACTGTGAGTTAAACATTTCCTCAAAGGAAAGGGTATGAAGTTTACATCATGATGAACACAGAAAACCTAATGTGATTCCAGAGAAAGTTTCCCAGCATATTCAAAATCTGATAACTGAAAATAAGACAATCTGAATTCAAGACGATAGAGAAGTGGACTTTTAATCAGGTTAGGGCAAATATTTCCCCTGAAATAACTAGAGACATACCCGCTTATCTTCAAGCAACTACTTCTGTTCCCTGAAACTGAGAAGCTGGCAAGCCATGACAGTCCAGGACAGGGCCCAAGGGCCGCAAGAACCAGCCCCAGGATGGTTCTTTCTGTGTCTTCTGTCTGGACCAAGAGAGGTGACAGCTTCCCCAAACAGCCTGGGGCAGAGAGGCAGGGCCTGCCTCTTCACCATGGCCACACATGCAAAGCCTCTGCCAGAGGCAGGGGCCCTGACAGTTTCTTAAAACAGGTAATGATGAGGGCAGAGGGGCATCCAGATGTCCATCCACTGTCTGAGGGAGGACAGGTGGCCAGGAGAACGCAGCATGGGGCTGCCATCAGAATAAGAGGTAGCACAGAGAAACAGCAGGTGGAGGTGGCATTGGGGAGGGGCCTCTGGGTTAACGCCAGGCCTGGGTTTTATCAAACCTCTTGGTGACTCCTCATAGCTACCCACACAGGGAGGCCGTAAGCACGTGAGTCGCTCATCGTCATAGGCCAAAGGCAAACACAGGTCCCCAATTTTCTATTATGAGCCCCTAGTTCATGCACACTGAACCAGAAAGTTTTAGACTAGCCAGAGGGGAATTACCACCCAAGAAGCATCGCCCAGAAATCTGGCTCCCACTTCAGTTCAAAGCAAACTGGGGCATAAGGGTCATAGCAGCCACAAAAGCACCCTGGACATCACACCTGCCTGGCCAGCTTCAGAAGGTAGTGACGACAAGCTGGGGTGCTCAGCTGTCTCTGGTACACAGCCATGCACCACGGTGGTAACTACTGAGCCACTAATGACCCTTCACCCTTTGTTATGCTTGACCTCCCTTTGCATTTCTGTTATTACAAGATAACTATAAACTCTGGAGGTGAGACGCTGGAACCCCCACAGACTGACTGAACCATGATGCACATGGACGAACGAGATCTGGCAAAGGGTTGGCATATCTGGTCCCTGTCCTGGCCAAGCCCTGGGTGGCCATGGTGAAGAGGCAGGCCCTGTCTCTCTGCCCCAGGCTGTTTGGGGAAGCTGTCACCTCTTTTGGTCCAGATAGAAGACATAGGAAGAGCCATCCTGGGGATGAGCCCAGCACCGGGCAGGAGGCAGATAAGGCACAAATGCTGAGAACTATTATTGGTTAAAAAAGCCCTTCCAGCCCTGAGACCAAGCAAGGACATGCACCACACCCCTAGGTAGGTGCTAGTCCCAGGATTCACTCCAGAAGGGATTGAGGGGCAGGGCTACAGGGGCACCCGTGTCCCAGTAAGATGCCCTAATTTCAATCAGCAGGCCCACTGGACACCTGGGCCTGCCATCCATGGCCAGGCACCCATAGGTCCTACCCTCAAGGGTGGCCAGCGAGAGTACTTTCAGGGTACAGGCGGGAGAAACGGGCAAGGGCCCAGATGGGGAAGACATTCCTGTAGCTTGTGTAGGAGATGGCACAGGACTTGTTGAAGACCCCGGAGATGTTTTCCTGAAAGGACACAGGGATTTAAACTCCAAGACTCCACCAAGCAGGCAAGGAGATCCCTGAACCGAGACCCCAGGTGGAGGTCTAGGCAGCTTGTGGGGAGTCAATGAGGCAGAGCCTCAGCAGCAGTCCTCCCACCACATCCCAGCTCTTGGATGCCTCCACCTGCAGCACCCTCCTGCCTGGTCACCAGCCACACAAAGGCATGTTGACCCCAGGCTCATGAAGGGGAGAGGAGTTAGCCACACAAGACCTCACGACCCCATGCCCGCAAGGACCAGTAGTGAGGGGCCCATTAGGAAGAGCCCAAGGGCTTCTTCTGTCCATCACCTCCCAGTGCCTCCTGGCACCACCAGCCCTGTCCCGCAAGCCAGTGCTTAGATCTGCTTTCAACATAGGCCACTGTGGGCAGTATTTCTGAGTCTCAAATCCCCAAAGCTAAACGCCACCCACAAGCACCCCGAGGGACAGAGGGACAGCAGGGGATGTGAAACCGGGGCCAGTGCTGAGCCCCCACAGCATACCTGGGGCCAGTCACCATTGGGGAGCTGTTTTCTAAGCAGACACCTGACTCCTCTCTCTAGGGCCTCTACACCAGGATGCCTGTGGGAAGAAGAGGCAGTGAACATACCATCACCACTCTGTGGAAGAAACAGCCACTGGCTGCAGCCAAAACCTGGCCCTCACCCTCTATAGCCAGGCACAGGACAAAGATGTGAAAAACTTAACCCAACACACAGGAGGTATCAGCACCACTAGGTACAATCGGCACATCTCAGGCCATCACTGCACAAATCCACCTTGAGAAGCAGAGGATGCAGCGTGTGGAGGCGAGCAGTTCAGGTGGGCAGCTCCACGAAAGTGGGCTATGAAGGACCCGCCTGTTCCAGACCCAGGGCTCTGGTCTCTGCCCCAAGGTGCTGCTCTTCTGCACCCCCCAGGAGAGGAGGAGGCCAAGCCTGGTCCCACCCGGCACACTGGTGTTCAGGGCCCTCTGAGAGCCACAGAAACCAAATTTGCTAATCCTTGCAGGTTCAGGACCAAGCTCAGCTGTAGGAGGCAGACTGGGGGCCAGTCTCTGACCGTCCTCAAGGTCCCCACAGACCAGGCCCCTGCTGTTCACACTAGCCTGGCCTAGGTTGTAGAGGGTTTTAAGAAGATTCCCCAAATGGCCCCAAACCAAGAGAGCAGCACAGACTGGGATACTGTGCATATCTATGTGTGTTGTGTGTGTATGCATGTATGCACCTGTGTCTGAATGTCTGCAGGTGTTCACCTCTGAGTGTACACCTGCTGTGCACACACATGGCTGAGCACTACTGTGGAAACAGGTGGGACCACAGAAAGCAGTGGTAGATGCTCCACGCCTCATGCTGTTTCCCTGAGGCCTCTCATGTCCCTTGTTGTCACTGTGGGTAGTAAGCCTCTTTGCAGGAACCCACTGATTCAGACGGACCTACAACTCAGCCAGGAACCCTGCAACCTCACCTCCTCCCATCCCTGCATGCATAGCTCAGCCACCCACATCCCAACCAAGTTGCCAGCTTCAGTGTCCTTCCTTCGCCTGCCCCCACCTGACAGCCATCAGCCCCATCAGTGCCCAGCATGTGTTGTGGATCTGGGACTGGGTGTTCTGCACATAACGCCGCTGCTTGCAGGACTCGAAATCCTCCCCCCAGCCTCCGTCCGCCATCTGCTGGGACAGCAGGAAGTCGCAGGCCTGGGAGACCTCTGCACAGGCAGCCCTGCAGAGATAGCAGACACAAGATGCCGTCACATAATGGAGGTCCCAGGCCCCTGGGTTCTCACCCTGGCCAGGCCTCCTTGGGCCATGGGGAGGGGGACAGTACTTGAGGCCACCCCACCATGGATAAAGTGAAAAGCTTTGTAGCTGCAGGTGGCCTCATTGCCATGACTACCCCATGAACCCCACTAGCCAAGCGGAACTGGGTGAGGCCACTGGCCACAGCTCGGACTGAGGCCTCTGCATTTGTCTCAACCCAACCAAGTGAGTATCCTGGACTTTAGCCACTGCCACTTTTAAAAAAATGTAAAAACACCCCCAAAATCAAACATCAAAGGAAGATACTCCCCAGCAAAGCATCACACTGAGAAGACCCATCCCACAGGGAGGTTGGGGGAGACCAGGAAGAGGTAATGACCTTACTCACCCATCATGATAAGTCTGCCCCATGCAGGCAAAAGCTTCCAGCCCAAACCAGGTGCCATAGGTAAAGCAAACCCCCCAGGAGCTGGAGGGAGACAACGGGGAAACAAAGCCTCAGCTACCCAGGCCTTGTTAACAGCAGGTGTGACACGACAGGAACATCCTCCAGCATGGGAGGCTGTGGTTATTTTCAAGAAAAACATCCACATGGCCTTCACCAGCCACACCAGCTTCAGAGCTTTAAGGCCAGTGAGATAGACCTGCCCCCAGCCCTCAGGGGATGGATCTGTCTGCTGGAACCATGAGCAAGATAAGAACTGATCCAAATCCGGGGAAGGACGTGAATAATCAGACCCAACAACGCACAGGCCACTGAGCACGTCCAACACACTTGCCAAACACCACCGGGGGAAGGCCAGGCATTCACAAGGGACAAGGTCCGTCAGAAATCTGTTGCTGGCAGCATCCTGCCAGAGTCCTCTGATGCAGCACATGCGCACCATGAGTGCAGTCATGTCCAGGTCCGGCACATCTCACTTACCCTTCCCAGGAGCCATCAGCCCTCTGCTTCTGCCTACAGAACTCAAGGCCCTGCTCGAGGACCTCCCTGCAACACAAGAGGACAGTCCAGTGAACATTCCAGCAAAACATCAATTTACTCAATTCTGTCTCAAAAAAATAAACAGGGTCTCCCTTTAAAAAAACATGTAAAAATAAACCAACAGTTCAGAGAGGAGATACAAGGTCAAAGCAGAAGCAACTATAGGACACAGGAGGGAATTAAAGAAATGAAAGAGGAAAGCAAACAGTGAGGGAGGAACCAATGTTAGAAGCAGCTACAACAGGATCAATATCACTGAAAACAGTGTCAGTGACACAGGCTGGAGTAAATCACACAAGATGACATTTTAAAAAGAAATAAAAAGTCAGAGAGAAAACAAAAGATTTAGAGGACAGAGAAGCTCCATCAGAAGTCTAACTGGTACCTCTGAAGAAAGCCCAGTTTTCTGAAAAGGCCAGAGAGGAGGTACAAGTACAGTCTGAGGTGCTGTGACCTTAATTTAGACAACACATTTGAAATTTCGACAAAATGTACAAATTACTAGGAATAGTAACTTATCAAAATGGCCTCAAAAAGAAATAGAGATCCTGAATAGTCCTATAACTACTAAAGACATGAGTTTAAAATGTAAACTTTTCCCAGAAAGAGAACTCCAGGCCTAGAAGTTTTGTAAGTGAATTCTACTAAACTATCACAAACATTCTAATCTCACACAAACTCTTCTAGGAACTAGGAAGAGAAAGGAACACTCCCTAATTCATTGTAGGGACCCAGCATAAGCCTTTCAAAGCCAGACAGGGAAGGAAAAGCACGTGCCCCTGTGGCTATGAAGGGCTCAATGGATATGGATGCAAGATTCTATACTAAATACTAGGAAACTGAATATGGTAGAGATATACTAAGTCAGATTCGTTCCAGAAATGCAAAGGTGTTTTAATATTAGAAAAGTCTACAATCATCATCCATGACATTAAAAGACAAAGGGGAACCCGGCTGGCATGGCTCAGTGGTTGAGTATCGACCTATGATCCAGGAGATCGCAGTTCGATTCCAGGTCAGGACACATGCCCTGGCTGCATACTTGATCCCGGATGGGGGTGTGCAGGAGGCAGCCGATCGATGATGACACTCTTTCATCATTGATGTTTCTCTCTCTCTCTACCCCCTCCCTTCCTCTCTCTGAAATCAATAAAAACATATTAAAAAAAAAAAAAAGATAAAGGAGATAAATACATAATCATCTCATAGACCCTGAAAAATCATTTGCTAAACACAATACCTGCTCACAATGGAGGGAAGAAACAACTTAGCAAATTAGAAAAAAGAACTTTGTTACCCAGAAAAGGGGCTAACTACCAAAAAATTACCCTAAATATCATTCTTAACAGAAAAATATTACAAGCATTCCCCTTTAGAAAGTCAGGAAATATGACAAAGATGCCACTATTACTACTTTCCTCAAAGAAAACTCCAGGCCCAGATGGAATCTCCAAACACATAAGGCCAAAATAGCACAAATCTCACAAACTCTTCCCAAGAACATAAAAAGAGAATATACTATCCAACTCATGAGTCCAGCATCTCTTCACAGGAGACCGAGAGATATTATAATAAGGAAAATTACAGACCAGTTTCCCTTATAACCACAGTTGTAAAAATCCTAAATAATACACCTCTCAATTTTAATCCAACTCTATAAAATGGAAAACACATAAGGACAAAGCTGAGCTTCTACCAGGTTCACCATGAAACACGAGACAAGGGAATCATCCCACTAAGGAAACTATGAAACCAGCAGCATGTACCCTATGACACAGCATATCAACCCTGAACATCCTTTGTGCCCAAAAGATAAGCACATGTGTTCACAGCAGGATGATTCATAACTACGAACTGCCCCCAAAGTACCATGACAAACACGTGGACATGCAGTGCAGCACCTGCACTCAGCAGAGGCACCACAAGCCAAGAACAGTGTGAACCTCTGCTCTGTAGGCCCAGTCTCCTATGCACGAGGCTGAGTGAAGAAAGAGGCCCAGGAGTCCCCACCTTGGGTCCTCAAGTGCAATAACCCAGCAGCCGCAGGACCAGGAGAGGAGGGAACTTCTGTCCACTTCACAACAGTTACTCAGGCACCACACAGAGGGTCTGCGCACTGCTCTGCATATGTTAGACTTCAATGGGACTGATTAAAAAGCTACTTCTGTACATGGATGGAGCTGGGGGTATGGGTCTTTAACATTAAGAAGATGTGGAAAATAACTCGCTTCTGTGTTATAACTGTGCTGCTTGCAGCCCTCAGTACATGTATCTGATGTACTTCAGGGCACACAACCAGGTTCAGAAACATCATAAGCCCCTCCCATATCTGAATGAGCTTCACTTCAGGGCCCCTTTATGCCATGGGCCGTAGTTACAGCACAACAGCTCTCAATATCAGGTTTGCAGCAGCTGAGCTCTTGACCCAGTTGGTGGCACTCATGGCTCAGTGGTTAGGCTGCCTTTACCTGATTTCCCCCGGCCTGTGCTCTGGAAACTGCTTGTGGAAATGCTTCAGTGCCTGCATCACGGCCGAGGTGCACTCCACATACGTGTAGTCAATCATGATGTCCCCTGTGAAAGTGAAGGATTGAGGTCTGTGAGTTTCACCTCGACAATTCAGGCGAAATCACAAAGCACACACAGCACCGTAACGTGCAGGGCCTGCACAGCCTATCAAGAGCCTGACTGTCCCCTGGTGGAAACAAAGAAGGTGTCACCAGTGGCCAGCCTGGGAGACGCAGCCACCAGGTGGCAGGTGACTCCTACATAGGTGACCTGGTGACCAAGTGACCTGGAGGCCCATCTGCTGTGGAACAACCAAGCCAGTGGAAGGGTGAAGGAGTGGGCACAGAAAAGAGCTGCATTCCACCCTGAACACCCCCCACTAGACCATGTTTCACAGTTATAGGAGGGGTACAGGGGTATGCAAAGGCAGACCAGGGTAAAGAACTGGCCCTCACACACCAGAACTATGACATGCAGCACAAGGACACAGGGAGAGAGGATCTCCACCGACATCTCCACTGCAAGGAGTGCTCAGGAGACAGGGCAGTCTCCATGGAGGACAGAGCAGGAGTTGGCCCAGCTCGGGCGAGAGCCATATGTGACCCCCAAGACAGAAACACGCAGCTTTCTATAGGTCAAGGTGCATGGAACACTCCAGTGCTTGGGGAGCTCCTTAAAGGATCCACTATCAACCTCCAGAGCCTCTGTGGGCACTGACCCTGGCCAGGGGAAAGACCTCAGGGCTCTGGTCAGCAAATCTGCACTGGGGCAGGCAGGGTCCGGGTTGTACCCACATGTTGGCAGGCCAGCCACTCACCAAAGATTTCTGAGGGGTTGAGCAGCTCCAGCAGGTACCCGCCACGCTTGGTCTCATAGGTGGCAAACCCCCCATCAGTGTTTCTCATGTTCAGCAACTAAAACCAGAGACCACACATCCTGAGAGCTGAGCATGTGTGAGTACACAAGGCTGGGTGGGCTTTCTGGAAGCACCCAGGGCTAAGCACTGATGGGCAGGGGTGAATAGCAGGGAGTTAGACCAAGACTCTCAGATGCCCTGACAGTGGGCTGCAACCTTTATCGATCAGCTATATGGTAAGTAACTGTCTGGGAACACACCCCTATATACGCATACATTTATAAGTCACATATGTGCTTTTGAATCATATAACCTCTGCTATAAGACATGCACTGAAGTGGATTTGCTGAAAGGCTTGTCCTCTTTTATCAGACACCCAGTGGAGCCTGACAGGTCTCCCGAAGGAGGCACCTGGGAGCAAACAGGTCTGTGAGCCTCCAGAACCGGAGAGAGAATGGGGTTGCAGCAGCTGCCACAGACTGGCCCCACCCTGCCCTCAGTAGCTGGGCCCAGGACACTGGTTTATACACCCAAGGGGGAAACACAGGGTTCTGCACACACCCAGCCAGGACCTCCTGCTGGCCCACCCTGATCACTCCCCACTGGATGTTCTGATGACAGGTGTCATCAGAAGACATGCCCCTCTACTTTCCGTCTTGGTCCTGAGTACTGGCTGATAGAGATCCCATGGGAAGTATACGTGAGTGCACAGCTGCTCCACAACTATAACCGGACCCAAGGGACCCCTGTGTGCACGTGGCCCCAATAAACGGGAGACAGGGACCCGTGCCCAGCAGCCTCACCACAGCAACAGCATCAAAGAGCTGCTCTTGCAGGACGTGCGTGGTAACAAAAAGACACTTTTCCTGCACGAGAAGGATAGACTTCAAGGCCTCAGCTGTGCAGTCAGAGACAATCCAGCCACAATCCAGAGTACTGAAGGAGAAGCCGCCCTGGAAAGCACAAAGATTGTGACTGGGGGTGGTGGAAGGCTGAGCCCACACCCTGTCTTTGTGATCACGCAAAGCCACTGTGCCCTCCACACCCATGCGGAGCCACAGCCCCAAGCTGAACACATATGTACGGGCCTCCAGCTTCCAGCACAAGAACCCCTCGGGAGTATAGCCTCTCCCACCATCACCCTCAAACCCCACCACACAATGAGCACAAAAATGGCCACAGGCAGCCTCCTGAACCTTGTGGGGACACAGCCACAGCTGTGTCCACAATCACAGACACTGAAGAAACTACCCCTTGTGCCCTCTGTCCACCCCTCATCACTCTAATTCATAACCCAACAGCTTATTTCACATCTGCACATGTGTCTGTCTGGAAGCATCTTGGTACACAGATGTGCACATAGCATTTGAAGAGGCCCACACAGCTCAGCTGCCTCAGCCATGCATGCCTCAGTCAGGGTATCTCAGGAGCATCACTGGAACCCACACATGCATCCACAGAGTAAGAAGCCCCAGGACACTGAGAGAGGAGCCCTCTTCAAAGGCCTGGCCCGGCTAACAGGGAGCCTCTCCCAGGGCTTAGGGTGGCAGTCACAACCCAGGTACCTTGCACATCTGGCGATAGTACTTCTGGTAGTCAGGTGGGTTGTCTGGGACCTGGGCAGCGTCCGAAGAGAACACGTGGAAAGCAGAGGAGGGAGAATGTCACTGCCACACCAGACACCAGGGCAGGCTCAGCACAGCAGGATATGGCGAGACCCAGTGCTGCGGCCTCAGTCATCAGTGCCAGGAGCCCCTGGAGGTGTCACCCCCATGGACCACCACCCATAGCCCCTCCCACCGCTGGGAAACACAATCAGGCACCCCTGGAGCTGGAGAGGGCAGAGTAGGAGGGGAAACCTCTGCCCCTAACAGCACCCAGGGTTCACCTGTGAGATCCTGAGGAACTCATGCGCCTTCTGCAGGCAGGACGAAAACTCAGGCCTGTGGTGTGCACCCGCCTGGAAGAGACAAGAGGCTGAACTACTGGGCACAGGAGCCTATGTGGGTGGGCTGGTTTCAGGAGGATCCTGGTGATGTCTTTCTACCCCAGGAAACCAGGAACAAACCCACCTGGGTCTTGGATGTCTACTGACAAGTCACGAAGATATGGAGAAATGGAGTAGTCAGGAGGGACGACCACACCATACCCACTGCCCCCATACCCCACTCACAGGATCTTGACCCGTCCAAGGCAAGCCCTACGTAGCCCAAGCACCACAAAGCCCAGACCCCTCCCCAGGGCTCCTCAGGACTCTACCACCTCATTCTACCAGAATAAAAACACACTCCCCTTTCTCTCTAGTACCTGCTCAGTGCTCTTTTCAAAGTGCCCAAGAGAAGCAGTTTGAGTTTTACAAGAGCCTGAAACAATCCCCACTGCCATATCTCTTGGGACAGCCTCTCCAGCCTCCCTGGTCCAGAAGCCTCCAAGCAAGCCCACCACCCAGAGCTGCTGGGCAAAACCGAGCTTCAGCAGGACCATTACCAGAGGCCTCAGAGCCCAGGAAAGCAATGAGTCAGGGTCAACAGGTGTTGTGTTCAAGTTGGGCATAGGGGATGGGCACAGGAAGATCAGCTGGAGGCTGAGGAACAAGGAGACACAGCCACGTACCTCTAGCAAAGCCTGGATGGCGAATGAGGTGTCCCAGATCTGAGAGCCATTGGTGCCCTGCGCACAAAGGATGAACCATTGCAGGAGCCAATGCGGTATCCTCTCATCAGCCACTGCCTCTCAGAATCGAACAGTGTCTGGAGACTACTACCAGCTCCCACAAAGAGGTGGAACCCAGCATCTCCTGATCCCTGGCTCTGGGTTCTGTGTACCCTTCAAAGCCCATGATTGCTTCAGGGAACCAGCCCACCAGCCAGGATAGGACTGCATCAGGGTACTTCAGGATCTGGAAAGCCACCACTGTGGCCTCCACTGTCTGTGGCCTCTACCCACCCAATGAGCCTCTGACTATACTCATGGTGATGACCAGAAACATCTTACACTTCTAAGGTAGGTAGCACCTGGCCGTGGTCTCCAAGGGGCTCGGAAGGCCCCCCTGAAATCCCATCCTGAAAGCCTGGTTTACTGATCAGCACTCCGGTCTCCCTAGAACACCACTGACCAAAGCCCAGTGAGAGAGAGCAGGACTGTGACAGACATGCAGATAACAGGAATGGAAGTGGAAACACCTGAGCCCAGACCAACTGGCGGCACTAACAGGGCAGCAGGTACCAGGGCCCAGTAGGATGTGTGTGGGAAGAACTTGCACCAGGAAAGCCGCCTGGCCAAAAGAAACCTGAATGACATCAACTCTCAGGGTCTAACTGCCAGTTTGCTGAAAATACAGGGCCCAAAGGAAGAACCTGGTTAGATCTAGAAGGTGGGCCCTTTAGAGGCAAGTCGCCTGGAAAGAAGGCACTTAGGAGATGGCTAGCAAAGCAACTACAAGGATCAGCCACTGGGCTTTAATCCTGATGCCTACAAGCCCAGCACAAACCATACTGGGGCTTCACTGACCCCGTTGTGGCAGCAACATAGAGGTTTCCTAAAGACAAAGAAGCCCTTGAGCACTGGGGCGCTGAAAGGGCCAGAGGGGGCTTGCCACCCTCCCCCCTTGGCATATTTTGAAAATCCTTTTACAAGAGATTGGCAGTGTGGGAGTCAGGAGCTGGGAGAGGGGCTCAGGGTATGCCTGGAGAGAGCACAGAGGTGAGCTCTGCCCTGGGGGTGGGGTAGGGTGGGTCCCGTGCCCATCCTAAATGCCCAGTAGCCTGTGCTCCCCAAAAACCCTGCTGGAACCTCTGAGTTCCCACGCTGAGCCGGGCAGGTATAGCAGACAAAACCCCTCAGGGTGGCACAGTGTTTCCAGGGCCCCTACAGCCAGAGGTCAGCCCAGGAAGCCCTGCAATGTGGTATCCCACCCCAGGATCACAAACAGAAAATATGACTGTTGCAAGATGACCTACAACATCCAAACAGCACAGCCCAGTGGGACACATGCAAAGAAGGGCCCATGGGGGTTCATCTCAGGACTGGGGGAAGAGGCAACAAACCCTTAGAGGTGGGAGCAGCTCAGCAGGTGCTAGGCTGGGGGTATGGAGGGCAGGACTCTCCTCCTACCTAAGGCCTGAATTTCATTAGTCAATTTAGTGTGTGGGTTCTGAAGTCAGTTTCCTCCTGACCTGCAATCTGAACTACTCTGTCTCACAGATGGCCCCTACACAGTGGCTGCAGACCCTCTATGCTCCCACAACCCTGGGGGGCTCTGACTCAGGGGACTCTGATCCTCAGCATTCCCACAACTCTGAGGGAATCTGACCCTCAGCGCTCCCAATCCCTAGGGTTCTAAGCTACCCTGCAGACTGCCCAGCCCAGAAGGCGCTCCATGTCCCCTCAGAGACAGGATGGAGGGCCTGCCGCCGCTCACCACACACCAGGCCTTGTGAAGAGTGATTTTTGAATCTCAACACGCAGGCAGGAATGTTTGCAAAGGAAGCTGACAGCCAACCCTGCAGCCCTTACCTGCATCTTCATGCCATCAAGGCCCAGCCTGTGAGGAGAAAAGCCAGGTCAGAGAGCAGAAGACAAAGAGCTGCAAGTCAGGCAGCGCCCAGAGCCCCCACTGTGCAAGAGACTTGAGGACAGCTCCCCCTCTCCTCAGCCTTGTGAACAGGCAGCAGAAGGCCCCTTCATGGTATAATCCATAACTGACCAGCTCTCCTTGTCACCAAACCTTTCTGACATTCGCCCAAAACTGCCCTGTCCAGGCTTCCTGGTTCTGCCTTCTGGAAGCATCTAGAGTTTATGCTATGGGATAGACCTTTCCACTCAAACAGGACCCTCTCCAGCTTCCATCAACCCTGAAACTATTGGTTCCAATGTTACACCAGGAGCCACGGCACCCTGGCTAGGACATGAAGATGGAAATGCGGTCACATGCCTGTTGCTGCGGCAGCGGGGCCCAACATCTGCACTGGGCTCTCAGCCACGTCACTAGAGACTAAGGGTGACACCAACCAACAAGGCTCTCCTCGCCACACTCACCAGAGGTAGTCAGGAATCCTGGAG
Source organism: Miniopterus natalensis (assembly GCF_054644295.1). NCBI lineage: Eukaryota > Metazoa > Chordata > Mammalia > Chiroptera > Miniopteridae > Miniopterus > Miniopterus natalensis. Next base: position 82,775,838 of record NC_142086.1, on the reverse strand, counting down.
ACATGCTCCTGGAAAATGCTGGAGGCAGGTCCGTCCACATGCCAGCGCACAAGCATGTTGATGACTTTTGAGATCTGCAGGAGACAGGCCTGTCAGGGCTCTGCTCCAGGATGTAGCCCCCCTGGCCAAGCCAGGCCTTCTGCTCTAACCCACGTCTCCCAAGCACACATTTCTTCTAGGCCCTGAGAGACAGAGCCCCAGTGGTGCCCAGAAAACCAGGTCTCCGAGGGAAGCAGGAAGGGGCCAAAGCTGTACACAGAGGAGGGAGGGAGACCTGTAAGACGTGTGAGGCCAGCCAGCTGGTGGTGAGTAGTACCACCATGCTGGTGCCAGGGCAGTCTGGTGGGGTCTGAGTAGCAAGGGGGAGATGCAGAGACCAGACCCACAGGTCTGCCTATGGGAGCAGACAGGGGCTGCCCGCTCAGTGTGGCATATTCTAGAGGGCCAGATCTTTCACTCTGGGATCTCCTAAGTAAAGATCCAACTAAAGCTACATCTAACATGTCAGACGTGCTCTACACAGCATTAAGTCAAAGCCCAAGAGTCACACTGTTGCTAAAAGGAACACAACTGGCTGTGCTGTGGGGCATCATCATTTTCTATCCACTGGGGTCCCATGAGGCCAAGAAAATGCCTGGGAGCAGGGTTGGGAGTGGGGCTGGGTAACACTGCACCAACTGGGAGTATGCTGAGAAGCCAAGGACATGGCCCACCACAGGCTTGAAAGCATTCTCCCTCCTGCACCTGTCATCCATGGCCATAAGCTGGCCTCCCCTACCCTCTACTGGCCAATGTGCGCCTGGTCATACAATCCAACAGGTGTGTCCACACCTGGACCTACCAAGCAAAGCCAGGTCAAAGCCCAGAAGCTTAGAGCAGTGAGAGTTCCATGTCACAGGGCTCAGCAGGATCCATAAATGGAACCCATGCACCACTGCTGCTCTAAACCCCATTAGAGAAGGGCAGATAGGCGTTACCAGGGGTGAGGCTGGCCAGAAAGATCCTGAAAGGTGACCTCAAAGAGCAGTGTTCAGACAGGAGGTGGGGATAGGAGGAGGGCCAAGCACACAGATGGGTCTGTGGGAGCAGAGGGCTGCCTACATGGAAACCCTTACTCCCAATTCCACAGACTGGTCTCTGGGCCTTCCACCCTGGGTCCTCACCCACCTCAGAGCTGCACTCAGGTGCCTATACAATGCCAACACCCAGCAGACAGGTGGCACTCACTGGGCCAATGCTGATACACTTGGTGAAGCGGTCATCGGCCACAACGTGCTCATACAGCTTGTGGATAGCCCGCTGCCTCAGGCTGGTGCTGTGGTGGCGTTCATATAGGTTGAGGATTGCTGCAGGGGAAAGGGCATCAGTAAGCACAGGGCACAGGGGAGCTCCTAGCCTCAGCCCAGCCAGGCATAGGGCAGCATCTGGGCCCTTCCAACCTTCCCTGCTCTGCCTTCCTTTCCTACTAGCACCCCATGCCTTCACACCCCACACCTTGCCTGCCCCCACACACCCTGGCATGCTGCCATGCTGTGTTAGGAGGGCTCCATGAGTGGAAATCCAGCTGTTTCTCAGCATTGACGGGACAGGGACCCACCTAGCATCCAGGGCCTGGCACACAGGGAACATGCCCGCTTCCCTACACAGCATTCAGTGCCAGCCTCTGGGGGTGGGGGAGGAGGTCCCACAGAGAGGAGAATCTGGCCTGGGCCTGGTGGGGAACTACTGTTCTCTCCCCTAGGGAAGGAATGATTGAGCCCTCCAAGGACCTCAGCTCCAAGTTCTCCCATCTAGGAGCCCAAGCCCCAGGATCTCTCCAAGGGTAAGGCCAGGGCATGTCTGCTGGAGACGAGGAGCACATAGTCAGCCCGTCACCACATGACCCAAACAACAGGAGAGAACAAACTCATTGTCACCTCAGGTGTCAGCTGACCCAAGGAGGCCTAGCCAGCCCTGGGGAAGCACCCACCATACACCACACGAAGCAGCCAGCTGTGGGGCATGTACAGGTCATCAGGGGCCACATTATTCCTCTGCGCTGGCCAGTTGATGCTGGCATAGTCCTCCACGTAGAGCTCCTAGGGAAGATAGCACCTCAGTACTGGGCTGCCTGTAGTTCTCCTTCCTCTGCCCCATAGAGCTCATTCTGATAAAGAGTCTACATCCCAACCCAACCTTAGGGCCTGCTTCCCAGGGACAGGTGTCTGTGCCCCATCCCATAGCAAGAGCCCCTCTGGGCAGTTCCTAAGGGGACAGGAGAGGGAGGCCTCACCCTAACCTCAGGGGGGTCATCTCTACAGGGTCATGGGAGTGGGCGTGCACAGTCAGCAGGACTTGAAGATGACCCAGGCCCAGGTCCTCACCTGGCGCAAGCTCTGGACCAGCGGGTCCTCCTCCTTGGCTTTCAGCCGGGTGGCATAGCAGTAGCTCATGGGCAAGTAGACCTGACGGCAGTGACACCAGAGTGTGGAGGGGTGTGCAGGTACCCAGTCAGGAAACAGCCTGGGAGGACAGTGCATCAGCAACAGCCTGGGTCCCACCATCACCACTACAGCCCCAGGCCTCCCAAGCATGGACTCAGGATGGACAGATGTCCAAGACTAAGTCAGCAAGCCCAGCACTCGCACAGCTAGGCTCCATGGGGAACAGTCAAACTCCCTGGGTGCCCCAGGGCACAGGCTACTCCTGGTTCAGCCAAATGCATCCTAAAGCCAGGAGACTCAGGTCCTAATGTTCAGGACTGTCTGGTTTCTCAGTTGTGACAGACAAACCATAGTAACATGGAACGTTAACAGTGAGAAACAGGTGAGGGGTGTGTGAGACGGCTCTGGAATACCTTTGCAACTTTTCTGGAAATTGAAAACTATTCCAAAATCAAAAGTTTATTTAAAACGGTTAGGCCTGAGACTTTGATCATGACCTCCACCCATGTGTCTTCTGACATTAGCACAGCCAGGCCCCCTGCCTGGGTGGGTGAGCACGTAGGATATTTCCTCCACCCTCCTCCCCTTCAAACCTCTGTCCTCATATGCAGAGCACAGGGAGGTAAAGATCTAGTGTACTCTTCATGCCCCCCAGCCTGGGGCCAGTTCCCTCACTCTCTTGAGAGCTCCTCCACCTACTTTAAGGGCATTTTTTTTACATTTGGGGTTCAGGTCCTCCATCTTGCATACCTGTCCTTTACTCTCTAAACCACACCCCCTCCAAAAACTCTAGCAAAAGTCAGCAGCGACTGCTGGGGCCCCACCTGTGAGAGGCACAGGCAGCACAGTTTCCCAACAGCAGTCTTGGATACCCACGCCCTCCAGGTGCCTGCTCTGCACACTTCGTCCCCTACTCCTGACACACCAGTGAGGTTCACGGTCCAGCTGGCAAACCTGCCAGGGGAGAATTCTGTAATGGCCCCAGGACACCTCTCTGCCTCTTCCAAGTTGCCAACCTTAGGTAACTGTGCTCCTCTCCTCCTCCACTTTGCCTTGCTGTCCCTCTGCCACCTTACCCCGCCTCATGGCTGCGGAGGCTGGGCCCTCTGCCCTTTCATCAGGACCTTGCTGTCATTTACCCAGTGACCCCTTCACCACTTGCTCTTCCTCCACCAAAGTCATCTAACACAAGGGCCACCCCTCCAACCTCCCTGATGCTCCCTGGGGGACCCCAACCCTGCTGACAGTGCTCCAGAAGGCAGGCAGGGTTCCATGGGTCTCACCTTCTACAAGGCATAGTGGCCTATTTATATGCCTATGAATGTTTTCTGGGGAGATGTCACAGCTTTCATTAGACATTCACAAAATGTTACAAGACACTGGTTGTGTCAGACAATAAGGAACTAGTGTTGATTTTACTGAGTATGTATACAGTATTGTGGTTCTTTCTGTTCAAAAGTAAATTCTTATTTTTTAAAGACACACACTGGCCCAGCCGGGCGTGACTCAGAGGTTGAGCGTCGACCTAGGATCCAGGCGATCCAGGGTTCAATTCCTGGTCAGGGCACATGCCCAGGTTGCGGGCTCAATCCCAAGTCGGGGGCGTGCAGGAGGCAGCCGATCAATGATTCTCTCATCATTGATGTTTCTATCTCTCTCTCCCTCTCCCTTCCTCTCTCTGAAATCAATAAAGATATATTTTTTTTAAAAAAAGACATACACTGAAGTGTTCGTGGGTAAAGTCTGATGCCTGGGATTAACTTTAACATTTACCATCACCTTGCCCGGTGTGGCTGTTAGCTGGAGTGTCATCCTGTACACTGAAAGGTTGTGGGTTTGATACCCCAACGGGGACTATACGGGAGGCAACCAATCCATGCTTCTCTCTCACATTGATGTTTCTCTCTCTCTCTCTCCCTTCCTCCCTCTATAAAATCAATAGACAGATCCTTGGGTGAGGATTAAAAATAAGTTTTTCAGAAAAAAACATTTACCATCAGAAAAAAACAAGGGGCACTAGCCAGTTTGGCTCAGTGATTAGAGAGTAGGCTTGTGGGCTGAAGGGTCACTGGTTCGATTCTGATCAAGGGCAGGTACCTCAGTTGCAGCCTCAATCCCAAGCCCTGGTCAGGGCGCATGAGGGAGGCAACAAATTGACATCTCTCACATCAATGCTTCTCTCTCTGTCTCTCTCCCTCCATTCCACTCTCTCTAAAAAACACCATAGAGAAAATATCCTTGGTAAGGAGTAACAAAACAAAACCACCAAAAAAGAAAGGACTGGTGTTAAAAGAAAAAGAAAAAAGACAAAGGGGACAGACAAAACAGCACGGCATACCCCAGTGCTTGGGCTGGTGAGGGGCCTGGGCTTTCACCTTCTGCATTTCTGCAGATGCTCACAGCCCATAATAACAAGATGCAATCACGCTCGTCCAGGCAGCAAAGCCAGAGCCTCCCCCTTCTACACCAGGGGCTCTGTAACAGCCCTGCAGGGTGACCCACCTGCCGCATGGCCCAACCTAGGGCACCTCCTTCCCTCTTTCTATCTGTCTGCAACAAGGGACCCAGGGCCCTGTCATTCCACTCAGTAGGGCAACAGGTACCAAGCTGCCACATCCACAAAGAGGTAAGCATACCACATCTCTGGGAACAGGGTGTTGAGGCCTTCCCAGCTGTAAACATTCAGGACAGCCAGCCAGAATTTCCCCCAGGACGGGATGGCCACTGCTCCACCTGGGGAGAGAACAGGCCCATGTCATTTCCCTCTGACTGGAACCCCAAGAGTCACACGTGCCCTTCTTGCATGAACTGAAGGCAGGAGCCTCCAAACTCCATAAGAAGGTTCCAGAGCTGCTCAGGACTACCCACCACCACAGCCATGGGTTCAGAGCAGCAGCTTCCCCAAAATGGGTATGTCCAGCCCCAGGAGAGGCATTCACAATACTACCTTCAGGAAGGTAGGGGTCCAGCTACCTGGGTGAGGGGCCAAAATGCACACCGCAGCCTATATCACATAGGCCTGGAGGTAATAAGGGGCAGTGAGTGCACATGCTCAGCTTCTTTCTCTTCTTAGGGACACTTATAGCTGCCCCTGACATGCGTGTCCCCACTGGATAGGCAGGTTGGAACTCCAACCTGGCTGTCAATGACATCCTGGCCCAAAATGGAGCCACCCCAGCAGCATGGGTTCCATTTATACAAACACTATCCTGGCTGTGCTTCACAAGGAGGCCAAGCCCAGACCCACGGGTTGAGGAGTCAAACACCCAGGAAGCCACCAGGGAAGCAAGTGTGACCCAAACACATTCCCTCCATAGGCAAGGAACCCAAAAGCAGCTGATGAGACCAGAGGCTAATGAGGAACTCACTGCCAAGAGTGACATGTGAAAAGAGTGAGGAATTTCATTAGAATGCACACAGGAGGCTTATTAATCTGGCTGGGCAGTTCAGGAAGGGGCCCCAGAGTAGAGCCATGTAAGATGCCAGGTGAAGGATGAGGAGGAGCTCCCACAGCAGTGGGTGGGGTGGAAGGCAGGATCCCAGGTAGAGGAAGCAGCATGTAGAGCCCTGAGGCACAAAGGGACTTCAAGGAGTTGGCAGGAGCCCCTGTGTGTGAGCACCAGAGCAAGAGGGCAAGTGGATGGAGGAATGGCCACGAGAGACAGGCAGTGAGACCTGCCAGGCTCTGGAGAGCAACAAGCAAGCTCTCAAAATCAGTGGGAGCCATGGAGCCTCCCCAGGGCTATAATTAAGCCTTCAGAGTACACAGGCACGGGAGAGATGCTACCTGCTAGAAGCCCCATCCAGCAAACAGGAGGGTATATGGTTATCTTAATTTGCTTTTTAAAAAACTACTGGAGCCGGCGTGGCTCAGTAGTTGAGCATCGACCTATGACCTAGTAAGTCATGGTTTGATTCCTGGTCAGGGCACATGCCAGGGTTTCGGGCTTGATCCCCAGTAGGGGGTGTGCAGGAGGCAGCCCATCAATGACTCTTTCTCATCACTGATGTTTCTATCTCTCTCCTCCTCTCCCTTCTTCTCTGAAGTCAATAGAAACATATTAAACACACACACACACACACACATATATATATATATATATACACGTATTACTGGTAAGGTTAGATGGTCTCCACTTTTCTGCTTTGATGAATTCCCTGTTCATGTGTTTCACCCAGTGTTTCAGGTGAAAGTACATCTTTCTATTTCTCATGTGCAAGAAATCACTAAGCAGAGGTAACATGGACCCTTTATTTAGAGTGTGCTGTACAGAGCATACCTTTCTTGTGAAGAATGCTCCGTGCTCGCACCAGGTCAGGATCATCAGGCCCAACACCCAGGATTCTTAGGGACACATAGTTGAGCGCAGTCCCAAACACTGTGGACTTGTCCTCGCTGTGCCTGCAGAAGCAGGAAACATGGTGGCAAAATGACATATTTTATGACTTCTAAGAAATTAAGCAGTGCTTTTAGTTAAATTTCCTCAGGAAATCAGGAGTGCTAAAACATCCTACACTGACAACATGGCAACACAAGAAACACCCAGAACAGCCACCTCCCATGAAAACCAAAACTGGTCCTGCAAAACCTGTCTGCCTCCTCTGCTTAATCCGCACACCTCAAGCAATATGACCCAACTATGGCTCAATCATCACTATGGTAATAGAATACACTACAAGGTAACATGTAAGGACATGCTATTGCCCTGTGCTGTCATAAGACACTGGAGAGATCTCAGCATCTGTCATGACATGCTGGAGCCCACAGGCCAGAACTGAGGCCCACGACCCTGTTGAGGAGGCGAGCGGAGGCTGAGCTGTCCCCCGAGGGTTCTGTAATGGAAACCGTTGGTGTAGATTTGGCCCACCAGAGCCCACGACCAGGGTGGGCAGGCAGTTGACCACCTTGGGGGAGGGTCCTGATACCAGAGCAAGCCCTGCTACAGAAAGGCAGGCTGAGACTAGGGAGAGCTGACCAGCCCCTGCTGCACCTGTTGCTACCCCAAAGTCAGACAATTTCCTTCTGTCTTAGTGAAAACAGCCAGATGGTTTTAATTGTGGGTGAGGGTCTCGAGTCTCTAAGCCAGTCATGAAACGAGTTTATAATACAAGCTGTGACACTGAACACTCCCCCACCCACCCCAGATCCACAGTTACAGTCACCCCACCCCTCGACAGATACATGTCCTACACAAGAACATCTGTGCACATGCATGCACACATGGGCAGTGACAGGGCTGGGCAGACTCACAGGCCCCAGCCACCGTCAGGGAGCTGCACCGACCGCAGGTACCGCACGATCTCTTCTCTGTATCCAGCTGGCAGAGGGATGTGTGCTATGTGGAACGTGATCAGGAAGCCTATGTGGCAGAAAAGGTGTCAGTCACTGGGAGCAGCCACTCAGCACTGTTAAGCCTGGTCCCTTTCCTCTTGAGGAACCCTCCTGATAGGGAGCTATTCCCAAGGTTCTCCTTCCCACAGAAACAAGCCTAGGAAGGCTGCTCTTCCTGGCACCATCAGGGACTCTGGGAACAGGCCACAGATGCAGCAGCAACAGCATGTGTGACACTTCCCCCCAGGGTATGTGGAGCTCATCCAGTGACTCCAGGATCCCACAGTGTTGTCACGCCTGCTGGGGCACCCTTCAATGGGCTAACGCTTGCTTACATGTTTCTGTTTTAAAAGTTATTTCTGCCTGGCCAGGCATGGCTCAGTGGTTGAGCATCAACCTAGGATCCAGGAGATCGCAGTTTGATTCCCGGTCAGGGCACATGCCTGGGTTGCAGGCTCCATCCCCAGTAGGGGGCGTGTAGAAGGCAGCCGATCAATGACTTTCTCATCATTGATGTTTCTGTCTCTCTCTCCCCTTCTCCCTTCCTCTCTCTGAAATCAATAAAGATGTATTTTTTTTTTAAAAAGTTATTTCCTAGCGTATGTGCAAATGGAGGAAATAGACAACAATAAACAGCCACAAAGAACCTTCCCTTCCCTGACTGGCCCTCCTGAGCATGGTGCTCACAGGCTGCCCCCCAACCCCACCCCCTGATATTAGCTCCATCAGCCACATGCTTATGACACCCTGCACAGAGGTTTTAGGGTGAGTCTGATCACAATGTGCCGTGGAGCAGTGCCTGTCTTTGGCTCAGAGCCACATTGGTCGCAGACATTCCACGGAAGGGATCTAGATGCTGAGATACCACAGAGGCTCACAGAAAATAAGCGCATCTCCTTTCAGAAGAGTCATGACAATGTCAAGACAGGAAACACACACATAGGCAGGAAGCAGAGCTAGTGTCTTCCCTCATTTTACAAGGAAGGAAACTGAGGCACAGCCCCTAAGTGGTGGGGTTGAGGCTGGAGCTCAGGGGGTTGGACCCCTGAATCAGTGCTCACCAGTGAGGCACATATGTGCACATTATATTCAAACCAGATCCTCATCATCCTCATGTCACAGGTGAGATGGCAGAGGCATCTTAAGGCCTATTGCCTTGCCCAGCCAGGGTCAAAGCTGAGCATGGGAAGTCTCAACAGGTTCCAAGTAGGTCAAAGGGAAGAAAGAGCTCTTGATTTACCCCAAGGGCAGGCCTATGGGCACCCAGACAAAAAGATAAAAGCTATACAGTCCAGCCTATGTGGTGTGGGAGGGCACAGGTTGATTCCCTCAGGAAACTTGCCCAGGTTGCCAGCTTAGTCCCCAGTAGGGGGAATGCAGGAGGCAGCAGATTGATGATGTTTCTCTATCATCAATGTTCTATCTCTCTATCCCTCTATCTTCCTCTCTCTCTCTAAAAAAAATAAAAAAAGAAAAAAAACCAAAAAAAAAGCAAGCTGTACAGTCCAGGAATCAGCAGGGCTTGGAGGCAAAGTGGAGATAGGAGCTCAAGGGACCTGCAGTGCTCCTCCCACCAGGAAAAAGGGTCCTTCTGCATATGTTTATAGAAGGAGATTTCCCATACCACAAGACTGATTATTTCTTTAGAGAAACATTTATAGGATGCAATAGTCTTCTCTAGCCAAACTAATTCCAGGTCAGGGAAGCCCAGCGGCAATACTCCTGGCACCTACCAACCAGAACCCATAGCTCACCTGGCTGAGCTCCTCAGCCACTTCTTCAAGGTGCGTTCACATGCCAGAGCTGCCCACAGAGGACTTAAACATACCCACCAACCACCCTACCTGACTCTAGCACCTTTGTACAGGCTCAGCCCTCCACCTGGAGTGTCACACCACTCTGCACTGGGACCCAAGAGCCACTCCTCCTCCACCCCCAGAGCGCCTTGCTTCAGTTGTCACAACACTGGGATAGCTGTGCCTTCACCCACCTCTCCCAGCACCAACACCCATGATAACTGGGGTGCAAGGTAACCTCTCCCAGCCCTATTCCACGAGAGCTCCTGGGTGTGCACCTGCTCACTCATTCACACCACAAACATACACCAAGGGCTTAAACCAGGTCAGGCCATTTGTGCCCCACGGTGGCATCGCCCACAGGCCAGGGCAGCACCCTCCTACCTGGCAGAAGGAAGAGTGGGCCGCTATAATCACCCGCCCAGTGTCCGTCCTCGGCCTGCAGTCCCATATAAAATGTCATCCCATTCAGAGCCCCCTCATGGGCTGTGTGGGCTTTGGGCAGGTCTTTAAAGTAACTCTCCTGCAAAAAAGAAAAGAGATGAGACCTGAGGGGGATCAGTGGCCAAGCTAAGGGGAGCCCGCATCGCTTACAATCCAAGTCAAAATAATGAACCTGAATTACTTTAGAAGTTTCAGCTGTTTCAATCAATCTGAAACTCTTTGATGATGGCATTACCATCTCAGCAAAGTAAAAAGAGTTTTACATTCTCATGGTTTTGCTTTCCAGTAAAACATATTTGCAAGTTTCTTCACTTCTCCAAGATATCTTAACTAAATAAACCAAGTGCCCAAGAGTGTGGAGAGGGGCACTGATGCCCACCCGGACCTGAAATTCAGACCTCTCACAGAAAGGGGCAAGGGAGCAAAGAGCAACTGGAGGCCAGGGCACAACCACAAGATCCCATTTATATGGAATACTATAAATAAGATAGCTGAATTTCTTATATGAAATTCATTGGATGAAAAGCATTTTTTTTCTGCCATGGCCGGGTAAGTCAGTTCATTGGAGCATCATCCTGTACACCAAAAGGTTGCAGGTTCAGTTCCCAGTCATGGCACATACCTAGGTTTCAGGTTCCATTGCTGGGCAGGGCCCATAAACCAATCAATCTTTCTTTCACATTGCTGTTCCTCTCTTTTTCCCTCCCTTTCTCTCTCTCTAAAATCAATAAAAACATATCCTCCGCTGAGGATTATGAACAAAAAAAAGCCCCAAATATTTTTTTCTGGAAAAAAAAAAAAAAATTGGAGTAGTTTCTTCCACATGACTTAGTGATACAGGAATTAATGCAAAGGGGTCCATTCAACTCATGCCCTATCTTTAACCAGCTGTAGTGACATGTGGTCCAGGACCCACACGACACATCCCTTCTACTTTAAAAAGGAAGAAAATACCCTCCACATGTAGCTTTTGAAAGTTCCCAATTGGTTCTTGGTGCTCCTGGCTAAGAAAAAGGGATGGGAGCAGGAGTTCCCGACATTGTGTGAGAAGCAGACTCGAGCACCTACGGTGTCCAATCCCAAGAAGTGAGCTTCCAGCACAGTCTGTCCCCGGCCGGGGTTGTCGTCTTCTTGAAAATATGTCCACACCTGCCTTCCCCTCTCATTGCTGAGTCGCCAACGGCTGAGGTCTGTGGCGGGCTCTGTCTTACGGGGTCCTCCTCTACGACGCAGACACCTGAAAACGACCGTGAGTGGCCATCCCGACTCTTCTTTAGGTAAGAGCCCAGGGGTCTCACTTCCAACAACCCACAGGCAGGCCCTTACCCTCACCTCCCAAAATGGAAACACTCCCAGCGCCACTTCTGTCTAGCTACTGCCCCATTATTTGTCGTGGCAAGTGAAGACGCCAGCCACCAGGCGCCCCAGGCCCCCATCCCACGGGGCTCTCCCCAGCCCTCCCTGGGCAGGCGGCCCCCAGCCCACGGGGAACCTGGCGTGGAAGCACCCTTCCCGCTGTGACCCCTCCTCAGCGCCCCGACCGCGCTCTCCCTTCTGGTGGGAGCCCGAGCCGGAGGACTCACGTGCCCTCTGTCATGACGGCCGCCGCGATCTCCGCCACCAGCTCGCGCAGAGTCACAGCGCACCGGAGTGAAGCCTTCGCGGTCTTCGCTCCCGCGCAGGTAAGCTGACACAAGAGGCGCGGTGGTGAGATGCCCGCGGAGCCAATCAGAACGCCGCGGGGGTGGGCCCCGGGCAGTGCCTCGCCACCGCACTGGCGGAGCGCGAGACGCCTCACCGCGGGGGAGGCGGGACCTGAGTCGAGGGGGTGTGGCATGGGAGGCCCGCGGGACCGGGCCAGGCGGGGCCGGACCCTGACTGGGCGAGGCTGGCTCTGTTGGCCGCCACGGGACGAGTTGGACGGAGCCTTAGGGCGAGCGGGACCTAGGGGCTGGGCGAGCCCGGCTTGGGTCCGGGGCGCGGGGCTCGGCGGGCAGCTATTCGCGCCGGCTTCCGGCGTCTGCCTCCAGGGGCCGGGGCGCCCCCGGAGGCGCGGCTGAGGAGTGCGCGGCTGGGGCGGGGTGGCCGCGTGAGGAGAGGGAGGCGGTCCCGCCCCGCTGGAGCGCCGGAGGGCGGGGGGGACGTGGGCGCGAGGCTTAGGCTGAGGGGAGAGCGAGGGCCGGCACCCGAGGCAGGAAGAAGCTCGCGCTCGGGAGGAACAGCCGAGGCCGCGGCTGCAGGTGCCCAAGTGCGCGAGGGAGTTTGTGAGGGAAGATGGTGGGCGGCGGGCTCCGGGGCCGCGGCGAGGCAAGGAGGGCTCCGGAGGGGAGGGGCTCGTCGGGAGGCTGCGCCCTAGGGTTCCCGGTGGGGCTGGGCGGGTGAGGCCGAGGTGCCAGGAATCCCCGTGGCCCTGGGGAGGGCGAGGCCAAGGGAGGGCGTCAGTTACTCCCAGGGGGTCCCAGGAGTGTTGGGGTTCCCAGGGTTAGTTAAAGATGCAAGGCCTTAGCAGTGGAGGGGAGAGAGAGAAAGATGGAAACGAGGGAGTGGCCAAGCCTGACGGAGGCTGCTGGACAGGGAGGGGATGGTGTGGGGGGCGGGGCAGAGTGGCCCAAGGGGTGTAGAGCAGAAGCCTGGGACTGGGGAGACTTGAGAACATCTGGGGCCACGTTGCTGACATGGAAAGGACTACAGCCAGAGGGCCCCAGACATTTCTCATCTGCCTCACAGAAGCCCTAGACATCAGCTTAGGACCGTCCAGCCAGTGAGGGTTCCTGTACCCATCCCTTGGGTCCTGCCTCCATGCCCCTGAACCCCAGCAACCCAGAGGGGCAAGTTGGGGAGGGGGGCGGGGGTCTTTGCAAAAGAAAACACACACACAGGCACACCTCCCTACTAGTGGAATATTGGGGAGGGGAGGGGTGTAGATGGCCAGTAAAGAACGCTTGTCTCTTCCTATCCCAGTTTAGAAATGAGTAAAGAAGACATAGCAATAAGATGAATGGATATCAAAATATCAGCTCTGCCTCAGGTTGAAAACAACAACTGTAGTTTGGAGAATGTGGCTTAGATCTGAAGTCAAGAAGGCTAGATCCTGATCCATCTCTAAATCAGGGGAACATACCTCCCAGCCTCTGAGGGAACTGGATCACTGCCGCCTTCCTGCCGCAGAGCTGCCCCACCAGATACCATGTGGCCAGGTAATGAGAAGACCGGTGAGCCTTACAGACCCCGGAAACTGTACCCAGAGGAGCCTGAGCCTACTTGACCCTGTCTCTTCTCCCAGATTCACCGATTCACACTTCCCTGGAAAAGAGGCTGGAAGTTTTTCTCTGGGGATGTTCCTCCACGTGGAAACACAAAGAGTAGGAGTAAGGACTCCATCCTCCAGGGAGGGAAGAGGTTTCAGTTTGGGGCAGAGTTTGAGTTTTGACTTTTTATGAGCAAAATTATAATCCTCTTTTTTGTATATATGTAAGAAAGGGAGGAAAAAACTGTGAATTCCGCCTGAGCGTCACAAAGATCAGAGTTTCTAGGGACAGTCATGAGAGTAAGAATAATGCTCTCTGCTTGCACCCTACCAATTCCAGCTTGTTCAATGAACTAGATACAGAAGACTCTGAGTTTTTTGGTATGGACAACCGGGCATATGGTAGTGTCATTTTCTAAAGTAGGGAAGGTTTGGGGGGACTTTTCAACTTAGGTTGGGGGATATGTTAAGACAGAGATGCCCATTTGACATTCATGTGGATACGTTGAGTAGGCTGGTGTTCTGGAGAGAGAACAAGGCTAGAGTGAGGAATTTGGGAGTCATCTGTTGTCGGGTGATATTTGAAAACAAAGATTAGATGAGATCAACTAGGGAGTATTCCAGAATGAAAAATCTCCAGGGTGAGCCTTGGGGCACCAATAGCTTCCTGTCTAGAGGAGAAAGAATATCCAGAAAGAGAGAACAGGGGATGTTGAAGCCTGTGAAGGCCATGGTGATACATGCAGGAGTTTTGGGGGGATTGTAAAGTGAGCTCTGAGAATTGATTAGATGTGAATCCGTGACAGAGTTTTAAAATGTGTTTGGGGGCTGGGGGTCCAGTTAAACATGTCATACCAAGCACAGCTATTGGCTTCCATTTCCCACCCACACTCTACATACATAAAGTCATAACAGAGATAAAAACTCACAGTGAAAGAATGGGAGAGGAAGTAGCAGTAAGACAGATCAACAAAATTGTAGAGGCTAGGAATGTAAGCAGTAGTGATAACTGACAGCAAGGGAAGGATGAAACCTATGTCCGGGGGCAAAGCCATCAAGAAAAGAGACCATTCTTGCCAGTGAACCCCAGGAAGGCGCAGAAATTGGAGGAAATGGTAGAAAGTTTGAATAAGAAGCAGGGTGGCCTGTATCCTTTCCCCTGCCTGGGTGGAAGCCTGCATCAGCTGAGCCAGACTAGGTGTGAACTCAGGCATAAGGCATCACTGAGGGCCACTGAAATCGGGAGTTGAGTGAAAGCCTTCACTCATATGGGAGCCCAGTCCCGCTTCTCCCACTCAGCCATATGGCTTCAGACAGTGGCCCCCCATAAAAAGACCCATAAACATTGGCAGCTGGGACCTAGTAGAAAAGCAGAGAAGCCTTTCATCTGGCAGGCTGTATCCATTGACACAGGGCTTCCAACCAGCTCCTCAGAGCCCTATCATCATCATGAGCCAGAGTTAAGGAAAACTTCTACCACAAAAAAAACACACAGAAAATGGAAACTTTGAAAAATGGAGATGATGCAAGGTGTGAAAGAGGGTTTTGACAAAACACTGAGATGGGATGTTGCATCGTGAAACAACCACCTGACACACTCTTTTCCTCCTGGCCTTATTTACCTTCGTCCTAATCAACGCATACGTGAAATGTTTTGCATGTTTTTCTTGTTTATTGCCTATCTCCCCACTAAAAAAATATAAGCCTCATGAGAGCTGAAATTAGTTTTGTTGGTTGCTCTATCCCTAGCACCTGAAGTAATGCCTGGCATGCGGTAAATACTCCAAACGCATACAGTGAATAAATGAATGAACAATATTCTCTAAATAAGAAACATTAAGGAAAAGTCACATAAATAATAAGTATAGTAGCAAATTTAAAATGTCACTAGACTAGGGAGATAAAATAGGGAAACTTTAGGATAGGCTAAAAAGGAGGCCCTGCCAGGTATGGCTCAGCTGTTGAGCATCCACCCAGGAACCAAGCATTTGAGGTTCGATTCCCGGTCAGGGCACATGCCCAGGTTGTGGGCTCGATCCCCAGTCAGGCTGAGCAGGAGGCAGCAGATCGATGATGTTTCTCATCATTGATGTTTCTATCTCTCCTTCTCCCTTCCTCTCTTTAAAAATCAATAGAAACTTTTTTTTTTAAAGATAGGATATAAAAAATTGAAGAGAAAGAAAATTAGATCAACCTACGTGTCAAACATCTGAATATTAGGAGTTTGAAAGGGAAATAGTGGAGGGGATGAATATATTAAGTAATTTCAAAAAATCCCCAAAATGGGTGAATAATTATCTAGATTGACAAAGCACGGCAGATTGTTTTTTGAAATATGTCTCCAGCACCTCCCATCTCACGTTTTCCTAAAATGTGGTCTTAACATCTGTCCCCATTGAGAAATGGGATCTATGCCCTCTCCCTTGAATCTGTAACCAGATGATTAAGCAATACAATGCAGTGGAAATCATCCTGCACGAGTTCTCCAAAGCTGGGCTTGTATTTTGCTCACTTGAGCACTTCTACCTGGAGTCCTCAGATGCCACATAAGAATTCCAGCTACCCTGAGGACACCTGACTTGAGAAGGCCAAGACACATGGTGAGGTCACATATAGCCACTTCGGACTGAAAGCTGCAGCCGAGCCCTAGCCAGCAGTGCAGCATCACCTGCCAGCCATGTGAATGAGGTGTCTTGGACATCTAGCCTAATCAAGCCTTCAGGTGACTGCAGCCCCAGTCAATACCTGCCTGCAACTGCATGAGAGATCCCAAAAGGAAACGACCCAGCTGAATCCTTCTGAAATTTAAGCTACTATGTTTGGGATAGTTTGTGACACAACAGTAACTACTGGAAAAATACTAAGTGCTCATCACAATAAAGTGGACAGAGAGTAGGGGAAGGAGATCAGCACATCAAGCATGTTGTTAAAAAATTTAAGAACACCATGGATAGACATGACCTTGAAAACTTCCAGCAACAGCCCTAGCAGTTTTGTTCAATGGTTAGAGCATAGGCCTGCAGACTGAAGGGTCCTGGGTTCTATTCTGACCAAGGGCACATACCTCGGTTGCAGGCTTAATCCCCGGCCCTGGTTGGGCACATGCAGGAGGCAACCAATTGATGTGTCTCTCTCACATCGATGTTTCTCTCTCTCCCCCTTCCACTCCCTCTGAAAATGGAAAAAAAATACCCTCAGGTAAGGATTTTTAAAAAACCACCAAAAAACAAAAACACAGAGGAGTGATTTCCAGTCTAAAATTCTACCCAAACAATGAATCAAATATAAGAAATAAAGATAATTTTAAGTGAAGCTCAGAAAGCTGCTAGTAGATAGTTCCATCAAAATGAGAAAGTGAACCATTTTCTCGGAATCTAGAGAATGTCCAAGCTGTGGCAGAAAGACGGGGTTTGCCCAGAGGGTCATCTCCAAAAGAAAGAGAACCTAGCACATTACCTGATGCACATGACCCTGACAGAAGCTTTTCACTTAGGGCAGAGCGTTTCAGGTAAAGCAGTGATAGGAACACAGAAAACCAAACAAATGAAAAAACAAGGCAGTTGTACCTAAAGGAAATGTAATCATAAACCAATACAGGGCTTAATTAGCAAACACTATTAATATAGTCATACTGAACTCTGAATGCAGATTTCAGCCAACATTAAACTAGGGTAGGGAGTATAGATATGTGTGGGTGATATACTTTGCAGAAAGGATAGTGTGAGCTCCTTTTCCATTTGTAGGAAATCAACAGGTGTCAGGAACCAGCCTGAAAGACGAACAAATGAGTTATGGGATCAGGAGGGCTGCCCTCTAATGAGGAACAGCACCAAATGGCTTCAATGCCTTTATTATATAGTAACAAATAATTGGTAATGAGGTGAGGGTGATACAAAGTAGTTCCTTCAAGGCTGCATAAACACACTTTCAGAGTAAACATCCTGCCTCCTGCATAAGCCCAGACCTTGGTAATTTCTTTATTTTGGCTCCTCACGGGAACTTGGGAGGGTTGAGTCCTTGGCTCCAGGCCCTCAGGCTACATGGACCATGTCCAGACATGTAGCCGGCTCCCAACATCAAGGGTAATTGTGGGGAGGGTCGAGTCCTTGACTCCAGACCCTCAGGTCTGGACCACGTCCAGACACGTCACCGGCTCCCAACAAATAGATAATGTCTAAAATAAACATTAAGAAACAAGATAAAAGACTTAAATGTAAGTTATGAAATCATAAAAATGCTGGAAGAAAACATGGGCAGTAAAGTCACAGAAATCCCACATAGTGGAATTTTCACTGATACATCTCCTAGGGCAAGAGAAACAAAAGAAGAAACATATGGGACTACATCAAACTAAAAAGCTTCTGCACAACAAAAGAAAACAGCCTCAAAATACAAAGGAATCCCACAGTCTAGGAAAACATACTTCCCAAGGATGTATCTGATAAGGGGCTAATTTCCGAAGTGTACAAAGAACTCATAGTACTCAGCAAGAGGAAAACAAACAACCCAATTAAGAAATGGGCAAAGGACTTGAATACACACTTCTCCAAAGAGGACATACGGATGGTCAAGAGATACATGAGAAAATGCTCAACGTGGCTAATCATTAGAGATGCCAATTAAAACCACAATGAGGTGTCACTTCACACCTGTAAGAATGGCTCCATCAAATCAGCAATAACACATGCTGGCGAGGGTGTGGAGAAAGGGGAACCTTAGTACACTGCAGGTGGGAATGCAGACTGTGCAACCACTATGGGAAACAGTATGGAGGTTCCTCAAAAAATTAAAAATGGAGCTGCCTCTTGACCCAGTGATCTCACTTCCAGGAATATATTCTAAGAATCCTGAAACACTAATCAGAAAGAATATATGCACCCCGATGCTCATAGCAGCACAGTTTACAATAGCTAAGATCTGGAAACAGCCCAGTGCCCATCAGTAGATGAGTCGATAAAAAAGCTCTGGGACATTCACACCATGGAATACTACGCAGCTGTAAAGAAGGATCTCTTACCCTTTGGGACAATATGGATGGACCTGGAGAAAATTATGCTAAGTGAAATAAGCCAGGCAGAGAAAGAAAAACATCACATGATCTCGCTTATATGTGGAATCTAAAGAACTTAATAAACTGGTGAACAGAATAGATTCAATGACATGGAAGCATGGATCAGACTGACAAATGTCAGAGGGATGGAGGAGGGCGGGTGGGTGGAGGGAGAGAGAGTAACCAAAGAATTTATATGCATATATGCACAAGCCAAGGACACGGACAATGGTGGGGAGGGGGATGGGACGGGGTGGAACGGGTAATTGGGGAGAAAAAGGGACATCTGTAATATTTTTAAAAAAGAATTAAAAAAAAAAAAAAAGATTAAGGAACAAGCCCTGGCGAGGTAGCTCAGTTGGTTAACAGTGTCGTCTTGATATGCCAGGGTTGTAGGTTTAATCCTTGGTCAGGGCACATAGAAAAATCAACCAATGAATGCATAAATAAGTGGAACAAATGTTTCTCTCCCCTTCTGCTCTAAAAATCAGTTTTTTTTAATATTAAGAAATAGCACTATTAAGTCTTTATTAACATGAAGTTGATCACTGAAGAAATCCCTAAAATAGTTGAACAGTGTTTGATATGAAGTGGGGCCTGGATGGTGGATTTGGTGATAGTGGCATGAGGAAGTTCTGTTCTTTGCTTCTGTTTTCTAGGTGAAAAAAGATGCCGTCTATATTGAGGATTGTTGAAGGTTTGAAGAGAGTAAGATATGAAAGTCTTCTTGGAGAGTCTATGGGATGTAGGATTATAGTAGGGAGGTGCTGAGTGCCAGTTTAAGATTGGTGGCCATACCCAGCATCACCAAGTCTGTTAATACCTCTTTCTGTATATGGCTCAAATGTATCCCTTCTCTCCACACCAACTGCTAGCAAACTCAGGATTATACCCTTCCTCTCACCTGGATGGCTGCAGCACCCCTCTTTCAAGTTTCCTGCCTTGTGTTGCTCACCTTCCCCATGTGACTTATTATTTTTAATCATCACCAGAAGACAAGAGGAAGGGAAGGGGAAAGAGAAGCATTAACGTGAGAGTGAAACACTGATCAGCTGCCTTGCCCCAACTGGGGATCGAACCCGTAACCTGGCTACATGCCCTGACTGGGAATCAAACCCAAGACCTTTCAGGTCACAGGACAACACTCCAACGGAGCCAAACTGGCCAGGGCCCCATATGTCATTTTTAAAAGAAAATGTGACAAGTCACTTCTCTGCCTAATACCCTCCTACAGATGATTCCCATAGTATTCAGAATAAGGCAGTAAGGGTCTCTGTGGTCTGGCCTATCTCCTCACTTGGCAACAATACGAAACTGGCATCTCCAGGTTTTCATCACACTCTCAGGTACTCTCACCAGCTACACCCCTGCACTCCTCTCCAGGAATTCTCTCACCTCCAGCCAATCCCCTTGTCTCCCCGCTTCCAATCCAGAATCATGCCCCATGCACATCCTCAAAGAGCTATGTACATATACTGTTGGCTCTTTCAGATGTGAGATGGATGGGCCTACATTACTGATGTGTGGCACATCTGAGGTTGCAACTTTGCTGAGACAACGAATGATGACTCGTTACACACAGAAATGTAAGAGGCAAACTCCCCCAGAGCATGTTGGTGGGTAACAGTCTGAGATCATGAAAACAGGTAATATCAAAGGTGTTACATAGGCGGAAAAAGCCTACTATTTTGAAAACTGGGGGAGACCTCCTTAGACATTCAGTGTTTTATTTGCATGATTAATAATCACATTTCCAACAGTGCATCAAGCATCAAGAATAAGGTTATTTTGAGTAAAAGCAGAAAATCTTCTGGAGAGGCCCTCCCACTCTCAAGTCTGCAGTTCAAATGTCCACCATGTCCAGCAGAGAGGAGATATGGAGCTCTGACACAACTTCCTCTGCCCTTGAACTTCGGATCAGCCTTTCCAGGTGCTTCAGCCGTTCAGTTAGAGATGTACCTGTTGCCTCTGACAACTGCAGTTGTTCCTCTGTCCTTTCATTCTACATAAATAAAAATAAACTAAATATAGTTTTGGGATATCCATAATTCTCTTTAAAGGCACTAGATTGGGCTCACATTAGACATCTCATCTGGGGCATGCTGGGCTCAACAAATGCCCCTCTCAGCACCTATCATAGATCCTTCCAGCTTCTTTCAGCATATACACATACAACTGGTATCATCTGGACATGGAATGTTTCTCTGCTGATTCTATCATGAATGACTTCCAGTGCCAGTTATTTTTATAAATTATCATTTCAGGGTCTACAAACTATTATATCATATGTACTGTAATTACTTAATCAGACTCCCATCTTTGGATATTCAGTTTGTTTCCACTTTTATGCAGTATAATTAACCCTTTGCGGTCGTATTAAATTTGGACATGGGTGTCGTACTGGTCGGAATTAATTTCCATTAAAAGAGCAGTGATACATAACATGCAAGATTATGAAAGATAAACAAGAGAAATTATGAACTGATACATGAATGAATAGAGTTAAGATTCGTACGGTTCCTTGCTGTGGTGGCTGAGAGCAGACATACGACCAGAATGGTAAAAAACCTTTGGTGGCTGAGAGTAGACAAACAACCACGAAGGGTTAATGCTACAGTGAATAAAAATACATTAATTTTTGTCATATATAGTAATTTCTTTAGGGCAGAATTGTTTAGTCAAAGGTTACAAATATTTTTAATTTGTCTGCCAAACTGATAAATTGAAAGTGTATCATCTTAATTTGCTTTTTCTCCCTATTGAAGGACTTCCTAAAGCCAGTCCAGCATTAACTAACTATGATTAAAACTTTTACCACCAAACCAAGGATGGTGAGGTAGAAAGACCTTGAACTTTGGAGCAAGTCAGGTCTGGCTTTGAAAAGCAGCTCTACCACTGACCAGAGCTGAACACTTGGGTGAGGTCCTTGACTTTTGTGAACTTAACCTGCTCCGGGAAAGGTAATCCCAGAAAGGAAGATCTGAGTGATGCCATGGTTTGGACAGTATGTGCTCCATAAAGAGAAGACACTGTCATCATCTATTACTCTCCTCAAGCCCTTACTGAACGTTAGTTAGCACAAAGCAATGAGTTTTGTTCAGTTCTTAAGCACTTTTCAATTATACTCTTCACTCATTTCACAAGCAAAAACTCAGAATTAGTTGGGACTCTATAACTGCAGATTAAGTTTAAGATCTAATTTAAGCTAATAATTTATTGGTCATAACTTCATACTGTATGAATCAAGCGTTACTTTTCTTCCAGCCATTTTATGTCTAATTCTAACATAAATGCCAAATGTACTCTCTTCTCACCTGTGGGCTAGTAGCTGTGAATGTTTTCATCACAGGTTCAATAGTCTGGGGCAGAGACACCAGAGTCTGAGGAAGGTAGAGGGGAAGGGAAGCTGAATCCATAAATGCTCCTGAGTCGTCAGACAACCACTGCTGAAGTTGATCTTCAAACCTGAAACATTTTGAGCATTAGGAAGCAAAAATTAACTCTCACTTGCTTTTTCTATATATATATATACTTTAATTTAAAGCTTTGCTTTTTTACTAAGGATAGAACTAAGCTGTGACATCAACTGAGAAGCAGAAATATACTTTTAAAAAATTAATTTCTCTTTAATTTATAAATCCAACTTATACTTAATGAGAAAGGTGGCATTTGTCCAGAAACAATTGTTTTTACATGTTACTTAAAATTACTCATAATTCTGTCATTTGCTTTATTTTCTCTGGCTTATTTTAGATTTTTATGTCTACAATTAATTCTTATCTCTTGATGGAATATCCAAATGTATGGACTGCTGTTTACAGTTTAAAATTAACTCAATATAATATCCTACTGTGCACTCCATACAATTGCCCTTTCAAGAAAAAGACCTGGGAAAATCTACTTTTAGAAATCGTGATACATTCATTCACTCTCCCAGCACATATTCATCAAACCCCCACCAAACACTAGGCACCATTCTAGGTACCAGGGATACAGCACTGAAACAAAAGAGGTAAGGCCCAGGTCCAAGCAGCTTGTCCTTTAGTGAGGAGAAACAGAAGGGACACATGACGAGGGAAATGTGGTCTGAAGATGAAAAAGACAAAGTGAAGACATGGAGACAGGAAGGGCTGGGAGGATGGGCAAGGAGGCCTTGCTGAGAAGTAGACATTTGAGCAGAGACTAGAAGTGAGTGCAAGGTGAGCCAAGGGGGTGTCAGGGGTTGGCTCTGGAGTCCTGAGCAAAAGGAACAGGGAACACAAAGGCCTGGCTGCATAGTGCCTGGTGTGTTGGAGGAAGGAGCAGAGGTCAGAAAGGAAACGGTAGGCAGAGCACATAAAGCTTTGCCCAGTTCATAAGGGTTTTGCCTTTGATTCACGGTGGGAGATGAAGCCACTGGAAGGTTGTGAGCAAAGGAGTAACATGGCCTCTGCCTCACACTTGAAAGTCTCACACTGGGTCAGCCTAGACTAGAGCATGGCCTACTGCAAAAAAGGTCCAATTCCGAATATATTTTAAATAGAGCAAAAGGATTCATGGTTAGGCTAGACGTGAAGGGATGATTCCAAGGCATTCGGCCTGGGCAGCTGGAAGGATAGAGCTGCCTTCAACTGAGAAGACCATTGTAGGAAGAGCTGGCTGGTTGGGGAGGAACTAGAATTGGATTTGGGATGTTAGTTTTGAAATGGCTATCAAGGAAGTAGTAGGATACTCAAATCTGCAGTTCAGAGAAAAACTCGGGGTTTGAGATACATATTTGCAGTTTTCAGAATACTAATGTTATTTTAAAATCCATGAAACTGGATGAAATCACTGGGGAGTATGTACAGGTGTCACAGACGCAAGGTCCAGGTAATGACCGAGGGGAGGCTGGGGGAAGAGGAGGAACCAGCAGGCGGGCAAGCGACCAAGGGTGTCTGGGAGCCAGGAGGGAGCAAAGATGGGGGATGGTGCTGGGGACTCAGGTGCATGGTCAGTTCAGCTGTGTGGTGGCTGCAGGGATCCTAACCAGAATGGACATGAGGAGCAGAAAGGGCTGCAGGGAAGACTGAAAAAGAGAACTGGGGAAGTGAGAGTCGCTGTTTTTGAGGAGTTTACTACTATAAAAGGGGAAGGAACGAAACGGTGGTGACTAGAGAGGGAAATGGGGCCAAGATAGGGAGAAATGCCAGAACACTGACTTTCAAGCAGGAAGTGGCTTAAGGACACAATGAACAAAAGGGAACAGGCTTCACCTCTTGCTCTCCTCTTTCTCCAGTAGCAGGCTGCTGGACAGACACTGGGCCAGGAGCTCCTGGGCAGAGGCTCCACGCATCAGATCCTCGGTGCTGGGAATCTGTCCCTCTCGGCCGCACTCTGAACTCCTCTTCCCTTTGCGGTGCAGAAGCGGAGTGGAAAACTTGTTTGCAGAAGGGCGAAAAGACTTTGTTCCCAAACTGCAAGTACATGTTTTGAAATGCTTATGGTCAGGAAAGAGGGAAAAAAGCTCTCAGGCAATAGGTAGATGTGGGTGCAGATACAGCCTGAGACCCACCCCTTCCTGCTTCCAGCTCCCCTCGTGGTCAGGGCTTTCCTCAGCTCAGGTGCAGGGCTCCAAGGGAAGGCAGCCTCTGCCTTAGGGGAGCTTCCTGTCTCCTGGGAGGCTGGACTCTTGGAGCACGTCTACTCTTGAGTTTTGCTTCCCATCCCTGGATTACCAACAGGTCTCTATTGCACCCTATCATTAGCAAGGTTTTTTTGGGGGGTTTTTTAATGTTTTTATTGATTTCAGAGAGAGGAAGGGAGAGGGAGAGATAGAAACATCAATGATGAGTCATTGATCGGCTGCCTCCTGCACAGCCCCCCACTGCGGATAGAGCCCACAACCTGGGCATGTGCCCTGATCAGGAATTGAACCTCAATCTCCTGGATCCTAGGTCAACGCTCAACCACTGAGCCACACTGGCTGGGCAAGATTCTTATTTTTATATTTAGCTACTAAGTCCATCTGGAACTTATATTTACATACCGTGGGAGACAGCAGAGCTAATGGTTTTTCTAAACAGATGCCAATGCCTGTCCTCCCCTCCCTTTTCTCAGATTTGGTTCTGTGTCTGGACTTTCTATTCTAATCCATTCACCCACTGTAACTTTAATATTGTTTTGACACCATGCAGAGCAGGCCTTCCTTGTTATTCTTATTCAAAATGTTCTCAACAATAGCTACACATTTTCTCATCCTGATGAATTTCAGAATTAACTTGTCAAGACCATGGGAGAAAATTTGGGGTTTTTTACTACAAATGCCCTGACTGTATACTTTGAGAACTGAGAACTTTATAGTACTGCATCCTCCATCAGCAAGGACAGCCTGACCCTCATTTAGTCAGGCTTTCTTTACACCTTCAGGGCCCTCAGAGTTCCCTTGACAGGGGTTTAGCAGCCTCTCCTGGTCAGTCTCATATTACAGGAGTGTTGCTACTGGAAATGGGACTTTCTGTACCTTGTAGGTCAATATATGTAATCACCTTCCTGAACTCTGAATGATTCTAAGGGTGTGCCTGTTGATTATCTTGAACTGACAAGTAACTATCTGGAAATGATGTTTCTCCTTCCTTTCGTTATTTATGCCATCTGTATCCCTGCGCTAGGCAGGATTTCCAGATCAAGAGTAAATAGCAGTGACAACAGGGGCAGCTCAGGCTGGTTTTGACTTCAGTGTTTCTAATGTTTTGGCAAGAAACATAATTTTGGGGGCAGTTTTATTATACATAGCCTCATCAAGCTAGGAAATTTTTTTTAACCCAAGTCTGATAAGAAATTCTATCAGGAATGGTTATAAGTTTTTTAGCAGGAATGGATATAAACTTTAAGAAAAGCATTTTAGCTACTAAAATGATCACTTATTTTTCTGTTATGGCACCAAATAACATGAACAGAGTTCTCTTTGTTGGTACTATTTATCCTAGGATAAAGCCTACTTGTGAATTTTTCATGTACTGCAAGACTGCACATGCTGACACTTCAGTATTTTTGGACCAGTTTTGTAACTGAGACATCAGCTTTCTTTTGTCTGCACTCTCCCAGTTATGTTATGATTTCAGGGTCAGGCTTATCTGACAAATGAAGTGAGATCCTTGCTTTTCTCTGTTTGAGAACAGTTTCTACTACATGGGAATGATCTGTTCCTTGAGTATGTCAGAATCTGCCCACATACTGGATTCTGTACCGGATTCTGTGTATAGGATATGACTTTCTGTCTGTGTACCTTGGAAGAGAACACAGTTGTTCTGTTGGGTGGAGGGATGACAGAAACACACACTGAACACAGATCTCACCCCCTCTGGCTCAGCTGGAGCTCCTTCTGCGTCTGCATTCTGGCTTGTTCCCACAACATAGGAACATCATATATCTTCAAATGGTTTTTAAAAAAATATACACATATCTGACCATCTTCACTCAGTGCCTCTGAGAAAATAATATAAAAATAAAAAAGAATGTCAGAAGAGCAATAGGTGACCACTTCACATTTGCCTATATTCACTGATTTAAGGACAAGCCCCTCTGATTAAAGTCACATAATTATGTGACTCCCATTTGAACCAAACATGCTCCAAGTGTCTGTGGGTCACTCAAGGTTCAGTCAGGCTCAGGCCCAGAATGTGGTATGGCCAGTACGACTACTCAGTGCTAC
Source organism: Miniopterus natalensis (assembly GCF_054644295.1). Taxonomy (NCBI): domain Eukaryota; kingdom Metazoa; phylum Chordata; class Mammalia; order Chiroptera; family Miniopteridae; genus Miniopterus; species Miniopterus natalensis. The sequence goes on along the minus strand of NC_142086.1, from coordinate 82,749,874 downwards.
AAAATTGTCTCAAACTTAGAGCCAGCCTACAGGGCCCATTTCAGGGGGTAAGTCCTGGCTGTCCTGAAACCATCTTAGCTCTTCCCAATGTTTACAAGTCACCTAGAAGTCAATGGCTTAAAGGAGGGAGTCCCAAGAAAATGAAGGGTGGTGAACCACAAGGAATAAATACCAAGTAAACTTTTTTCTTTGCTGAAATTGACCAGTCAAGTCACATGAGGAGCCGGCCCCACAGTGCCATGCACTAACTACCTGATGTGACAGGAAGCCTGGGGGGCGTCCAGTCCCTCAGCTTGTGGTTGATACACAAGGCAATGATGTCGTCCCATGGGATCTCAGCAACTGAGGGCCCTGCCTCCCAGCCAGGGGAGGGGTTCTGGCTCTTCCACCTGCCATAAGTTCTTCGGAGCAGGCTCTCCACCTGGGACCGGAGAACGGGCTGTGTCTGGCGAGAGCTGGGGATCTGGGAGGCATACTGGATAACCATGGAACACACAGGAAGCCAGGGAGCTGGAGAAAAAGGACCCCATGAGTCACAAGGTTTGGCCAATGTACAGGTGGAAATCTACATGAAATATTCCTCACTCTATATTAACTTAGGAGAAAGCAACTGTGTAGTTGAGAAGTCTATTCTCGAATCTGAATACAATAAACCATAGCTGTTCAGGAAAGAGCATCTTTCCCCCCATGTCCTGACAAGGGACCCAGTCTCCCTAGACAAAATCCACAATTAAGGGTCCCCCACATGCTCTAATTGTACAGGCCCAGGAATCTATACTTTAACAAGGACCCAGATGAGGCTGGTATATGAGGTCTTGACTTCTCTTGGGGAACACTGACCTAGCACACAGCACAGAGGGTTTGTGCTATATGCTTTGCTTCCCTTTGAGTTCCTTCAGTAATGAGCATCTGTTAGACCTACTGAAGACCATACCGTGAAATTTAAAAAGCTGCCTGAGGCCTATGTTCCATGAAGTCCAAAAGAAAGTGGCCCTGCCAAGGCCCCATGCTGTGCCACATAAGCAGCAAATAGCCTTCTTCCCTCCTAACAGCATCAACAAGGGAAGGGCAGCCTCCATGCCCAGCCCAGACTAGGGGACATGGAGGATGCATCAGAACAGCCCAAAGGCTTCAACTGGCACAATCAGAGCCACAGAACAGAGGCTTCTCTGATAAAGAAGAAATACTGGCTTTAAGTCAGCACTGAGTGCTGTGGCCCCAGCAGAGCCAGCAGCATCGGGAGAGGACTGCATGGTCCCCATACTCTTTACCCCCATACCCCATGGTGCAGGCACGGCAAGACCTGCTGTCCATTCAGAAACTCCAGGCCTTGGGGTCAGTGCTCCCCCAACATGCAGGCCACCTTCCTCCCAGGGGTCAGCAGACACCCACAGATTGCTCTGTTGGTGGTGAAAGGCCAAATGTCACTTCACAAAAACCCTGGCTCACTCTGACTCCTAAATCCAAAGACAGGTGCAGGTTGGTGCAGAATGGGAGAGGGGCACATAGTAGACGATGTAAGAGCCTTACACCAGTGCCCAGTACCTGCCAGACTGTCACTACAGTACGAAAGAAAATGGGTGTTCTCAGCCGCCCCCTACACTCATCCCCAGCCAGCACAAGCATATACCCTCCAGGGGCGGAAGGTCCATCTGCGGAAGCTGAAAGCCCAGCACAGCCTGTTTCAGCCAGGCCAGGTGCTCTGGGGAATTCCAGTGAAGGTGAGGAAGCAGTTGGCTGCCCCCTGCCTCAGCAAACTCAGTGACAGGCCAGGAGAGGTCGCAGAGCTGCTCAGAGGACACCACAGAGGCCAGGAAGTGAAGCACACTGTTGAACAGCTCGATGATGGCGCCAGGCTCCTGTGAGGCCAGGCCCCCCAGCCGCCTCTCTCTTCTGTCGTGGAAAAACCGGCCACTAAACTCACGGCTAACCCCGTCTTCCACATACTGAATGAGGGTCTGGCAGCAAAGGTCAAGGGTACAGGGGCAGTGGGAGAGCAGCCACTGCACGGCCTGTGAAACCTGAGAAGCAAAGACAATCGGAAGAGACTTGGTTAAACAAGCGATGCTCTTTTAGAAGGCGCTTCCTGAGGTGCCCCCTCCCACAGCCACAGCAGGTGCCACCAGAGCACCAGCTTCTCAACCACACTGGGAAGGGGAGCAGAAGCTTCTGCTGCAGTACAGTTTGGCCTCCTAGGGCCTTGGAGACCTAGAGCCGGGAGCCCAGGAGAGGGGTTCCAAGTGCGGCCGCACCCCAAGGTGGGGCTGTAGGATCACCCACTGGGGGGGCTCGGTCTGAAGAAAACCAGCCCTGCACATCCTCTTCATGACGCAGAAAGGGAAACCACGCCTTCCAGTTCTCAGGACTAACAGCTTCATTACGTGCAGGTCCTTTCACATCCTGTAGCTACCTTTCTTCCAACAGCTACTTTTTATTGAATTCCTGGCACATTTTTCCCTAAATGTAAATGTCAGCACAGACTTCCTTTTTTAAGGAAACTTCTGATAACATTATTTCTTCATATATTCTAGGAACCACCCTACAAAAATAACTTACATATCTGACTTTCAGATATAAGACATTTATGTTTTAGAGCTGTAAAGCCTCTAAAACAATTACATGAGCAATTTCTTTTTTTGCAAAAAGAAATAAAAATTTCTTTTTTATGGGCAAATTTTATCTTTCATTTTTATTTCTGCTTATATTTTTAGAAGGTTACCTTTCAAAAATAAAATTAAAAATGCAAGCAGGAATATACACTAAATTTAAGATAGAGCAAAAAGGGAAAAACTGAAATATCTAGTTGGGCCTTTAAAAATGATAAAGCCTTACCTTATTTGTGCCTTGTAAATCATTAATGGAATCAGGAATCTCAATAATAATATAATCTGAAATCAGCTTAGCTGAAACCAAATCCTGTAGCATAAGACCTTGGAAAGAAACAGATGGAAGTCACCTGTCTTCTGTTCAGTCTACATATGAGCAAAAATCTCACTGCATTGACCCCACCCAGCCCTGCTCCCAGTAACCACAGTGGATGCTGTCCCCTGACTCCCAATGTTGAATTGTCAACACTTCCTCAGACCCAGGGCTTAACCCAGTTACTGAACATGCTGGTTCATAAATGACACTGTCTTGACAAACCATCATCCACTTCCTTCTCCACAGCATCCACGCCCAGGCTGGGTACAAGAACCACCAGCGGCAGTGCAGGCTGGAAGGGCTTGGCCTGCAGGAGTTGCTTGAGCTGCAGCAGCGCCGACAGCCAGTACACGTCTTCCTCTGCAATGTCCTCACTCTTCATTTTGGGAGTAAGCAGCAGTATGAGCCCACTGGCTCCCAGGAGCTCCTTCTGTGTCTCTGCGGCATCAAGGGCACCGTCACTGAGAGCGCCATGGGCTACCTGGAACAGCACCCAGACCATCAGGACAAATCAGCAGTGAAAGAAGCCATGAATTAGTGCCAGAAATAGCTAGATCAACAGATAATTCAGCTTCTAGCTATAGTTGTGTTGAGCATGTTACTTTCACCTTAATAGTTACCCTTAAACAGTTATAAAAACAGGTAAGCCCATGACAGAAAAAGGGGAAGGCAAGCCAGCAACAAACAAGGATATCGACCCATGTCTAGAAAACAGCAAGGAGATGGGAACAATCAGTGGCTTGGGTAAGCAGAGGAAGTTACACCTGGGGGGCTTACAGGCATGGTGTGGAAGGACCCAGGCCAGCTGAGCCTGCAAAGGCCCAGAGCACCCAGACTTTGCAGCACCAAAAGCCAGAGACCAGGTTCAGGGCCAGGAAGGATGAGTCACACTCAGAGCAATGGCCCTACAGGTCATTAAGGAAACTTCTAATATCACCCACCTGCAGGTGGCCTTTAAGTACAACCTATACCCTAGGCAGGGGTCTGTCCCATCCTAAGAGGATCCAGTCACAGGGGCATCCCCGGGCACAGTGGAGGGTAGTTGGCACTGGCCACCCCCCACCTTATGCTGAGAGCACCAGCAGCTGCCCTAGCAGACAGGACGAGTCCTGTCCAGAGAAATAAAACAGCCCAGGGAATAGATACCCAGATCCTGACATTTGGAGGTTCCCAAAAAAGGATGGCCTGCCATTCAGTTATCCTCCACCCCACCCCAAACACAGAGCTTGTGGCCAGCCCTTTAGGGACTCACTGGGTATGGCAGACAGCCTCAAATAAGGTGTCTGAGGAGAGCATCCAACATATGAGACTAGAATTAGAAAGAAAAAGAAACCCTAAGGAAACATAAGGCATGGAACATAAGAAAACAGGAAAAAAAATCCTAATTTCCAAAAAATAAAAATAAACAGAAGTGGAATAAAGAAAAAAAAAAATCCTAATTTCCTCAGAGGCATAAGATCATGCATCCAAAAATAGTCACAAGGTGATATGTCAAATAAGGATTTTAAAAAGGAAAATAATAAATATGGAATAAAAAACATTTGGAATATAAAATCAAGGAAATTTCCCAAAATGCAATATAAAAAAGATAAAAAATAGGATGGAAAGGATAAGAAGCTCAGAGGATCACCTGATGAGATCCAACATATGTCTAATTGGGGTTCAAGAGAGAACAGAAAAAAAGAGAAGGAAAGCACGTCATAAAGATGCAAAAACATCCCAAAAGCAAAACAAGAGTCTCCAGCCGGAAAGGACCCACAAGCTCAGCACAATGAGTGTAGGAAGTTGGTACCAGGTACACCCTAGTGGATTTTCAGAACCACGGGACAGAGAGCAAGCTTCCAAAGAGGAACAAAGCCAGGCCACAGAAAAAGAAACAGGAGTAGTCTCAGACATCTCAACAGCTACAATGGATGCTAGGTGACAGTAAAGCAAAACTGAAAGGAAAATAACTTTCAACCCGTAATTCTACAAACCTAGCTACGCTGTAAAGCAAATGTGAGGGTAAACACATTTCAGACAAGCACGGACTCAGAACATTCTCCTTCCTGTGCATCCTTCCTTTGGCAGAAACTGGAAGACATGTTCCATCAAACAAGAGACTAACCCAAGAAACAACATTGCTGCTGCTGTCCAGGGAGCACTGAGTGAGTACTTGGTATGTGTCAGGCCCTGTTCCAAGAACTCTCGCTATGCTGTGTATAAAACTCACTTCATCCTCAAGCTATATGGCCTGGGGCAATTTATTTCAAGTTCTCTGAGCCTCAGTTTCCTGTCAGTAAAACAGGGATAGTAAATAAGAGTATCCATCCACAGGCAACACAAAGACACAAGGAATTTACCCAAGTTAACAGTTACAGGTGGACGAGCAGCACCCCACTGGTATGGAGGCCTCAGTGGCAGCCACACCCTGGGACATGCTATCAGCCCAGAGAGGCACTTTCTTAGAGGGAAGGATAAGGTAAAGTGACAGAGCATTTGGAAAACTCCACTAGGATATATACGGTCCATCTGGTGGCACATTTGGGTAAAAACAGAGAGAAAGAGAGAAAACTGTGTACGTGAGAAAATAAGGCAAATATTACTTGCAGAAAAGATAAAAAAATGTAGTTACAGAACACTTGCTGGTTCTGGGCAAATAGCAGTCAAATAGTCATCAAAACATGACCCCACTAACAAGGTAATATGAAGTAATGATGGAGTAATCCCAGGAAGGTTAGGAAGGCTGAGTGGGGCCGTGGTGTATGAGTTCTCTCTTCACCTAGCAGCCACCAAGATAGCTCCAAGAACCCACTTCCTAGAACTCAGGCCCTTGCACAATCCCACCCTAAGTGTGGGCTGGGCCTAGTGACCCACTTCTAAAAGTCACAATCAGACATAAGTGACAGGATTAGGTTAAAAAAGAGACTGCCATCTTGCTTAGCTAATGGAAGCCACTGTCATGTTGTGAGGCCTGATGGAAAAGGTGTGGGCCTGATGGAAAGGCCCACGTGGCAGGGAACTGAGGAGGCCTCTGACCACAGCCTACAAGGAAATGAATTCTGGCAACAACCACAAGTAGTTCAAAGAGAACCTTCTCTCTTGATTTCCACTTCATGAGAAACCCTGAGCTAGAAGATCCAGCTAAGCCACACCTGGACTTCTGACCCACAAAAACCATGAGATAACAAATGTTTGTTATTTTAAGCTAAGTTTGTTTTGTAGCAATAAATAATACACCTACTTTAATGGAAAGTCAGTGGAGAATATCTAACGTGGATCAATTGAAAAACAGCAATGTAAGCATGTGACATGGAAATCAAGCCCTGGGGAAAGGGGTGAGAAGGGGGCAGGGCCCACTGGCTCTCATTATAAATCGTGGTGCTACTTGACTTTTTAACTACATGCAAGTATTACTTTGACTTAAAAATTTAAGAATAGCCCTGGCTGGTATGGCTCAGTGGTTAGAGCATCAGCTCACAAACTTAAGGGTCCTGGGTTTGATTCTGGCCAAGGGCACATACCTTGGTTGCAGGCTCGATCCCCATGTGAAGAAGGCAACCAATTTTCTCTCTCTCTCTCTCTCTCTCTCTCTCTCCCCCTCCCTCCCTCCCTCCCTCCCTCCCTCCCCCCCTTCCCTCTCTCTGAAAAGCAATGGAAAAAATATCCTTGGATGAGGATTAAAAAGTAAATAAAAATTTAAAAATAAAGGTAAGAGGAACAACAAAATTACTGTCTAGTAGGTGAAGTCTGGCTTTGTAATCATAGGAAAAAAGGGAAGAACATGCACCAAGATGTTACTGTTACCGATGAATGGTGGGAGCAGGGATGGCTCTTAGCATCTTTATACTTCCTTTGTATTTCCTTATATTTAAAAAGTTTTATACTTGTATTTCTTTTACATTTAAAAATATAATAAATTCTACTAAAATGGAAAAACAAAACCCATACATCCAAACTACAATTTGAAGAGGTCCCAAGGACAAAGAAAACATGGACTGGAATGTCACAAGCAGATGACCAGGGTTTGCCATGAATGTGACTTGGTTAGAAAGAAGAATGACCTGGGCACTGCAGGCCTTCAAGTCAAAATATGGGGAAGAGAGTTGACTTTCACTGTGCCCCCTGAGCATGCATCCAGGCCAGCCCTCAGGAGACTCTGGTCACATCATGAAAGGTACCACGCCCAGGCTCAAAGAGCTGGCCAGAGCAGCAGCTATCAGCACCAAGTCTGCTCAACACTGAAGCCCACACTTTCTGCCCTGCACAGCTGTTTTCCAAATAACTAATATACACATCTGGTTTTATTTCTGAACACATACACTGAAACCTAAAATTAATTTATACAAATTTTAATCTAATACGGAAATAAGTTCTCATGAAATAAAATCTCTCGAGGAACCAGAACCAATTAATGGAAGTATTATACAAACACTCATAAAGAACAAAAAGTAGAACTTGTAATGAAAAACTGAGGCCAACCTGAATGTAAAGCAAAAAAACTAACTTGAAATGTCCCTCTATATTATATACTAGCTGGGATCAAGTTTAGTGAAAACTAAATAGGATTAAAAACCATTAGTTTTTTGCTAAGACCCGGTGTATCAGGAAGCTACTTTAACAAGCGATGTCAGTAGCTAACAAGCCATGTGAAATGCAACAGTCACTGCATTTTTGTGGAATGCTCTGTTTCTTATCTCTCCGAGGTTGATTACCAGAGGCAAACATAGAGTTCAGGGCTTCTGAATGATGTGCAGAAGAGCACAGGCGCATCTATGCATTTGTCTGGGTGGTTCTGAGTTTTCACCAAGTCCTCAAAGTGGTCTATGACCAGAGACAGTTAAGGCTCATTGTGCTCCTGGACTCTAACCTGGCATATCACACCAATAGGGCTCCATGGGATGTCATCAAGACACAAGGAGGAACAGACATGACGTGACACCTGCTTCTGAGCCTCCCACATTCTTTCAAAACCATTTTAGATATTTATGATTCCAGTGATATCTTGGAGAGAAAATAAGACAATCACAGAAGTAAATACAAGAAATGATTGTCACTCACCTTTATACACACGCTGACAGAAATGGTCTGATTCCCTTTGCTGCTGAGCGCGTTAAACAGTGCGAGTGTCTGAATTCCACCAGTATCTCTGCATGTGTCATCGGAGCTATCATCTCCCATGAACTTGACTTTCAGCCAATTTGCTAGAATTCTGTGCATAAAAGAAAACACTTGAAGAAAATCTAATTCTAAATCTAAACTATAATGATTTTCAGAAAAAGAACTTAGAAAGAGAAATATCACACAGATGTAGGTCCAGCGACACAATTTTACCGTGGAGCTGATATGGACAAAACTCTACTAGGTTATTCCTTTGGGTAAGACGAGATGGCACTTGTGGAACTGGTTCATTCTAATGTGATTTAAGATTCTAAAGCACTCAGGAAAGATTCTGAGCAATAGAAAAGAGCCTTAGAGTTGAAAATATGTATACATGTTTTACAGAATTGAATTTCTCAGGTCTGAGACCTTAAGAATTCTTGGGACATATATCTCCTAATGAATTAAAAAATCAGAAGAGAGCTATTTTAAGAAATGAATCATTTAAATACTTTTAAAACACCACCACTCCTATCTTTGCTCAGCTGTCTTATGAGGTAAGCTTTATGGCTTTCTTTTTCCTTAGCCTACATGTGTTCCTGCTTAAAAGGTAATGTGTTCAGAGAACTTAATACCCTCCTACATTGCTTATAGGAATGTAAAATGGTATAGCCATATGGAAAACAGTTCAGCAAATCTTCAGAGACAAACACAGAGTTACCACACAAAATAGCAATTCCACTCCTACGTATATAAATCAAGAGTACTACTAACATAGGTCCACATAAACACACACAAAAATGTTCATAGTAGCATTACCCATAATAGCCAAAAAATGGAAACAACCCAAATATGCCCATCAACTGATGAACAAATAAAATGTGATACAGTCAATCCATGGGATATTTATTCAGCCACACACACAAAAAGAATGGTACGTTTACTACAACATGAATGAACCTAGAAAACATTTATGCTGAGTGAAAGATGCTAGTCATAAATTCCACATCCTGTATGATTCCATTTATATTGGATGTTCAGAAAAGGCAAATGCATAAAGACAGAAAGCAGATTAGTGGCTGCCAGTGGCTGAAGGTAGGGAGGAATGGAGTGACTGCTAACAGATATGGGGTTTCTTTTTAAGTGAAAAAATGTTCTGCAATTAGATCATGGTGATGGTTGTACAACTCTGTGAATATACTACAAACCAATGTAATGGATACTTTAAATGGGTGAAACTTATACGTGAATTATATCTCAATAAACCTGTTAAAAATAGAAAAGTAATATGTTTTATAGTTACTTCAAAAGTATGGAAGCGATTTAGTTACAGGAAATAATGCCATGTCAATTTTTTGGCTTTCTTTGTAAAAATGCCAAAGCTTTTTTTCTAAGGAAAAAGATGGAACTATAGCAGACAAATTGTAAGCCGTCTTCCCCAAGACTCTAAAATGAATTGGGCTCTAATCAATACACCTTTGTATAGCTTTAACTAACAACTATGAAATGCTTTTGGACAAAGACTATTGCCAAGTTTATAGAATAAAAATTTTAATTATCTAAAGTGTCAGCTTCAAATCAAGCAAAACAGACTGCAAGTCTAAGCACCAAAATGTAAACCTACTATGCATGAGAGAAACACACCACTCTGACACCCCAGCCACCTCCCCAGCTGCTTTCTCAGCATCAAACCCCTAGAGGGAACCCCTCCCTAACCTGCCAGGATTCCCTGGGGACTGCTCTTCTCCACAGTCAGGCAACACCAGCACCAGCTTCCAAAACACATGCTCCCTCCTACCAGGGAGGTGCTCAGCCACGAGGGATGGCAGGTCCAGGGGCGCCCACACTGCATCACTGGAAGGGACAGAGCAAGGCGGGTGAACTGGTGCTCAAGCCCTGGGCAGGAGCAGTGCGCAGAGCAGGAGCAAGACAGACCTCAGTAGCTGCTGGTAGAAGTGCTGAACCTTCAACTGGTGCGCGGTCTTGTTCCTGAGCCACCTTAGCCTACAAAGAAAGGGAGAACTACATTGTGCCTACATGAGGCCCATGGAAGGATCCTGAAAGTACTTACACTGATGTTTTCAGTAAAAAGTAACTGGTCAGTAAGTATCTCCAGGCGGGAAATACTTAGAAGACCAAGAAAATTTTTTCTGATAAACAGGTCAGAAGACCTGTTCATTTCACAGATATCAAGCAATTATCTACCACGTGCCAGTCATGGAAGCCAGTGGTAAACAAAGTTCCTTCCCTTTAGGACACCCACTGTCATGGGGAGAGACATGCCTCTGCAGGAAGATGTCACAGTAGGTGCACGGGTGTGCTATGGTCTCACCCAGGGTGGTCAGAGAACTGATATGTGAGCAACGGCCTAAAAGAAGTAAGGGGAAACAGCATGAGTTTCTGAGGGAGAGGCAGAGGTGATGGCCATGCCAAGGCAGGAGTGGGCATGTGTGCAGAGAATGGGTACAGGGAGACTGGCCGAGGGAGAGGGTGGTGCGGGGAGGACTGCCATGTAAGGACCCAAGGAGCAGCAGAGAGGTCAACTAGAGACATGAGGCGACCTGACTTAACTGTGGTCATGAGAACATCAAGGGCGGAAGCCAGCAGGCAGGCTGGCAGCAGAGGTGGTGAGGGCAGTGCTCCAGAATGATGGGTGTTAAGTCCAGGTGCATGACCTAAGCCCAGGCTGGCATCCTATGAGCCAGGGAAGGCCCAAAGTTGGGCAAGCTGGGTGAAGATTAGGTTCTGACATCGGGTTGGGAATTGGATACAGAAGTGTGGAACACAGGATACAGGGGCCTTGGCTGGAGATGCAAGAGAGTTGTCAGTGTGAAAGATAGAAGGAAATTACCAAGGGAGGGGGAGGAAGAGAAGAACAGAGAGCAGGGGGCTGTGTTGAAGGGGCGGGAGGCAGACAAAGCAACCATGACTCTAGGAGGAGGCCAGGCCAGTGCCAAGGCTGCCATGGATCAAAAAGGAGCCTAAGTGCCCTGACCACACAGAGCACATCTGAGACAGGTCAGCGCTATTGCCCACCCCACTTACAGATGAACAAACAGTACCTCAGGATTCTAGGTAACTGCAGTTTGTTGGAGTCAAATGAAACTCTGGGGACAGTTTGCAGAGAAAATGTCCCATGACAGCCCAGAGGAAGATGAGACCCAGACGGTGGGCTGCTGCAGCCCCTCCATGTTGCCTTCTCCTAGGCGCCCCACTGGGAGGCCCCTCTCAAGAGGTGACACTGGCATGGCTAGCACTGTATAGCTCAAAGACCTGGGCAGGGCCCTGAGGAGCCATACATGCTCAGGGTGACTGGAAGGAGCAGCAGGGAGGGCCACACCAAAGGGGCACAGGAGGGAGCCCTGTGAGAGAGGAGACTGGAGGGTGGGAGGTGGAATCACTAAAATGCAGCTACAGAAGACAGAGGGAGCTGGTGTGAGTGGTGTGAGAGAGGAACCAGCAGAAATGACAGAGAAGCAGAAGAATCCGGAAGCAGAGGAAACAGGAAGTGGGAGTGGGTGTGAGTCAGGCTCCACCAATGAGAATGGACATGGTGTATTCTTAAACCAGGAATACCAGGAGAAAACACGTGGTTTCAACTAAAATTCAATTACCAAGACCCCAAATGTTTTAAGGGGGAAAGGCATATAATATATCAAAGCAGGCTGAGCAACATGTCCAGAACTGGAGGAAAAGACCACCTGCAAAAGCAGTCCTGCGTCTGCACATCTTCCCTCCACACACACAGGTGGGGCAGGGGAGCACTTAGGAGAAGCTGTGGCAAGCTGAGCACTGACCTGGTGCAGGAGATGCCCACTTTCCCTGCATGGCCAAGGTCCAGGAGGCCCTTGGCCAGGTTCTCCTCAGCAATGGGACACTCTGCACTGGGCACCAGTGCCATCAGCCGATCGTTCACATCCACACAGCAGGGCGCAGCAGGGAAGGCCCGCATCTGCCGCCTCAGCTTCTTCCGGGCTGCAACGGCTTCCCTCCACCTGGAGGACACACCAACATATCACCACTGGATGTGTTAAAGGTTCAACACAGGGACAAATGCAAAAACATACTCTGGCACCATTAACACAGAACACATTTTTTGGAAATACGTTCAGTCTTTCTCAGCAAGTCCTGAAATTAAGAAATTAGAATTAAAACTCAAGGAAAAAAAGTTTAAAAACAAAAAACTCAGGCATGGGGGAGGCCTGAAGCAAATGCATGATGGCAAGCAAAAGAATTACTGAACCTAAGAGCTAATGCTGACCACCCCAAGGACCAGTTTAGCAATATGGACACAAATACAGCGTACATATACCCTCTGACCCAGCAACCACCACGAACAGAAACTTATCTCCAGACCTTTGTGCACTGTGTGTACAAAGACTGTTACTACAGTACTCTTTGTCACAGCTAAAGAGAGAAATCTACAGGACAGTCCATTCACAGGGGCCAGGTAGGTCATTTACGGTGCCACAGGCAACAACTGGGAAAGCTGACACACTGCTGTGATCAGGCCTCCATCTCCTAGCAAATGGAAGAAAGAATAGCTGGGCACAGAGCTGAGAACACAGTCCCAGCAGTGCTAAGAACTACAAAAAAGGACAGGTGTCTGGAGGATGCACAAGCAGCTGCTGCTTCTGAGGAGGGAAAGAGTCTCCCGTGGAATGGAGACTCATTGCTCACTGTGTTCCCTTTCATGCAGCTGCAACTGCCAAGGAACACTAGTATTTATATTAAATTTGACATGAAATGCATCACCACACAAAATGAGTAACACGTACATGCCCAGTTTGAAAAGTAGTGATGAGTCAATCCCACGTCCTTCGATTCAGTTGAGAAGCAGCACCCGTGGTGCCCATGGATCCTGCTTAGTCACATGCTCTCTCATTCCCAAAAGTAACTACTATGCTGAATGTATGTTCATTATGTTCCTTTTCTTTAGGGTTACACTACGACATATAAATCCAAAGCAATCTATTTGAATGTATACTGCTCGTATGTTGTGTACATTTCCCTAAGAACTGCCTTTTTTCATTATAAATTATGTTTTGCACAGTTATAATTTGCTTGGCTTGTTCATGGCCATCTCCCTATGTCTAGCATAAAGGATAAACCACAGAAAGCAACCTATAAATATTTGTCAAAATACAGAACAATCCTCCCCAATCTAATTCCTTACTTGTCCCTTTACTTTATACCCTTTAGGAAGGAACATGTAATGTATGTGTGTGCATGTGTGCACACGCATGTGCATAACTGTTTCTAAAAGTATCACCTTTGTAAAAAGACTCCTGTGTCTGTAAGGACCCGTGACTCACCTCTGAAGATACTTGCAGTAGCACTGAAGTTCCTGGAGGGTCTCCTTCGCAGTCTGGAAAATCTCCTCCCCAAGAAACAAGTCCACTAGTTGGGCACAGACGTCCTCACAGCAACGGGCCATGCGGACCTTCCGGTCTGTCTCCACTGCACTCCTAGAAAGGGCCATCAGCATGAAAGCCACTGCACCCAGGGCCCACACACACTGAGGGCTTGCCTTAAAAGTACAAGAGTCCATATCCTTTATATTGAAATGTAATAACGTCTTGGCTTCAAAAGAAACTTTAGGATTTTCATTTTACTTAAGGTACAGCCAAACGGAAAGAATCTCCGACAAACGTTAACAGAGATAAAGAGCAGGAGTGGCACAAGTACCAGATCACCAGTCCAATGGGGCCCTTGGAAATCGTCCAGAAATAAACCTTTATCTTAATAATATGGTTAGAAATTTTAGTTTTTAAGTGACCACTAAGCAATCTCATCATCAGCAATATTTGTTGTTTGCAGTTAGAAGTGTCTTAAGTACATAACTGGCAGCCTGTGGTCAAATAGCGGTGGCCCTCAGATAAACTAGTATCTATAGGAGAGATTTTTACAACAAAATTCTATCAACCAAGGGAGTAAAGAGGACTTTATCAAATACATTTAGTCACAAAATCAAAGCAGTTCAAACAGTCAAGACCCATTTCCAAAAGCCACCCTCTTGGGTAAGGTGCAGTCTAAGTCTCCTGGAAACAAGGAGAATAGCATGTTCCCTGCACATCAATGAGTGCTGGGTTTACTTATCTCCTAACACCCCTTCCTGGAATTAAGAACAGAAATATATTCATCATTTGTGAGGTCTCTTACTTACAGTAAATATGGAAGTAGATTCCCAATTAATAGAGATAGAAAGAAATATAAATACACTCTGCCTTCTGGCTCTGGTCCTGGTCTGCACTGGGAGCTGTGATCAGTACTAAGTATAGTAGTCCATCACCTCTGGGGCTCTCTTGGCACGCTTAAGCACGAGGACAGAGTTCCCTGCACAACTGAACCTGTCTCCCCTAAGTTTGGCATGGAAATCAATAAAGTTCTTAAGTGAGATAGCACCAAGAAACATTTTAACATATGAAATAAGAGAAGGATCTTTTACTTGAGGAAAACTAACGTAAAGTAGCCTGGTATGGAGACTATAGTCAATTCTTTTGCAGACACATCCCCAAGCCCAGAGAAGGATGCCCAATGAGGATAACAGTGAAATTGAGGCCCTCTCTGGAGGCAACAGACATAAGAGGACAGGGTTCTAGCATTTGGCTATCCAAAGATATGTGTATGTTCCTTGTCAAAGTGAAACCCAGCTAGCCTGAGCTGCCCCAGCCTGACCATGTGCCTAAATGACCCTCCCTCCCTCCTGCCAGACCACTCCTCTAGCATTGCAAGACCCAGCATTTCACTTACTTCAGTTCCTGGGAGCAGGTTTCCCTCACACATTCTATCACCACCAGTTCTGTCAGCTCTGCAGCTAGGCCCTGACTTATCTGAGTTAACACCAGTTCTCTTTCTTGTTTCAACCTAAGGGTTTAAAAAAAGAAAAAAGCCCACAGGTAATGTTTAAGAATAAAAGTAAGTGGCATCACACTCTGTGACCTCACAAGTGGAGATGTGAGTTGTGAGAACTAACCTTCTAATCCCACCTGACAGACCACACAGCTGCCCCCACTCTCACCCCACTGACCACCACCCTCCCCCGTCCCCCACTGACCAGGGGCTGCTGCTGCTCACAAGGTAGGTATAACGTCAGAACACCCATCCGCTCCCTGGGCCAAAGTATGTGAAAGCACCAGGTGAGCCTCAGGTCTGATGCAGTGGACAACAGCAAGAGCAAGACAGGCCCAGTTGGATTCTCTATGTCCACATGATCTGGCCCCATTTGAACTGCCAGGACAAGACACACTCACCTCTCTTCTTCAGCCTGCCGCCTCTCCTCCTCCTTTCGCTCCCTTTCTTTAGTCATTTCTTCAGCTGCAATTTGCCTCAAAATGCCTGTGGTTGCAGCTGTTAACAACTCCTCCATTGCAGCATTGGAAACACTAGATAGGGCAAAGTGTATAGTATTCTAAATAAATAAATAAGAGCCAAGCAAACCACATAACTAGACTTTTAATACTGGCAAGGGAAAAAATGCTTATTTGGCCTGGCTGGGTGTGGTTCAACAGTTGATCATCAACCTATGATCCAGGAGATCAAGGTTTGATTCCAGGTCAGGGCACATGACCAGACTGCAGGCTCAATCCCCAGCAGGGGGCATGCAGGAGGCAGCCAATCAACGACTCTCTCATCACTGATGTTTCTGTCTCTCTCTCCCTCTCCCTTTCTCTCTCTGAAATCAATAAAGATACATTTTTAAAAAAAAACTTATTTAGCTTTTAGCATAAAAATTAAACCCATGGTTAGATACATATAATCTATCAAAACGGACTCATGAAGAAACAGAAAACCCAAAATATACCTACAATTAGTAAGGAGATTGAGTCAATATTCAAAAACCTCTTCTGCCCAGCTGGCCATGGCTCAGCGGTTGAGCATCGACCTAGGATCCAGGAAATCATAGTTCGATTCCCAGTCAGGGCACATGCCCAGACTGTGGGCTCAATCCCCAGTCAGGGGCGTGCAGGAGGCAGCCAATCAATGACTCATCATTGATGTTTCTATCTCTCTCTCCCTCTTCCTTCCTCTCTCTAAAATCAATAAAGATATATTTTTTAAAAAAACAGAGAAGATACCATGTGCTGGCAAGAACATAGAGAAATTAGAACCTTTGAGCATTGCTGATGAAAATGTAAAATAGTGCAGCCACTGTGGAAAATAGCTTGGTGGTTTCTCAAAATATTAAAAAAAGATTATATGATCCAGCAATTCCACTCCTAGACATACACCCATAAACTGAAAGCAGAGACTCAGTTATTTGTACACTCATGTTCATAGTATAATTCGCAATAGCCAAAAGGTAGAAACAACCCAAGTGTCCATCAACAGATGAATTAAAAAAATATGGTGTATATACATGTGAATGTGTGTATGTATATTTAATAAAGTACTGCTCAGCTACAAAAAAAAAATAAAAATGAAATGCTAATACATGCCACAACATAGGTGAACCTTGAAGTCATTTTTGCTTCTGAAAGAAAACAGACACAAAAGGACAAATATGATTGCACTTGTGTTATGATTGCACTTATATGAGGTACCTAAAAGAGACAAATTCATAAAGACAGAAAGTAGAACAGAAGTTACCAGGGGCTAGGGAAAGAAAAGAATGGCACATTACTGTTTAATGGGTATAGTTTCTGTTTGGGGTGATGAAAAGTTCTAGAAATAGATACTGGTGATGGATACACAACACTGTTAATGTACTTAATGCCACTGAACAATAGTATACTTAAAATTGGTTAAAATGATAAATTTTGTTATGTATATTTTGCCACAATAAAAAAAAAATTAAGCCCATGGAAATCATTTATTTTTAGTTCTATCAAGAAAGTATATATATAACTCCAGTATAAAAAAATGAATCAAATCTACTGAAAAGATTGATCCTTTTGTGTAATCTACATTTATACAGATAAAATAATACCTTATCATTGTATCAATTTATATATGAACTAAGATTTTTTGAGATCCTTAAAAAATCCAATTTACTAAATTTATTAGATTTTAATCAGCTTTACAAAAGTTGCTTAAAGGCTTAGAAGTATTTAGAAGTATTTTTTTCTTCACCTGAGGGTATGTTTTTATTGATTTTAGAGAGAGGAATGGGGAGGCAGATGAGAGAGAGAAACATAGATCTGTTGCCTCCCATACCACCCAACTAGGTATCAAACCTGCAACTGAGGTATGTCTCAACCAGGAATGGAATCCACAACCTTCTGGTGTACAGGATGACATTTCAACCAACTGAGCCATCCAGCCAGGGCAGAAAGATTATGATTATCAAATTTATTAAGAGTAGCTCTGGCTAGTGTGGTTCAGTGGCTAGTGTTGGCCTGCACATTGAAGGGTCATGGGTTCGATTTCTAGTCAAGGGCATGTACCTGGGTTGCAAGTGCAATCCCCGCCCCAGTCAGGGTGCATGCAGGAGGCAATGAATCAATGTGTCTTTCTCACATCAATGTTCTCTCTCTCTCTCCCTCTCTCTCTCTCTCTCTCCCCCCCCCTTCTCCCTCCCTCCCTTCAACTCTAAAAATTCAATGGGAAAAATATCCTCCAACGAGGATTAACCAAAAACAATTATTAAAACTAGATGTTTGAAGTATTAGACAGAATCAGATATATAAAATCTGTAAATGTAGTTTGAAATCTCTAAGGAAATTTTACCATGGTATAAAACACAAACAGTACAAAATGTTTAAAGGAATTTAATCTGTCAAATTTAGAAACTGAAACTTAATCCAAGATCAAATAAAGTATTTTTAATTTTGGTTAATAAAATTAAATAGGTCACACTGGCCGGTGTGGCTCAGTGGTTAGAGTGTCGGCCCACACACTAGAGGGCTGCAGGTTCAATTCCCAGTCAAGGCCATGTACCTGGATTGCAGGTCTTATCCCAGTCCCCCTTCAGGACGTATGTGGGAGGCAACTAATCAATGTGTCTCTGTCACATCAATGTTTATCTCTCTTTCTCTATCTCAATCTCTCTTCCCTGGCCCCTCCAAAAAATCAATGGAAAAAATATCCTCACTCCTTGGGTAAAGATAAAAAAATTTTTTTTCTAATTATACAGGTTTTAGAGGTACAATTCTGTAATAAATCATCTGTATATTGTAGTGTGTGTTCACCACCCCAAATCTCCTTCAAGTATTTTTAATAAAAAATGAGCTAGTTTTTACTTGACTAGAACTTTAAGTCGTGTTTAAAGTTTAAAGAAAAATAGCTTAATTTACAACTTTAATGAACCCAATGTTGCTCAAAAAGCAGACATGAATGGAAACTACATGCCAGTGACAAAGAGGTCAGAAACAGAATTACAACCACCTAGAGAACAGGACCAACGTTCAAGTCTGTACAAATGGGAAGCTGCAATCTCTTTCTGAAGACTGAGAGCAGCTTTATCAGAGGAAATGTCTGGAGGGACAGAGTGTGGTCCCACTGAGTGCAGACAGCTTCAAAGCAGAAGGGGTGCCCCACTTACCCCAGAGCTGTGGCTGCGAAGGCTGCCCCAGCGGCGCCTACCTCTTCACAGTCCCTCTGAAGAACCTCCTGGATAAGCTCATCCACCACCTGCACCAGGTCCTAAAGAGAGGTCAGATGGGGGGTCAGGCGTGCCGTGCCAGCAGTGCCTCAATCCAGACCGAGCTTGTAACCAAACAATCTGAATCCACAGCCTAAGGGCACTGAAGATCTTCACAGAACCATCAAGGTCTCATGGAATTCGTCCAGGGCAGAAATCCCAAGACCGTGTCAATGGACACTGTTTAACCCTTTGCGGTCATATTAAATTTGGACATGGGTGTCGTACTCGTCCGAATTAATTTCCATTGAAAGAGCAGTGATACATAACATGCAAGATTATGAAGGATAAACAAGAGAAATTATGAACTGATACATGAATGAATAGTTAAGATTCGTACGGTTCCTTGCTGTGGTGGCTGAGAGCAGACATATGACCGGAACGGTAAAAAAGCTTTGGTGGCTGAGAGTAGACAAATGACAGCAAAGGGTTTTAAAGATGTTTTAATGACCCTCACACAGGGTTAATGATGCTGTTTCTGGAAAGTTTTCCTGGTAATGAACAGAGAGGAGCCTTCTGGAGAGGATGGGGCAAGGCTGCTGCCGGCTCAAGGATTGCTGCTCAGAAGGCCCACAGTGCCACCTCCTCACATCAAACATGCTCAGGGTCTGCAGCAATTCTTCACATTCCTCCTTGACCCCCTGGCTGGGGTGGTGTCAAGCACCTTTCCAAACAACAAGTGGCGAGACCAAGTCCCACACCGTGGTGGACAGACCCTGCTCGACCCCAGGACCATGCCTGTAAGTGGGCATGCAGGGCTACCTGTGGTCCTCATATCCCTAGTCAATGCATCCACTGGTTTTTGAATGAGCATGTTGAGCACCATTCAGAGCAGACAAATGGGGCACAGGTAGGCGCTGGGATAGGATGACCATGGACACCACATGTCTTCAGAGCTCTTGGCACAGGAAGTCCTCCACACAGGGCAGCACTTGTTTTATCAACAGCATTAGGTCCATAAGAACCCTTTAACTCATTGTGCAGATTCACCTGTGACCTTTCAAAGACAGACATGGGCAACAAGCTAGAGACCTGCAGGTCATCCCTGCTCTCAGAGCCTCTGGCTCCTTGTCTGAGACACAGACTCAAGCCTTGTGGACTGGGTCCCAAAGTGAGACCTGCCATGGCTAGTTCAGAACATTCTAAGGTGACATGTGCAACCACTTCAGTGGGTTTAGTCTACAGACAATGGTCAGGCTGGACATCAGATGCCGCTGGGTGCTGGCGCTCAGTGGGCTTCTTGGAGGCCAACCTGGAAGACTCCTTACCGCGTCAGAGTACACAGGCTCAGGCTTTGCAGGAAGAAGCTCTGGCTGCACAAGGGGCTGCACAGGGGGTTGGAAGAGACTGGGTGCCGCACTCGGGGTTGCTGCTGGGTGGTGAGACAGGTAGGGCAGTGCAGGCACCGAGATGGGAAGAGGTTGGGGGAGGAGGGCAGGTGGGGACACATCCACCTCAGTACCACACTCCTCTCCTCTCACCCCACCTGGAAGAGAACAGGAAAATGTGGGCACTGAGGACAACCTCTAGACCATCCACAGTGACTTTAAAGACTGGCCACCCTCCCTGAGCTTCATGATGAGAACCAAGCACCGTGAAGCCAGGGAGCCTTTCAGGCCAATCTCAGGGTGACACACCTGAGTACTGAGCCAACATCCACACCTGCACCCCAAAACAAGACAGATGCTTCTGGCTCCCAAGATGCTTCCTAGAGGGACAAGCAGCTAGTTCCCTCCCACAGCTGCAGCTCCACTCACCTGCTGCGTCCAAGCTGGATCTCTGAGTGCCCACAGGAAGCTCCGCAGCCAGGCTCTCCCCGACGTACTTGTTCTGGGAGTTGAAGCTGCACACTGGGGTATGACGAGGAACAGGGGGCAACGGCCCTCCATTTACAATTTCTCCAACAGACACCATCAGCTTCCTGGTAATAAACACCGACTTCCTGGCCTTCAACAATCCTTCTGGTTCCAAGAATGAGGACCGGTTCAGCTCGACACAGCTACCGAGACCACAAAGAACCCACAGAGTAAGAGGCCAGCCTTCAAGTCTCAGTGCCCGGCAACAATGCTAGAAGCCCTAACCCTGTCATGGAGTCACCACACAGCCACATGGAAATTAGGAGGGAAGCAGCACCCACTGCTGCCAGCCTACATGGGAGCCACCTGGCCTGTTAACAGCCACACATGCACACTCCTGGCTCCTTCCAAAGCTGCCATGTCTCCGTATGGACAGGACTGCAGGCAGCACAAAAGCAGTCAAGTTAGAGGGAGGGGCTGGGAAACACAGCTCCAGGGCATGCCTATTATGCTTTGTATCATGATGCCATTTTCTGAGAGGGTCTGTGAGCCTCATCAGGTTCTCAAAACACTCAAGAGTCCAAGCAGAGAAGCCCCTGGCCTGGCTCCCTGTCGTCCGTCTGGGCCATCAGAGTTGGGTGGTGGCCTGTCATGGACCAGCAGAGGCCATCCTCAAGGAACAGAATAAGGAGGCCCTAACCTTTACCTTTAATTTCTTCAGTGACTTGTGAAAAACACTGATTTTGGAGTCACAAATTACTGGGTCTGAACCCAATCTGCCAACAAGCAGCATGTGACCTGAGGACGTTCCCCAGACACTCTGAGCCTCGCTATATAGACCAGGGTGAGGCAGCACATGAAACGTGCCTTCTCCAGGGCCTTGCACGTTGATGGCACTTCACAGCTCTTTGTCAGAATTAAGACGAAAAAGAGAGAGGCCCTGCAGTTTCACACTCAGCTCCTACCCATCAGAAACGGTGAGACCATGGTAGTTGAGGAAGTCTGTGGCCTCTTCGCAATCTCTGAAGAGCAGCATGCGCACCACACCGTCCAGGGGAAAAATGGTGGATCGCTGTGTGCTCACAGTGTACGCGATGTTGAGTGCCCGAAGAGCATCCCTGCGGATCTGAAAGGAGAAGCCAATCTTATTGCAGTCTCAAAGAGTCAGTCGCCCCAAGACCACAGAAAGGCTGGCATGGGGGACAGGGCTTATGCTGTAAGCTCAGTCCGTCTAGAAAGCAACTTGGCATTATGGTCCCAGGCTTGGCAATCTAAGGCCATTTGCTCAGTGGAAGATGCCCAGGAATGCATGCAAAGGAAATAACTTAGTACACAGAAAAGATTAGCCTGAAGGCCTTATTTGTAAGAGAAACTAGAAAACAAACCACCCCACAGCAGGAAACCGAAAGTAAACTGTGCAGCATCCACTCAATGAAAAGTTGTGTAAATGCTAAAAATTATCACAAAGATATTCACAAAAATTATCACAAAGAATGCCATTAACAAATGCATGACATGAAACTAAGTAAAAGAATCAAAAGCAAAATTGTTCCAAAGCATTATAACCAGTGCTTTAAAAAAAGAGGACAAATGGAAAACACAAAAATGCTAATAAAACTTGTGTTGGGCGACAGGACTCTGGGTGGCTTCTCCCAGTGTTCCTGAATTAACTCCACCAGTATTTATCAAGTGTTTACTTCATGCGTGGCATTGTTAATGCTGAGACTACAACAGACTACAAAACAAAATCCCCATTCCCACATAGCTGATGTGCTGGAGACCAACCCTGAATAAAATGAACATATAAAATACACAGTACAGCCCGGCCGGCGTGGCTCAGCAGTTGAGCATCGACCTAGAATCCAAGAGATCGAGGTTCGATTCCAGGTCAGGACATATGCCTGGGTTGCAGGCTGGATCCCCAGTTGGAGGGCGTGCAGGAGGCAGCCGATCAATGACACTCTCTCCCATCATTGATGTTTCTTTCTCTCTCTCTCTCTTCCTCTCCCTGAAATCAATAAAAGATATATTAAAAAAAAAAAAAAAATACTCAGTACATTTAATGACAGTGCGATAGAGAGAAAGCAGAGGACAGAGCACTGATAGGGTGGGCCCAGCCAAGAACACGGTAGCCAAGATATGAAGGATGTGACCTTCGTGTGGCTGTCAGGAGGAAGAGCAGTGAGAACAGCAAGTGCAAAAACCCTAAGGCAGGAGGGTGTGGGACCTGGAGGGCGGGAGACACCATTATAGTAGAGGGACAGTGTGGGCTCCAAGTTATTAAATAAAATGGGCACAAATGGTGAACATTCTTGTAACATGAAATAATCATTATTAAATATTAATAATATTTAATATTAAATATTTAATAATCATTATTAAATAGTTAATAAAATATTAACTATTAGTTTTATTTATCAACTGCACGGAGTTCCCCAAGTGGCACACTGTTAGAAATCTTTTCACTTGTTCCAGAATTTCAGTTCTGTTGGCAATCATCAGATCTGACAATGAGCACACCTGCAAAAGATTCTTAGCCTGGGATATGACTTTGGGTTTAGTTACTGTTTACAGGAGGACTTGGTACGTTACCAAAGAAGAAAAATAACTTGGAGTCTCAAGAGCCAGCCAGCAGGTCCCTGAGATCTCCTAGGCAGCCTCCTCTGCAGCCAGTGGACCCCAAGAGCTCTCAGCATGGACTCCTGCTGGTGGCATCCTCCACCCTGTGGTGGGGGAGCAGCATAGAGTGTACACCGTGAGATAGGTGTGGGCTACTCTGTCATCACTCCCAAGTGCCCTTGGGCTGGGGCTGAAAACCTGATTGGCGATTCTGAGACCAGGAGCTCACACTCTAGGCAAAGCCCCAGGTGCCTGCCTTTGTAACCCCAGAGCACAACACAGCATCAGCAAAAAGCAGGCACTCAAGATATTTATTGAAATGCATTTAGTTACATCAGTTCACTCTAAAAATTTAAATTGGTAACACTAAGCATTTCATTTCTAAATTAGAGACTGTGTGTGTGCAGTTTTTTGCTTTCTATTTCCAGGGAAGATAAAGTGCTAAACTCTAGTTATATGGTTCTAAAGAGATTTATCTAAACTGTAAGAACAGTATTTTTCATTGCCTTTGGTGATCAACGATGCCAACCCTTGCAGAATGGGGTAACACCAGTGACCCTGGGGGGCTGCCGTGAGGGCTGCACAAGTTCGTGGAATAGAGGACTTAAATATCACAAGTAACCACCTGCTTTCTTCTAATTCTGCAAGTACAGTAACATTACTCACCTGATTAAAGTAGCAATGTAAAAGACAAGCATTCAGGTACGAAGCTGACTGGACCAGTTTGAAAAATCTCACAAAATTATTACTATTCAATGCAGCAAAAGCCTGAACAGCAAATTTCACCTCAGAGGAGTTTCTAACAGCAGGATGGAACTGTTGTACTTCTCTGTTAATTAAAGGAGATAAAAGAGATTAGACTTTTATTTGTAATTAGACAAAACATCCATAAAAACAGATCTGATAAAAAACTAGATTTCAACCACACTGAGAAAGAGAGTCTTAATGGTGATATGTGCCATCACATTCAGTGTTTCCTAACTTCAAAGCTGCCACTCTTGGGCCATGTATATAAAAAGGTTTTCTTCAAGATGATGATAAAGTAAATAAACTCAAGCAATTTAAGAACTGATTATCTAAGAATTACTTTAATTCCAACTGACTGCCAGCTGTGTTTGATGACAATGTCTAAGAAACAAAATTTAACTTTTTGCTTAGAAATAAACTGATTTAACTAAATTACTCAAAACAGAATACATACGCCTATCACATGTGAAACGACCACACAGCCACTTTCCATGACAAGTTTACCTCCAAGACTTAATTTTAAAACTTAAAATCAATCATACATCTAGATATTTTGTGACAAGGTTCTTGGGGTTCTACTAAGCTAAAAAAGAGCCCTGACTGGTGTTGCACAGTTGGTTTAGAGCATCCTCCCACACACCAGAAGGTGGCAGGTTCAATCCCCAGTCTAGGTGCATGTGGGAGGCAACCAAATATTTCTAATGTCGATGCTTCTCTCTCCCTCTCCCTCTGCCCCTTCTCTCTCTCTCTCTCTCCCCTTCCTCTCTCTAAAATCAATTTTTTTTTTTAAAAGCTTTTAAGCTAAAAAAGAGTTTCAGCATAAATAAGGGAATCTGGAACTAAAGGAGACACTGGTTGTTATTAAGTCCAGTTTACCAGAGACTGGGATTTAAGAATTCATTCTTTCTTAATATCACACCCTTAGCATTTGCTTCACACAAGTTTTATTACTTAGATCTTTGTTGAGGTATGTGTGCATACATGTACAAGGAAAAACGCCTGCATACAGCGAATTGCTAACAGCTCTGATAGGGTACCCTGAACACTGGTGTCCTGGTTTCACTCTCTTATTCTGCTCATCCATCCAATTCCTTCCTCATTTTCTCTCGTTGACATGGAGAAATTATTCTCAGGAAGGATTTGGAGCCAACTTTAGATATGCTGGTATCAGCGCACATCCCCATCCTACTCCCAGTGGCTCAGCTCAAGGGACTGCACAGCCCAGCCCAGCCCAGCCCAGGTGTCATCATCCCGGCATTAAGAACCAGAGACAACTCAGCACTATCAGGCACTGCTAATCCCAAAGCTCTTTTCCTGTTTACACCCTACTTTCCAGACAGCTTAGGCTAGCTTCAGAATTTGAAAATTCACCTTAGGATGTCTCCCTTGTTGAGATTGAGCAGCACATTGTAGCCCTGGAACTCAGCTTCGCTGGCACAGAACACACCCTTGTTCCTCAGGTCCTGATACATCTCCTTCAGGCTCTGAAGGCACTTGGTCATATTCTCATTGTTGATCTTGGCATCAAAGGAGGACATGGGCTCCTCACACATGAAATGAGCACAGTGGATATGAAGCCGGGCACACTTCTCAATCAGGGACACCGTCATGGGATCACACAGGTGCTGCTGTGTGATGTCCTGGCCACGAGCAAGAGGGGAATATTACACATGTATGCACACACGCACACACACACCTTACATGCACGTGTCTCATATGCACAGATCCCATAAACATACTCCCATGCAAAGAATAAACTACTAAAAAATCATGCTTATTACCTGAATTTCTCCTATTTCAATTTGAATAGGACTTTGTAATGATTTTACATAATAGGATACTTTTTGTTACAGATAAAATATAACTGAGTAAAATGACAAAAACTCCCACTTTCACTTTGGAATTCACATATATTTTCTACTTTCCTAATCAGAAGAGGCTGATACCTTCCGTATGCCCCGTGTGCGGTTCCACAGGAAGTCGTACCAGTCTCGTAGGTTGCCCTCCTTCTGGTCCATAATCTGGGTCACCAGATAGTCCATGGTCCTGCTGAGCACTGCTGAGGGCCGCAGCTCATGCGACAGGGGCTCCTCCTGATCAGCTGAGGAGCGGCTATACTCCTTGACGGCGGCTGCATGGTCCACCTGAAGACACAGAGTGGGGA
The DNA here is from genome assembly GCF_054644295.1 of Miniopterus natalensis. Taxonomy (NCBI): domain Eukaryota; kingdom Metazoa; phylum Chordata; class Mammalia; order Chiroptera; family Miniopteridae; genus Miniopterus; species Miniopterus natalensis. The sequence continues at coordinate 82,723,965 of NC_142086.1, read as the reverse complement.
CAAGCAGCTGAGTGTCAGGTGCTGGGCCAGCCTCCCAGCAGCTGTGTCTTAAAATAAGGGGGGAAATCACACACACACTCACATAGGATCAATACTACAGATACAATTTTTATATATAAAATTTCTGTTTGAAGGTGACAATCAACTGAGAAACATTTTGAACATAAGTGGCCATAACATCAAGAAGTGGAGGAACATAAGTGAAGACACACTTGCTTGATTCCAAGCACAATAGTGTGATAGGTGAAGTACTTTAAAGCACTTTCAAAGGTCTTAGCCATGTTCAAACACCAGATTAAGTCTACACAGACCAGGAATGAAACAGAGACAACAGTGAGGACTGGGGGGCATAGCAGAAGCAGGGGCCTGGTGGCACCAGGCCCTATTGACCACTAGAGGCTTTGAATTGCATCTTCCACCTGCAAAAAGGGGCTGAAGACATGTGGCCTAGGGCAGAAGCACAGATGTCCACAGACCTGGGCTCTGGACATCCACTGCAAGCTGTTGTTATTGTCCCCTGGGATGGGAGCCCAGAGCCTCTCCCATGACAGTTGCTGCCTGACTGAGGGCCCTGCATTAGGTAAAGGCAGGTATAAAACCACCAGCAAGAGAAAAAAAAGCCCAAAAGCAAAACTAACAGATAAAAGGACCTAAAATGGTGGTTTCTGGGGGAATAATTTGGGGACATGAACTGGCACATGTTCAGGAACCTGAAGAAAGGTCATACCCTCTGATGCAGTTAACTATCTGAAGGAAATAATCTAAACACCTTAGAAGCATTACACACAGCATGCCCAACTGAATTATTAATACAATTAAAAAATTAGAAACAGTCTATCTAATGATTGCAAAATGGGGAGTTTTGACAGAACTACATAATTAAATAATACTGCCATTTAAAAATGTTTATAAAAAGTTCATAACAAAAGAAAATGTTGATGATATAATTTTAAGTGAAAAAATTTCATACAAAATTGTATCTAGTACATAATCTCAAATGTGCAAAACATAAACATAGGAAAGAATAGGAATAAAATTGTGAAAAGAAAAAACAAATGCAGAAAAGTTTTTTAATCTATGAAATAAAGCTGCATCGACATCTATACTTCAGGGTCCTATATGGTCCTGGCACCTTACACAAGATTGCTTAGTACACAACTCACAATATAAACAATGTAGCATTACTGTTAATAGCACATTCCACCACTCTCTAAAAAAGTAAACACTCAGATCAAGTATCAATATGTACAGAAATTATGAAAGAATAAGCCTCTCCTCCCTGCCCATCCACCTCCAGCCGATAATCAGTCACAGACAGTGGCCTGCAAGGGACCCGGGGGGGGGAGGGGGGGGGCAGCGTAGGGCTTCACCTGGTCAGTCCCTGGGATCACTTCAAATACACTCAGCTGGCTCCGCGTCTCCCGCATGTAACGTTCCTTCTCAGGACACATGTCAGGGCATGTCCCAACAAAAGTCTTCGCTTTGTCCAGGTCCGTTCTTTTCACTCGAGCTAAATGACATCAAACAATAAAAGCATACCACACAGTTACTAAGAATTCAGAGAAGTGTGTTTTCATAATGATAAAAGGAAAAATAAAAATAAAAACAAACATCACACAAATCACACAAAAAATATTTTTAAAACACTAGGCCTCAGGAAAAGAAAAGCATGGCCTATCACGAGGGGGCAGCATCAAGGCCTATAAAGACCCCCAAGGCCTTCTTGCCTCTCCAGATGGATCTCTTCACTGCACACCACAGGCAGAGGGGCACACATTGCATTTAAGGCTCCTATAATGACCTCATTAATAAACACTCATGCTACAGTATGTTTGTTAAAAGAAACAATTTGTTAAATGTAAATATTCAAAATATATCATTATCCTAAAGTATTTCATCACGTTTTTAATATAACAAGAATCACATAATGGAAGTTACCTGGTCCTGACTTGAATAAACCACTATTATCGCCCACAGAATTAAAATAATTACAAAAGCATCTTCTAAATGAAATGGAATGAACAACTTCACAACTCGAAATATATACATCTTATTTTTGTTTTTGGAAAATTGGAATACCTATTAATAATTTTATTTGGAATATAAAAATCACCATGTCAGTGACATAATTTACAATGGCAGCTTTTATTACAGTGTTAAGGAGGCACTGGGATTATTCACTGATTCACAGTATTTTTTGTTGTTTTTTAAATACATCTTTACTGATTTCGGACAGGAAAGGAGAGGGAGAAAGAGAAACATCAATGATGAGAGAGTCGTCATGGATCAGCTGCCTCCTGTGCCCCCAATGGGAATCGAGCCTGCAATCAGGGCATGCGCCCCAACAGGGAATCAAACCTCAATCTCCTGGATCCTAGGTCGATGCTCAACCGCTAAGCCACACCCAGCCGGGCCTGATTCACAACTTTTGAAAAGAGAAAAATCCTACAGCTAAAATTTAATTTTAAAAAAGCTTTGCAAAGAGCACATGTGCCTTTTTCTTTTTTCACTACATATAGTTTTAATGTTAATAGAATGCTTACTCTTGGAATAGGTAACACACTCACATGGTTCAATAATCCAAAGGTATAACAACATCCAAAACAAATACACCCTCACACTTTGTTCCCCTTCTCCTGACAATCAGTGTGAGCAGATCCTTTCACATCTCCCGTGACTATTTTATGCACACATAATACAACTATGCTGACATATGCACACACACACTCCCTTCTGCTTTGTATACAAATGGAAGCACACTTCAGATTTCCTGCACCTTGCTTTTCTCACTTCACAAAAAATCTTGATGAATTTCTACGAAGAAGACCCAGTCTATTAAACTGTTTACAATCCCACTGTGTGTACAACCAGTGTCCAATCTTTGCCGCCACAACCTCATGTATGAATCACACATACTCCCTATGGGATACAATCCCTGGACATGGAATGCTAAGTCAAAGGCATGAGTTTTTTTGTATCTCACAGATCCCACCCACCTGCCCTTCTCTGCAGGAGTGTGAGTTCCCAGCCTGCCCAGGATATATCTCCATGGGGTGTCATCTGTATCTCACTGTGTGATGGGGTGAACATCTTTCCACATAGTTAAGAGTCAATTCAGGATACTTCCTTTCCCCACTCCAGTTCCCACTAGGTTTGGACTTTTTCATACTGACATGCACAGGACTTTCTCTATGAGAGAGTCAGCCCTTTGTCTGAGTTACAGACTTTTCCCCTGGTTGAAATTTCTTAGTTTTACTTGTGATTTCTGTCAAAATTTTCATTTTTTCATGTGCTTTCTGAATGTCTAAAAATTGCCTTCAAACTGTTTAATTTAGCATGGATCAATAATTTGTAGACTTTATTCCAAAAACAAAATAAAATCAAAGACGTATCTCCATTATACCCATGTCTACATTCACCTCCTCGGGAGACTGATAAACAAAGACTGCCTGTGGCTCATCACAGGCCCTGAGACTCAGCAACAGTGCAACCATGCTCAGGGGTCGCCCCTCACAGCTCCTGAATAGGCCTTGTTATGACCCTTTACAAGGGTGTCTGGACCTCTGCAGAGAGGCAGCCATCATACCTTGCCGCATGATTCTGTCCCTCTGGTCAAGCAGCCGGTACTTCTCTTCAGATGTCTCAGCCACAGTGCCTATCAGCACACTGAGGGAGGACACGCATGGCCCAGGACCCTCAGAGCCCTCAGAGCCTGAGTCAAAAGAGTCTCCCTCAAATGGGTGAGCCTTCAGAAGACCTGGCTTCTTCACTGGAGAGCTACAAAGAAAGGAACACATTAGGGCCTTGCACCCATCCAGCATCTGCACCATTTCCACTTCCGAACACTTCCCTTATCTTTCAAGATTTTCTGCTCCTCTAAAGCTGATAAACTACAAACTCTGCACTGAGATGAGCTTTGATAATGCTGATGAGCAAAAAGGTGTTATTCATATTATTCACTGTCATTTAAAAATTTTGAAAAATTTCATACTTTTAAAACAAAATGAGCCCATTTAAATGGCTGAAATGATTATTTATAGATTTCTATATCAAAGAAATGACATTCAGCCTGGAAAATCAACTCTTTACCACAATGAGGAAATATCATGCCTATATGTTTTCATACATAACTTCACTTCAGTATAAGACTGTACTATAAAAAATGGGATATTCTCTCTCAGCTTCCCCATTTCCCAGCTGGCTCCCAGAACTCTGTGAACTTGAATGTCAAAGAAGATATAAGAAGGGTTAAGTGAGAAAGAAAAAAAAAGCAAAAGTAAATCAGCAACTAAATTGTTAACTGCAAAGTAGAAAGTGAGGAAAACGATACATTGCCCAAAGGAGGTGAAGGAGCTAGCTGGCCCAAGAAGCAATCCTGCTGTGACAGGGAGGGGGACCTCGGAGAGGGGCAGGAGGAGGGAGGAGGGCATGGGGAGTGGGGAAGGAGCATTTGGAGAGAGACAGCCCCCCACTGGCACACACTATGGCCACCCAGTTATAATGCAGCCTATGATAAGCTGAACCTACAAAAATCCACGTTGGAAATTGCTAGAGTGGCTATTAGGAATACACGATTACAGCCAGTTAGAAGTTTTAAGGGAAAAAGTAACTGCTTATGTATTTACATGTCAGGTAGAACTACATGACAGCAACTGTACCATATGCGGGACCCAGTCAGGCGACAGGAGCCCCAGGGCCTCCTTGAGGCACTGGTAAGTGGCTCTCGTTGTCAACTCTCCTGTGCCCGCCCCTCGCCGTCATCCCTTAGCCCCTACTCTGGGGCCTGCTCATCACCCACTTCCCTTCCATGCACTGGCCGGACTGCCGTAAAGTCCCTCCTGTTTACTGACACTAGACATCAAAGAACCCATATGCCATGTCAAATGACCAGCTGTACCTTTTACTCATGAGGCCACAGGCTGCAGCCCTCCCCATGGGCTTGCCAAGAGGGGAGTGTGGAAAGGATGTATCCTCAGTGCCCTGGCCAGCTTCACCTTCACCTGGTTTCTTCTCCTTGAGGGAGAAAGGTTTCTTGTTGGGACCTGAGGAGCAAGAGTCAGAACAGAGTTTACAATATTACATGTCACTTGACACCGGATTTTTACTTTTTTTTTGAGAAAGTAAAACTCTTATAATTGATACGTGAGGTTACAAAGGAGCCCAAGGAAACTCTAAGAAACACAAGGATCGATTTGGATCCAGCCCCCCATTGGCCTTGGGGAAGGGTTCCCACTCAAAGCTTAAAGGGCCCTGCACACAAAGCATTAGAGACTGTGCAAAGAATAACTGAAAACTCACTTATTTTCTTCTTGTGCCAAAAGATAGATATGTCTTCATGCAAATTTTTCCCCTTCTTCCTGGCCAGGGCGGCAGAAGCCTGGAAAATAGTCCACCAAAGTGTGAGGCTTCAGGAGACCACAGGAAATGAGATTCATTACTCAAATGCAGTCAGCAAAAGTACACGCAACAGAGCAACACCTCCACCCACTACACGTCTGACCACACTGTCGGCCTCCAGCGTTGGGAGCCACAGTCCTCGCCTCCCTTACCTGTCTCACACCTGATATTTGCTCTTCTTTTTGAAATTATCTACTTTATTGTGATAGAACCCATAACCTTGGCCTCACTAGCATTTGGTAAAATGATTCTCACCATCTGATAACACATACAGCAATGGAAAGATACAGCCAAGTCAAGAGAAGCTGCAGAATGATACACAAAGAATACAATGTATCACAAAACACATAAGACCAGGTACTTGTTAGTATACCTACAGATATACCTATGACAATCTCCAGAAAAATACACACTACACCAGTAACTGTACTGGCTCCTGGGTAACGGAAAAGATGGGGAAGATCAGGGACCTCAGCTTTGTACATATCAATGAACTGCTTACGACGACAACATATTTATATGTGTTATGTATTTATTATATAAATATTTTTTAGGGTTCAGCTGGAAAAGCACACTGCCAAAAAATAACCATAAAAAAAATGAGGATTATCATATGATCAGCAATTCTATCTCTAAGTATACACCCAAAAGAACTGAATGCAGGGTCTCAAGAGAGATTTGCACACCACATTCAAGGTAACATTATTCAAAACAGCCAAAAGGTGGAAACAACCTGTGTCCATCAACAGATAAACAAAATGAGGTCTATCCATACGAATATTATTCAGCCATAAAAAGGTATGAAATACAACCGCATGAATTAAAACATTATACTAACTGAAAAAACCAGACACGAAGCGACAAACTGTATGACGCTACTTACTTGAAATATCTAGAATAGGCAAATTCACAGAGATAGAAAGTAGATTAGAGGTCACCAGGGCCTGGGGATGAAGGCAATGGGGAGTTACTGCTTAATGCTTACTGAGTTTCTACTTGGGATGATGCAAACGTTCTGGAAATACATAGTGGTGACAATGCACAACACTGTGAAAGTAATTAATGCAAATGAATTGGAAAAAAATCAATAGGAAGGAAGAAATAGCAAAAGCCCTAAAACTGTGCGTACATTTTTTTTTTTTACTATATCTTTATTGATTTCAGAAAGAGGAAAGGAGAGAGAGAAACATCAATGATGAGAGAGTCGTCGTTGATGGGCTGCCTCCCGCACACCAGACTGGGGATGAAGCCCACAACCAGGGCATGTGCCCTGACCAGGAATCGAAACAAGATCTACTGGATCCTAGGCTGACACTCAACCACTGAGCAATGCCTGGCTGTGTTGCGTACATTTTTGCACAGAACTTCCTCTCTCAGAAGTTTAAACAAAGGATGTAAACGACTCAGAAATATATGCACAAAAATGTCCGCAAGTAGAATGCTGGCCAAGTAAGTAAACAGGATAGAAGGCCATCAGCATTTCACAATCGCATTCTAATCTAGACTGTTTATTGACTTCAGAAAATACTAAAGATTGCTACATGAAGAGATTACCTACAGTATGATCCTATTTATGAAAAAACAATGTGCCCAAGGACACGGACAATGGTGAGAAGAGGGACGGGGAAGGCGGTGGGTCAGGGTGGTCATTGGGGAGAAAAAGGGACATCTGTAATATTTTAAACAAAAATAAAAATTTAAAAAAAGAAGAGAAAAAAAAACAATGTGACTATGCAATTGCAAAGACATTAACCAAAATATTCAGCTAGTATCTTTTTTTATAAAAAGTTCTTTTTTTAACATATCTTAATTGATTTCAGAGAGAGGAAGGGAGAGGGAGAGAGAGAGAACATCAATGATGAGAAAGTCATTGATCGGCTGCCTCCCGCACGCCACCACCCCTTCCCACCCCCCTGGGGATTAAGCCCACAATCCAGGCATGTGCCCTGACTGGGAATAGGAATTCTATCTCCTGGATCCTAGGTTGATGCTCAACTGCTGAGCCACGCCCGGCCGGGCTTCAGCTGATATCTTAAGAGGATAGAATTATGAGTGATTCTGTGCTCCCTCCCATAGTATATTGACAGGCAATACTTCTACCATTTAACAAAAGTATAAAAACATGCTTTCTACTTTATAAATTTCTATAGAACTTAATTTCTCCCAAGAATATTTTTGAAAATAATTAAGATATAAAGCTACATAATGTGAGCTGTTAGTCCATGTATGTGAACATCCTACAACAACTGTGTTATACATAGGTGTACTTATACACATACAGGGTGGGGCAAAAGTAGGTTTACAGTTGTGAGTACTCGAAAGTTTATTCTTATATTATTATTTATGTATTATATTACTGTATTATTTTCCATACAAACTGTAAGCCTACTTTTGCCCAACCCTATATTTAAAGTTAGGGTATAAACCAAACATAAGCAGTTATCTCTAGAAAATGAGATTACAATGGGATTTTACTTTTTCTGTATTATTTGAATGTTTACAGTGATCATGTACTATGACCAAATAAAACACGAAACAGAACGAACTCAAGTTTGGAAAAGTGCTGTGCGGTTACAGAGCCATTTCCACGTTTCAGAAAAATCTGACTTCACAGGACTCACCACTGCATTCAGTCGGGGCTGCAAGCTTTTCACTAATGACCCCAGTTATGAAATAAAGTGGTATTCTAGCCTCTCCAAGGTAAGAACAAAATACTCTAGTACTTTCCTACATTCTAGCAAGTAAATAACCAATAGGTTAAAAAAATAGGTTTTAAAGTGATGAAGTTCACTCCCACTTTATTACTTTAAAACCTAGTTTTTTTCATTCACATAAACTCAGAGTACTCACATGATCAAAGAAATACACCACCGCAAGCTTTTTGTTGCGCCTGGTGTAGATGCGCTGCACTTTAGCAATTTTGCCGAAGTGGTTCTCCAGAACAGTCCTGTTATTAAGATAGTCAGGAATGTTCTTGCACTGGATCGCTGTGACTTCAGTGGGAGAGAAGCCCCCAAGACTGTCTGTGCTCTCACTTCTTTTACTCTGACGCCCAGGAGTTCCTCTTAGAAAATCTATGGGATGAGAGAATGGGCACAGAACTGTAGTAGATGTAATGTTTTCAAACAACAGGAGGCACCAACTATGTAAGAGCAAAGAAAATTGCCATGGATGTGAGACCTGCTCCAAGATCGTACCCATATATCAATAACTCTAATGTTTATGGGGTACTTAACCAAAAAAATCAAGCTAACATCCAGGGAAATTTACCAAGAACTTTCCAGCAGGATTTACTGTGTTGTACTTTTTAGAGCTCACCTTCTTTATTTCTACTTTCAGTTTCTTCCTCCTTACTCGCACCTGGAAGCCGGGAAGGTGCCAGAACAGACTCCCTCCCTCCTGGGATGACCATGTGGTCATTTTCCCCAGACTCAGCACAGCCAATTTCCTTTCTAGATTCCTTGTTGCCCAGACGACCGACTTCTTTATTGCTTTTGAAGACATCCTGTATTGTCCGACCAAACAGAGTGCCTCCCCTGGGCCGATTCAGGCGGACAGGCCGCTTATCAGGAGGATGATCACCCCTTGACAGAGGGTCCAAGTCGTCCACTGCATCGTGGCCATGTCTCCTTGGGGAGCGGTCCTGATCCTCCTTCCTTTTCAGTCCTTTCATGAGGCTGGGAAGTAGCTCCACTTGGGAAACAGCTTCTTCACATCCTTGTCTGACACCTGTTTTGCTAACTGAGAAAGGTTCCCCCAAAGATCCTGAAGATGTGGGGAAGCTAGTGAAGCTACTATTCAGACTTCCAAAGAGCGACTTAGGACCTCTCTTCTCTTCCTCCACATTTTGGTTTGACAAAGCAGGGGTAAAGGGTGATGATGAATTACTACTATCAACTGGTTTCGAAAAGGTAAAATTTGATTTAGTTGCTGAACTTGTCACCTGAGTAAAAGAAAATGGAGTCAGTCCCCCAGGTCCACTACTAATTGGTTGGGAAAATGTGAAAAATCCAGAAGTAATTTGGCTTTGAGTTTTCTCTGGCTCGGATTCAGCCCCCAATATTGGTCTGAACACTGAATTTTCCAGAGGTTTAAAGCTGAATTCTGTTTTCCCAAAACCAGAGCTTGCTACTTCTCCAGTTTCTGGTCCAAAAATAGAAGTACTTGGGAAAGCCCCAAGGTTGGGTGATTTAAAATTAAATCTTGGGTTTCCAGGCACACATGAACTTGAAGGCCCAGAGGTAGCTACAAAGGCTGGAGTGTGTTCAAGTCCAGGAAAGAGTCCAGCATTCGAGGTTTGGGAGAATCCTAACGTTTGCGCTGAAGAAGAATGACCTATTCCAGAAGATGTTGGAAAGCTAGATACCTGTGAAAACATTGAGCTTTTCCCAGGTGCTGTATTGCTTTGTCCAAAAAGGGAAGGCTGACCAAATCGAAATGGTGGCTTAGCCTGAACTGTTCCTATGGAACTACTGGAAGATGTTGAAAAAGCACTAGGCTGCTGCCCACTGAAAGGGTTAGTTGGGTTCATCTTCTGATCCAGTTATTGGAAGGTAATAAATACTCCCCATACAAAGCAGTCCTCTTCCTTAGTCTGTTGAAATAGAGAGCTCTCCTTCATTTCATGTAAACTGAAAGACAAAAATTCAGATCATCAGAGCTACGTGCTGCTGGAAAACTAAGGAAAGAATTTTTAATCATGTCACACTTGAATTATTTACTAGGTGAGAAAAGCAAAGGGCTAAACATTCTTATTTCCTGGTTTGTTTTGGAGTATGAAGTGGAAGGTGATACAAATAAATTACTTTGCTAGAGGTTTAAAGCATGACTAAAAGTCAAATCATTTTACTAAACCGGTAATTCACGAAAAACCTCAACTGTTTAAAAAAATGAACGTCGTTACACTTTTTAAGTTAAAGAGAGGAGTTTCTCCTGACTTCTTCCAATCTCCATAGCCAGATGACTACACTGTAACACACTCAAAACCAGTGTTCCAGTTCCTCCCACCTAAGTTTTCTCCAAGTAGCCATAGCACGAAACACTCTTTGCAGACGCAGACATAAAATGTGTTTTTATACCAGGGCTATTGCCCGAACGAACCAGCTTATAGATCAAGAGTACTCACGCGGAGAGGCCGCCCTAGACAGGGAACCGGCTGGAGCGGAGCCATCACATCCCCCAACTAGCAGGCCGCGCCCTGGGCCCGACGCCCGGCCATCCAGCCCCGTTAGGGACGCGCGGCGGGGCGAGGGAGCGGCAAGGGGGAAGGGGCAGCCTCCGCCCAGCCCGGACCCCGTGCAGCGCTCACCGTCCGGCTCCAGGACGCCGCCGCTCCGGGGTACCTCGGCGCCTGGCTGGAGATGCAGACAGACCAAGACCGCTGGAGCCAGCGCTTCCTTGAGCGCCGCGGACCGAAAAAGTGGTGGACCGACTTCCGGTCCTACCAACGCGGCCCGGCCCCACCCGCGGCCCTCCGCGCTTGGGTTCCGCTCTCTGGCCAAGCGGCGGGGTTGGATCTTCCGGTGCGGTATACAGAGTGGGACCCGCCGCTTTCGGCACCCGTACGTACGCGTGGGGCTTCTTCTCTCCGAACTGGGGGGACGTCAGCCCACCGGCGTGCTGTCCCGGGCTTGCGTTCCGGGGCTAGCGCTGAGCGGTTCCTGGGGAAGCCAGACGCGCCCCTTCCACATACCTCACCCTCATCCCCTCCCCTCCCCCTCCCCTCCCCTCCCCCCCACCCCCTCCCCTCCATCCCCCTCTCCACCCCCTCCCCTCCCCCACCTCCCCTGCCCTCTACCCGGCTCACCCGCTTTCACTATTAAAGGCCCTTTCTCTCTGCCAGCTTTAATTTCCTGTGGCTACTGTTGTTGCTATCCATTCTGGCTTGCCTGACTTTATGGCTTCGTTTCATATACCTTCGTTTTTATATCTTCTTTATGGTAAAATGTACATTCCTGTAAACTTTTTCAATGAATTGAACCTAATAAAATTACTTGATTGTGTATGCGTGTGTTTCACTTTCTAGGACTCCTTTGTCTTCTCTTCAACTTTAAGCACAAGTTCCTTTACAAAGTTTTTAAAAGTGCCCCTGTTGTCTTCCTGAAATGAGTCTGGTGCTCAGAAACCTGCAGCGAGCTATCCCCCTCCGGAGAGTGCCCCTCCGCCGGAGGATGGAGACAGTCAGAAGTATTTTAGGGGTCCAGAAATTCGACCTGGCAATCATCTGTGTTGACAACAAGAGTATTCAGCACATCAACAAGATCTACAGAGAGAAAAATATCCCAACTGATGTGCTTTCTTTTCCATTTCATGAGGTAAAAAGTATTTTCCTCCTCACTTTGTCTAGCCTACCAACCAGTGTAAATTTCCTGTGTTAATTATACTACAGCCATGGTTTTTTAGTTTTATTTTGAGTACCTTTCAATACTCACAAAAGTAGAGATAAACCCTATTGATCAATACCCATTAGAGTAGAAGAAAAGGGGATTGGGCTCCCCTCTCCCCACCTGAGGCCTTCAGTGAATAGTTTTGGATGTGAATCAATAGTGAATATGCATGGTTGGAAATTTTAAATAACACTGAATAAAAGAAAAGACTTGTGTAAATATTTCCTACAAACTTGTGAGAGCTGTCAAGTTACTCTCAGTTATGTAAATGACTGAGCTTCACACATATATTAGTATAAGTTGGAAAGCAGCTTGGCAATGGTACTTCAATCCACTAGTGTCACAGGAAGGAAGACAATAAAGTGTTAAATGTGTAATATAAAAATACATTAAAATGTTCACTTATTTTAGGAAGAAAAAACATTAACAGTGCTAAGTAAATATGCAGCTGTGGGTGACAGGCTTAGTGTGAACAGAACTCAACTGAATGGACTGGTCTTTATAGTCTTTAAGTAAGAAAATGTGGAAGGCTGTTTAGGAGAAAATACCAAGAGGAAAGAACAGAAATATAAAATTGTATCAGTGTGGTGATTTAATTCCTAGAATTGTAATCTGTGATTGCTGCATTGGGAAGGATGAAAGAAATGGAAAGTAACTCATTTGACAAGATGGAAACATCTTAAGTCACTTGTGTGTAGTGGCTTTGCAGCCCACCACCCCTGCTTAGGACTAGTGAGAGGACACTGCCTTCCAGAATGAAATCTATAGGCCCTGTGGTCCTGTTAGTGTTACTGAGGTCCTGTTCTCACAACCTGTGTTTCCTCATTTGCAGAACCTGAAAGCAGGTGAAATTCCCCAGCCTGATTTTCCAGATGAGTATAATCTCGGGGACATTTTCCTAGGAGTAGAGTATATCTTCCAGCAGTGCAAAGACAGTGAAGATTATTATGACATCCTGACTGTAAGTGGGAATGCTGAAATGACAGGTTCTGTCTAGCAAAGTAAATACCGTATCCTTCACCCAGGCCATAAAGAGATTGACGATGTGCCACCTGTGTCCACGCTATTACCCACATTATTCCCCATGTGAAGAACTGGGTCATTGAGGGAGACCCACAGAGAGGGAGATCCACAGACAGGAAGATGACCTAGTGGGATCTGCATGCCCTGTGACAGTGCCAGGGGGCCGGGAGAGGAGAAGGAGCTTCTCCATAGCTGAGATATAGGGAAGCTCCCCATAGTGAGGTGGTTTTAGCTTTTACCTTGAGCTCAGCAGGCTGTGTAGTTAACATAGTCTTGCAGAATAAGCTTTTTAGGAAACTGCCCAAAGCGTGGACAAGATTCTAGCATCCAAGACCTTCCAGGCTTATCCTAAGTTTAATATAAAAAGCTTTCTGAAAGTATTGAGTGTGATATACACACTCAAGTCATATTTTAACTTCCCAATAGATTCAATTGAGGGATCTTCCTTTGGCCAAATAGCCTCACTGTGAAATATGTTGGGGGGGGCGGTCCTAGTGCTTCCATGTGAGACCCAGTGTGAACAGGTGTGGGGGGAGGAAGAGGAGGTTTTCCTTTCTTCCTGAGTGACAGGAACCCCAGTGTAGATAGGGCTGGTCAGCATGGTCCAGCTCTGGGATCCCTATGGCTGGCATCTGTGCATCCCTGGGAGGAGGGTGATCCAGGGGACAGTTGTGGACATCTACTTTCACTTCCCACGCCTCCTGAGGGTTCTGTACCAAAGTAGAGGGGATTGGGCTCTACAGTCCACCACTCCTAGGACCCTCACCCCCTGCCCTTGCACAGGGCCAAGCCAGCCACTCTCCACCCTGCTGGCCCCCAGCTGCTGCATGTAGGCACCTTCTAACAGTTCCAGGTACCTTCCAACTACCCACCTATCCTCCACATCTCACCACCCCTCTGCGCCTTCCCTCTGTCCTGAAAAGCTGGTGTTTTCTCAGGAAATAACCACTGACCCTCCCCACCTTCATATTTCAGGGTGAGGCTATTTGACTAGAGATCCTGGTCTTCATACCCTTAACAGGGCCCCGGTCCACCTGCTGTTCCCCGAACCCCACCCGTGTCCTCATTGCCCATTCACACCTCCAGTGCTGCTGCCACTGACTCCTGAAGCCCTGCCTGCGCCCAGAGGAGGGTTCCTAACCTCCCACCAGGTGTGGGCTGAGCTCTCCCTGCCTTCCTCCTCCCTTGGCTCCTGGCTTGGTCATGATCAGCCCCTGAGGTGGCTTTTTAATTGTTCCAACAGGTGACTGCCACCCATGGGCTCTGTCATCTACTAGGCTTCACACATAGCACAGAGGCCACATGGCAGCAGGTAGGTGCCATCCCCCGACCTGCCCAACCTGCCTCTTGCAGTTGATGAAAACCAAAATAGGAAAAAAACTGTAAAATAAAGAATTTTATAAATGCTTTATAAGAAATGCTAACAGTGTTTGTTTTAAATATTGGGCTCCCTAAATGCCGTTAACTGTATTATTATGTCAGTGTTGAAAGGAAAATCTGAGCAGAGACTGAATTCTAAAAATCCTATGAAATTCTAATGGCTTAAAGTTAAATCTTTACAGGAGAAATTGTGATGACTTTTGTCAATTGGGAACAGGATTTAAAATGTGCAGACATATTGTATAAAGTTATGGAGCAGTTGGTTTCCTCGAAGGGTGCCAATGTTTACCCACTTGTAAATGTTCATGTAGGTATATATATACCATATTATGTTTAATAAACTCAAGCTATATTTGTAATTAAATAGATTCTCTGAAAGGCATAAAAAGCTTTTTCATTAACAAAAGTAGTCCTTGACACACTTGTCCTCTCCCCCGGCCATCCTAGGCTGGTCCACACCAGCCACACCCTGGCTCTGCCTCCGCGCCTGATCAGATGCTGACCTACTGCAGCCCCTTCGGCCCTTCCTCCTCAGCCCCCCTGCCTCTGCAACCAACAGACCTAAGTCAGCATCTGGGGGAAAGCCTGCGATGTCACCTCCAATATGCAGTCCACCAAGGACCCCAGCCCCCCCAAGCTCTGACTACCCTTCCCCCGGGAGAGGCCATCTGCACCTCCTTCTTCCCTCATGTCCTGCACCTATTCTTCTGTGACCCCAGGCTGGCTCTCCTCCTCTTTCCTACCCAAGATCACCACCTCGGCCCCAGCCCACAGCCTCTCCTGCTGTCACCATTGTTCACCCTGCAGGCAGCATTTTTGCACTCCTTGTGCACAGGTGCTGGGCTCCCATGAGCAGAACCAGGACCTGCCCTTCAACCTGTGTGGGAGGCCCCATGGCCAAGGCTCCCCATGCCATAGCCATGGATACTGGCCTCGGGGAGGGATTTCCTGGTTAGAGGGCAGAGCCAGGTACTCCCCAGGGCCTGAGGAAGCCAGCCCGCTGGGCAAGTCCACAGTTGGTTTTTGCCCCTTTGTTTCAGATGTACCAGAAGGAGAAGCAGGTTCTCGAGGAGCTGGGCCAGCGCACTGGGGCCAGGCTCCAGCCCCTGAGCAGGGACCTCTTCTGATGATCACAGCCCATGACGCAGGTAGTACCTGAGGAACCTTCCAGAACACAGGAACACCGTGTGGATGGGAGTCGACCCCTCCCTTTGGGCCCTGAGGATCAGAGGCTTCACCAAACTGAGGGCCCTGCTGGTCAGTGCCCAAGCTGGGCCTAAATTCCATGAATGGAACTGACCATTTCTTAAAGTACAAGAGGAATTTCCATTCATGTGTTTACTTAGAACACAGCAAACATGTTATTTTCAGTATTATAAATAAAACAGTTCTAAACTCTGAGAGCATCTAACCTCCTCCTCCCTGGTGTTCTGCCTTTGGTAATGAGGGTTTTCTCACACCTCTGCTTCCACTCAGGAGGATGAAACAAGTGGCCTGGGGGCATATGTGTGGGAGCAGATGGTGGAGGGGACAGGCACTGAGCCAGCCAGGGCCTCCATCACCTGAACCTGTCAACACAAGGAGCTCCAAAGAGGTAGTGGCAGTGACACAGCCTCTCAGATATTTTTTGGCTCTAAAACCCAGAATGCTACAGTTCTGGGAATTTGGTGTCCCCTGTGAGTCTGTTTTAGAAACATGAGAACACATTTCCCACTGGATTTGTGTCCTGTCTCAGTCTGCATTTCCCCCAGCTCTCAGGGTAGGGACTTGAGCCGGTTGATATTCCTGAGTCGCTGGTGGCTACATGTGACCTGCTTGTAGTCACAAAGCTCTTGGTTCTGAAATCCTTCTTAAGAGACTAAGGGAGTCCTGAGACCTGCTGGTCTTGTCACTTCATGTGCCCTCAGTGATCACCAGGTGCCCCCACGAGGCTTTCCACATGACTCCCACGTGACTCCCCCCCCCCATGATTTCCCCTATGCAGGAGGTGCAATGAACTGAGTTTTTCCAATTTACCAGGCTTTCAAATGACAGTCAACTTGTCCAATTTCTTCCCTCTATTAATAATGCTGAGAAATAAAACGGAAGCCATGTTAGAAAAAATTAAGGTGAAAATAGGAAATATGGCTAGACCTTTCATTGATGCATTTAACAAGAGACTGGGCTGTGAAACAGGCCGGCCCTGACATCAGCCCAGAGGGAACCTGCGTGCAGCAAAGCGGACATCGTGCTGCCTCTGACATCTTCCTGCAGAACCCAAGGATGCAAAGACAGTGTTCTTGCTTGTGAGGAACTTAGGGAACCTGATAAGGTACCCCCGAATGGGCCATGAAAACATGCCTACTACTAAAAAATGACGTTCACATGAAAACAATATTAAAAAGCAGAGCCTAATCCCACCAAGGGAAGAAAATTTTAAAAAGTACAGAAAGAGTGAAGGTAACAATTCGTCAGGTGAGAAACCCAACAGAGCCAGAAAAGCCTTGGTCCCTGGACCCCTCTTCAGAAGGAGCCATGTGCAGCTCCTCGGGTTTCACTCGCAGGAGAAAGGCCAGGCTAGCAGATGGATCTGCCCAATACAAGTGCTTCCTCCCAGGACAGCACATCACAGTCTGCAGCGGCTGCTTTCCATCCTCACCTCAGCCGCCGTGGGGCAAACATCTCCAAGTATCATTAGGTTTAACTGTGGTATTTTTCTCATAGGAAGGTTTATATTTTCGTGTGGCTAAATCTATGATCTTCTCTTGGCTGCTGGGCATCTTTTCTGACAAAACCCCTGTATTTCCTTGTGATCCTCAGAGTCTGGTGCCCAGGGACCGCTGCTGGGCGTTAGCCTGGTTTTTCCAGCCGTGCCCGAGGAGGACGGGGATGGGGGCTCACTGGCCTGGAGCTGGAGCTGGTGCAGGGAGGAAACCTTCAGGCACAGTCCTAGAGGAAAGGCAAGAGTCTGGGTGTTGTTACTGCCCCGTAGGGCTCGCAGACTCCAAAGGGCGGGTGAGTTCTACTCTGGGGTTTGGTTGGGGGCCCTCACAGCCGTGCTTGGGCTGGACACACCCAGGGTCATCTGTGCTGGACAAATGACCCAAGCTGCAGACAGTTTCCCCAGGAGGTTGCCGTGGAGTCCACACTCAGCTGGGGTGATGCACAGGTGGGGGATGAGGCTGCCATGGTCCCACCTGTGTCCCTCTGGGAGATAGCAGCGCCTTTCCAGGCTCCTTTCCCAATTCCCTGCTGCAGCCTAGGGACCTGACAAAGACCTATGTCCAATGGCTTCTCAGTAGGAGTAGGAAAGGGCAAAGGGGCCCTGGCATCCTTACGCGCTAAGGGCAGCAGCAGAGGGGGTGACCAAGTGGCGCATGGTGGGCAGGAAGCTGGCGGCAGATGGGAGGGCGGTGGCTGAGACCACTGCAGGCCACGTGGAGTAAGCCATGGGTGAGCCAGGCGCGGGAACAGCCTGCAGCGGGGCTGTGGGCGCATAGTGGTGGTGGTGGTGCACGGAGGGCGGTTTCTGCCTCTCAGCTCGCAGGACGGTGGGGTGAGCCCGTTGTGGGTCCTCAGCACAGCACAAACACCAGCCCATTTCAGCTGGGAGTGGCTGCTCCAGGCACCCCTCTCCCCCACCCCTATCCCTTCTCCTGTTCCTGACTTAGGGTGGGCTCAGATTCCAGGAAGGGCAGGGAGGGGAGGAGAAGGGAGGGAAGGTGGGGGAGAACTCATCCAGCTCAAGGAGGAAGCTTCTGGGCCTCAAACTACACAATCCATTCCTCATCCAAGGGGACAGGAGAACTGGAGGATTTCACAGCTGGATCACAGGCCCTCAGAGCCAAAAATGTGCTTTTCAGAGTTACACTGATGCACAATTTCCAGAAGAGAAGCTGCCCAGGTCCTCTGGTGTTGATTTGGGTGGCCTCCTTTGCCTGGTGTCTGCTCCAGGCTGAGCCTACCTGCCGGGTGGGTTGCAGGGGTGTGGCCTGTGGTCCCCTGGAGGACACGGGGGCCGTTGGGGGCACAGCTTGGAGCATCAGGTTCTGCATGATCACCTGGTGCATCTGTGCATTCTGCAGCAGCATCATCTCCACCATGTCTGAAAAGACGGGAGGAGTGCTTGGTCATACACAGAGGGCTCACCCCATTAGGGGGTCTCACCTGAGAACAGAGCTTTAGAGCAGCCTGTTTGTTGAAACAGACGTAGCATATTACAGATGTCTGTTCCTCCTGAGGGGGGGTGTCACATTCCCAGACATGTAACTTCAAGAGCAGAGGGTGTGTGTGCTATGAAGTGTGTGGACGGTGTCCAGTTGGGCTTCCAGGAGGTGGCTCCACTTGCCTTCCTGCTAGTAGATTCCTCGAGCTCACCTGGGCTGTATGATGGCCCCAGAAATGTGTGTCCACGTCCTACCCCAAGAATGTGGCCTTATTTGGAAAAAGGGTCTTTGCAGATATAATGAAGGCCTTGAAGTGAGATCACCGTGGCTTATCCAGGTGGGCCCTGAGTCCAAGCACAAGTGTTTTTATAAGAGACAGGCCAAGAGAGATGGAGACCAAAGGGGAGACAAAAACAAACAGACTAGCAATTTGGCTACAGCCCAGGACTCCTGGAGCCACTGCTGGAAGAGGCAAGAAGGACCCTCCCTGGAGGGAGTGTGGCCCTGTGACACCTAGATTTTGGACTCTGGCCTCCAGACTGGGACAGAGTGGGTTTCTGTGGTTTTAGGCCACGTGGCTTGTGGTGCTTTGTTATGGCAGCTCCAGGATATATTCACCAACTTTGGATGCTATAAAACGTATTAATTTTGGCAGTGTGAGAGGTAAATGAGTTCTTACCACAGCAACTAGGTCCTGGAAATTAAGCATTACCTCCAGGCTCTGTCAGCCTCACCAAAGGCAGGCGGGTCCCCTAGGACCATTCATATTCCCAGGCAAACGAACAGGAGCCTGGAGACCCAGAGGCAGGGGCCCCCAACAGAACACAGGACACCAACCAACAGCCTCTGCAATCACACTGCAACTCTTCCCTGGGTGCCCAGTGGGCCGGCCCGCCCTGCAGATTTTGGACTAACCAGGGCTCCATAATCACACAGGCCAATTCCTTAAAACACACCTTTCTCTCTGTATTCACAACCTATTGGTTCTGCTTCTCTGGAGAGCCCTAATAGATTTTGCCACAGAGTTGGGGCACTATGGGAGGTGGGGGCCCAGAGCCAGATTCCTGCAGCAGCACAGCTGTACAGCTGTGGGAGCTCTGACCCTGCAAGATAAGCAGTTGGAGAGGCTGAGTCTGGCAGCCCCATCTGGGAAAGGCCCTTGAGGACACTCTTGGGTGCCTGGTTCGGGGCAGCCCCCACTTACCAGGAGTAGCGGGAGCCCTCTGAGGGGACACTTCCCCAGTCAGGCTTGTAGCACTCCCACTGATAGAGTCAGGAGTGAAAAGATTAGATTAGGCAACAGGGCACAGAAATGGACACATCCTGTTTGCTAAAGAGATGCTTCATGCCCGGCCGGGCGTGGCTCAGCGGTTGAGCGTTGACCTGGGATCCAGGCAATCAAGGTTCGATTCCCGGTAAGGGCACATGCCCAGGTTGTGGGCTCGATCAATGACTCTCTCATCATTGATGTTTCTATCTCTCTCTCTCCCTCTCCTTTCCTCTCTCTGAAATCAATAAAGATATATTTAAAAAAAAAAAAAAGAGAGATGCTTCATGACAGAGGGACACGGTGCAATGGGAGAGTCTTCAGTAAATGGCACAGGGTCAAACATGTCCATTGGCCAGGGCTGAGTGCATTCTTTTGGGGGTTGGGTGTGTAAAGGTGTGGTAAATTCAGTGTTTTCTGTATGAAATTATACTAGTGTGTATTTCTGTGAAGTTTTCGTAACAGGTAGAACTACGAAGGAGAACAATGGGTAAGTCAGAAGATGAAGAGGCTGCTACCGTGTCCCAGGTTCCCTTTGTTATAGGGGGAGCCAGTGGCTCAAGACTGTGTTTAACTTTATATTGAATAGCCCAACAGTTCTCCAAAGTGGTGGTTATACTACTTTTGAAATTTAATCTTTTTATATTCAAATATTTGATCCAGTTGGAATTCATTTTGTATAAAGAATGGGGTAAGGAATTTGGCTTTACTTTTTCTAAATTGCTAGCTATGTATTGAATATTTCTTCTTTTAAGAATTCATTTTTTTAGTTTTATTTTTTTATTTTTTTAAAAATATATCTTTATTGATTTCAGAGAGAGAAAGGGAGAGGGAGAGATTTGAAACATCAATAATGAGAGAGTTATCACTGATCGGCTGCCTCCTGCACACCCCCAACTGGGGATTGAGCTCACAACCTAGGCATGTGCCCTGACTAGGAATCTAACCACAATCTCCTGGATCCTAGGTCGATGCTCACTCACTGAGCCATGCCCGGCTGGGCAAATATTTCATTTTTTAATCACTGATTTGAAATGCCGCTTTTTCTCTTTTAAGGCATACAAGCATTTGTACACACATATGAGCACACACACAGTTTGCTCAGTTTGCTTCTGGAACCCAACAGCCTATCAAAGTTCATTTGGAAAAACCAACTAGGAGTAGTGAGAAAAGGCCAGGCCCTCTACACCTCCAACGCAGCTCTGTGCACACGGTGTGAATGGCTTCCCTGGGAGAGCTGCATGGCAGCCTTGGCCCCATGGCCGGGCACATATTACAAAGACTATGCACTACAGTAATTAAACAAGTTGGTTTTAGCCACTGGGACAGAATTGAAAATACTGGTCAGATGATCCTATATACAGGTCTGTCTGCCCCTAGGCTGCCGACACCATCAGTCACTAGGGAAATGCAAATTAAAATGACAGGGAACTACCACTACCCATATTAAAATGGCTGAGCCTAAAAAGCCTGACGTGCCATGAGAGGATGGGGAGGAACCGGCCCCTCAGACACGGCTGGTGGAGATGTAAAAATGTACAGACACTATGGAAACAGTTGGGCAGTCTTTTGAAAAAAACACACCTGCCACATGATTCAGGCATTCCAGTCCTAGATACTAAAGAGACGTGGAAACACGCTCACAGGAGACTCGAACATGAATGTCCACGACTCACAGCCCAAATGTCCATCAGCAGGGGAAAGGATAAGATGTGCGAGAGACTAGTGCAGCCATGCTTAAAACAATTATGCTGAGTGAAAGGAACCAGACAAAACAGTGCGTCCTCTATGGTTCTGTGGACGTAAAACTCTAGAAAATGCAGATTTACACAGTGACAGAAGTTGATCAGCAATTGCCTGTGGGGCTGGAAAGAGGGAGTGAGAAGGGATATGAGGAAGCTTTTGGATGGTGGGTGTGTTCACTGTCTTGGGCTTGTGGCTGTATCCATATGTCAAAACTTATCAAATTGGACACTTTAAATATGTGCCAGTTATTCTGTCATCTCAATAAAGCTGTTTTAAAAATCAACTATTTAAAAGTTATTTGAAAAGAAGAAGCAGCCCTAGCTGGTTTGCTCAGTGGTTAGAGTGTCAGCCTGCAGACTGAAGGGTCCTGCATTTGATTCCGGCCAAGGGCATGTACCTCGGTTGCAGGCTTGATCCAGGCCTTGGCTGGGGTGCGTGTGGGAAGCAACCAATCGATGTGTCTCTCTCACATCAGTGTTTCTCTCTCTCTCTCTCTCTGTCCCTTCCACTCTCTCTGAAAAGCAATGAAAAAAATATCCTCAAGTGAGGATTAAAAATAAATAATAAATAAATAAATAGAAGAAGCAATTTAACCAAGGTTTTTGTACAGCTAATAATTGGATGAGTTGGAATTGGAGCCCAGTATTCTTTCAATACCTAGTCCAGTGCTCCTTCTCTTACCTCTTTTCTTCCCTCGGTGAGATCCGTCATGGAAGCATTTCTCAAAGTTTCATGTTGGTAACACGTAGCTTCAGTTGAGTAGCCAGAAGCTGACCCTAAATGACTATCCTGCTTACAAAATATTTTTCCTTTCAGTAGAGAATTTCATAAGCCCGTAACAATATTAATATCAAACACTTACCTTCCTTAATACTTCCTGACCTTTGAGCTGGGAAGGCCTGGGGAGGGGGAATCTGGGCGATGAGTGGCTGTTGAGGTAGCTGCTGAATGATGGTAGCAGGAGGCTGGGGGACCTAGGAAGAGCCAGGTGACTAGCTACCTGAATGTGTCCTTGGAGAGAATGTTCTATAGCACCCGCTTATCCACACACCCACCCACACATCTTTCCACCCAGCAAACCACCCACCCATCCATCCATACATCCATTCACCTATCCACTCACCCACCCACCCAGTCACCTACCCTTTCATCCACCCATCCATCCACTTACCTACTCACCTACCCACCCACTCATGCATCTACCTAGTTATCCAACCATCCCTCAACCTGTCCATCTATTTATCTATCTATTCATTCATCCAAGAGGAACTTTAATGATTAACCCTAGAGGTTGAATTGATGGCTGAACAAATATGTGAGTCTGGGCATTACTTAGGACATGGTATGTTATGGACTGAATGTTTGTGTACACCCTCCCCCAGCAATTCATATGTTGCAATCCTCACCTCCAGTGTGACTGTATTTGGAGACAGGGCCTGTGAAGAGGTGACAAAGGTTAAATGAGGTCATAAGGGTGGGGCCCTGATCCCAATAGAACCAGTGCCCTTATAAGAAGAAACACCAGAAATCTCTGTGTGTCATGTGAGGACAGCGAGATATGGCCATCTGCAAGCCAAAAAGAGAGCCCTCTCTAGGAACCAGATTGTCCAGGACCTTGATCTTGGACTTCTAGCCTCCAGCACTGAGAGATACATTTCTGTTGTTTAAGCCCCTCATCTGTGGTACTTTGTTATAGCAGTCCCAGCTAATACATGGTATTTTTAATGTTTTCCACATTTCCTGGCTTGAGCAGGCTAAGCTAATCCCTGGTTTCATTAGTTCTGCTTTAATAGAGGCACCCAGGAAGCATGTCATGAAAATAACCTCTGGCTTCTCTCCTGAGTTAAAATAAATGTACAGGCCCTGCCCAGGTAGTTCAGTCAGAGCGTTAACCAATACACCAAAGTTGTGGGTTCAATCTCCGGTCAGGGCACATACAAGAGTCAAACCAATGAACGTATAATTAAGTGAAACAACAAATCTCTCCTCCCCCCACCCTGTTCCTGTCTCTCTCCAAAAATCAATCAATAAAAAATGTTTAAAAATAAAATAAAGGTACAACAATTTTGAGCATGTGCTGGGCATTGATTGTGCACCAGAAAGACTTTCTATTTTAATCTTTTGTGGATGTGCAAGGCCCTGACCCTGTTGCTTCTTTCTCAGTTCACAGAAGGCATGGTATAGGGCACAGGTGGCAAACTTCTTCTGTGAACATCTCGGCTCTGTGGGCCAACTATTCAGCACAGACACTAAACTAATGAGGCTGGTCCAGTGAGACTATTTATGTACACTGAGGTTTGCATTTCATATTGTTTTCATGTGTTCAAAACTATTCTTCTTTTGATTCCCCCCCCCAGACATTTAAAAGTGCGAAAGCATTCTTAGCTTGCAGGTTGTACAAACACAGACAGCAGGCCAGCTTTAGCCACAGCCACAGTTGCCACCCCTGGCATCAACCAACAGTGCTCTCTTGGAGCACTGTGCCTGTCCTGGCTGAGGGACCTCCTACCTCAGGCTCTCTGAGTTCAGCTTCTAGAAATTTAGTGACCTACTTGCCCTCTTGGTGTCACTGGGGCTGAAACTGAAACACCGAAGGATGGCCAGGCCCTGGTCAAGTGCAGGAAGTGTGAACATGTTTGGGACTGGGAGGGGCTACTGCGCTTATACCCCCACCCTCCCTACCACCTGGATGCAGATAGCCCAGGGGCAAAGGGGACTCTGGGGTCTCCATGAGCATGGATCCCTCTGAGGCACCCTTTCTCACTCCATTCCCTCTACCATGTGCTGCCAGGCTCCTCTGTCAAAGAGCAAGTGCCCTCCAGGTCCTGACTCAGCCAGCCAGCACCATCAAGCTCCCTGGCTAGCCACTGCAGAACCTTCTCAGCTAGGCCTGCCACCTCTTCAGCCATCTCTTCTGCCCAGTCACACCGATCTTCTCCCGAGGCCTCGGCATGACAGATCCTAGCTTCTGTTCCTCCTCTGAACATCCAGCTGGCCTCTGATACAATCCTTTCGCTTAAGAAAGTGAGAGCTGCTTTCCACTGTTTGCGACCCAGAATTCTGAGTCTCTCAACATTGGAACACTTTTCCCTTTTTCATTCTGCTCTTGCTTCTCCTGGTCATTATGAAGTTTTGAAAAAGAGTGAACACACCTCTTCCCTAAATTCAGGGTCCTCCTGATGCTGACTTTCCCTAATACTTCTAGAGCAAAAGTTAGGACATGGGGCTGGGACCCCAGCCTCTCATCTGTCTTAGGGCACCTTTGAAGATGACTGAGATGAGGCACTGATGTCCTGAGTGCCTGGGTGTGGTAAGTGCACCACCGTTGGCTCTTAGCCAAACGACCATCTTCAGGGCGCTCTCAGTCCTGCTGAGCTTGCCCAAGATGGGAGGTCTCTGCCGGCACAGAGCCTTCCCACAGTGGTTCTGCCCTGGGGTTCACTGGGAGGAAGACCTACCGAGTGTTGGATCACCCGAGGCAGCTCCAGGGCAGGTGGGGGCACGGAGGCGGTGGGGTAGATGCCAGGGCCCACCTCTGGGGGCAGCGCTGACCCATAGGCTCCTCGGCTGGGCCCCCTCCAGGCTGGGGCATGGGCTCTGGAGAGCTCTTCCAGGAGGTGTTGTTCCTGCAACGCCAACCAGAGACTGCTGCGCCAAGGGGCAGCCACCGAGCCTGGTGGGGGAGATGTGTCCTGGGCTCTCTTACGATGGGTGGCCCATGTGGGACACCTCGGGTTTCCCTAGCTTCCTTGCAGGGCTTCCCTAGAACTGGAGCCAGGCCTGAAAGCAAGGCCCAAGGGCCCTTTAAGGAGATTCACTTGAGAATACAGCTGCTTTTAAAATTTACCAAATCATGTGAACTAGTGTCTGGTACCGGCTGCCTCAGCATCCCCTTTGCTACAAGTGCTACGTTGATCATAACTATTTGTGTGGACTTTGAGTGCTCCTTCCTGCTGCTGGTGGACAGAGTTGGGACCAGGCCTCTGGGCTTCTTGGAATTCCACTTCCTGTGGGATTTGACCCTTTACTCAGCATTTCCACCTTGGGTAATGTGCCACCAGAGTAGGTGTCCTAGCTAATCACATGCTTGTTAGAGCCCAGACCACAGACAGTGCAAGTTCCTTTCTCCATTTAGTCCATTCCATGCCACAGGCGGGATGTCGCATAGCTGCTTGAAGTTCGCCAGCTACCCGTCTACGAGTCACAAACCTCAGAGAACTGGCGTTGAGTCCAGAAAAACATGACACCCCCACGGCCGCCCCTCCCCACTCCCACCCTCCAGCCCCCACTCCCTCCTGCACCCCCACTCCCCACTGGAGTCTGAGTGTGTGACCAGTAGTTTCAGCCACAGACAGCTCGGGCCAAGGCTGCTGACGCCAGCCTACCCAGAGTCTCTGCAGAAGGTCCTTCCTCCTCCTCAGAGCACTGTGCAGGGCTGCGTCTGGCCTGTCCTCAGGTCCTGGAGAGAAGCCACACTGAGGAATGTGCAGACCCATCCGAATGCCCCCACCTCACCTGCCGGGACCTGGGGGTGACCTGGGCCTCCATTTTCTCATTTGGAAAATGGGGATGAAGGATATTCCTGACTTGGGGTTTACAGATAAAGGTGACAGGATGGGATGCGAGGGTGCACCCAGCAGAGCACCTGGTGTGTGTGTGCGCATGTGTGTGAGTAAATGTGTGTGTGTGTGTGTGTGCATGCGAGTGCAGTGAGTGTGAGTGTGAGTGTGTGCATGTGTGTGAGAGAGTTGTAAAGATGAAAACAAAAGCCTTCAATCCTGGATGGAAGGAACAGTATTAAGCACAGTCTTTGCCAATGACAAGAGGGAGGGACCCGAGCAGGTGGGTCTCGCGCCCGCCTGCAGGGCTCCGAGCAGCCCAGCTCTTACCTGGCACAAGGTAGGGGTCCTCAGAATCCCCTTCCACATCCTCACGCTCCTGCTCCAGTTTCTGTGAGGAAGAGCGGTGATGGCACGGGCTTCAGGCACAGCTCCGTGTGAGTGGGCACGGGCTAGCACGGGGCACCTGCCCAGCCGGAGGGGCTGGAGGCGTGGGGCAGGCGTAAGGGTCATCATGGTCTCTTAGGGACCTCCTCCACACATGCATACGTCCCTCTAGAGCTCTAAGGATGGGCGCTCTGACGTGTGCGCCCCCTTCAGACAGCTTTCTGAAGAGCTGGACCCAGGCTAACTCTGGCCCTGACAGGCACCGTCTGGGGTGACCCCTGCTGGCCCCTGAGACCAGGTGGGGAGGGTACAGGGCAGAAGAATAAGGCAGGTACGCTGGGCAGTCTGTGAGGACAGGCCCGCCACGGACCGTGCAGACACTCAGGGGACAAGAAGACGGGAGTGAGGCCGAGGCCGCTAGGCCCCGCTCAGGCCCGGGCCCGGGGGCTGTGTCCGACACCGGGTGGCTCTCTGTCTTCCCTTAAACACTGAAGCCCAGGGCCTCCTCAGGGGACCTTTGTGGGGCCTCGGAAGTGCCAGCCAGTAGGTCATGCCTCTGTCCTGGCTGCGGAAACTGCCAGAAGAACCTACTTGGTTCTGTATGAATGAAAAGAAGAAAAACCAAGAAACCACAGTCCTTCATTACAAGGCTAAAAACCAATGGAGAGGGCTTTGCTGGGAAGCAGTAGCACTCACAAAAATATCTTACCTTTTAAAGCTGTGCCCCTCTAACCAGGTGTTAAAACACGAGTGCCTGGCTGTCTTACCTTCTCCAGGAGTTTCAGGGTCAGTCGGGCCATTTGATCTGCCACAGAAGAGTCCAGCATCCCAGGACCCTAGGAGAGGGCACTTTGCGGGCCCTCTCCCTCCCTGGTTGTCTGCAGGAAAGCACAGCTCAGCTAGCTAGAGAAGCAGCCTCAGGTCTGCTGTCACTGAAGGATTGTGGCTCTGGGCTCAGTTTCCCTCCTGGAGTCTGGCCTCTGCCAGGGAGCGGGAGGGCCCCACATCCCCCTGGACTGCAGTGTCTGAAGCCAACACTGGCATTGCCAAAGCAGTTGCTAGGAGCCAAAGACAGGGAGGCCCCAGGTTGCCAGGTTTTTGCTGAGAGTCCTTCCCCAGGCTCCGCCTGGTTCCCATGCAGGGGTTACTTGCAAACACCACCATTCCCAGGTGTGGCAGGCCAGGCTCCTTGGGAGGGCAGAAGTGGACAGCAGGTGGGGCCAGAAGGGCAAAGCGGGAGATTCTGAAGGGGGGACAGTCCCCACCCCATCATGCACGGCCCCCACCCTCAGGACAGAGCCCAGAAGAGCGTGAGGCAGTGAGAGGGATCAGCCATATCCATCTCCCACCCTGCAGGCAGGGGCCTGCATCCTTGATCCATTACTGCCTCCAGGAGGTCAGCAGGCCCCTTGGCCATTTCTAGGCACCCTCCGAGCAAGACAGGAGTGAAGCCCCAACACCAGGAGGACAGGGTGGGGGCACCAGCTCCCTGCAGAAGGAGTAGCACCAGGGAGCTGGCCAAAGACCCGCCGAGGGGCTCCCCTGGTGGGGCTCCAGGGCCCCTACCCCTCCCTGTGGGACATGAATCTAGCGCTGGGACTGCCAGGGGAGGGCCCCGCCAAGGCCGGGGTGGGCATCCTGGTGGCTATGCAGAGAGGGCACCTGGGGCAGGTGTGAACAGGAGGGTTTGACCAGCAGGGGAGACCTTTGTAGCCAGTCCATGGCAGGGAGGGCAGGGCTCGGAACAGAGGAAGTGGTCTTTCGTTCGCATGGCTTTCCATTTCAGGTTTACAAGTGGGTCAACTGGACTGACGAACAGATATAGTAGATTTGAAATTGAGGCGGTGACCACGCAGTCCAGGGTTAAGGTAGAAGCAGGGCTCAGCAGCTTACAGCTCTCTCCTCAGTGCAGCCAACCCAGCAACTTGCATCAGGTGGCCAAAACTGGGCTAAAATCTCTTACATTGCCCTTTAGTATTTAGGTTTTATATGTGTCATGACGCTGACGTTCAAATAGGAGGTCTGATTGTGTGCAAAAACTGGTTAACTTAGCAACTCAATGTAGATAGGAGGTGACTCCAGGGGTATATACATCCCAGGGAGTATGAGCTCCTTTGGCAGTTCAAAATAAAACAAACTATTTTTTTTAGAACAGTTTTAGATTCACAGAAAAATTGAGAAGATAGTAGAGATCCCACATGTGGTTCCCATTTGTTAACATCTTATATTGGTACGACACATTTGTTACAATTCATGAACCTATATTGATACATATCATTAACTAAAGTCTATACTTCATTTCCTTTCCTTATTCTTTTGTCTTTTTTCTGTCCCAGGATCCCATTCAGGACGCCGCATGACATTTAGTTGCCATGTCTTCTTTGTCTCCTCTTGCTTTTTGATGACCTTGACAGTCATGAGGAAACTGGGCCAGGGACTTTGTAGAATGTCTCTCTCTTGGGATTTGTTTGATGTTTTCCTTCTGATTGGACTGGGTTTATGGTTTGTTGGGAGGAAGCCCACAGAGGTGCAGCCCCCTTTCCATCACATCCTTACCAGAGTGCCTGCTGTCAACATGACCTGTCACTGTTGGTGTGGACGTTGATCACCTGACAGAGATCGTGTCAGCCAGTTTTTCCACTCTATGTTACTGTTTTTCTCTTTTCCCACACTGTCCTCTATGGGGGGAAGTCATTATGCACAGCCCACATTTAAGGAGTGGTGAGTTATGTTTCCCTCCTTGAGGGTGAGGGAATTACAGAATCTGTTTAGATTGGTCATAGACATGATCTTGGGATTCTGAGGAACACAATTTGAAAACCACTGACCACTGACCAAACCTGTGTGGGCAAACTGTGAACATGGGCCCCCACAGAGTTTTAGGTGTATTGCAACATGTAAAGTTTGAGAGATTTAGGCATAGATCTGGGTCTCTGACTGCTCTTGGAAAGTCTGACCCTGTGGTCAGCCTGGCCCCTGGTTTTATGAGCCCACCACCTCATTTTTGCTCAAGCTGCTCATTTCTGTGAGCTAAGGCTGGAAACTTCACACGACACGCCAAGGGCTATGGTCCCATGCAAGAGCATGAATGCTTTCTGGCAGTTGAGTCTCCTGGGCTTCCTGAAGAATATTTGTGTAAGTCATGGTTGCTTAGAATCACACATTCTCGCTGAGGTTGAGATGAGCTGTGTCAACCAGGTGTCATCACAGCTTGTTAATGGAAAGGCATTATTACTGTTAGTCCACCTCAGAGAAGGGACCAGACAGGAGGCACACAATCTCCACACAAACCTCTTTCAAGTAAAGGCACAGGAAAGGATGAATGAGACAGAAAGAAACCCAGACACCATGGTGTGTTTGCCACAACATCCCCTGTACAAGATCACTCACACCAATCTTGTGTTTTATGCCACATCTTTAGTTGTAGGCCACTTGAAGTACTGTCATTCTATCCGGTTTTACAATGGCCCAGATCTGTAACAGGGTGAGTTTCATGGGTGTTTATACTTCTCACAGAAGGATGTCAAGGCATCGCTGTTCAGTGGTCTCCTGTGTCTCCCTGGGAGTTGGTAACTCCCACCCTGTCCTTGTCATCTGCCTGAACTCTGTGGTGTCCTAATCCTGCAATGAAATGTAGTGTATTCTATTGACAGACTCTAACCTTGGGCCTTTGCAAGAGGTGCAGGCCTGATGCTTTGGATTGTCAATTAATCAGAGGCTATCAGCTTCCAATGAGCTTGATTACACAGCCAGCATTTGATTGTTAATCAAAACCCTAGGCTAGGAATAAAAACCTTGCAATGTTTCCTCATCTGTACAAACAGGTTCAAGTGAAGTTTGACGCTAAGGAACAATGATCTCATGAGACTTGATTCCCACCCAGACCATGAATTATTAATTAGTCACATTCCTCTTCTTTTAAAAAAATTTTAATACTTTACTTTTTAGAGCAGTGTCAATGTAAGAAATGTTCAAACCTGTAAGAATTTTTATGAGTTTTTTGAGCCAAACTGACAATTGCCAGGAAGTGAAATCTCAAGGGATTGAAAAAAATGCTCTGGAAAATGGCAGTTTTACCAATTATTTTATACATCAGAATTCAAAGGGGAAGACATAGGGGATTACATGAAATCCATTGGTGACAGATTAGGGAGGCTGGAGAAAGCAAATCTGAGGGGGGCGGTGATCTCTGGGACTGGATAAAAAGTAAAAGGAATAGATATATACTTCTTTTACATAGCAGACTATAGGATAGGTAACAGTTAACAATTAGCATGATAATAACAATGAGAGGGTTTCTGGTCTCTGTTCTGGTGCTGTGGTAGTGCTTTGGTTGGGGGGAGACATTACTTTGGTATTTTAAACGTATGTTATCAGGTATGTTATTTTAGATGCAAAAAGACGACAGGCTCAGTTAACGTGATGCTTGACCTTTGTTAGGAAAAAGTACTACCCCAGGACATGACTACTTGCCTTGAACTGCTTCAAGTTAGAACGTTTTAATTTTAGACCATCCTATGTGGTTGCTTTAGGTCTCTGAGTTTGTAAGACAGCCATGCAGGTCTCACTTAAGCTTGTCAGGTTTAGTACGTGGCCCCTTTTCTGTTCACAGCAGTTTTAGTTTCACAGGAAAATTGAACAGATAAGTACAGCACATTCCTCTTTAAGAACCATTTACAATATATATGGAATGATTTACCCAAACATTTCAAAGACTTAATACTTTCCCACTTGAGAAGAGACCGGTTTTGCTTTTCACTGAACCAGTGCTTGCTTTCTAGTGATCTAGAACTGGGTACAATTACTGTATTATTTAAAACTGAATCCTCACCAAATTCTTCTCAAGACCACAAGCCATCTGGTAAGGCAGCTTATGAAGCCTCTTCCATCCTGGGGTTCAAGAGACTGTCCTAACAGCAAGAGATGCGCATTACAGGTATGGGTTTTCCCTTCTTGCCTGCAGGGCCTCAGCGTGCCCCTCTCTGCAGAACTCCCCACCACCCTCGGGTCCCTCCTAACATTCTTTGATCCAGAGGACAGCTTTATGGCAGAGAGGCTGGAGTGGACCCATAACTGTGGGACCCTCTGGTCAAAGCCTATGCGGCACTACCCAGGAGCTGCAAGCTGGAGGAAGACACATTAACTCAGACCTCAGCCTGGCACTGTTTTCATTAGGAAGAAGACATTCGTCCAGGAGTGGCGCCAGTCCCAGTAGCTACCTGTCCCTGCAACTCTGGGCTTTGGTTGGATGTCTGGACCCAGATCCCCACGGAATTCCTAACTGGCCGCCCGGGAAGGTATAGGAAAGGATTCAAGTAATTTTGCAGGCTGGCTGACTGTGAAATGAACTAAGACAGGATCCTGACGGGGAAGGGCTCAGCGACCGGGGCTCAGTCCCGAGGAACCGAGGGTGAAGGGACCTTGACTGACAGCAGGGGCGAGATCTGAGATGCCCACTGCGGCGCTTTGGCCAGTCACTGCTTCCCAGGCAAAGGGGACCGGCTGCAGGAGCTGGGCCCTGGGTGATTGCGGAGCAGATGCGGGGGGAGACAACAGTGGGCAGCCTGGAAACCCTTCCTTGAAGAGGAAGGTGGGGTTGCCTCTGCAAGCGCCCCGGCTCCTTTGGGGGTAGGTCTCAACTCCCTAGGGATCCACATCCAACAACGGAGTAACGAATAGGGATGAAACTGACGGCAACACTGGGTCCAGAAGCCTTGCCGGGAGAGCAGCCGATTCTGGATGCAGTGGAACAAGATGCTCAGCAACGGTGTCCCGGAGCAGGACAGCAGCCCCAGCGCCTGCGCAGACAAGGCAGTGCCTCGGCTCCTTTAAAATCGACCAACCACAGAGAGTGCCGAGGCCACCGCCCTCCGCTGATTGGAGCGTTACTATGCCAATCGGTGGCAGGGGCGGAGTTCCACGCCGGCCGCGCCATTCCGAGCGCGCGTGCGCGAGGGCAGGAACTTGACCCCTGATTGGCGGCAGAACCGGCCGGAAGAGGGGTGGGCTCACGTCTGCGTGACAGTTGTCGCGGGGGAGGGCTGATCCCGGGCGAGGGGGAGGGAGTGTAAATAGAGCGAAGGCGGCGCCGCGTCGGCCCCGTCACCTCCCGGGCAGCCCCGCGAGGAGGCGTGGAGGGAGATGGAAGAAGATGAGCAGGAGCAGCGACGCAGAAAGGTGGAAGCTGGGAGAGCGAAGGTAAACGGTAGCGCCGACTTTTCCCGCTGCCCCCGGTGTGGACTCCTGAGGGCGGGCTCCTGGGCCTGCCACCCCCCCTGCCAGAAGCGGACGCGGTCACGCGGAGACCGCCGCACTTTGCCCTTTTCGTCTACTCGGCTGGTGGCCGCCTCCTGGCCGCCGCCATCTTGAATCCGCCGCCCTCTGCCCGACCCCGCCCCTGCCGCAGTCGCTGCCAATCAGCGGCGGGGGACACGCTTGGCGTCTCGCCGGGAGGCCGGGCGCGGGGCACGCCGGGACTCGAGGGGCTGCTCCAGGGCGCGGAACGGGGGCGTGGCGACTGTGGTTTTCCCGGAGAGGCTGTGCCGTTGGTCCGGGGTCTCTGCCAGGACCCAGCCTTCCCGCGTTTCCAGGGAGGCTGCCGTGGAGGCCTTTATCGGATTCGCGGTGAAGTCCCCGCCCAGCTCTGAGACGCTCTAACGCACTGTAGTGGCTTAGAAACGCGTCGCGTCCCTGACTGCCCACCCGCTGCCGGACCACAATAGAAAGTGAAGGGTAGGCGGGTAGTGAAGGGAAGGGCGCTCTCACTACACCGTGTGTCCTCATTCTCCTGGGCCCCCACGTGGCACTCCTGCACACCTGTGCACACCTGCGCACATCTGCACCTACCTGCACCTCCCAGCACCTGCTACGGCTCCACCTCATCACAGCTCAGGTTTACTGGAGGACTTCTAGGACCTGTGACTTATTTGCAGCTCTGAGCGGCACAGGCGCACTCCCTAGGGCTCAAGGCTGCTTCCATCCGTTTAAAACCACAGGCAGATTTTCATTTTACTTGGAATTCTGCAGTATTTTTTAATGTTTAAAGGTCTCCGAGCCCGGCGGCGTGGCTCAGCGGTTGAGCATCCACCTGTGATCCAGGAGACGGAGGTTTGATTCCCGGTCAGGGCAGTTGCCCGGGTTGCCGGCAGAATCCCCAGTGGGGGGCGTGCAGGAGGCAGCGGACTAATGACTCTCTCATCATTGATGTTTCTCTCCCCTCTCTCCTTCCCCCTCCTCCCTCCCTCCCTCCCTCCCTCCCTCCCTCCCTCCCTCCCTCCCTCCCTCCCTCCCTCCCCCTCTCCCTCTGAAGTCAATAAAAATATGTATATATTTTTATAAAAGGTCTCCCAGTGGTGTTCCAGGAGACTTATTTACATTGCAAATACTACTTCCTGCTGACTTACTGCTTAATATTCTCGGGGTCCAGAAGTTCTTGTTCTTGCCTCCTTGCCCTTTGGGACTTAGGTGTACAGTCTTGAGCCAGGTGAGGGTGGTGGACCTACCTGCCCAGCACTTGACCCCAATGCTAGATTCCTAGGGAAGCTACAGACACCCTGGCTCGAGCCTCCTGGGAGGAGTGTTGTGTCCTAGGGTTGTGGATGATGCCCTAGTGAACTCAGTGTTCCTGGAGTCATGTGATTCCAGACTGGCTTTAATCACCTCTCTTCTGCAGAGGTTTTCACAAAATGCCTTCTGGTACTCACTGTTTTGGGGGCATATTGTCGGGATTACACCACATGCTGAATAGACCTGGGCTCTAGAGGCAGAGTGGAGCAGGTATGGACATGTTTGCTGTGACTTCTGCCCCACCCCATTCTGCTTGTGGGAAGTGACCTGCTCTGTCAGGAATGAAAGAATGAGAGCTGGTACAGTGCCAGCTAGTAGTAAGGAGAGCCACATGAAGTTGCTGCATTTGAGGTCGGATATGGCCAAACCTTGGGGATTTCATATGGATTAGCTAGTAGGAAGTATTCAGAGCTAGTTCCTTCCCTTGAGGAAACCACAGGGCCACTGCATTAAAGAAACCATTCACAACACAGTGGTTGGTGTGAGGCAGACAGGGACAGTAGTGTTTAATGGCAGGATGACGGGCAGAGGACAGAGTGGCCTAATTCAGATTTCCTGTGAAGGTGAAACTTATGACTAGGATTTGAATAGGGAGGCTATGGCCTGTTTTTTGCTCCCTTTGCTTGTGCCTGGCACACATGGGAGATGAAAGTGATCCTAAGTTTAACTCCGTGTTCCTGAGCTTGCTATGGTTTGTAAATGTGAGGAAATGTGCTTGAAGGAGCATTGAGGGTGGTGATTAACTTCATCTTGAGAAGAAACAATATACCTCTTGTTGGGCAACTACAGGCCAGAAACGAGGACTGATGCTGGAAGGGATCTCAGATGGCTAGATTTGACGGAGTGTGGCATAAAACAAATGAGTTAAAATAAAATTAAATAAATGAGGCTGGTTTTGAAGGCACTGTCTGACCTTGACAGACAGCTTTTCTCATGTGAATGGCTTATGTAATTCCCTGTGTCCATGGAATTGTGCACAAACATTTGTTAAATGCCTTTACTTTTATGACCACAGTTGTCATTTGAAGGAACAGATGTCCCCCTGTGGAAAACTGATTTTAGATCTCATACCTTTTGAATAAGCTGTTAGTGGGAGAGGGAGTGTGAGAAGAGTCTGAAACCCTCAGATTTGAGGAACAGAATGAGCCAGGTTGTGCCTTATGGGCGACGTTCTGTAGAGTCCCTGGTGCTTTGGTGAGCTGTGTCATGAAAACTAGAACATCTGATTCCATAAAGGAGGATGTTAGATTGACCTGGCTTAATTAATTTTTTGCTATTTCTGCACCTTGTCTCAGAATCTATGGCTAGGAAGTTTTGGCTAGGCTATATATTTTCTTGATTGGGGGAAAATGGGGACAAAAGGGAGAGATTTAGCTTTTATCTAGTTTTAAACCTTAAACATGCCTTGATTGAGCTATCCATTTTTTAAATAGATGCACTTTTAAAAATACTATTTTTCTGTAAATTTCCAGTGGCTAGGAGAGCTATTCTGTCACTCGGCTGTCTTGCTTTCTTTTGTCTGTATACAGGCATAATTAACAGTCTTCAATCTAGGCTCTTTCGATATAATTCTGAGCTTAGATCCTGGCGTCATAGGTATCAATGAAGGCAGTGTGTGGGGGACAGGGATCTTTTGGTTGACGTGAATCCGGCCAGGTGTGGCCAAGTGGACTGAGCCAGCCCCAGAGCCTCATGTTCCCCACAAGCTTGCTGACTTTGTGGTTCTGTTACATTTTTCTCACTTACCTTTGTCTTTACTATCTCTCTACGTTTTTGCACAGCTTGCTCACTTCCGACAGAGAAAAACAAAAGGTGACTGTGCGCATTCGAAGAAAAAGACGGCGAAGAGGAAGGGCTCGACTGTCGATGCGCCTGTCCAGGAGGAGAGTCCGGTAGCCACCAAGGATGGTGGATTCCTGGGAGGAGGGGATGTTTGTAAAACCACATCGTGTAGTGACACCCCTGATGGTGCAGCAGCAGCTCAGGTAAGTTTATTTTGCATTATGTTTTTATATTTTGCTCATCTTCTAGTTACTGGTAGCGTAATTTACAAAAAGTGGTCTTTGGTCTGTCTTTGCCTCTCAAAAGTGGGGAAAGAGGTTTTTATTTTAGTTCACAAAAAGGGAGTATATTTTTGTGGTTTTACTTCTAATAAATGCTTTATGTTTGTATGATTGTGAGAAATTTTGGATTGACTATTTGAAGGCAGTGTCAATATTGGTGCTTGCTTTGGTGGTGGAAGTTTTACAAGTATGAGTTCATCAGGTGTGACTGTGTGCATCAGCCTCTCTAACAGGTGTTTTTTTGGGCACTTAAACCATAATACCCCTTCACCTACTCTTAAATCCACCTGCTTTTCATTTTTTGTCCTTGCCTTTCTTTCTGAATGTGGGAAGAGGAGGGAAGGGGTGAAGGTGTGGAAATGTGGTCTTGTTGGAGGAGGCACCACCTTCTGCTACTC
Source organism: Miniopterus natalensis (assembly GCF_054644295.1). Lineage (NCBI taxonomy): Eukaryota > Metazoa > Chordata > Mammalia > Chiroptera > Miniopteridae > Miniopterus > Miniopterus natalensis. The sequence continues at coordinate 82,687,648 of NC_142086.1, read as the reverse complement.
AAGGCCCTGAGAGCTGCAGGGGTCAGGTGTAGCAGGTGAGTGGACTTGGGCATCAAGAGTGCTGAGGGTGCCGGCCCTGTGTGGCTTCCCTTGGGCCTCCTGATCAACCGTAAGTTGGCTTTCATTGGGGCTTCTGCCTGTGTGCCTTATAAATAAGGGGCCTTGAATTGTAAGTATCCCCTATAGTGTGCAACAGGGCAGGTGCAGGTTTAGGTGTTTACTAGAATGAGCTGGAAAGCTGGTAGCTGAGGGCAGAATTTGACTCAAAATCATGATGTGCCTGGCCTGCCTTATTGAAAAAAATGGAATGATTACCAGTGTCTAAAATTGACGATATACTACCTACAAATCTGGAATTTTGCTTCTTTTGAAAAATTGGAAGACCGAGCCACAGTGCTCTCACCTTGCCAGCTGACCATATGGGGAAGAGCTGACCATTACTCTGGTGGCTTTGCCTGTGGACCAGCTTGTGCCTAGTTCTTTCTCTCTCTACTCCCTGTCCTCCTGAGGTCTGAGGTTGGATGTCAGTTGCTGTTCATCAGCATCGTCTTGTTTCTCTTGGGGTAGAGTAGCAGTTCTTAGCGGCAATGTCTTGGTCACAGAAAATGAAAGCTGCATTGAGAGGCCTAGGCATTTACTTCCAATGGCTTTTCTCTGTATGTTCCCTCTTGGGCTCTTTGAAGAGAAAAGCTCATAGTGTATAATTAACATTTATTAATTTTTTGCTTTTACTTTCAAATCAGAAAAGTCTAATTTTAAATTAAAAATTTTATATTTTTAAAAATAATGTCAGACTTACAAAAATTTTGCAAAAAATAGCAGAATCCTTGGATACACTTTACCTAGCTTCCTAAAATGTTAACATCCTGTGTAATCATTGTATAATTATTACTATCAGTTTCATTTACATTGCAGCAATGGATAGAGCTTCTTCAGATTTTCCCCATTGTCCCACTAATGCCTTTTTTCTGGCTTAGGATTCTATATTGCTTATCAGTGCCATGTCACTTATCTGGGACAGTTTCTCAGTCTTCCCATGTCTTTTATAAGTTTGACATTTTTGAAGAGTACTAGCTAATTGTTTTGTACAGTACCTGTCAGTTTGGGTTTGTTTGATGTTTCCTCCTGATTAAAATCATGTCTTGTGTTTTGGCAAGAACACTGTGGGAGTGATGATGTTCCCTGCTCAGTGCATCACATGAAGAGGCACATGGTATTGATACTTGATATGTCTTCCTGCTAGTGATGCTAACTTTGGTCACTTAGTTATATGGGGCTTGCCAGATTTTTCTTGATAGAAAAGTTTCTGTTTTTCCCTGTGTAGTTAATAAGTATATTGTATGGAGATACTTTGAGATTCTGCAAATATCCTGTTTCTCATCATACTTTCTTACATTAAGTTTAGCTTCCATTGATGATTCTTGCCCACAGTAGTTATTATGGCAGTGTTGGCCAAGTGATGACTCTGTTTCCATTATTCTATCTGCGTGTGTTAATTGGCATTCTACCTTAAGGAAGAACTGTTGCTTCTCCCCCTAATTTATTTAATCAATTATTTATCTCAGTTTGAACTCAAGAGTTTTTATTATATTATGTGGGTAACTTAATCAATCATAATCATCTATATTAATGTTTATTTTGTTGCTGGAGTACATAGATTTGACAATTGGGAGAACTTTTGAATTGGCTTCTGTGTCCTTTTAGCATGTCCTCATCATTTCTGGTACCTCAGTTCCTTACTTTCTGGCACCAAAATTCTCCAGACTTACTTTGTTCTTTCCCTGCTGCAGCCCTGTAATCAGCCATTTCTTCAAGGAGCTCTGCTTAACAGCCACAAAGGCGTGAGATACTTAGGAGTGGAAGTTCCTTTGACTCCACATTTCAAATACAGATCCTCTTTGGGCATACTGAGATTCTTTGTAGATAGAGTCATCATCAGCTCAGTTTGCACAGCAGATTAAAAGCCCCAAATTATTGTGAATTTACAGGTCAAGAAACTATTGGTGGAAAATTTTATTGGAAAACTTTAAAGTTTGAGATAATTAATTGAAATAATTAAAGATACTATTTCTGTAAATTATTAAGGGAAAAACTTATGGAAAAAAGGAAGATCTTGAAGATAAAATATTTGTACTTATATAAAATTAACAGCTTGGAAATTAAAATTAAGTGCATGGGTCTGAAAGACTAGAATTTGTTGAGAAACTAAAATTTAGTAATTTAGGTGTCAAGTACACAGTGAAATACTTAAGCAGAATTCATTGAAGAGAGGGGCAGCAGCAGCACTAGGTAAATGAGTTGCACAAAAAGTGTTTAGAGCTTGAGAATGGTTTAGGAGGAGAGTGCAGATTTGGAACAGGTGGGGTGGAGTTGGTGTGGCCAGCAGGTGAGGGGGCCGGGAGGACCAGAGGCTATGGCCCTGAACGTTGCTGAACTGCTTTTCTCTGGCCCTTCCCCTCTTAGCTGGAGAACCCTGATGGAGCAAGGACGAAGGACTTGGAGCAGCCGCTGCAGAAGCTGGATGGCAATGGTTCAGAACAGCCTGGGGTCCTCACAAAGGTATTCATCTTTAAGGTTCTCTTGCTAAGTTGTGTTCCTTATCAGAGAATTTTTCCCTGCTGTAGAAACCTAAACCAGAGAGAAGACTCAGTCTTTTAAGGACCCTCTCTCTAAAAGTGGAAATTGAGGGCACGGAGACTTGAGGCAGAGATGCCTCTGCAGGCCTCAGGTCCTTAATGCTATTCCTGCATGGAAGGTCTCTCCAGACCTTCTGTTGAGCCCAGTTTGGCCCTTCTTGTGATCTTTGGCCTTTTCTCCTGGATGTTGAAGAGAGAAGTTTTCCTTTCATGCATGGAAGATAGCTGCCACGTTCTGACTTTTCCCTGCAGAGTGCTTCTCTCGTCTCACATAGTTGTGTGGATCTGTTCTCCAGCATGGATCTGTGAGGCAGAGCCTGTCGGGAGGGTTGGTTTTCGATCAGTCTTAATGTCGCAGTTTCTGCCACAATGACCAAAGGGCGCACAGGGGTCTGCTCACCCAGTAACAATACCTGCAGCCTGTTTCTGGGATTTCAACTTTATATTAAGCCACTCAAACAGGTTGCATATTCTTTTATAGTTATATTTATTGAGTTGTAATTCACATAACATAAAATTCACCATTTTTAAGTATATACTTTAGTGGTTTTTATTACATTCAGTAGCTTATGCGCCCACCACAACTAATTCCAGATCATTACCCCAAAAGGAAACCTTTCCCCATTATCTGTCACTCCCTACTCCTCCCTTCCCCAGCCCTTGGCAACCACCACTCTACTTCTCATCTGTGGATTGCCTGTTCTGGATGTTTACTGCAAATGGGCCTGTGAGTGTTTCTGGCTTCTTTCACTGAATGTGTTTTGCGGTTCATCAGTATTGTAGTGTGTCCTACATCATTGCTTTTTGTGGCTGGTGACGTTGAAGTTCTGTTGTGTGGGTGCACCACATGTTTCTTTGGTCACGCATCGGTGGACACTGAGTTGCTTCCACCTTTGGCGGTTGTGAATAGTGCTGCTGCGAACACTCATGGCACATTTTTAACAAGGATGTATGTTTTCCATTCTCTATGACATATCATCGTTATTTTTTGTGACTGAATTCTCTGGGTCATGTCTCTTGTTCCCCTTTCTCAGGAGTATGAACAGGAATGTAAACCTGGAATTGCTGAACTGATGAGCAGACATGAAGACAGGACTATTAGGGAGCAGTGGGCAATGTTGGGGCTGCCGGCAGAGATGCAGCAGGTACAGCTGCAGACCCAGGTGACTCAGATGCTGTCACTCACACCAGGACCCAGTGGGGTTTGGATCTGGGAGGGTAGCAGGTAGAGAGATTTGTCTACAGTGGATGGATGTGTGCTGCTGGCTTACTGTGTCTGCTTTCCTGGTTTTGTTTTCACATCTTATGTGGGGCCATTGAAAGTGGAGGAACACATGTGGACATCTGGTAGCAGCAATTTGGGCCAGGTGCCAGGGACACACTCCCTGCATGGCCCACACTTCCCTGTTGGTGGCCAATCACATTTACACACAGCGGTGCTGTGGCAGTGAGGGGGCATTGAGGGATAAGAAGCCCTGGTCAGCGACATCCCGGGAACATCTGACTCCCCTGAGCAGCTGCTGCACCCTGGGCCTTGGGGTCAGGGCCACATCTTAACCTGGCTTCTGCTTCCCCAGTGCCACCCAGCTCTGACTTTCTCTTTGCAGCCGGTGCCGCCCCTGGAGCTGGAGGCGCTGCGCTTGAGTCTGAGTAACATGCACACAGCGCAGCTGGAGCTGACGCAGGCCAACCTGCAGAGGGAGAAGGAGACGGCTCTAATGGAGCTGCGGGACATGCTTAATGGCCGGCATGCCCAGGAGCTCGCCCTGCTGCAGAATCGCCAGCTGCTGGAGCTGGAACTTGTTAGGGAGCAGCATGCACGGGAGCGGGAGGAGGCCGCACTGCGGTGCACCCGGGAGACAGGTACGTGTGTGCGGGCAGGCATGGGCGTACAGTGACTCTCCAGGAAGAACTGATCCCATTTCTTGTATTTGGGGAAGCAGGTGTCCCAGAGTTGCCTCCATGGTGAGGCATTCACTTACTGATCTCCCTCCCCATGTGGAAGCTCTGTGGCATATTCTATGTGTGGGCACCTGTCCCTGACCATTGCTGGGCCCATGTTTACCTCATGGCTGATGGTGATGCATCCTGCTCTCCAGGCTTTGTGTGGCTTTATCCTGCTCTCAGTCTCCTTGCCTCTTTCCAGCTCTCCAACAGGCTTGTGTTAACTTTTGAAATGATATCTTTGGAGGTGATTTGCTTATGTACTGGAGGTTTCTACATCATTTACAGCACTATGTGGCCAAGCTTTGTCCAGCCCAACTCAGATGCTCCTGGATATAGACATCCCACAGACATTCCTCTGTGCCCAGTGGGGCCACCGTGCTCCTGGTGGGTGGCCCAGGAGCCTCTTTATCTCCTGATTCGCTGGCCTAGACTGGCCTAGACTGAGCTTTTTCTGTCCAAAATATACTTTTGTGTTTTTATTTTAATGTATTTTGTACATTTTTTGTTAAAGTAGTTACTACTTTTTGTAAACATGTCTTTTAAATAATAGCTTTACTGAGCAGTAATTCTCATGCCACACAATTCACTCATTTAAAGTCTGTATGTCAGTGCCTTTGAGTTTGTCAGAGTCGTGCAGACATCACAGTCTGTGATAAGAACATTTGTCACCCAAGAAGGAAGCCCACGCCCCCTGGCATTCATCCCACTTTCCTGCTGGCATGAGCACCTAATTATCTGCCCTTGTGCTGAGTTTTTTGTTTGGGGAAAAAAGCAGCATGCTGGCTCTAGGTGTGAAGTCCTCCTCTTTCTGGGTCTCTTCTCAGGTTCTTGTAGTTCCATTTGTGTGTTTTCATCTAGATTCAAGCAAACGTAAATACGTTATTTTATTTCCACGTATGTATATACATATTCCTGTGTGTATGTGTATATATATGTTTTTAATGATTTTTCTTTTTTGTTTTCTTCTTTTCCTTTTATAAATGTTTTTATTGATTTTAGAGAGGAAGGGGGAGGGAGAGAGACAAACATTGATGTGAGAGAGAAACATCAATCAGTTCCCTCTGCCTGCACCCCGTCTAGGGATTGAATCCACAATCTGAGCATGTGCCCTGACCAAGAATCGAACTGGCAGCCTCTCGTTGCATGGGATGATGCTCAACCTATTGAGCCACACCAGCCAGGGGTTTAAAATAAAAGATATTCTGTGCGTTAGGCCCCTCCCAAAGTTGTCGTCTTCTCTTCTCCGTGGCATCCAAGAGCAGGTCTATAGAGAGGCCCATGCATGCCCTCTGCTTTGAGAGGTTCTACCATGGCCTGGCCCCTGTGGACAGTGTGGTACCTGCCTTCAGAGTGGCTCCTGGCCCTTTGCCTTAATTCTGGACTTGCTCAGGCCACCCTCACTGTGCATGTATGGCACCCCCCTCCCCAGCTCCACCTTGGACCTTTCCTGAGGCTCCTGCCATCTCTACCTGGCACTCTGATCTCCAGGTGTGCACCCACATTTCAGTGCTAACTTGGCTGTGCTTACTGTTCCAGTCAATCCTCCTCCTCCACCCTGCAGCACCTATTCCTCTTGTCTTGTGCTTCTTCCCTCTCAGGGTTGGGAGTTGTTGGGTCCTAGAATGTCTTTACCTGTCTTCTAGCACCTAGCCCCGAATCTGGCCTGGTGTGGAGTGGACAGGTCCCGTTACCAGAGGAAGAGGTAGGTTCAGGCTCTCAGTGACTGCAGTCCAGAGCCAGCCTGGCCTGCTCGTCTCAGACTGTCCTGCTGGCTGGAAATCTTGCAGTCCTTGGTTTGGGCATGAATATGATTTGTTAGTTAAGCCAGACATGATTGTACTCTTGCTCCCTCACAGATGTGTCTTGTCAAGGTGATGCTGGTGGGTGTCTGTGGAGCAGCCACTAAGCTGGGAGCCATCTCCTGGGTGATCAGATTATGGAAAAACCTGAGACTCAATGATCTGAGCGACTTTTTATGTTTTTCTTGCAGCTGAGCTGAAAGAGAAGTTACAATCAGAAATGGAGAGAAATGTCCAGATAATAGAGGTACCCATGATTAGAAAATGCCATTCTGTATGTGCAGGATTTTTCTTTTTTTGCCCGTCCCACCAGCTTGCTCCCTCCACTCGGAACCCCCACAGAAATGACCCTCATTGACCTTGATACAAACCAAACCCAGTCAGAGCTTTAGTGGGCTGTGTTAGTAGAAGTGTGTTGTGTTTTCTTTAAGAGGTAAAGTGTGCTTTTTTTACAATTTGAATTTGTCAGAACAACTTGTGTAACATGAGTCTCTTCCATCTCAAGTTTGGGTTTTTGAGTGGTTGCTGTGTTCTGGCCCTTGCTGTGCTTGGGACACAGACCTCTGTCCTCACACAGGAGGTGTGGACTCCGGCATTTGGCAGTTGAGATGTGGACAGTGTGGGTGCTGAGATGCTGCAGGGATCCTCAGGGAAGAGCTGTGCCTCAAGGGCGAAGCAGCTAGGCAAGGGTGTCCACCCTTGTGCACACCATGGTTGGCTCTGTTCACAGTGCCGACCTCATTGGCCTGGCCTGTAATTATCTTGCTTTTCCCACCCCACACCCCCATTTTGGGGAAAGAGTTATGTTTTAGGGTATAATAGAATTAGCTCTTTTCTGAGGAAGTCTCTCACTGGAACTTCTGATTCTTTTAACCTGTCCCTTTCTGAAAGTTACATTTGTGGAGGGGACATTGGCACTGGTGATGGTAGAGGAAATGGGTGACGTCAGGGCACTTGACCGTGCTATGTTAGGAGATGTGTGACATTGGGGTATGTGGGTGTTTCTTTTCTGGTCACTCTGGTCAGGCAATTGGTGGAAGATGGCTATCCTGGGTTGGAGGCCTGTGTACTAGCCCCTACTCCCCTGAGCTGGGTAGTGGGGACTTGTTCCTTAGGGCATCTGGGCAGCCCTCCCACAGAGGTCAGTGACACTATTGTAGCACCCCCAGGTCTTTGTGGGGGCAAATGCATGAATTCCTGAGAGTGACCGTGCTCCTGTGCATATATTCAGAGACAGTTCTATTTCTGAGCAGGTGGGCCTTGTTTCTTTTCATTTGCTGTTTGCCTTGCGGGTACATAGGGTCCTATACTGTCAGAGCTGGTTTCCTATGCTGACAGTCTGGTCTGGGCAGGGGCTCACTGCCCAGTTTTCATACGTGTGATTTAAAATTTTTTATGACAGGTAATCAACTATTGGTTATACACTTTTTTCCTTATATAAATTAGACCCTGAAGCAAGACTGGGAGTCTGAGAGAGATTTATGCTTAGAAAGCCTGCGCAAAGAGTTATCTGCAAAGCATCAGTCAGAATTGGAGAATTTACAAAGCCAGTTTAAGAAAGAATTGGCAGAACAGAAAGCTGAGCTGGAGAAGATTTTTCAAGCCAAAAATCAGGCAGAATGTGAGTATCTACTTAAGATGAGTAAGTCTCAAAGGGGTACTAAATTTTCCTGTGTAATTCTGGAATAAACACCCTGTGATTTGTCAGATTTGTGGTTGACTGCTAACTGTTTATGTGTTCAAATGCCAGATAACAGTGCATGTGACACCCCCGGCTGACAGAGGTGCAGGGCTACTGGGAGACAGAGTCAGCCACAGGGTCTCCCCTTGTTGACCACAAGTTCCCTAAACCTTCCTGAAACTTCTGTTTCAGAAATGGTTTTTGCATGTTCCATTATTAAGTTGCTACCAAAACAGTAATATTGGGATTCACTTTTTATGGGGGTTGTTGCCTATTACCTGACATGTCAGAGCAGCTGTCTGCTGGTTGGCTCGCCTGGGGGCCTTGAGTGGGAGGTGGCCCTCTTAGTGCTCACTGTCATTACTACTGAGACTGCTGACTAGTGATACTGCTGAGGAAGAAGACTGTGCTGTTGTAAACTGAGCGCGGTCTGTGCTCTTCAGTATCTCTTCAGACTCTGCAGTCTCAACATGATGCTGCTGTGAAGAAGCTCCAGGAAGACCTGCAGTCTGAGCGTTGCCGGCACGCAGAGGACCTGGACCTGAGGGTCAGAGAGAAGGAAAGAGAAAAGCAGCTGGAGGTGGGCGATTAACTGTTTAATTATGTAGAAGGTGTTAGATTGAGGTCATTTCACATTTTGTTATTTGCTAAAATTTAAGTATAATTTAAGGTGACTGTATTTGCTGGAGCTGGTAGATGAAGTGAGGGTAGAGTTTGTAAGTTGATTTAACAGTTACGTTCGATCTTAGATACAGAGAATTTGCATTCTTTACAAGTGCCCATAGACATTTACAAACTCTAGGTAATATAGGGGTGGAGAGCCACATGCTCTAATCACAATTTAATAAAGAAGTTTCTAAGAAAAGTTAAGCAGAAACATTCCTGCTGCTTCTGTGTTCAAAACTTTTTTTCAATGAAATGTCATATCAGGATGGGGGCGATGTGGTCAGGCTGACGACCATGCTGACCCTGAGCCCCTGTGCAGGTACACAGGTTGAAGCTGCTCTCAGCTTTGTTGGTTCTCTCTCTCTCTCTCTCTCTCTCTCTCTCTCTCTCTCTCTCTCTCTCTGTCTGTCTCTCTTTCTGTCTCTCTGTCTCTGTCTCTCTCGGTGGCTAGCATGCAGCATGGGTTTGGTGTACTAGCTTTGTTCACCCTTGAAAAAAGCTGCTTCCCAGGAAGGTTGACCAAGAAATGCAGAGAACACCCACATACCAAGGGATGAGGGAGGTCTGTAGTCACAGATGAGAAGGGAAGGCCAGCGGGGCAGAGCATGTTAAAATTGACAACTGGAGGACCTCTTGGAAGAATGAGTCATGTGGTCGGTGCCAGCTGGCAGCCTGGGAGGGAGCCAGTGCACCCACCCATTGGCCCTCCCCTGACTACCTAGAGGGACAACAGAGAAGGTTCTTGTCCTTGGTTAGTGAGAAGACATGGTCTCTGCAGGGAACAAGGTGATCTGTGAGAAATAGCAGGCACTTACAGGACTGAGATTGGGAACTGGCACCTCTAACATGAAGACTGGTAGTTTTCCTCTGGTGCCATTGTTGCTTGTGTTCTCCAGGCTGGATGTTTGGGAATTGAGCTTTTACTCCACGTTTTCTCTTGTGCCTGTCAGTCGCAGGGCTCGCTGTCATCAGTGTCTCACTGTGGCCTTCCTTTTCTAGTTGGAGAACCTTCAAGCATCTTATGAAGAGCTGAAGGCTCAGTCACAAGAGGAAGTCAGACGCCTGTGGTCCCAGCTTGAGTCCACGAGGACTGACAAACAGGAGCTGAGTGGTGAGGAGTTTCATGTTGAGGATTCAGAGCCTCAAAAGCTGAAGCTGTGTGTTGTTTTTTTAACCCTCACCCAAGGATTGCTTTGTCAGAGAGAGTGGGGGTGGTGGGGGAGAGAGAGAGACGCATCCATGTGAAAGAGACACATCGATTAGTTGCCTCCTGCATGCCTTCCCTGACCGGGGCCAGGGATCGAGCCTGCAACCGAGGTACATGCCCTTTGCCAGAATCAAACCTGGGACCCTTCAGTCAACAGCCGATGGTCTAACCACTGAGCAAAACCGGCTATGGCTGAAGCTGTGTGTTTTTAATTGTTGGAACTCCAAATGAGGGTGTAGCAGTTGTAGTGAGCGCAAGGAGTGATTTGTGTACTTCCTGACGATGGGTGCATGTGGTTTGAAGTGGAGTTTGCTTGTTGGTGGGGAGCCTTGGTTTCATGCTGAGCAAGCTGACTAGCAGCTGCCAAATCGTGTTTGTGTTGATGTCAGGCACCTGTCAAGATTGCCTGCCTCTGCCTGGAAGCTGCTGGCACCTAGGGTCACAGGTGTACCTTCCATGTGGATCCCATGAGCTCACCTGGGGAGACTCCTATTGCCCCAGCCTCTGGTGTTGGAGGGGGGTGACTCCCAAGTCTGCAGACGCTGTAACTGCGGCCACCTTTACTGAGGGCAACTCACTTGAGTCCCTTACAGGACCATGTTAGAGCTGCCTCTGCTCTCTGGCAGCACCTTAAGCTGGGGGAGGTCAGGAGACATGATGAGGGGAACACAGACCTCTGCTTTTCTTCTGCTAATCTCCAGACAGAGCCTTTTAAACCTAGTGATTGCTCTTACTGGGTGAGTGTTATTGGGAACAAAGACCAGAGTTAGGAGAAAGGATCAGAAACAGCCTGTCAGCTGCATGGTGATCTCTGTTGCCCCTTGCTCTGTCAGCCCATCACTCAGTCTTCCCTTCAGGTCCATGTGTCGCTGATGGAGGCCACAGGTGGCACTGGTGGACTTACCTGTGTGTGACTTCATGCATGCTTTCACATGTGTTCCAGGTCTAGCATGTAGTCTTTATCCTTACATGTAAGGACCCTCACAGGGAATTCTGATTTGAAATCTCTGGGATAGTGAATTATTTATGTCACTTTATATGAAGGGTGATTATTATTGTTGACCAGCTGGCAGTCATCTCTTGATCAAAACAATGATGGCGACAGTTCTCTTCTGGCCTGTGTTACTGTTGCCATTAATAAAGTATCACAGACTTGTTAGCTTAAAACCACATATAGTCATTAGCTTGAAAATTTGTGGGTCAGAGGTCTCAGGCAGCATGGCTGGGCTTTTTGCCCAGGGTCACCCACAGCTGAAATTGAGTTGCTGGGCTGTCCCTTGACCTGGTTCACTCGGGAATGGCAGAATCCAGTCTCTGGTTGTAGGACAGGTCCCATGTTATTGCTGGCTGTCAGCTGACCGCTCTTAGCTCCCAGAGGCCACCTGTACTCTTCCCCATGTGGATCCTCCATCTTCAAAGCCCAGCAGCACATGGGGTGCTTCTCACATGTTCAGTCTCTTTGGCTTCTCCCTCCAGCCTGAGAAAACTGAGGCAGCTGGTCATCTCCCTGTGGAGGCCCGCCTGTGTCATGTAGCATTAGCCACAGTCACAGGTTCTGGGATTGGGGTCCTTTAGAACTTGGCCCCCTACACCATGCTCCAGGACCTTCAGTATCTCCTGGTTTTTTTCCTGAGTGTTTCTGTTTAAGGTGATTGTGTAATTTCATTCTATTTAAGACTTACGTGAGCAGCTCCTGGCTCGAGCATCTCATGTGGAAGAGTTAGAACACCTGCAGCGAGACTTTGAGCAGCAGCAGCAACGGGAGAAAACTGAGCATGAGTCCGAACTGGAGCAGTTGAGACTTTACTTTGAAAAGAAATTGAGGGATGCTGAAAAAAATTACCAGGAAGACCTGACTCTGTTACAGCAGCGGCTGCAGGAGGTGAGGGAAGACTCTCTCCTGGAGTCTATGGAGATCAGGTATACAAAGCAGTTTTTATCTTGACTGTGTATTTAAAATATGGAAACCTTGAACTGAACTGAAATCTAATTTGTTTTTTTTTGAGCTTACCCTTAAACACCAAAATATAATAAGTATATATGTGTAATGAAAGTTGATTACAGCTGCCCTGACCTTTGTACACTTGAGAGATGTTGCCTTCCCCAAGGAAAAGGCATAAGAATTTGTCTCTCTGACAGTCTAGTTTTAGTACTTCAACAGTTTGACCTTCCTTTATCCTTTGATTTCATCCCTATACATTTAAGCTAATTTTTTTAAACTCTTATTTTTTTAATTGAATTTATTGGGGTGATATTGGTTAATAAAATTAAAGGTTTCAGGTGTATAATTATAATACATCATCTGTATATTGTATTGTGTGTTCGCCACCCCTGAAATCTAATTTTGCTTGTGGATTTAACGCCAATACAGATGAATAGCCTCATATTCTGGAAACACATTTTTATGTTAGGAACTCAAAACAAGAGGACATTAGAGCTAAGAGCTGAGTCTGACTCGCACGACAGGCTTCAGATGATGTGCAGCCGGTGGAGGTGGGCATAGGCAGTTGGGATCTGGGTTGCGCCAGGGTCCCCGCCACTGTAACACTGGCTGTGGTCACTATTACAAACATAGTTCAGTCAGCTTTGGTGTCCTATCCTTGACGCAAGTAGGATTGTGATGGAAGAAGCGGGAAAGGTTTTCTTTCATGTGGTCAGATCCCAGGGATGGAGCAGAGTTCAGATGTGAAAGTGCCATATATAAGGTTTTCAGGATGTATTTTCTCTCTTAGTTCATCCAGTGTGGTTTTAGAAGAGACTTCCGAAAAAGAAGGAAGAGACCACCCTGATCAGCTTGGATTGCATGTGGAGCAGCATGAGGTGACAGGCTAGTTTTGTTTTATTAGCTTATAATTGACATGTAATACTGTATTAGTCCAAGGCGGACAATGTAATGATTCGATGTTTGTCTGTATTGTGAAATGATCACCATAGTAAGTCTAGTTTGCATCACCACACATAGTTACAAATTTATTTTCTTGTGATGAGAACTTTTAAGATCTACTCTCAGCAACTTTCCCCAGAAGTCACCATGCTGTACAGTAAATCCCAGGACTTACTGGGATGACCCACTTCACCCATTTCTCCCAGCCATGGCCTCTGGCAATCATTAGTCTGTTCTCTGTATCCATGAGCTCAGTTATTTTATTTTATTTTTTTGTCTTTTTCAGATTCCGCATATAAGGGAGATCATATTTTATTTGTCTTTCTCTATCTGACTTATTTTACTTACCATAATAGCCTCCAGAGCCATCCAGGCTGTCACAAATGGCAAGATTTGATTATTTTCTTATGGCTGAATAATATTTACTCATGTATATGTACACAGTATACACACACACACATATACCACATTTTTTTTACTCATCTATTGATGACAATTTAGGTTGCTTCCACATTTTGGCTATAGTAAAAAATATTGTGATGAAAATAAAGGTGCATGTATCTTTTTAAATTAGTGTTTTTATTACCCATAAGTGTAATTGCTAGATCATAAGGCAGTTCCATTTTTAATTTTTTTGAGAAAACTGCACACTCTTTTCCATAGTGGCTGTACTAGTCTGCATTCCCACCAATAGTTGATGGGAGCCATTTTGACAGATGTGAGGTGATATCTCACTGTGGTTTTAATTTGCATTTCCATGATGATTCAAGACAGTCAGCATCTTCTCATATGCCTATTTGCCATCTGTATGTCCTCTTTGGAGAAGTGTCTAGTTAGGTCCTCTGCCCATTTTTTAATTGTATTGTTTGTTTTTTTGCTGTTGAGTTGTATGAGCGAATTTTAATCATTGAGAAAGGTGGTTTTAATTTTTAATTGAGAAGTGGTCTGTCTTTTATGTATAAAATCTGAGTTTTTGTCCTTTTTAGACATCACATAGAAGTGGGCGGGCTTTGTATCTTGCGGATGAATTGCTTTGGTGCCTTACATTGCATTGTGGTGTGTTTGTTTACAGTGAATGTGATTGGGTTCAAGGGAGTAAATTGGAGCTGGATGGCTAGGAGAGTTTGCTGTCCTTCCCTCAGTCCTGCCAGGCTATTGCTCCACCTGTCATAAGGGCCAGCTTTCTGTGTCTTCCATGCGCTCCCACACTTCTGACAACTGCAGAACGTGAAGTGTGTTTTGCTCTGAGTTGCATGTTGAGCATCATTCATTGACTTCTGTGTTCTTCCTTGAGTTGCCTCCATGGTATTTGTTTCTGTCGTTTTAACCCTTGAGGCCGGCATTGTCCAAACAGGGCTTTCTGCAGCTGTGGGAACATGCTGGGTCAGGATGACTGGCGGGGAGCACCTGAGTGTGACTAGCACTGAGGACCCAAGGTTTCCTTTTATCGATGGTGACTACTTGAAGTGTTGTCTGTAGCCCTTGGGTCTGGTGGTTGCTGTCCTGGGCAGGCAGCGCTCATAGGTGGTAGAGCACCCGTGGTCCAGTGCAGATATGCTCTGCAATGTGTGAGCACTGGATTTAGTCTACATGTCTTGGTTATTTAGGTTGTTTCTCATTTGGCCTTGCGCAACCATAACAACAGGCATTTATCACCTCACAGTCCCTGAGGCTGGAGGTCTGAGAACAAGGATGGGTAAGGCTGGTTTATTAATGAAGTTGAATATGTTTTTGCTTCTTTACTGACCTTTCTTTTTTATGATCTGCCTTCCACCCCTTTGCCTGTTTTCTCTATAGTTCGGGTAGCCCCGCCTTGCTTGGCTCAGGATGTAACACTTTCACACAGCTGCTGGTGGGCCCTGGGCTTGGAGTTGCGAGTTCTTCACCCCATCCTCAGCTCTTCATCCCTATTCTCAGCATAACAGTATTTCCCTATATTTTTAGCTTTCACTATCTGGAACTTAGCTCTTGTCTGGTGGGAGGTGTAGGCTTTGTTTTGTTTTTTTTCCCCCCGAAAGGAGAGTTACTTTCCAGCCTGACTCACTGAGTTTGTCCTTCCAGTTTGGAACTTGGCCCTTTTGTGTGCTCAGTTGTCACAGGGGCAGGAATCTTGAAGTTTAGGTTGATGTGAATCCTCTGATTTTTTAAGGAAAATGGGCTTACTGGTTGCAGTGCGAGGCAAACAGGAAGTGTTTAAGCATTGAGCCTGCTTGCCTGCTTTCCTTTTCTCCATAAGGATGCTCAGCTGGGCCCATTGTCAGGGCTGCTCACAGCAGCAACCTGAGACCCTGCCCCTGGCAGCTCCCAAGCAGGCCCAGCACCAGACCGAGCACTGGCTCTGGAAGGGAAAGTGCGGGCCGGGTAGAGTGGAGGAGGGAGTGAAGAGGCTCAGGAGTAAGTGGGTGTAGAAACCTGGGAGCCCTATAGCAGAGCAGGGCCCCTTTGGCTGAGGCCCTGGCCTGTGAGGCTGGTCAGGGACGCTGAGTGGCCTGTGAAGGATGGAAGGGAGTGAGTGGAGGAGGCCTGTCCCTGGGAAGGGGAGGTGAGGGCAGGGGGTCCGATGAGCAGGGTCTGCCTGGAGCCTCTGTGGCTGGTGCTCCATGTTGGGCCTGCAAGCACAGTGCAGCATGAGGAGGACTCCCTGACTGCGGGCCCTGCTCTTTAGCAGAGCTTGCCGTCTGCAGGGCCACAGTCAGCTGTTTCCCTCTGGATGTGACAGGCAGCACAGGAAGACGGCATGAGCCTGTGCTGCTCATGGGGCATACCTGGGAGGCAGTGACCAGGCCATGAGGCAGAGGCTCACTGAAATGTTTCTTCTGTGTGACTTCCCCAAAGGAGGGCCTGTGTTTGCACACACAATTAGAAGAAAGCCCCCAGCACCAAGTGGCAGCCCAGCAGGAGGTGAACCTTGCGGGGACCCAGGTGTTGACACAGCATGTGGGGCTCTCGGAAGAGCCTGGCCAAGGTAGGTGTCCCTCAGCAGCCCAGGCTTGATTTGTGGGAAGGTTGGGAGCCTCAGCCATGATTGAGTCTGCCTGAGTCACCTGGGTATGCTATCCCTTTACTCTGCAGTGCTGGTGGTCAGCTCAGGGTGTCTGCACACGGGTCCTGGTGTTGAGGGGTGGGGCATGGCCTGGGTATGTCAGGCGAGGACCTGACTATGCAGTAGCATTAGGAGTAACAGGAGGCTGGGGCAGCCAGGAGGTAGCAGGTGGAGGAGCTGTGGTCATCCCAGGGGCGCGGCAGATGGGGACAGGTAATGGCCTTGCTGTGGAGGAGAGTGAATGTAATGCCAGATACGGATTCCAGAGGGGACCTTGGGACAGCCCTGGGGATGGGCTCTGTTGTGTTCCATGTGGAGCTGAGGAGGTGAGGCAGAGGGTCCCACACGAGGGTATGGTGGGGTCAGGTTCCATGCTCTGGCTTGTGCTCTGGCACAAGCGCCTGTCTTGACCTAGGCTCCCTCAGAGCTGAGGGGGCATGACCCTGAGAGCCGCGGTCACACTACACTTGGCTTCTACTACTCATGGGTCTCCATCATGCGTGAGAGGTGCCCCATGGCCACTGTGTGGCACATTACAGTCATTGGGCATGATGGACACCTGTGATTACAGTCACCTGCTACCTGAACTGAATGATCAGAGTGGGTGGCTTGGACAGGGTTTGTACAGGGGCCGCATTGGATGTGGTTTTGCACATTGACTGCTGGGTTGTCAGTTGTGTCCACTCCTGACACCAAGTGCACACAGGAGTTTTCAAAATCTGAATGTCTGTTGTTGGAGGCATCTAAATGTAAGTGTCCTGTGCCTGTTACATGGGTTTCCCTGTGGGTCATGCCTGACTGTCTTTCCTGTCTCCTTCCTTGCAGAGCTTGCTCGCGTGTGTTTTCAGGGTGCACAAGATCCAGCCGTGGAGGTGGAGACCCAAGTGGCGACGACAGTCTTGGGTATGGAAACTGAGCACAAGGTTAAACTCTCACTTCAGACAGAGCTTCAGGAGGAAATCAATCGCTTAAAAATAGAAAACCGAAATTTACACGAGAAGCTGCAGCGGGAAATCCGTCTGAAAGAGGACTTGGAGAAAGTGAGTAGTTATGAGTCCTGGTGGAGAGGCACTACTGCCACTTCCACTGTGACCTGTGGGAGCAGTTGCCTGGGCCAGAAGGTGGTTAGGATGTCAGGCTGCACACGTGCATGGCCAGGAGTGGGTTGGGTCAGTGTTTCCCTCAGTTGGAGTGAGCCTGCTCCCCAGCTGAGGCCAGAGCTTTGCTTCCTCCTGCTCCGTCCACCAGCCCCCAGGGGCTGGGGAGCAGCTGGGTGTCTTCAGAGGACGTAGGAAGGGGCTTGAGTCACGACCACCTTCAAGCCTTGTTTCCCCAGTGCCTTCAGTGGTGTTGCCTCAAACCTCCAGGCTCTTCCTCTTGTTGGTCATGCAGCTGTACAACGTTCGTGGGACTCTGCATGATGAGCTTACTGACAAACACATAAACATAGACACACTGAATTATGAATGGGCCTCGTTACACAACGGCACAGTTTTATCACTTTGTAGGAATATTATAATTAAGGTGACTGGAACTTTTAAGTCTCTTCCACATGTATTTTGACTCCACCGTATTTCCTGCACTCTGTCCTTCTGGCCCTCTGCTCTCACCCCGGGTTCTCTGTGAAGGCCTTTTTGGATTTTCATTGTCCACCAAAACAGTTTCATAGGAAGTTATTAGTAGCTGCAGGTTTGATGATGTGATTCTCTCTAAACTAAGGCATTAGTGGAGCAAAATAGAGGCAAGGATAGAGCTTTGTGGAAGCCGAGCTGGCAGCCCTGTGGGCCATGGTCATCCGACATGACCTTCAGGTGCTCTTCACTGAAGGCAGACTTTCCTCATTGTCTTTTGATGTTTACATGTGTGTATGTACATATGTACATATATATTTTTTGAGTATCTTTTTTGGACCATTTATTTACTTGTGTCAGTTATTGGGAGAGGTGTGTGGGATTATCTGTCTCTCCCTTTAATTCTGTCCAGTTTTGCTTTAAGTGTTCTGAAGCTCTGTTATTACACACACATGTATGGTGTCTTCCTGAAAAATGTATCCTTTTGTCATTAATGAAATATCCATTTTCTCTCCTAGTTAAAACCTACTTCCTGTTTTACTAATATAGACACTCCAACCTTCCTTTGCATTTTGTTTGCATGGTGTACCTTTTTCTGTCCATTTTACATTTATTTATTTTTTAAATTTTTTTTTAGAGCGAGAGGAAGGGAGAGAAACACCAGTGTGAGAGAGAAACATCAATTGGTTGCCTCCTGTACACGCCCAACTGGGGATCAAACCTGCAACCTAGGTATGTGCCCTGACTGGGAATTGAACCTGCAGCCTTTTTGGTATACAGGACAACACGCCATCCAACTGAGCCACCCGGTCAGGACCATTTTACTTTTAATTAATTGAAAGAAACTACCTGAACTTAGTGTCCAACCCCACAGGTTAAGAGCTCAGTCCCATGAGACTATCCCCACTCCAGAGGCTAGTTGCAAGTATTGGGTCCCCAGGTACCCCATACTTCTATCTGACTTGGCTGCAAAGCCAGAATGTTCCCATTGCCCCTACCTCCTCAGGTTCAATAATTACTAGAGCTGCTCTCAGAACTCAGGGAAACAGTTTACTTACTGTCACCAGTTTATTACAAATGATTTAAACAAGAACAAACAGGAGCAGATGCACAGGGCAAGGTGGCAGTGGCGCAAAGCTTTTGTGCTCCTACATGCCACAGACCCAGAGGCTCTCCCAACCCCTTCGTTTAGGGGTTGTTATGGAGGTTCCTGTACAAAGGCGTGATTGATTAAATTACTGGCATTTGGTGGTTGAACTTGGTCTCCAGCTGTCTTCCCTCCCTGCAGGTCAGAGGGGTGCTAAAAGTTCCAGCCCTCCACTCACACTGTGGTCTTCCTGGGAACCAGTCCCCATCCTGAAGCTATGGAGGGGTCCCATCCACCATTCTTATGAAAATAAATACAAGACCCTCTTAGCACTACACATATATCAGGGTTTTAACAGCTATGTCAGTAGCGGGGCGGGGGGGGGGAGAACATATTTTTTATTATATTACACACATGGACAGCATATAGTGGGGTATTTTTTAAATCTATTCGGACAAACTCTACCTGTTCATTGGAGTGCATAGTCTGTTACCTTCTCATGTTGTTATTGCTATGGTTGGACTGAGGGCTGCCATTTTACTGTTAGTTTCTACAGGGTCCATCTGTTTTTCTTTGTTCTTTTTTGTTGTTCCTCTGTTTCTTTTGCCTTTTGGATTTTTTGAATTCTCTTTAGAATTGATTTTAATATATCTGTCGATGTCTGAGTTGTGTCTCTTGCATTACGTTTTAATGGTTGCTCTAGGGGTTAGAACAGACATTTTTAACTTCTCAGTCTTCTTAGAGTTAATATTAGTCCATTTCATAAAATGTAAGAGTTTATAATTGTGTAGGTGCGTTTAACATCTCTTCTGTTTCATTTATGCCAAAATTTTCATATGTATTATGTTCTGTGTTGTAAATTCTGCAGTATGTTTTGCTTTGAACATTCATATGTACTTGAAAGAAATTAAGGAAAAATAGTCTTACATTTACCATTTGCAGTGCTCTTCATTTCTCCCTGAAGATCTAGTTTACAGCTGGTTTGATCCCTTCAGCCTGAAGAATCCCTGTTAGCATTTCTTGTGCGGATATGCATGTTTTCTCTTAACTGAAAAGTCTTAATTTTATTTTTTTTCTTGAAGAATATTTTTGGTGCATATAGGAGTCTGGGGTGACTGGGTTTTGTTCAGGATTTGAGGGCATTGTTCCTTCTGACCTTGTTTCTGATGAGAAGTCAGTCGTTCAAATCAGTGTTTCTCTGAACGTCACGTCATTCTCTTTGGGCTCCTTTAAAGATTTTCCTCTTTATGTTTCATTGTCAGCCATTTTACTGTGAATGCCTAGGCTTGATTATCTTTGACATTGTTTCCTCTCTTGGCAGTCTAAAAATTAGTACATAAAATTGATTGTGAATATTTGAGAAAAGGAAACAGGGATTCTAAGAAAAATAGTTACCGTTAAAAAATCTAATACTAGCCCTGGCTTGTGTGGCTTAGTTGGTTGGAGTATCATCCTGTACACCAAAAGATAACGAGCTCCATTCCTGGTCAGGGAACATACCTGGGTTGCGGGTTTGATCCCTGGCCATGGTGTGTGCAAGAGGCAGCCAATTGATGTTTTTTTTTCTCTCACATTGATGTTTCTCTCCCTTTCTCTCTAAAATCAGTTTTAAAAAAATTTAAAAAGTCATAGCACGGGCTTAAAAAAAAACCAAAACAAACTTATACTAGATTGACATCATCTTTGTAAAATTTTATGATGATATTGAACTGGTGGTCATTTAATAACAGGAAATCCTATACATTTATGTCTTTCACTAAATTTGGGAAATAGTCACCAAGTATTTTTTTTAGTTTTTATTTCTGTCCTGTTCTTTTCTTTCCTTTTAGAACTCCGTTAACATAGATGCTATATCTTTTTGGTTCCTGAGGTCTGTTCATGTTGTTTTTTCTAATCTTTCCCCTTCTTGGTTAAATTCTGTTGATCTTCAAGTTAGTGACTCTTTTGTCATCTCCAATCTGCTTTTAAGTCTCTCTGTTGAATTTAAAATTTCAGATAGTGTGTTTTTCAATTAACAATTAGACTTTTTATTGGGTTGTTTTTAATAGTTTCTACATTATATTTTATCCAGAGTTTATAGTTGTTATCTCTGAGAAGGTTGGTTCTCATTAGAGCTTCTCAGCCATCATCGGAAGCAGGGCCCTAAACTTTATTTTTGATACCTTAACTTTTAAATAAGGAGCTGAGGTTAGTCTTTCATACCTGTTTTGGTTTGGTTTAGTTTGTTTTTGATTATGTTCAGTAGTTTGTTGACTTTCTTTCCCTTTTTTTGAAAGCCAGGATATTTGCCTACCTTCAGCTTTCGGATTCATCTTCCGTTTCATAAGATACCTTTAAAAATAGTAGTTTTAGTTCATCAGCCTCTTGCTCAGGTTCCTATCTATCCTGGAATATAAATTGTGCACATTCAGAGACTTGAACTCATGACACTGTCTGCTGCTCTCATCTCCCTTAGACTTCTAATCTCCTTGCTGTTGGTGGTTCCGTTCTGTTGGGGGTCCAGTTGGCCTTTTGCTCAACAGAGAATGCTTAACATCAAATTTTCCCCCCTGTTGCTGGTCTTGGTGCAACAGAGAAGGACTTTAGCCCATCTATGTGTTCAATTAGTTTTTGTCCAGGCTTGCTGACTCCAGACATAAAGAGCTGTTGGTTCCATGTGCCAGGATGTGGACACCTTTTACTTAAACAAGTAGTTCAAGTTTGTTCATTTATTCTGTTCCCGTCAACACACAAAGCAGTCCCATTGCTCTGCTCAGCATAATGCCTACATGTTGTGGAAGCTTCTCTGTCTTCAGAGATGGATTTGGGTTTTTGCTGCAAATAATCTTTTCCTTTAATTTCTTTCTTCTTAAATAAAATTGTTGTCTACAGGTAAAACATAATTTAGTTGAAGATCACAGGGAAGAACTGGGGAAAGTTAAGGAGCAGATTCAGCTAATGAATCAAGAACTCAAAGAAAGAGAGGCAGAGTGGAAAGGTACAAGTGAAGTCCTAAAGAGAGAAGCTGAAGAGAAGTTAACCCTGATGCTCCTTGACCTGAGAGAACAGGCTGAATTGGAGAAACAGTCAATAATAAACAGGTTTGAGCTTCGAGAAATTGAAATGAGGCAACTGCAGGATCAGCAAGCGGCCCAGATCGTGGACCTCGAGGGGTCCCTGATGGAGCAGCAGGGCCGCCTGCGACAGCTAGAGCTTGGCCTTGCTGGGGACGAGTCTCTGCAGTGTGGCCAGGGGCCGAGCAGTGGTCTGGCCCCTGCGAACCAGGACCAAGACCGGGAGCTTGCTACGTTCCATCTGAAGGAGGACTGTGCCCTCCAGATGATGCTGGCCCAGAATAGGTGGGTGACTTTTTTTTTTAAATTATTCTTTTTAAAAGATTTTTAATTGATTTTTAGAGAGGAAGGGGTGGGGGGAGAGATCAATGTGAGAATAATACATCAATTAGCTGCCTCCTGTACGTCCCCTACTGGGGATCGAGCTCACAACCCAGGCATGTGCCCTGACCGTGAAACGAACCAGCAACCTTTTGGTGGACAGGACGAAATCTAACCAACTGAGTCACACTGGCCAGGGTTGGGTGACATTCTTGTAGCAGTTTGTCAGTATGACCTTGTCTGCCATGTTCCCATGTTAGATCTGACCCAGGACACCTGGCAGAGGGTGGGAGGCGGATCTTCTGGGAAGATGTGCTATGGGCTCTCAGGGACGTCCTGAGTCCTGGACACTTGGTCTTCACCTTAAGATGAGAACAGGATATGTAGCTCTGTAAACGACGGGCTGACAGAAAGATGTTCAAATTCTTCTCGTGCAGTCTGATGGGTGCTATACTATGCATACGTCATTCACATCCTTTTTGGTATTTGGCACATTTTAAATTTTCAGTAGCACAACTTTAGACCTCATTTATTATAAGGACATGTAGTTCATCCATGTAAGTTTTCAGTGATTTAAAAATAGATGTTTAAAAAAAGTTAACATTTTTACTAAAATATTTACATCTCCAGGCTTTAAATAGATTTAGAATGTGATTTGGTTCTTTTCCTCTGTTGGTGCCGACTTTTTCTGTAAACCTGGCCTGTTGTGGCTGTGGTTTTTGTAATGAATTTTGGGGTTGGTGGACATGCTGTTGGTTCTGCTGTTTCTTGTGTGTCAGCTCCTCCCCAGCATCATGAGTGAGGTGCAAGAGCTTCTGCTCTGGGGCCTGACAACTTGAGTTTGCTCCTGACGCACCACATGGGCAAGAAATCTGAGTGCTCTCAGATAAAGGTAAAGTGGAGTAATCCATGGAAATGCCTTTATAGAATCTGGTAGATAGCTCCTAAAACTAGACACAGCTTTTGTTTCTGTGAGCTCACAAAGCAGCGTCACTGATGTAACCTGTACTGGTAGAGGCTCCAGGCTCCTCCCTGTTGTTGGTGGGATTCTGGGCACTTTAAGGAGAGTACATCTTGCTGCCCCTGCTTTTGTTGGCCAGTGCCTCCTGGGCCCCCTGTAGCTCTTTTAATTTACGTACCTTAATTTACCACTGAGGAGTGTTTCTGAGGTCTTTTGAGTGCTCTTTGTGATCCTGTGGGCTCCTGGGAGTGGTCCTGCCATGCCTTCCCTGTCCAGATCCTTCTCTTGTGGTAACAGTCATGCCTGCTTCTCCGCGGTGCCTGTCGGGAGTATACATGTGGCTTCTTGCTGTGGCTCCTGTGTCCTCCACTTCAGGCTGTACCAGGGATGCCTGGGCCGTGGCCTCTGAGTCCCCTGGCTTCACATGGCTCCTTCACCCCACTTACTCCTGGTGGTGCTCAGCCATTTGGGGCAGAGGGAGGAGGAGTAAAGACAGTTAAACCAGGAAGGACGACTATGTCGATAGAAGCGGTGTTTCCTGCAGGAAATGTGAAGAGGTGCCTGCTTTTACAACTGCATGGTTTGCTGTCTGTTCACTTTGCATATCATCTCAGGTTTTTAGAAAAACGTAAGGAAATCACAGAGAAATTCACTGCAGAACAAGATGCCCTCCTGCAGGAGGCCCAGGAGAAGCACGCCAGTGAGCTCCAGCTCCTCCAGGAGAGGCACCAGCAGCACATTCTGTCCCTGACAGCGGAGCTCGAGGCCAAGCACCAGGCCAATGTCGAGGAACTGAAGGCTGTGTTTCAAAGAGAGCAGTGGGCTCTTTCAGAAGCTCGTGTGGCCGAACTGCAGACGAAACATGCTGCTGAAATCCATGCTCTGGAGACAAGACATTTGTCACACCTGGATTCTGTGGAGTCTTGTTACCTGTCTGAAATTCAGACCCTCCAGGATGAGCACAGGCAGGCCCTGGAGCTTTTGCGAGGAGACCTTGAGGAACAACTGCAGAAAAAGGACTCTTCTCACCAAATGATTTTGACTCAGGAGTTAGAGAAACTTCAGCGGAAACATGAAGAGCCAGAGTCTGCAAAGGGCGGCCAGAGAGCTGGACTGAGCACTGAACACACCGAGAGTTTGAGGGCCCTGGCCACTGAGCTTCAGGGAGCTCACCAGGTGAGGACCAGGCCCTTTTCCTGTCTCAGGACAGGTCTCTTCACACTGCCTGTGTGATGCAGTGCACTCTTGTGTATCCATGAATGTGCTCCTGCATGAGTGTGTCAGTGTCTGTGCAAGCCCATGTCTGCATGTGTGTGTGTGTGTCTCACACTGTTCCTATCAACGGTGACTTTGGTTTCCTCATGAGGTAGGTCTAGAACAGTGAGTTTTAAGGGTTTCTTTGGTTGCATGATCACAGACCCTTGGGCTCTGTGACCCTGGGGAAGTGTGCAAATGATCTCACTTGGTCAGAATGCTTCTCATGGCTGTGCTGGCTCTGTGAGCTTGGCATTCCAGGGCCTCAGCTTGGTTTTCCCGTTGTGCATATGTAGCCTCGGCTTTCCTTTGTGGGTGCTTCATAAAATTAAATCCGCTGTCCTGTGTCAAGAGCAGTGGCTTTAAGTTTGATATGAAAGGGAATTTCTGGAGAAGGCTCAGGTGCCCTGGGCTGGCACCCACTTGTCACCACACCTGTGTCTCGTGAACAGGACATGTGTATTTGGTCTATATATAGAGTCACTGTGGGTTTCATCTCTTTGCAGTGGATGGGGCTGCTCTGCCCAGTTTGTGGGCCAGGTGGGCATGTCAGGCCCTCAGGAGCAGACTGTGTCAGTTACTGCCCCATGTAGGGTGGGACATGTGCCTTCAGTTCTAGGGTGTGGGTGCTGAGATGGGGTGGGTGGGGTGCAGTGCCCTGTGGACTCTCTTGGCAGGAGGAGTTGGCTGCAGCCCTGCTCGATCAGAGGCACCTGCTGGAGGAGGGGAAGAGCGTGGCCCTGGACAAGGTACGTGCTGAGGTCTTGCTCATGGAGCAGCAGCACCAAGCAGCCCTGCAGGAGCTTGGTGACATGCATGCAGCTGAGATGCAGAGGCAGCGGGCAGAGCAGCAGGCACTGCAAGAGAGGGCCATGCAGGTGAGCCGCTCCAAGTGTGCCGTGCGGCCCCTTCTTGGGCAGAAGAGGATTCTGGGAGGGCCAGGGGGTGGACTCTGGCCCTCACAGGGTGCTGTGCCTCCTGGGGCTTCTCAAATAGAACAGTTTAGTAAAACTTTGTATCTGGCTACATGGTGGAGTATGTCGCAATCATAGTGCATCACCACCCTCACCCCAGTTATTTGAAGCACATCCCAGACGTCATGTGTTTTCAGTATCTGTCTCTATCAAGTAAGGTCTTTTTCTCCCCAATTTAACATAACCATTATTCATTCTAACCTAAAAAATTAAGTTATTTTAAAATTTCATTCCATATCCAGTCCAAGTTGTTGTCTTTTCCTCTGGTTGTTCATGTCAGGATCCACTCAGGGTCCCATTTGCACTGGGTCTTTTTTTTTTCCTTCCTGGGGTATCGGCTGTCATTTCCCCCTCTTCCCTGTAAACATGCCTACAGACCTTTACATGTGATTGGGTTCATGTATTTGACTTTGTGGGAACACTTATAGGTGATGGTATGTTCCTGTGGTCTTCCCTCAGGCTTTACTGCAAACAGATACTACATAAAACCTTGCTGGGCGTTTCTTGGGATGCCAGGATCACGGTCCCTAAAATAGCAGGGACACGCTGTCCTTCCTCTGAAAAAAGATTTTTCTGGGCTACAAATATCTTTGCACCTGTTTGAAAAGCAGTGTCACTTATCAGAAGTTACTTAATGTGCGTGTGTGAGGTGATTGGGTCACTCTCCAGGTTCCCTCCCTTTGGAGTGTGGTGGTGAAAAAAGTGCTCTGAAAATGTAAGCTCAGTTTTCTTTTCTTGGAGATGTGCCTCTGTGAAGGACTCTCCCTCGGGTAGTAACACAAGCAGGGTCTGGAAAGAAAAGTAAACTGTAGTGTTACCAGTACTGATTGCTTAAGGCAGTTTCATTTTTTCTTGGTAAATAATACATATATATTAAAAATCTACTTATATGAAAGTTTTTGAAAACATTAAGAGAAACTGTGGTAAGTTTAGATATAGTTTGAATGTCTTTAATTCATTATCAGTTGAATTTGTCTTTATTACTATGTTGATGTTCTTTGTGCAGTACTACTTATTATTTTTCTCTTCCCTAGGCATATCTATTGTGTTTTCTTAATGATTTACACACACACACACACACACACACACACACACACACGACATTTTCCCTATAATTCAGTGCAATTTTAGAAAGACCTAAGAACATCTTTTTCTTATATTGGCCTTACCATTAGAACATGGCAGATTAAACACAATTTTACACAAGTCTGGAACTAGAAGCAATTGTAAGAGATCTGATGAGTCGATAGTCTCGAGAGTCAAACCTTCTTTGATCCTGTCCAGTCATGTTGCGGGGTGGCCTGAAGACATGCACTCCTGCCCAGTGTCCAAAGCTATCCCTGGTATTGGGTCTTCGAGGTTGCATATTGGGTGCTCTCTGCAGCCTTTCCTGAGTGTATTTTGGACACCCTCCTGCATGGGTTGGAAGGACACACTCTCCCCTACCCTCAAAACTGCCTTGCCAGGCTCCTGCATGTCTTGCATGGATGTTCTACCACAGGATATTGCCATGTTTGGTCTTGGCCTCTGTCATGGTGCACTTCTGCAAGGTCCTGCGCCAAGCCTGGTGGCACACTGGGCAGCACAGGCACACAGCATCCCCACTGTTCCTCGCAGGTGGATAGTTGGGATGGGTGCTTTGAGTTTGCTGCTCTTCTGTCTAGTTGGTGTGTCTTGTTAGACTTTGTGTGTCCCTGTCAAGTGCCTTAAAACCCTTTCTAAAACAAAGTGAAGGTTAAAAAATAAGTGATATGCTTAGCTTCTAAACTGCCCTTAGGAATTGCAGTTCTGCGTTGGGGGTGAGACGACAGAGGGGCTTGACATCATTGGGGGCTGGTTCTTTGTTTTTTTTGCCAACTTAATAGTTAATAGTTTTAAAAATTATTCTACATATATAGCTTCATTCCTTCTTCTCTCCTTTGTGCTAATGTTGTCGTGCAAAGTACATATGCATATTTTATGCTCATTGCTTTATGCAGTTGTCTTTTAAATCAGGTAGGAGAAAAAAGAATTACCAGCAAAAACTACATTTGTTTCGTCTTTTATATTTACCCTTTATGGTTACCTACACCAGTGTTCTTTATTTCTTCATGTGGATTCAAGTTACTGTCCAGTGCCCTTTTATTTTAACCTGAAGAACTCCCTTTAGTGTTTTCTTCAGAGCAGTTTAGTTAGTGCTGAATTCTCCTAGTTCTTATTTATCTGGGAATATCTTAATTTCTTATTCATTTTGGAAAGGTAGTTTCTTGGATATCAAATTCTTGGTTGATAGTCTTATTCTTTCAGCACTTTAAATATGTCATCTCACTGCCTCTTGACTGAAGGTCTCTTGTGTTGCGTTGCTTCCCTCTTGCTGCTTCAGGATTCTTTCTTTGTTTTTCAGCAGTTTGCTTATTATTTTACTTGGAATTCATTGAGCTTCTTGTATGTGTAGATTAGTATTTTTTCATAAAATTTGTGAAGATTTTGGCTCTTTTATTTTCAAGTGTCCTTTCTGCCCTGCTGGCTTTCTCCTCTTCTCTGAGATTCCCATTGGGTGTATTTTGGTCTTTGATAGTGTCTCACAGGCCTTTGAGGCTCTGCTTTTTTTCATTCTTTTTTCTTTCTGTTCCCCAGGCTGAGTAATTTCATTTGACCTGTCTTCATGTTTACTGATTCTTCTGTCCACTGGACTTGAATCTGCTGTTGAGCTCCTCTAGTGAAGTTTTCATTTCAGTAATTATACTTCTCAGCTCCAGAATGTCTATTTGGTTCCTTTTATAATTCTCTTTGTTGCAAGGGGCTCTGGTTGGATCATGCTGTCAGTACTCTGGCAGACAGTTAACTCTGCCTCAGCTTTAACTCCTTTGTGTGTGGAGCTGCAAGGTAAGGGAGAGATAAAGGCTTCAGTGCCTTCTCAGGTCTCTCTGGGCAGGTGCACAGTGCTGCATATGCTCATGCCTTCTAAATTCTCAGGAGTATGTTAGAGCTTTTAAAAGCCCCCTGTTGACATCCATTTTCTAGTGTTTCCTTTTAAGTTTTTTGGTCAGCTTCTTTTAGCACCAACTGTTATCACTGCCTCAGGCCATATGATGTTAAGCAGTTGCTGTTGATTGTTTGTGACAAATGGACTGGGAATAGAATTGTTGACACAGAGTGTCCTCTGTCTCAGATCAGGTAAAGACCACTCTGAAAGCGGAGCTTTTCATTGAGCTGTTGGACAGGTCAGTTACTGATAGTAGCTGGGGTGGCACTTTGGGGGAGCTCCAGCTGCAGCCCCCATGGCTGCTGTTTTCAAGACCGTCCCTGAGATTGGAGTAATGGGATTAGGGCAGGTTCAAATACCCCAAAGCTTGGTACTCTGATAAGAGACTCAGCCTTTGTTGCAGGCCTTTCCTAATTTCCAGAGCTCTGAAAAAGTTGATTTTGACAGTTTTTGCCAATGTTCCCCAGAGTGCTTTTATAGAAGAGTAGACTTCTGGAGATCATTATTCTCTCATTCTGAAAGTGTTACCTCTGTAGTTTTTGAAAAGAAATAATTTTTCTTCTCTTCTTTTTTCTTTTCTTTTCTTTCTTTTCTTTTCTTTTCTCTTTCCTTTCCTTTCCTTTCCCTTTTCCTTTCCCTTTTCCTTTCCCTTTTCCTTTTCCTTTTCCTTTTCCTTTTCCTTTTCCTTTTCCCTTCCCTTCCCTTCCCTTCCCCTTCCCCTTCCCCTTCCCCTTCCCCTTCCCCTTCCCCTTCCCCTTCCCCTTCCCCTTCCCCTTCCCCTTCCCCTTCCCCTTCCCCTTCCCCTTCCCCTTCCCTTCCCTTCCCTTCCCCCTTCCCTTCCCCCTTCCCTTCCCTTCCCTTCCCTTCCCTTCCCTTCCCTTCCCTTCCCTTCCCTTCCCTTCCCTTCCCTTCCCTTCCCTTCCCTTCCCTTCCCTTCCCTTCCCTTCCCTTCCCTTCCCTTCCCTTCCCTTCCCTTCCCTTCCCTTCCCTTCCCTTCCCTTCCCTTCCCTTCCCTTCCCTTCCCTTCCCTTCCCTTCCCTTCCCTTTCCTTTCCTTTCCCCTTCCCTTCCCCTTCCCTTCCCCTTCCCCTTCCCTTCCCTTCCCTTTCCCCTTCCCTTCCCTTCCCTTCCCTTCCCCTTCCCCTTCCCTTCTTCTCTTCTTTTTTTAAATACAGGGTGTCTCCCCAAAATGTATATACACTTTAACAGCTGATAGTTCAACTTTGAAAGTGAAATGTATTTTAATAAACACTGCTTTTATAATTATTCAAAGTGTGTGTATACATTTTTGGGGGATACTGTGTATATGTTTTTACTGATTTTAGAGTGAGAAGAATGGAGAGGGAGAGAGAGAGAACCATTGATTGGTTGCCTTCTGCATGCTCCCTACTGGGGATTGAGCCAAAATCCAGACATGTGCCCTGACCGGGAATCGAACCAGCAACCCTTGTTGCAAAGGACAACACTCAACCAACTAAGTCATACTGGCCAGGCAAAAAATAGCTTATGTCATTAATATAGTTTAATTTGTTAGGTGTACCTTATTTAACATTTTTTATTTAAGAAAAAACGGTTTATTTTTTTAAAACCAAAGGAACTTAGGCTTCTAAATATTTGAGGTTTTGATGATCATGATACCCTCTTGATGGAGCATTTCTTAATGCGACCACTTGGGAAAGACAGCGAACTGATTCTCTGATATTCTGTATCATAGTGCATTTGAATGCGTGCTCATTGTGGGTAGCAGCCTTGGCCCTTTTGATTACCTTTTATGGCACAGAGTATGGATCAGTACATATCTGTTGAATGAACTAAGTTCTAGTGAAGAGCAAAGAAATGGAACAAGCATAGTTTTATACCTTAATGACATTTTTTCCCCCTTAAATATACCTTTGTACAGAATGAACTTGAACGTGAAAAGAAAGCTGCTTTGCATGAAAAAAAGGAGATACACAGACTGGAGTGTGAGCAAGCACAATCTCTTCACCGAAAAGAGAAGGAGTCTTTGTCTTTGCAGCTTCAGGAGAAGAACAACCAAATTCTGCAGGTGTGTGGACATATCTTTGCTTCTTACTACTTTTTGTGTGTGTGGTAAAATATACATAACATGAAATTTTCCACTTTAACCATTTTTAAGTGTACAATTCAGGGGCATTAATCACATTCACACTCTTGTGCAACCGTCATCACCATCCATTTCCAAAACTTTTCTATCTTCCCAAACTGAAACTCTGTGCCCATTAACTACTAACTCCCTTTACCCCTTTCCCAGCCCCTGGCACTTACCACCTACTTTCTGTCTCTATGAATTCCACAATGTGAAATCATATAGTATTTCTCCTTTTGTGACTGGCTCATTTCACTGAGTATAATTTCCTCAAGGGTCCATCCATATTGTAGAAGGCTTCAGGATGTCCTTCCTTTTTAAGGCTGAATATTCCTTTGTGTACATGTTGATGTAAGAACTGTTCAGACCTGTTGAGAATTTTTATTAGAGTTTATTTGAGCCACACTGACTATACCCCTAAAGCAAGATCTCAGGTGCTCTGGAGAAGAAGAGTTTGTAGTTCTTTTTATGCATTTGGAATTGAGGACGGAAGTGAGGAAGATGACATCAAGGTGGGAGAAGACAAGGTGGGGATTAGATTACAGGATAGTTAACAAGATCATGTCTCTCTGGAGGGTGGGAGATGTTAAAGTAGGAATTTAAATTTTAATAGAACTATTTCTCTTTTCTATTTTCTCTAGTCAGTTTTGTTAGGTTGTTTATTTGCCCCTATCTTCCTCTTGATCATATATTAGGATTTTCCCCCACCTACTGTGTGCTTTTGGCAGGGGGAGGGAGCAGGACAGGCTGAGGAGAGTCTGCTGTTCATAGGCCCTCTGAGTACAACTGGCCATCACGATGGCCTGTGTGCCTTGGCCACCAGTCATGGGCATGGCCAGCCTAAAGGTCATGGCTGTGGGGCTCAATGCAGTGAGGCCCTTAAGTGTCCGCCATCCACTGACTGCCATCCACTCTCCATACTCCAAAGCTGAGGCACAGCCAGGTCTTGAGTGGTCTGGACATGCAGGTCCATGTGCTGGCAGCGTTTGGTGTACACAGTTCATCTTCTGGATCTCTTTTGTTGATTTTTGGGTCATTTTTTGCCATTTTGAAACTTGCAGTTCTCTATTTCATTTTTCCAGCTACTATGTGTCAGTCTGACGTAAACAGTGGTTTAAACTGTTTTTTTCTTGTGTGTGCGTTTTTAAAATTTTTATATGTTTTTATTGATTTCAGAGAGAGGAAGGGAGAGAGAGAGAATCATCAATGATGAGAGAGAGTCATTGATCAGCTGCCTCCTGCATGCCCCCTACTGGGGATTGAGCCCGCAAACCGGGCATATACCCTCACCGGGAATTGAACCATGACCTCCTGGTTCACAGATCAATGCTCAACCACT
Source organism: Miniopterus natalensis (assembly GCF_054644295.1). Lineage (NCBI taxonomy): Eukaryota > Metazoa > Chordata > Mammalia > Chiroptera > Miniopteridae > Miniopterus > Miniopterus natalensis. The sequence goes on along the minus strand of NC_142086.1, from coordinate 82,656,154 downwards.
GAGCCATGCTGGCTGGGTATAACCAGTGGTTTATAGAATCACTGTTCTTTTCTAATTTTCTTCCAAGCACAACATTGAAACTGTGTTTAGTTTGCTGTTCTTCCCTGCAGTAAATTGATTTCAAAATTGCACTCTTTTCCTCGTGGCTTGTGTTTTCTTTTTGTATCTTTTAACATTACTATATGGTCCTGTGCTTGTGTTCCCCCTTGGAAGAGTCATCCATGGCACTGTGGCGCTGTTCCTGCACTGCTTCTCCATCTACTTGTCGCTTCTCCCTGTTCATCTTGGCTGAGGCCATGGACACGTCAGCTCATTGGTCCCTTGCGGCTATGGGTTGTCTGGTGGCCCTCTAGAGAGTTGGGACTGGGGTGCTGGTGGCCCTACTGGGCTCGGCGTGGTCTGTTTTGCCCTCTCTTCTTTCATCCTCCATGGGGAGGGCCCATATTCTCGTTGGTAACTGGAACGAAACTGAGAAGTCTCTACTGCTGGTGCTAAACTTGGGAGAGGGCTCAGGGGCTCACGTTGCCTTGTTGCTAGAAAACAGTAGTCACTTCTCTAAGCTGCTGGGGGCAGGTGGGACAGGAGCCCGAGGTAGCTGGTGCCGCCCACCCACCCAGCCCACTGAGACACTGTAATCGTTGACTTTTTGTTTTTAGAGAGAAATTTGTAAGAGGGATGTTCACTAGTCCTGCAACTGATTTTTATTCTGAATGACTAGAAAAGCGATTTTGTTTTGAGTTATTATTTGTGAAATAACCTCTACTGACTGCCCCTCCCCCCCCTCAGGGCTGGCAGGCTCGGAGGGTTGCACGTTTGTTTTTGTAGGCCAAGAATAATGGAGCAAAGACTGTGTTAAGAATTTTACCTTTAATCACTACCTTGTCATAGCCATATTTTCTTAAGTGGGATGATGAAAGTTACGGTGGAAGTTTCTTACAGAAGTTTATTTTTAACTAAATTTTTAAACTAAAGCTTTAACAACTTTTTCTCAACAGCTAAAAGACCAAATTTTATCCTTGAATCGTGAGATAGAAGAGCGTCGTTCGGAGTTGGAGACCCTACAGCAAAGGCGGGACAGGGAGAACCAGGAAGGCACAAACCTCATCTCGATGCTCAAGTCCGATGTGGACCTGTCTCACAGCGAAAGGTCAGTGTCCTCTTCTGTCACTGCTGCCTGAGCACACGATGATGTTGGGGAAGGGAGCCCTTGTGCTATGTGATTCTTATCATTTAAAAACATCCAGGAAGATACTAAGTAATGTCCAGACACCTGCATACCCGCCATCTTGCTTTGCCAAAGCCTCACATTTTCCAAATTACAAAATTTGATGCTATAATGCAGGCGCAGTTCGCGATCTGCCCCTTTGTTCTGTTTGCTTGGGGTCTCATTTGAGAAAGAGTTTTTTATTTTGATGCCACACAGACCCCCCCCCCCCCCGTATTTCGTCTCAGTTTTAGTTTTTCTTTTCTTGTATGTAGGTCTGGAGCATGTCTGGAACTGTTCAGTTATTTGTTTATTTGCATCTGATATCAGGAAATTCGTTTTTGTCTGCTGATCAGTTGCTCAGCATCCTGCTTGTGGGCACGTCTTTCTCTGGGCTTCTCCATCTGTGCTGTACCTGTCAACTTGTCTCTGCCCAGTGTCTTGTCCAGTTCTCCTGTACTGACCTCGAGGGTCAAGAGAGACCAGGCAGGGCAGGCCGGCCTGGATTATTCCTGAGTTTGATGTGCAGGATTCATGACTTTGTTGCTGCATGGGATCCCTGCCAGGTCTCCTTTCCTTCTTTTGAAAGCCTTGTAATTCTCTGTGAAGATGGGCATGCTCCTCTAGCACTTGTTTGTGGCTGCCCTGTAGTTTGATGCAGACTCCTCAGTGAGTGCAGGGTGGAGTGTGACAGACTTTGTGGTCACCAGCTCTGCACGTGGGAGGAACACGGCAGAGAGCAGATGACCCCCGGGTGTTTGGAGGTGTGTCCAGTCAGGTGAGCAGCAGTTGCACATGCCCAGACACCCACAGGGGTTAGGCATTTTTGGGGATTACCACAGGGACCAGGAGTAAGCATGACCTGGGCAGGGTGTGAGGAAGAAGTGAGGGCTGCCTTCGAGGGAGCCTTTTGGCATTTTTTCTCAGAGCAAAGCCAACAGCTGTCCTCCTTGACCCGCCATCTCTGTGATCATCCTCTCTTTCTCCTTCTGCACACTAACCCAGGGCTTTCCAATTTGCTGTGCCCACCCTCCCTGTGTCTTTGGTAGCCACTTGTAGGGCCCTGGGCAGCAGACAGGGAGCTGTCAGGCTCTCTGCCCACACCCCCCCAAGATTTTTATGCTTCATACAGTCTGCCCACTGTCTCCTCTTCTCTCCTCTCACTTTCTGCTTGTGTCCCTCACTACGAATGTTACCTCTGGCTATTTGTCTGTTTTGCTCAGTGATGTCTCTCCCCGTGCTGGGAGCAGTGCCCATGTGGGGCCCTTGGTAGGGAATGTGTGCATGAATAGGTTGGGGTGGGCAAGCATGTGTCCTGCCCACTTTGGCTCCAGGTGGCTTGTCTGCCCTACACACAAGCTGTATCAGTTTGCCCGTAGCTACATCCTAGACAGGGTCACTGTGACAGAGGAGCCCCAGCTGGTGGGGCTGATCTGGAAGGGCACAGCTTGTAGACAGGGTGCAGGCTGAGTCCTGGTCCTGTGAAGAACAAACCTCACCAGCCTCCATAGTCCATGTAGCTTCAGGGAGAGGCATGGGAGAATCTCCATGCACTTGGGCTGTGGGTCAGATATGAACAGGTGTCTCACGAAGGGCAAGGTCCCTAGGTTCAGGGAGGCTGTGCCTTAGGGATGGATGAGGTTTGTGCTTTCCTATATGAGGGGAGAGCAGCTGTGGGGATGGTTCTCCACAAAGCCCTTGCTCTGTGCTGATTGGCTGGAGGCCGATTCTGGAGAGACATGCTTGAATAAACAATAACAGCATCTTTTAAAATTGAGCAGCAGTGACAAGGTCTGCTCTGCTCCTGTCGCAGAGCCACCCAGCTGGGGTCAAGGCTGAAGACCGCTGCACACTGTGCTTCCCTCTCCAGGATTGCTCTCCAGGATTCCCTGCGGAGGCTGCTGGGCCTATTTGGAGAGACGCTGAAGGCTGCCATCTCCCTGAAGAGCCGGATCAGTGACCGCGTGGGGCTCTGCCTGGAGGACGAGAGCCTGCCCGACGTGAGGCCAGGGGGCCAGGCTCCATCTGTAGGTGAGCACTGGACAGGCCATGTGCAGCCCCCAGGCCCAGGGCACCAAGTGCTCCCTGGGCTTTACCCCTCCACCCAGCGCTGGCGAGTCCACTCCTTGTTGAGATGGGGTGCTGTCCCTAGCGACATGGGCATGCTTGTCCCTGATGCCTAGGTCGGGGTCGGTGTGTGGGTCTTTCCGTGGCACAGGCTTCTGTGTTTGCTCATTTTATAGCTCCAGCACTGGATGAGACATGGCCTGGGCCTGATGTGGCCCTGCCGGAGCTGGATAGAACTTTGACTGAATGCACTGAGGTGTCTTCCATGGCTGACATCAGCAGCCACATCTGTGAAAGCTTTTTCATGAGCCCGGAAAGTACATTGGAGTGTGAGCAGCCCATCAGGAGCATCTACCGGAGCCTTGGCCTGGCAGTGGACGGCCTCCTAGAGATGGTTCTGGATTCCTCCAGGCAGGTGAGCCATGGCCCAGTCAGCACGAGCCTCGCCACCCATTCTTTACTGTGTGGCCCCATTCTGTCCCCTGTACTGATGCTCTGCCTCAGAGAAGGGCAGTGGGTGAATGAGTAAGTAGGTTGGATAGATTAACAGACCTTCTTCATTGGGCGTTTCTGATTCTCACCAGCCCTTCAGGGTGGGGGTGGACACTTTGATTCTCCAGGTGGAACAGGCCTCTCTCTGTTCTTTCTTGCACCTGACCTTTGGGGACAGAAACTGTTGATTGTGGTGCTCATCACTCCCCCCCCCCTCGCCAGGTCACTACCAGTGGTGTCTTCCTCTGAGGGTCTCCTTGAGGAGAAGTCTTTTCTGAACCAAAATTCTTGAGGAGGTGGACTTGCTGTGAATGAAAAATAAAACTTCAGCATCCTTAACTTAGATGACAAGTAATTTAGCCTATTTCTACTTTTCTTTATGTAACATTTTAATTCCACATTGAATATATTCATATTCAAAGGTTATCACTGAAAAAGGGAGTTCTTTTAACCCTTTTAGAACATTTAAGACAGTTATGAAAGACATTAAATAGGAATAGTTGAAAGTGGTAAAGAGATTCTAAAGTTAGCCCAGTTAAAAAATAAGCGCTCTAACTCTGGCTGGCTGGTGTGGCTCAGTTGATTGGCACCTAAAGTTTGCTAGTTCGATTTCTGGTAGGGCACATGCCCAGGTTGAGGGCTTGATCCTGGGTAGGGGGCATGCAGGAGGCAGCTGATAGATGTTTTGCTCTCATATCAGTGTTTCTCTTTCTCGCTTCCCTCTCTAAAAAATAAAAAAGTGCTCTTATGTGAAGCTTTGCTGTTCACATTTCACAAACACTTGAGTAATTTCCCCTCCTCAGGGCAGGTGGGCAGAGCAACAGTTTGAGGACCTGAAGTGTCTCTTTCTCACCCTTCCAACTGCCTTTTTCCTTTTCACCTCCCGTCTTCTCTCAAAACGTGGACAGGTTTGGGCAGCAATAAAGAAGTCATCAGGTGCTTTTTCTTTTTTTTAAATATATCTTTATTGATTTCAGAGAAAGGAAAGGAGAGGGAGAGAGAGATAGAAACATCAATGATGAGAGAGTCATTGATCGAGCCCCCAACCTGGGCATGTGCCCTGACTGGGAATCAAACCCTGATCGCCTGGATCCCAGGTTGATGCTCAACCCTGAGCCACGCCTGACCGGGCTTTTTTTTTTAAATATGTCTTTATTGATTTCAGAGAGAGGAAAGGAGAGGGAGAGAGAGATAGAAATATCAGTGATGAGAGAGTCATTGATCAGCTGCCTCCTGCATGCCCCCCACTGGGGATCAAGCCTGCAACCCAGGCATGTGCCCTGACCGGGAATTGAACCCCAATTGCCTGGATCCTAGGTCGATGCTCAACCGCTGAGCCATGCCCAGCCGGGCCATCAGGTGCTTTTGATTGTGTGTGTGGCCCCTCCCATGCCATTATGTGGAAACAGACACCCTCCTGTGAACATCTGGCATCTGCAGGTATCACCTGGCCATGGCCCTGGCATGGTGTCTGACTAGGTGCCCTTGTTTGTTGTGGGCCCACACTTGCTTTTACTGTGTCCTGCTCCCTAGAAGTTTACCTCGCGGAGTGCATTCTGCAGGGAGGCCAACCACTTCCACAGCAGGGAGAAGGTGGGGTATGTGGTAGAGAAAGCAGGGCAGGTTTTGGGGAGGTAGGAGTGAGTGGAGCAGAGCCCTGTGGGAGGTGGGCAGGGCAGTGGCAGGAAGGGAATGAGGGGCCCTCCCTGTTCAGACCAGGGTCATGGTGGGCTGCCCACCATGAGGTCTGATTGGTGGGCAAGCGTCTCAAGAGAATAGAAGCTGTGGGAGGTGGCCAGTGGTAGGGAATGAAAAGAGGCGGCCCTGGGATCCATTTTCAAGGTAACACCAACAGATTTCCTTAGCAGCTAAGCTGCATCAAGTACAACTTGGGATGTCTAGGCTAGGTGCTCAGTTATCTGTTGGGGATAGCTGAGAGCACGAATCTTGAATTCAGAGATTAATCAGGGCCCCTCAGCCTGTAGATGGCCTGGGAGCCTCAGAATGGACACACCGCCAGGGCAGCAGAGAAGGAAGGGCTGAACCAGAAAGTTGGGGTATCCAAGTAGGCCAGGGAGGGGCCTCGTGGTGACTAGTCAGGGAGGTGGAGACCATCAGGTTTCCTGCCCTGTGTGGTGACTGGCCCCAGGAGCCTCTTTTTCCCACCCCTGTGGCCTTTTCCATCTCCTCCAACCGTGGAGCTGGCAGCTCATCCCTGCCCACGTGCCAGGCTCTTGGTGGTTGGCTTCCTGTCGTGTCCTTAACAGTGTTACTGTGCAGAGACACGTGTATTTATGGTTCATAAGTGCATGAGTCTGTGTGGTGCTGTGCGCATAGAATTGTTAATTGAAAATTTGTTTCATGAGCGACTTTATTTAGTAATTGACATAACAGCAAGCAATGGAAACTTGTTTCTTTTTTTCTTTTTTAAATACATCTTTATTGATTTCAGAGAGAGGAAGGGAGAGGGAGAGGGAGGGGTAGAAACATCAATGATGAGAGAGAGTCATTGATCGGCTGCAGCCCGCAACCCAGGCATGTGCCTTGACTAGGAATCAAACCCCGATCTCCTGGATCCGAGGTCGATGCTCAACCACTGAGCCATGCCTGGCTGGGTGGAAACTTGTTTCTTATGGAATATTGGTAATTTCACCAGAATTCTAAGCAAGTAGAATTCTATTGGGGTTAACGTAAGCTTTGATTGTTTTTAATATGCAGTTCCAATTTTTCTAATTTTCAGCTGGAGGAAGCACGTCAAATTCATGCTCGTTTTGAGAAAGAATTTAGCTGTAAGAATGAGGAGACAGCCCAGGTTGTTAGAAAACACCAGGAGTTACTGGAACGCCTGGAGGAGGAGAACTCAGCTAAGACACGGCTGATGCTGGAGCTGCACAAGGCAGAAGGTGAGCAGCCGGTGGGCTGGCAGGGATGGGCTGGAACACAGGCACCACCTTGCCTAAGGGGAAATACTAGCACAGAATATTTTAAAGCAAATGTAAAAATAAAATGAACAGTTTTGTGGCATCAGTGACTTTCCTCAGTGGAATCAAGCACCTTTGAGGAGCTGTGGTAGCTTTGGGGGATGGTCAGGGTTGCAATAGACAGGCTCAAGGGGCAGTCCTGTTCCCTGGTACTTAACTCCTGTTGCTCTTTGGGATGAAGACCTGAGAGTGTTTCGTGGTGTGGCAAGATGGGAACTTTTGTCCCTTCCCATCACAGATGATGGGCAGTGAGTGCCCCAAGAAGTCACCCTCGTGACTGCTTCTGACCCCCTAGATCCTGGTGTCTGGCTCTCACAATGGCCATGTGTGTGGGGCACTTGGCACTAGGGGGGTCTGTATAAGGGTTGCTCACAGGTGTGTCACCTTGTCTGGCAGTTCCCACACCTTCCCGGGGTGGGAGGCAGCCCTGTGCCTATCTATCAGTTAAGACCTGAACACAGGTGTGACCACTTAACTCATGCTGGTGCCGAGGCAGCCTTGTTTGCCTGGTGGCTCCATTTGCTCTTCCAGGGGGGCCCTCCTCAGCTGTGTCTCTCCTGTCTCCCTAGGGATCATTGAGGGATTCAAGGTAGAGAAGGCCAGCCTGCAGGAGGCACTAGGCCAGAAGGAGGCATCGGAGCAGGGCCTCGTGGCTGAGCTGGAGAGCCTGAATCAGCAGCTTCAGCAGGTGACTCGGCAGCAGGCAGAGCTGAAGGAGGAGAACTCTGTCCTGTGTCACCAAAAGGAGGTGGCAACTGCAGAAGCAGAAGAGAGAGAAGCTGGTAAGAAAGGCTGCCACATAGTCATGTGATCCCAGCTAGGAACTTGGCATGTGCCATCGAACTGAAGGTGCTAGCTATCCTGTGTGACCTGTTTGACTTGCTGCTTGCCAATACAACACCTACCCTGCCCTTACCACTGGCTCCCCCAGGTGTGGTCTGGGGACCTCTGGTCCTGGTTCAGCTTTGGGGCCTCATGAACATTGATCAGCTTTCCAAGAGTTTTGGGAGGTCCTGGCATCTTATGGGGAAATTCAGTTCTGCCTTTTGTGTTCGTGTGGCATGTGGTGTGTTTCAGGGTTATGCCAGCTGTCCTGTGTGTTTTTCTTTGTCTCCTTTAAAAGCCTTTAGAAGCCAGGACCTGCTGTGATATCTGGGCAAACAGTCCTGTCTTAAGTCCTTTCGGCTGCCTCCTGATACCACCACATTGGGGGTCAGGGTTCAACATGATTTTTGGAAACAGACGTTTTAGACCCCTAAGCAGTGGTGCACAAGTTTTAGGGGTTTCCCAGGGCCAACGACATTTCTTGCTGTTGTCACTGTCCTCTTTCTTGTTTCTAACTGTCACTTTATAGGTAACATATTCTGTTTCATCTCTGAAAGTGCTATGTGTTCATTTGTAGGCGTTCCTGTTACTATAGCGCACAAGGACTCAGGTTTGTGAAAACAAATGAATGATTTCTGTGCTATATGCTGTGTTTGTACCAGGTTTTGCAAGTATTTTACTAAAGAGGAAAAAACTCCAGAGCGTTTGCAGCAAACTATTAAATAAAACGATAACTTTAGTCTTCAATATTCGTATGTATAAATGGGCACGCTTTCCTCCAGCGATGCCTATAGCAGTTACTGAGCTACAGTGTGTGCGTTGTGCAGGGCTGGGGCCTTGGGGGCCTAGGCTGGGAGAAGGGTGGGCCCAGTGGAGCACCTGTGCTCTCTGCCTTGGCCGCCACGCAAACACCTTCCCCTCAGTCCCGCTCCCATGTAGGCTATGTGTGCTGGTAGCCAGTATCTTTTCTGCAGCATGTACCTGCAAAGGTAGTGGTGTCTGGGTGGATGACCAGGCATCACTGACTGTCACAGCAGTGACATGTGAGCCTCGTTTTGTGTCTCCAATGGCTGTGAATGACATTGACCTAACTGCATGTTTAAGGGATGAAAAGTTTTTGAGAATGTTATTGGTGATAGTAGTTTGTCATAAAAGATTGACAGATTTTTACAAACCAAAATAATTAAGCTTTGAAAGCTGGTGAAATGTAAGTATTGTTTAATATTTCAGTTTTGGGTGGTTTGAGCGCGCGGGGCTCCACAGAGGCAAGCCTCCGTTTAGATGCTTGATTTACAGCTTCCACTTGGATTGCAGCCTGCACCATCGTACCGTGAATTTAAATTGGCTTTTGATTCACTGAGGGCTTCACCCTTTTTCTCCAAGATCCTACCCTGGCCCTGGGTTCATAGTGAGTGCTTTACTGCCAGCAGCTTATCAGTGCTTGTGTTCCCTCAGAACTTTTAGGTTACATTTTATTTTTCCCTATTGGGGGTTATATGTGAAGGTGTAATTTCTAGAAAGTGACCTGAGTCATTTGGGAACACCAAAATGGATTCTTCTGAGGCTTGAAAATTTTTTATTTTAAGCAATTTTCATATAAAAGCTTCAATATTAAAACTTAATTATTTATGTTTGCAAATGTGCTGGAGTTTATTTTCAGTGGATATTAGGTTGGGATATGGGCTCAGTGTCTGACAGAACACAGGCCCATTCTGGTTTGCAGGGTGTACGGCTAGAGTTGTGTCCTGGTCCTGCAAGAGGAGAGGGAATGAAGGGTAGATCCGTTCTGCATCTATTGGGGGTCTGGAAGCCTTGGGGACCCTGTGTTCCAGTCTCCAGCCAGGACTGGGTCTTGAACCACCAGGGAGGCTAGATATGGTGTCATGTGGGGTGTGTGCTATGTGGGTATCACTGTTAGTAAGCGTGTGTTTGGTGTTTCTGGTGCACCATAAGAACCATGCCCTGTGCTGTGGGGCTTCCCTTCTGTTCTCTTTGTGTCTGTAGCTCTTCGGAGGGAAGTGGAAGCTGCCATCACAGAGCGGTTGGAGACCAGGCAGCAATGTGAGAAAGACCGCTCAGCTCTGCTTGCCCAGGTGAAGCTCCTGGAGGCAGAGCTGGAGGAGCAGCTCTTGCGCCATCAGGCATGTGCCTCGCAGGCTGAGGAGCTCGGTGCCCTGCGGCAGCAGATGGTGTCCCTGGACAAGCACTTGCGCAGTCAGCGGCAGTTCATGGACGTAAGCGCTCTGTATAAACACTGTTTGCCTCCCTGGAAGTCATCTTTATAGCCTGGGCCTTTCCCAGGTCATTAAATAAGCTTCTATGACCCAATGAGAAGATTAATGTATAGTAGACCTTCATGTGTCTGCGTCTCTTGGTAGATAGCTCAGACACAGTCAACGTTTGTGATAGGTGATTCTGAGGGAACACCCCCTGGTCTTGTGGCCAAGCTCCTTTCTGTGGTCTGGGCAGGCTCTCCTGCAGTTGAGTTATAGACCGCATGTACCTGGTGTCAGTTTAGACCTGTGCTATTTGTTCTTTCTGTTTCCTTCCTTTCAGCATTCCAGAAGCCTCCCCCTCATCCCATGGGAAGGCCCTCCTCCTCACTTAGATCTGCTTCACACAGTGTCCACATGAGGGGGGCCCATGGTACTGGGCAGTGGTCATGTGTATGAAATGGAAGCTCCAGCTGTAGCTTCGGACCAAGAGCGTTCTCTGTCCATCTCATACTTTTTAGTGGTCCCCTTCAGAGGGAAGTGGGTGCGACTGGGAAGTGACATCACAGTAAGCGACCCACACAGTCTGCCTTTCGTGACAGGAGCAGGCCGTTGAGAGGGAGCATGAGCGGGAGGAGTTCCAGCAGGAGATCCAGAGGCTGGAGGAGCAGCTCCGCCGAGCTGCCCAGCTGCAGCCCCGGGGCCCCCGAGACAGTGATGTAAGTCAGCCCGCCATGTGCCATACTCAGGGGATAGCAGTTCTTTACAGTGTTTTTAAGCTTTATATTTAAAAATATTTTTGCCTTCCATGTACGCGGCAATGACAGCGGGCACAGCTGGATAAGGAGGTATGTGTCCTCTGTTCCGTGCCCTGTCCACCTGCATGGCTGGTGTACGTGAGCACATGGGTGGTGGCACACCTGCTCCTGTGTCTTGCTGCTTTTTCTCACGTCTTCTGCTTGGTCTGGAACTGTCTGCTTCCTCTTGTCCGAGGTAGCTATATTCGGTTTGCTTATTCTTTTTTAAAATCAAACTTATTTTGAGATAACTGTGGTTTCAGTTGAAGTTGTGTGAGAAATAAGACACACATAGATCCTGTGTACTTCTCCCAGTTTCCCCAGTGGTGACACCTTACAGAAGTCAGCCTGAGGTCACAGCCAGGACATTGATGCACAGACAGAGCCCCTCGGGGCCCTCAGCCTGATCTCCATAATAGTTTGTTCTCTCCGTATGGTTATACAAATGGACCACAGTGGGTGGCCTTTGGGGATTGCTTTTCACTTAGCCTAGAGATTCTGTGGAGATTCCTCTGGGTTGTTGCTGTTTCTGTGCTTCATTCCTTTTTTATTGCTGAATAGCAGTCTATTAGTCCTCACTATCAAAATTTATTTAATAAATTTTATATTTGTATGTTTTTTATTGAGAGAATTCCCAGGCTTTGTTGTGCAGCCTAGGTCTACAAAGCCATGTAGAAGATCAGTTTTCTCTAAATTGTCTTGGGTATTTTTTATCTGGGAGATGGTTGGGTTTTTTAACTATTGTATTTCTCAAGCATTCCTTTTCGTTTTAGGTTGAATTGTTACAGGAAAAACTGAGAGAAAAATCAGATGAACTTACTGAATTGGCGATGAAGAAAGAATTAGCAGACAGACAAGTGTTGATCCAGGAAAAGGAAATTAAACATCTGGAGGAGACAAATGCTGACACCAGGAGGAAAGTGATCCAGCTCCAGGAGGAACTGGAGAAGCAGAGGAAAGCTATGAAGGAGCTACAGCAGGTAAACACGCTTTGTTGTGTGGGGTTCTGTCCCGGTCCCCATTGTTGGTGCATGGCACTGAGAACATTGAGCTGCTTGGGGTGGGTGGGTGGGTGGGTGAGGTGGGCCCTCCTTTTCACCAGAAAGACTGTGACTTAGTGAGGACCTCAGACCAACTGCTTGCACAGTTCCCTCTGACCTCTTGGCTTTTATTTTCTCTCAAGGAAAAATGCTCCTGCATAATCAGTCCTCTGCTGTATCACTTCACAGATGATGCTTCTGGTCACCAGATGTGCAGGGGTTTCCCACTCACCAGATAGGCATTCAGTTCTCAGCATATCCCAGTGGAGTGTCTTAGAACTTAGTTCTGACACCATCCACCTGGAGTTAGTGTCAGATCCCACAGGTTAAGGGCTTAGGCCCCCGCCCCTTAAGTCAGATGCCCATCGCAAGTCCAGGTTGTATAGATCAGAGGTCCCCACAACCCCTCTTCAGCTTCTACTAATTTGCCAGAGCCACTCACAGAACTCAGAGAAACAGATTACTCAGTAGGTCACCCATTTGTTATATAGGATATAACTCAGGAACAGATGGTGGAAGCAGATGCCCCAGTGTCTCCTTATCTTTATGTGTTCACCAACCTGGACGCTCTCTGCACCCCTGTCCTTTGGGTTTTTATTGGAGGTCCCATCACTTAGGCGCAGTTGATTAAATCACTGGTTGTTGGTGATCAGTTCAACCTTCAGCCTCTCTCCCCTCCCTTGAGGTTAGGGACAGACTGAAAGGTCTAACCTTCTAATCACATGGTTTGTTCCCCTGGCAACCATCCTTAGGGGACTTGGGGGCTTTCCAAAAGCCACCTCAGTAACGTAAACTCAGGTGTGGCTGGAAGGGACTTGTTATGAATATCAAACACCTGTATCACTCTTCTCACTCAGGAATAATTCCAAGGGTTTTAGGAGTTCTGTGCCAGGAATCGGATGAAGAACAATGTATGTTTTTGTTATAAATCACAATATCACATGTACTGTAATAGCATTTTATAATAGTTTTTGTAGTACTTAGTAATTTCATAAAGTAAATGTTGAAGAATTAGGTTTAAAAAAGTTAATTCATTAAATACTTAGAGCTAGTTACAATTATTTTGATTCTTGAGTTTAGTAATTTATATCAACTCCCCCAGTGAAAATGCCTCCAGTGATAGTTTTCATGGTGGTGTTTGGATGCTTTTGGTTGTATCTGAATGCTAGGATGAGGCTGAGGGGCTGTGCTGTGTGCTGGGGGTGGGGGGCCTCCGGCATTTCTGGTCATTCAGCATTTCCTCAAAAGCAACTAAACCGATGCTTCATTTATTTAATGATGGTGGAGGTTAAAAGTTTATGTGAAAAGTGATGCTCCATGAGGAGTTTTATTTTAGAATCATTGGTTTGGTCCTAAGACAAATTCTGCCTCAAGGAGGAGAGTGTTTATTAGGTGTGTTCGGTTCTTGAAAATGCCCATGAGAACCATTTCGAAGGAGTCAAGCTTGGCTCTTACCTGAGGACACCAACCTGGTCTTGTTTCACCTCCTCTCACTTCTCACTTCCTTTCACCCTCCAGGAGGGGAGTGGTGCTTGGTGCTGGCTTGGGGGCTGCTCCTCTAGGCCCCCCAAGCAAACATTTAATGAATTATTAGATGCCAGGGGTATATGAAATGCCTTTTTTCCCTCCACAAAGTTGGACCAATGTGTTGTGACCATTTTATCCATATTAAATTTTCTTTGAAAACTTTTACTGGGCTGTTAATATTCTTTGTATGCATGTATTGTCATCCATTGCCCTGTTCTTCGGCAAGTTCTTTCCAGTTTTTTATAATTGCTAACAGTCTAGAAACTACTTTTCTACCTTGTTGAATAATTACTAAGGATCAGTTCCTCCTAGTGGAATTGCGGGCTGCCAGTGGCACTCTGTTTGGGGTTGCATCCTTCACAAAGCAGATCTCTGCTCTGGAGCATGGCTGGGTCTGGGGATCAGGTGTGGTACGTGCAGGTGTGTGAAGGAAGAGCTGGGGATGATACACATTTTAACAGACAGCACTTTGAGGCCCCTGATTCTTGAAATACTTGCCTAAAATAAATCTTTTTTCTTAAATAGGATAAGGAGGCATTACAGCAACAGCAGATGAGTAACTTGCTTCTGGTGTCCACATTGCAATCTAAACTAGATGAGGGCAAATGCTCTGTGCTTCCTGTGGACAGCTGCCCTGAGGGCCCAGAAATCCAGTTAGAGGCCGTGCAGAGGGCACTCATTCAGCGGGAGAGTGAGGTAAGGGGAGGGGGAGAGAATGGACGGGTGGTTTCCTCTGTTCATTGCCTGACCCATGCATCCACTGCATTGCTGTGTAAGTGGCAGGATGTCCAAACAGTACATCAGGTGGGTTTGTAAATATTGCGTATTCTTTGTAATGTTAGCATTTTTATATGTTATAAGATAGTAATAACTTTTGTCGGCATGCACTTTTAAATCCTTTAGTGTGATTTTAATAATTATTGAATCAATTATAGTATTAGGTAATTTTTAATATTTACCTTCATTTGTTTCACCAAAAGGTTTTGGACTTAAAAGAACAATTAGAAAAGATTAAAGATGACTTAGTTAGTAAAAATGAAGAAGTACTGCATCTGAACTTAAAATTAGACCTGCAGAACAACCACACTGCCATCAGTGTCAGAGGACTACAAGAGGAGAATGCTAATTTGAAGGTATAGTGAACAGACCCACTGACATCTAAGTTTCTGTTGGTTATGTAAGTACTGCAGCCCAGCGTGGAACCATCATTTACGGGGAGTGGTGGGTACCTCAGGCCTTCGCAGGAGACATGAGGCTTCCTTCTGAAGATAGGACCCTACTCTGGCAGGTGATTTCAGGAAGTGCCTGACTTCATTTTGCATTGAGATTGGCACCTGGGGCAGCTCAAGAAAGTGTAGTGGAGGCAGCTTCTAGGAATTATGGGTGGAAAAACCAGAGTCACCTTGACGGTGAAGTTCACATGCTTTCACCTCCACAACGGACTCTTGCTTTTGGTTTGCAGTGCTGATGACAGTCAAGTCTTTTGAAGGTTGCTTGTTGGAGTTAGATTGTAGGAGAATCATTTCCCTGACTGCTGAGGAAATAAATCATAACTTGAAAACGATAGCCACTACCAGGCTGCCCGCTTTAGAGGCAGTGACATTTAGTAAATGGTCACTCATCGTCATTCTTCCCAGCTCAGGATGTAAAAAAGTCTGCTTTTTAAAACTTTCTCTCTTATCTTAATGCAATTGTGCTTTTCAAGCAAAAAAGAAAAACAATCTGTATATAGTGGACATGATAATCAAAATTGTAAAGAAAACATAATCACCCTGGCTGGCATCACTCAGTGGTTAGAGCGTTGGCCTGCGCACTGAAGGATTGCAGGTTCAGTTCCTGGTCAAGGGGACCTACCTGTGTTGCAGGTTTGATCCCGGCTCTGGTTGGGGCACCTGTGGGGGCAACCAATTGATGTTTCTCTCTGCTCTTTCCCTCTTCCCTGCCTTCCACTCCTAAAAAATCAATGGAAAAATATCCTCAGGTGAGGATTAACAACAACAAAAAGAAAGCAATCTTAAAAGATGGCCTTGAAATATATTGAGTTTAGAAACATGGCCTATGATGCCAGTCTGGCAATTGTTTGAGTAGTGAACTGATAGCATTGAAAGAAATTCTAGGAGCTATGTCATTTGTGCTTAATCCTCCCAAAGGTCTCAGTTGCATAATTTACAGTATCTTTGGTGAAAATGGAGTTTTAGGGCAATCCTAGAACCACTGCTTATCTTCTCAGTGGGAATTCATCCTTAATTACTAGATGAGCATGTAAGAACAGGCTTTACTTGCTTTTTGGTGGTTGCTTTAAACAAGTTTCCTGGAAAAATGCCAGGAAAACCAAACTGATTTTAGAAAACCAAACTAATATGTCACTTTAAACAGTACTTTAATAGAAGAACATTTTCAAATTGAGTGTATTTGAAACTACAGTCTTATTTATTAGTACTTCTGCAAGGCCTGGGGACTGTTCTCATAGTAATGCTTTATTGGCTTCACTATTTTTATTATTATCATTTCAACAGGCATTTCTGCAAAACAAAGAAAAGGAGATACTGTGTATGAGCGAGCAGCTGGAGGTGCAGCTGGCTGGGATGGGAAGTGGTGCTCTCAGAGAGGTAGGTGTTCCTTTTGGCCCTGAAGGCATCTTAGGCATTAAATTCTTGGTAGTTTGTAGGTGTGACCTCAGATCAACAGAGATCTCTGGGATGACACTGCGTAAAGTTTATAATGGCTTTTTCCATTAATTTTGATGGAGAGGATAAGGACAGTGGTGGCAGAATAAAAAGGAGTTTTGTCTACAGTTTTTCATGTCTCCAAATTTTAGTGACAGAGGCTATTGGGATATTAATGATCTGTGTTGGTATCTTAGTATTTGGCAAAATTTAAGAATATTATTTTATATTTGAGGAATATTAAAACCAGCAATTTTTAAAATTTTATTTTTCAATTATATTTGACATACAATATTTATTGTATTAGTTTAAGATGTACAGCATAGTGATTAGGCATGTATATACCTTTTGAAGTGACCCCCCTGCTACGTGTTCTACCCTCTAGGTCCATCCATGTTGTCACAGAACTCAGCACCTAGGTGGGGAATGGGTAAACCAAAACTGGTGTGAGGGTCTCGCCTTGGACTGGGAAGTTGTCTTTTGCTAAATATACAGTACAGCATTCTAATATAGTAAGTGTGGGTGTAATGGATAGCTGATATTATCCAAACCAAAAGTTAATCAGTTTTCTTCTTTTTGTTTTAACCATACACTAGATTTGAATACGAGTTTAAAGTAATTGTTAAGTAGTACCAGTGAAATCAAGAATTGTTATGAAACCCTCAAATTAAAAAAAAAAAATTTTTATTGATTTTAGAGAGAGAGAGAGAGAGAGAAGGGAGATGGAGGGAGAGAGAGAGAGAAACATGCATGAGAGAGAAACACTGATTGGCTGCTTCCTGCACGCCCCCTAATGGAGTTCAAGCCCACAACCTGGGTATGTGCCCTGATCAGGAATCAAACCAGCGGACCTCTTGGTGCATGGGACGATGCCCAACCAACTGAGCAACACTGGCTGGGCAACCTCAGTTTTTAGGAAGCAAAACATTGGTTGATTGTTAACTAGAATTAAAATTGGTTAGAATATTTAAATTTTTGGTCACTACTGGTCGATGTGACCTTAACAGAATGGAGTTTGGAGTCATATTGACATGGATTTCAATACTCATTTTCCACTTACTGTCTTTGTGGCCTTGGCAAGATATTTAATATCTAAGTTTTAATTGTCCCTTCTTTAAAATAGGAATAGTAACATTACTTACCTTAAAATTGTTGAGGATTAAGTTAAATAGTGGGAGCAGTTACTATAGGTGAAGTAATGCAGCATTGTTCGGTGCCTGGTGTGGCATGGTGCTCAGTATAGGGTGGTCTGGGCAACAGCTGAGGTCCCCATGTTCCTGCATGTACACACAGCATGGGGGCAGGTAGTGGGCCTGACTCATTCACATTCTTCATTACGTAAATTCCCTAGCCTGATTTTATCACTTTCCTTCTTCTGTTGTTAGACACCTAAAATCTAAATTCTCCCTTTAGGAAAATCAAATCAGAGTTGTTTAAATATTAACTAAATACACATTTAAAAGGTGGCGAAATACTAGTATGAAGGTGTTGTTGACTGAGAAGTGGGAAAATTAGAGCTTCCTCTGGATTTTGATGGAGGGGCTGAGCGCTGGCAGCTCACGGCAGCCCCGTTTGGAGTGTCTGAACGAGCTGCTTGGCAGCAGCAGGATTTTCCTTTTGAGATACTTAAAGTAGTTGGGGTACAGCATTTTGGTTTTTTTTTTCCTTCAAATAATAACTAACTTGGTGACATTGTTAGTTTGTTCTTACAGCTGTTTTGTATTTCAAGCTGTGAAGCCTCTTTCTGACAACGAATTCAGAGCTGTAAGTTGAGAGGGAGTTCTGAAGTCAATTATGTAGTTTGCCTTTGATACGTGCTCTTTCCGCAGGTTATGTATAGAAGCTCTGAAGTTGAGGAGCTGAAGTCCGTTATTGAGACTTTGCAGGAGAACCAGGATCGGCTGCAGAAGGATAAAGCAGAGGAAATCGAGCAACTGCATGAGGTCATTGAGAAGCTGCAGCGGGAGCTGTCCCTTGGGGGTCCTTCTGAACATGAGCTTGGTGACAGCCAAGCCGAGGACCTCCAGAGCGAGCTGGAGCGTGGGCTCTGCTGCCTGCAGGCTGAGGGAGCCGAGGCCCAGGCCGTGCTTCGGGCCGATCTCCAGGCTGCCCTTGAAGCCAAGGAGGCCCTGAGCCAGCTGCTGGCTGAGCAGGAGTGCCAGCACAGCCAGTCCCTGGAGGCCCTACAGCAGCGCCTGCGGGTTGCGGAGGAGGCTGCTGAGAGGCATCTGGCCCAGCTGAGGTCCAGTGCGACCCTCCGGGAGGCTGAGATTCAGGGCTTGGCCTCCCAGATTCAAGAGTTTGAGGCTGCCCTTAAAGCAAAGGATGCAGAGATTGCCCAGAGGGATTTGGAAATTGAGGCTATAAACAAAAGGCGATCAGCCCACTCCACTGAACTGGAGGCCATTCTGTTGGCCTTCACCTGTCTCCGCCGCACCCTGGAACAGCAGCTCCTGCGTGCCACACGCGAGCCCCCTGAACTGCAGCGGCTCCGAGTGCAGTGTGTTCGCCTCAGCCACCAGCTGCAGGCACTGAACCATCAGTTTCTGAGGTGCCAGAAGGAGCTGGACAAGCAGCAGACATGTGGGACCCCTGTGCTCCATCGTGTAAAAGGCAACTTCCAGGGACTGGTGGCCAGGAGTGATGAGGCCTCATGTGATGAAGAGTTGGAACAGAATGTGGTCAGCAGGCAGCTAACTGTGGCCTCCCCTGGCCAAGGCAATGATCCACAGGTGGGCCTGGTTCCCCTGTAGTCCCACAGGTGCAGTTTGTGTGCAGAGCTGGGGTGTACTTGCAGGAGGCCCTGACCCAGGCAGCTATTGGCCGAGCACTGGGGCTGGACTGTAGGGAGTTGGGGGTTCTCTTAAGGAAACAGTTCTTTTTCTTACTCTCCTACTCTGTTTCTCTTTTAATTAATGACTCTCCTCTCTGTGTTGGGTAATAGGGGATGTAGTTTCCAATGGGTGGCTTGTGCCTGGGAGGGGAATTGAGTCTGCAGCTCGTGCTCGCCTGGGACCCTGGCCCATTTAGGATCCATCAAACCTCAAGTAAGGACACATGTATGCAGTAAGATTAGATTGGGTCTTGCTGTTTGGACAGTTTTAAACTTATTATTGTTGTAAGTTATTTAAGCTTTTTAAAACACTTCTTTTTTTGATAGGGGACACTCAGTGATGTGGAGTGCAACCTTGTATTAGACGTCTAATGGTTTTATCTTTTAACATTTCCAGTGTAAAATGTTTCAAGCTCATTTGTTGCGGGGGGGGGGGGGACGACACATGCTTTAGTTTGTGTTTGAGTAGAACTCTGAGAATTCACCACCTTACACCCCCCCCCTGTCAGCTCGGGATTCTGTGTCGAGTGGACCCCATTCTACCACAGCTGACACCCTTGCCCTTGGAGCCCTCAGCCTCCAGCACATCTTGACCCGTTGTGGTTTATGAGCAGGCAGCTGGACTGCAGCATGGCTCTGTCTCATGCTTCAGAGCTCCCAGATCCTGAAGCCACCCTGCAGCTAGCCTTCCTGCACTTCTGACGTTCTGTGTGTTTTGCATCATCTTTATAGCGTCATCATTGTTTTTTACTCTTGTAGAGTCCAGTGAAAGATGATCTCCAGCCTGCCAAAGCCCTGGTGACGGTAAACCACATGGGTCTCCACAAACAAGACAGTGTGATGTCGGTGCTCACGGTCTGCCAGAGGCAGCTGGAGTCTGAGCTGCTCCTGGTGAAAAATGAAATGCACTTGAGTGCTGAGGACCATGGCAAAGCATCAGGGACAATGAAGGTACATAGGCCCATTTCAGGAGAGAGGGCACAGCAGGCGTGGAGCTGATCGTGGGCAGTCTTCTCTCTGGCATTTTTGCCGAGGTGACACACATACTATGTAGACTGTATACAGTGACATCTGAATCCATCATACTCTCATAGCTGTTCAAATTTGCTTTGAAATTTCCTACATGTTTCATTTAAGCATTCTCTAGGAGCTAGTTTTGCTTTGTATTTCCTTATGAATGATAGTGGGTTTCTTTCTTCCTTTCTCCTTTCTCTTTTCCTTTCCTTTTACCTTTCCTTTCTCTCCTTCCCTCTTTCCCCCCTTTCCTTCCTCCCTCCCTCCCTTCCTTAAGGGGGTAGAGAGAGTGAAACCTTGATTTGTTGTTCCACTCATTTATGCACTCATTGGTTGCTTCTTGTATGTGTCCTGACCGGGGACCAAACTCCCAACCTTAGCGTATTGGGACGATGCTCTAACCAACTGCGCTACCTGGCCACGGCAGTAATGTGTATCTTTTTATGTGCTTATTGGCCCCTTCTTTGGAGAAATGTCTGTTGAAGTCCTTTGCTCGTTTTAAAATCATTTTTTGATGGTAGTTTCTTTCTATTCCTAATCATGCTGAATGATTTTTATCATGAAAAGGCATTGAATTTTGTCAAATGCTTTTTGTGCATCAATTGATTATGTGATTTTTTTTGTTTATTTTGTTAATGTGGTATATTACATTGATTTTCCTATGCTGAACTACCCTTGCATTCCAGGAATAAACATCACTTGTTTATGGTATATAATCCTTTTAATATGTTGTCAAATTAGATTTTCTAGTATTTTGTCTAGGATTTTTGCATAAATGTTCATAAGGAATATTGGTTTATAGTTTTCATTTCTTGTACTATTTGGCTTTAGTGTCAAGGTTATGCCTCATTGAATGAGTTAAGAGGCATTCCCTCTGCTTCTGTCCTATGAAAGAGACTCTAGAGATTTGGTATAATTTCGTCCTTAAATGTTCGGTAGAGTTCACCAGTGAAGCCTTCTGAACCTGGTGCTCCTTTCTCTTCAGTTTATTGGAAATGTTTGAGAAGGATTAATATTAGTTCTTCTTTAAATGTTTGATAGAATTCACCTGTGAAGCCATCAGATCCAGGGCTTTGGTTTGTTGGAAGGTTTTTTAAAAAAAATGTCTTTATTGATTTCAGAGAGAGGAAGGGAGAGGGACAGAGAGAGTTGAAACATCAGTGATGAGAGAGTCGTCATTGATTGCCTGCCTCCTGCACGCCCCCAACTGGGCATTGAGCCCACAACCTGGGCATGTGCCCTGTCCAGGAATGGAACCTCCATCTCCTGGATCATAGGTTGATGCTCAACCACTGAGCCACGCCTGGCCGGGCTGTTGGAAGATTTTTGAATACTGGTTGTCTCCTTCTTTGTCTCTTAGAACCTCTTTCTTGAGATGTTAATGTGAAGTTTAGTGGTAAACTGACTCATTCTCGAGCATTCTCTCCTTTGTCGCCTGAGAGACACATGACTGATCATAGAGGTATCAGCATGAAAGGGTTGTTGGGTTGAGAAGTGAATTGTGAGATGGGAGACATTCGAGAACCAAGGTTTGGCTATAGTTACATCAGACAAGATTCTGCCAGTGCAGTTGATGTCCATATGGGGAGACAGACTTGGTACTTTATCTGCGCCATCTGCCCAGAATCCTCTCCAACACTTGCCTCTTAGACACAGAGCTTTAAGTCTTGATTCTGCCTTTTAAGGAAGTTAAAAAATTTGAAATCTTAAGAGTCTAGCAGGACCAAAGGGCTCATTATGGGATCTCTTTCTTAATTGCTCAGTCTCTGAAATTGGCTCATAAAACTGGCTCGGGCAGGCAAATGTTACATGGTGTAATGCAGTTATTTTACTGTTTCACGTTCTGTCTGACCTGTAGGACAAGGAAGAAGAACGAGAAGATCGTAAGCTGTACAAAGTTGATCTCATAACTCAGGTGGAACAGCTTCAAGAAAAACTGAACCGTCTGGTATATTCTATGAACTTCCAGAACACTGAGACAGAGGATTTCAACTCTCAACAGCCATTGGCATTTTCTCCTGTTTTAGAAAACAGTTTGAGAGGTAGTTCCAGTAATGGTGAAGAAACTGACAAATTGTCTCCTGTTGATGCGTTTAATATCAATAAAATCACACAGGATCTAATGGACATTATTGGAAATCAGGATTCATTGATAAGAAATGAAATGCCAAATGTTTCCATAGAAGACAAGGTAGATTTGCAGGATGGGTCACTTTGTTTACAGGGGAGCTTGCCTAGTGACTCCTGTGACTTAACCTATACTGATGAGGCTGAGCCCTTGAAGAATGCACTCAGCACGATGGACCTGTCCTCTTGGAGCTCCCCTGAGGTTGTCAGGAAGGACTCGATGCTCGAGCCACTGCCCAGCCTGCCCCTGACACCCTGCCTGGACACCCTGAGCCAGCACAGCCTGGATACCTCCCTGAGGAATAGGACGAGTCCCTTACTGCTCCAGGCTGACCAATCGGGGCTGCTTTGTTCCCTCAGTGGGTCAGCCACAGTAAAGGCTCCTTGTTCGGCAGAGTCTTCATTGGCCACAGACAGGGCTCCCTGCGCTGACCATCACGTGCATCATACGGCTGTGGTAGGTTGGCTTCCCCGGGTGCTGTCCTGGTTCAGTGTTTGTATGGTGCCCAGGACCCCAGTGTGTTCCCATGGGACTGTGTCTACATGGCCCATGGTGTCACAGCAGCAGCCATTGTTGGTTCACCTCCTGCAGGCCTGTGGGCCGGGTGTGGGTGAGCTCTTCACAGTCCCCTGGTCAGCTGTGTGTAGGGATGGTTAGCTTTCTGCAGGACTAACCCTAATCCACTGTAATATGAACATGTGACACTTAAGTGACTTTTGGAAGTTTGTGAGATGCATTCGTCCTACTCAGAAATTTACCCCAGGACTATTTCTTAATGCTGACTTTGAGAAGTACAGTCATAAACTCATCTTTGTGTGTGGTTTGCATATGGCTTCTTCATTTAGAATGTTTTTTAGATGTATTTTTAGTTGTAGAGCATATTTAACAGGTTCCACATGTAATGCTAATTAACTTCAAGAACTTTTCAGTTTATTATTTTTGCTAGATTGTTTTTCCTAACATAGTTTTGATATTATGTTTATCTTGAGTTAGATAAAATAAAATTAGGAGATATGTTTTATTTGAAGTATCCATATTCCATTTCATGCAAAAATATTTTAATCTGAAATATTTGCTAGTGACTTCTGTAAAATATTCCTAGAGCACTGTAGGTGAATTTGATTACATTATTAGAGGCGTGTGACCTTATTGTGTCCATTAAGCTTTGAACACTTTTGTTTGAGTTATTTTTTTAAAATATACTTTTATTGATTTCAGAGTGAGGAAGGTAGAGGGAGAGAGAGAGAAACATCAATGATGAGAGAGTCATTGATCGGCTGCCTCCTGCACATCCCTGCTGGGTATTGAGCCTGCAATCCGGGCATGTGCCCTGAACGGGAATCAAACCGAGATCTCCTGGATCCTAGGTTGATGCTCAACTGCTGAGCCACGCCCTGGGTCAGGCTTATTTGAGTTCTTTGTGGGAAGATGATAAATTCATCTTAGAAAGTTTCCATTAGGCAGGTTCAATTCCATGATGTAATGTTATTTTATAACCATTTAAAATTCTGCCTATTTGAACAGGAGAAAGATGTTGAGGATTTTATCATAACGTCTCTTGATTTTCAAGAAAAGTCAAGATCACCTCCTCTTGGGTTAGAAGGAAAAAGCAATGGAAGCGAAAACAGTGAGTTCTTTATCTTTTTAAAAAATTATTTAGTTTTATAGTTTCAGAGACCAGAGCGCATCGAGAATTCCTGTATATTCTCCACAGATCCCACAGTGCTAACACTTACCTTGTTTGCTGTGTGTGCTGCCTATCTTTCTCTTTTGTCTTCATTTCTTTCTGTCTTTTGTGTTTGAATATTCCTTGGCCTGTTTGAGAAACTGGACTACTCAGCAGGGCGGCCTGAACGGCTCTCAGTGCCAAAGGGCCTTGCCATCAGCCCCCTGATGTTCTCCCTGCTCCAAGGTGGCTGCTGGTGGGTAGGAGCAGCCAGAAGAGCTGAGGCTGCTTTTCCATTGGGCACCCCTTCCATTTTTCCAGAGCATGCGCTTCTTAGCCTCCCTGGACTGGCTGAGGGCAGCAGGCCTCAGGAATGGGTTGGGGGCCTACGCTCTTCTGAAAGATTTTGAATTCTGATTTGAGGCCTCCCTCCCATTTGACAGAGCTTCCTTGGAGCCTCTAATTCTAGACCTTGTTCAGGGTTCCCCAGCTCTGATGGCTGATTTTAGTGCTTTTCCTGACCAGACGTCTGCTGCTTTTCCACCTTTTGCCAACCTGTCCTTGCTCTTGGCATCTTCTACCTCCTGTCCTCCCACCCGCTCTCTTTGTCCTCAAGGGCTGGGTTCCCGCCCTGTCTTTATCCCGTCCTTGGGTTTGTGTGTGTCTGTTGTCTGCTGTGCTCACTCTGCAGAGTCCTGCGGGTTGGTTCTGTCTTTTGGGGATGAGGAAACACCCATCTACATCTATGTAAAAATGACTAAGATACCCGTAAGGTTTACATTCAAATCATGAACATTAAGATTTTAAACACACAAAATACACTTTTTCTTTGTATGTAGTTCTCATCTGATGTTTTTATAAAAATATTTTTACCATCTTTATGGTTCATTGATTTTTTTCAGGGAGAAGATTGCATCCGTAGGCCTCTGGGTGTTTTGGTGTCCAGCCTCACATGGCACAGGCCAGTGGGGAGTCTGATGCCCCTCAGCACTCTGCAGAGTGTCCCCAGGAGTGCCTCTGAGAGAATTGTAGTTTTAGACTCTGACATGGTGGTGTGTGTTTTTTTAGGTGATGGCTCTGGGTGTGGAGAGATACTGAACCACAGTTTGGGAGGACTTAAAGCTCCCATTGTTAGTCCTGCAGTACCACCCCCTGCCTCGGGAAGCTTCCGACAGCCACTGGAAGCCATGAAGGAGAAGGAAGTCCACCCGAAGCAAGTTAAGGTAACGGGCGGTAGGCGCAGGGTGAAGTGTATTGGTGGGCTCCATTTCTAGCCCGCTGTAACTGCACCCCATTGGCCTCAGAGTGTTGCACAAGGATCACGCTCTGCTCAGACAGGTCAGCATCAGCTCTGTCCTACCCTTATACCTTATGTAAGTGAGGAGCATACTGGTCCTAACACCAGCTTCTCCACGAGGACAACTCTGGGAAGCTCCCTTCCTCCTCTTGCAGCCTCTTTGGGATGGACATAGATGCCCAACATGAGTGTCCCAGTTCCCCATCACCCTATAATAAAGGACCCTCTCCTGTTCTCACATACCCTGTGGGCAGAGACTCAGAGCATATTGGGGACTGTTTCTCTGCACCCCGTGTCAGGGCACTGGAGGGCCAGAGTGGTCAGTAGCTGACCTGGTGCCATCTGTAGGCACCTTGTTCCCTGAGGCATTATTCATCAGCTGGGACTTGTGTACACACCTCCCTTGGGGCTTCCTCATAGTGTGTAAGCTGCAGCCCCAGGAGAGCCAGGAAAGTGCACGCAGTCTTCGGAGCCTTCATGACTTCTTCGCAGAAGTTGCCCCGAGGCCCTGCCCTGAGCTGCTCTCAGGCTTAGGGGAGGGATGGTATTTACTGTACAGAACAGATGGGATGGCTGAATCATGGAGGTCATCCTTGGAGTGGATTATACAGAAATTCACTCTTTCAAAACCAGTTTCCTGCTGTCTGATGGTTGTGGGGGAGGAAGGTTTGAAAACCTCATAGAACAGCAGGTTCTGCTCTTTGGCACAAAGACCATGCGAGTGTCATGTGATCCCAGTAAGTGTTCACGACGAAGGCAGGACAATGAATATCCATTCATTGTGCTTTCAAGCTGCTTTTGATTTTTTCTAAAATGTTTGTGCTGTTGTAGGCTTTGCTGCAGATGGTGTATGATGAGAGTCACCACATCCTGGCCCTGTCTGAATACCATGGATACCCCAGTGCACTGAGCAAGGGCGAGCCAAGTGCACCCATCGAGCACTTCCTGAGGGGAGGCCAGGGCCTGTTGGAGGCATTGCCAGCTCTGAGGGGGCACCTGACCCCAGCATCCCAACAGGGAGAGAAGGTACAGAGGTGTTTATGTAAGAGAAGAGAAATAGTGGGCTTAGAGCAACTTGAGGGAATTGTTTTGCCAAGTAAGCAGGGACAGGGAATAAGAGGTGGTCAGTGGTAGCAGGAAGACTGTGATCTTGACTAGCCACTCTCTCACTCATTCCTGGGCACCAGCCTCATGGCAGCTTCTTCTAGGCAGCAGAGGCCTCCAGGAGGTGGCTCTGGGTGCTGTGCCTGAACCCACATGGTCTCTGTGTCCATTCTGCAGCCCAGGAGCCAGGGTGGCCGGGAGGGGGCAGTGCAGGGGCGATGGTCAAATGTGAACCATGTCTAAGGGGAGCCAGCCAACCTGCCATGGGCTTTGGAGGGAGTAGTGGGCAGGACCCTAAGCTGGACCTGCAGGGGAGGAAGTCCAGAGCAGGTGGCTTGAGGGTGGGCGCCTGTGCACGCCCACACTGTGTGCATGCACACACACAACCCAGTACCCCTACTGTTGTAGTCATGTGCTCTGGCGCGCGCACATTGGGGTCACTTCTGGCCTTGGACCTACCCCAGACCCAGGCCTTGTATTGGAAAAAGGTTTGCCTGGTGACTGTTCGACCTTGTTTCACCATCATCATCAGTGGTTTTCTTCCCTGCTTGGATGGCAGCATGGGCCTTTCATGCCCTGGATGGTCCTGGGTGTTCATGTGTCTCCTGTCTGGGTGGCCCCTGTTGTAACCTGCAGATGCATCTGTTGCAAACACTGAGCTTCTTTCAGTTGCAGGAACCTTCTGACACCTGCCTTGACTGGAGAGGAGAATTCCTGCAGGTCGTCCAGGATGCATTTGAAAAGGAGCGGGACATGCTGACAGTGCAGCTGCAGCCTCAACTCTGTGGCTCTGATACCAGGGCCCACGGCGGCCTGGTGGAGAGACTGCAGAAGGTGGTCCAGGAGCAGGTAAACTTGGGCCTGGGTTACCTCAGAGCTTACCCCTGTTTTAGCTGACCTTCATGCCCATGACTGAGACCAAGTGTAATACTGCATGTTTCTGCATGAATTCTACAACATGGGAGGAAAGTCATATGCCTTTACCCTCCTTTACACCTCATTCTGTTCTAGAAATAACTGGCCTTTCCTTGAAAGCAAAATCCTTTTCAGGATGCCCAGCCCCAGGTTGTGAGTGCTGAGCCCAGGGTCGGAGGTCTGTGGAAGAGGGCTCGAGTCCAGAATCAGGGCTCACAGTAGGTCAGAGCAGCCCGTGGGCACAGACTAGGCCTGAGAACGAGACCAAGGTGCTGGGTGTGGAGGGTCACTCATTGTCTCAGTGAGTGCATTCTTACCCCAGTCAGGGACTGACATACCAGCGACAGTAGGGGCTTGAGTGTGCAGAGGGTGAGTTGCTCCTGCCTAGAGCCACCAGCACTTGGGACATGCTCCCTTTTCATCCTGTTTCCCCATATGGATGGGCTCCCCCTCCCTTCAGAGCCTTCCTATCTGACTGCTATTCCTCTTTTGCCCCATCTTCAGGGAGACCTGCAGGAGAAGTCCTTGGAGCACCTACGTCAGTCTGACAGGAGCAGCTTGCTGTCTGAGATCCAGGCCCTGCGAGCCCAACTGCGGCTGACGCACTTGCAGAACCAGGAGAAGCTGCAGCAGTTGTGCGCAGCGCTGACCAGTGCGGAGGCCCGTGGGAGCCGGCAAGAGCACCAGCTGCGCAGGCAGGGTGGGTGCAGCCCCTCAAGTTCCTGCCCTGAGAATCGTGCCCACCTGAGGTTCACTTGGTGGGTAAGGTGGCACCTAGGTTAGCGAAGCTCCTCTAAACTACCCATAGCTGGATCTGGTGGCAGGTGACGTCCTGGTTGTTCCAGGTCCCTAAGTGCTGGGACTGTCAGCCTCGTCATTAGAACACTGTGACTGCAACATTTCTCAGTTCATAGAACTCTGTGTAAAAATGGCTCTGAGAGACCAGTCAGGATAGAGGCTTTGCCAGGGGTCCCAGCAGGCTGTGAGGGGGGCTGGTGTCTGAGCAGGTGTGCTGGGTGCCAGCAGTACCACATCTGGGAGGTTCCCTGGAGCTTGCACTGGGCTTAAGTAGCTGTTGTAGTTTGTGCATTTAATTAGATTCTTTGGGGCTTTTTTGTATAGACACTCATGTCACCTGTGAGTAAAAGAATATTTTCTTTTTTTTTTTTCCCATCTACCCCCTTCTCTTTCTCACTACTGGTCAGGTCCTCAAGCACGTGGTGAATGGAGTGTCTGGCCATCCTTGTGGCCGCAGGAAGCCCTCCATGTCTTACCCTTAAATAGGACGTTAACTGTGGTCCTTACAGATGCTCTCTGTCAGCTCTGGCAAGTCCCGTCTCAGTTTTGGAAGCTGAGTCTGCCTAGTGGGAGCAGTCTTGCATCTTGGCCTTGACCCCTTGTTGTGGTCCATTATCCTTTGTACATTTCTGGGCTGGGTTTGATCATATTTTGCATCTGCATTCCTGAGGGATACTAGTCTGTCGTTTTCTTTCTTCTGGTTTTGGTATTGGAGCAGTGCCAGCCTTGTGGAGGATTGACATCTGTCTATTCCTCTTCTGTTTTCCAGAGGAGTTTTTATAAAACTAGGTTTATTTCTTCCTTGTTTTGGGAGGATTCTTCAGTGAAGCCATCTGGACTGGAGTTGTATCTGTTGGGAAGCATTTAGCATAGGAGTGGCAAGTGGATGGTATTTTAGGATGACCACAGGGATAGTCACACTTGGCCTTTCTGCACCAGGCAAGAAGGGCTCTGAGCGGCCCCCCACATGCAGGTTCATCTTGGTTTAGCTTCAAATTCTGCCTCCAGGGAGACCCCAGATCTGAATGGCTGCAGGGGCCAAGAGGGCTTGTGGCCCACCCTGGGGTACCACGTTGTGTTCGCATGGCCTGTGTGGATCATGCATACTATCTTCCCATGAGTCTTTGGGTGCTCTCTGGCCTATAGGGTGAGGCCTGGTTCCGTGTATGGTGGAGGAACCAGCAACAGGCAGAAGGAATGTGTACCTGAGTGTCCTGGCACCATCAGAAGCAATGGCTTTTAGGTTACAGAAACTTCGTTCTCCCCTTTCCCTTACTGGCTTGTCTGTAATTAAATCATCTGTACAACTCTCTTTGGACTCATAAATAATGTTATTTTATGTTCTTTAATCTTTTTTTCAGTTGAGTTGTTGGCATATAAGGTTGAGCAGGAAAAATGTATAGTAAGCGATCTACAGAAAACCCTCAGTGAAGAGCAGGAGAAAGCAAATAACGTCCGGAAGCTGCTGGTGGTGGAGCAGAACGCAGTCAAAGCTTTGAAATCTGAGCTTTGTGAGTGTAAACAGGACAACGAGAGGCTGCTGAAGTCCCTCAATGATGTGCAAAAGGAGGTTCTCCAGTTGAGGTACAGCACTGCCTTCGTGCTATGCAGCCCGATAGTCCCCAGGCTGTCATCAGACCTTTTGTAGAAGAATAAATGGAAGTTACATAGTTCACACCACATTTTTCTTGGCAGTGAAGTAGTAGAATCTGTGGTGCCATGACTTGTGCTGCATGCTCAGTAGGTGTTGGACAAAGGTGTCCCGCTCCCGTGTGTTTAGAGTAGAAAGGCAGGACTGAGCATGTATGCAGATAGTAAGGAAGCGACAGGGCCCACCCACCTTGTCCTGGGAGCCCATGGACCCTGAGGGCCGGCCTGTGTCCCTTCAGAGTGTTGTGCAACATGGCGCATGACGACCTCTCCCCCCACACAGGTCCGTACTAGACAGCAAGGAGAATGACCTGAAGGCTGCACTTCAGGAGTTGGAGAGTGAGCGCGGGAAGGAGCTTGCCCTGCAGAGCCAACTGGAGCAGGAGCAGCTGCAGCACCTGCAGAGAGAGGGCCAGAACTCCAAGGCCCTGGAGGTGAGGGGACCAGGGATGGCCTAGTCACCACACCAGCTAGGGATGGGAGCTGGGAGGCCGTTCTCTGATGCTGCCCCTTATTCTTGTTGGGGATGGTGAGCCTGGGTGATAGGGTTTTGAGGCAGTGAAGTAGGGCTGTGTCTTCTGGTAAAACACTCAGCAACTTTTTAGTGACAAACTGTGTAATGACCATGATGCCAGTGATGTGCCACACGTAGTCCCCACCATCTTTGAAAGCTTGGTTCTACAGGATGGACACAGACTCCTCGCTGGCCTTCCGCACAAGGCACAGCCTCAGAAGCCTGTGTCAACCAGATAAACTGCAGTGACCCAGCTCCTGTGCATGATGCACAGCATGTGTGTGAATCGGCATTTTGCTTGGCAGTTTAATGACCATGTGTCCAGCAGGTGTTCTGTAGTCCTGGGCAAGCTGACCAGTTCCCGTTAGGGCAAAGCTGCCTTTCAACAACACAGACCAGGTTTCAGCGCAAACTGCATCTATATGTCTTGCAGTGTCCTGAGTACTCTGGTTCTAAGGAAGGGAGAATGAACCCAGGATGTGTGTTGCATTTACTCAAAAATGTAACAAAAATTATTATACAGTTGACTCTTGGAAAACACAGGTTTGAACTGTGTGGACCCGCTTATATGTGGGTTCTTTGAGTTGACCGTTGTTCATTTGACTGGGGGCATTTCAAACCTGCATTGTTCTGAGGGTCAACTTCACAGTTGGGAATTGACATATGCAGAAGATTGACTGTAGTTACATGCAGATTCCCAACTTTGAGAGAGGTTGGTGTCCTTTACACCCACGTGGTTGAAGGGTCAGCTGTACATACTTCTTTCATCCACAGGGTAAATTTCAAAAGGTATAATTGCTGGTCGAAGGATAGAAACAGAAACTTGGGCAGGAAAACTATTTTAGGTACTATTCTCCAGATTTAATTTTTCCATCTTATATTTCCCTGATCCAGGAGTTAAGGATATCTTTGGAGAAGCAATATGCTCAGAATAGTCGACTGTCTGTAGCATTAAAACATGAGCAGACAGTGAAGGATAACCTTCAGAAGGAGCTGCAGATTGAGTCCTCGCGCTGTGAGGCACTGTTGGCGCAGGAGCGGAGCCGGCTCTCCAAGCTACACAGGAACCTGGAGGCTGCACAGGGCCGCTCCTTGGAGCTGTCTGAGGCCTTGCAGCACGAGCGGGTCCTGACGGAGCAGCTGAGCCGGCGGGCACAGGAGGCCTGCACTCACCAAGAGACACAGGCGCACCGTGCTCTGCTGCGGAAGCTGAAGGATGAGACGACCCGGGTGGCAGAGCTGCAGGCAGCACTGGAGAAGGTGCAGCAGCATGCTGTGTGCGCCCAGCAGCAGCTGGAGGCTGAGGTGCAGAGGCGCTGTGCAGAGCTCGAGAGAGAGAAGGAGGTGAGTACCAGGCTGAGGTCCACTGTGCAGGCCCTGCAGACCCCCAAACCAGAGCTGAGCTGTGATCTGTACAGGGAGAGGGAGAAGCCCACATGGTTGCAGGCAGAGTTAGAACAGTTACACACGAGGCTGGCAGAGCAAGGAGCACTCAAGGACATGAGAAGAGTGGAGACAAGGCAGAGCCGGGCAGACATGGACAAGTGGAAGAAATGGCAGAGAGACAAAGAGAAACTGGTGAGAGCCGCAGCTGCCCTTAGCCAATGTTAGCACTTAGCAGCCAAGTTAGCAGGGTTACGATGACCCACAGGGTGGGGGGTTGGTTC
This sequence comes from Miniopterus natalensis, assembly GCF_054644295.1. NCBI lineage: Eukaryota > Metazoa > Chordata > Mammalia > Chiroptera > Miniopteridae > Miniopterus > Miniopterus natalensis. The sequence goes on along the minus strand of NC_142086.1, from coordinate 82,624,756 downwards.
TGGTCCCTTCTTTTCTGTAGGCTGTATGGTCCTATGCTAGAAGCAGTAACTGTTGCAACTCTGTGGCAGGGTTGGGAGTCAGAAAGTGCACATCCCTTTACTTCTTTTTCACATCCTTTTACTTCCTTCTTTTGTTTGGATGTAGGGGGCCCTGGCAGTTCCACATGCATTCGAGGACCTACTTTTTCATTTCTGTAAAAAAGGCTGTTGGTATTCTGACAGGCATTGCACCAACTCTGAGGTCACATTGAGAATTATTGTCAGCTTAACCATGTTCCATCTTCCCACCCGTGAAATTAGAAGGGCTCTTCATTTACTTAACTCTATAATTTCTTTCAACAGTGTTTTGTAACTTTCAGATGATAAGCTTTTCATTTCTTTTGTTAAATTTATTGCTAAGTACGTTACTACTTTTGATGCTGCTGTAAATGGAGTTATTTTCTTAGTTTTACTTCAGACTATTCACTGGAGTACAGCAGTACAATTGACTTTAGTATGTTGATCTTGTGTCCCTTAACCTAGCTACACTTGTTCATTAGTTCCAGTATTTTTTAATGGATTCTTCCATGTACAATTATGTCATCTGCACATAGGCATAGTTTTACTTCCTCCTTTTCCACCTTGTGTCTTTATTTCTTCTTCCTACCTTACTGCCCTGGCCGAAGCTTATGGTGCAGCATTGAGGGAAATGGTGAAGGGGCATCGTGCCTTGTTCCTGATTGTAGGGCAAGCAATTAGTCTTCTGCCTTTAAGTACCGTGGGACCTATGGGATTTTTGAGATGCCCTTTATTTGAGGAAATTCTCTTCTATTTCTAGTCTTTTCAGTCTTCATTTTTAATCATAAGAGTATTGGATTTGCTTTTTCAGTGTCTTTTGAGGACTATGGTTTTTGTACTTTTTTCTATTGATATGGTGTATTGCATTGATTTTCATTCATGTCCAACTATCTGTGCATTCGTTGGGATGAATCCCACTTGATTTTGGTATATAATCCTTTATATATGGTTCTGGATTCATTTTGCTAGTATTTTGCTAAGCATTTTGCATCTATGTTCATAAGGGATGTTGGTCTGCAGTTTTATTTACTTGTGGTATCTTTGGTTTTGATATAGGATGATTCGGGCCTCACAGGATGGGCTGAGTGGTAACATGATTGCTTAAAAGACATAATTATAAAGAAATGTTTCCTGAGTTAAATTTATAACTGTTCTTTGTGATACACTGAAAGAACAAGTCTGTAAACACCACACCTGATGGTCCTCATGGTGCAGGGGTGTGTAGCTAGAGGCTCAGGTTGGGTTCTGGGCTCCAGAGGTTCTGTCCCCAGCCTGGCAGAGCCTTGTCTGCACATTTCCAGTCACACGGACTTCTCTTCCCCGTAAGGAGTCCCTTCCGCCCCTTGCTCTCTTCACCCCACTGCTTCTGCCCACTCTGGTCACCTTAGAAGGGTAAACTCTTCTCCCTGTGGAGACTCAGGTCCTGTGTGCTGGGCAGGGAGTGCATCCTTGCTGCCTGACTTTTCCCAGCACCTCCTCGGTGGAGGGCATTGTACCAGTGTGTGATGGTCTTTTCTGCTCTGTGTTGACAACAGAGAGAGTTAGAGTTGCAGCGCCAGCGCCACGAGCACAAGATCAAGCAGCTTCAGCGGAAGATGAGGGAGCTGGAGGCCAGGGAGGTGGCGCGCCTGTCCCCGGAGTCGGAGCATCTCCGAGAACAGCAGCAGGGTCTGGATACAATTCGGCAGCAGCTGCTTTGTGCGGCAGGGCTGCTGACCAGCTTCATCAACCAGACTGTAGACAGGTCAGTTGTGGAGAACCAGTGAGTTCTATGTCACCCTGTGTCTTTCATGTGAACACTCTGAAGCTTTGGGTGTGCCTGTAATTTTAGATCAGTGTTTTAATGAAACTGACTCTATTTCTCGTCCTACGTGCTTGGATGAGTTAGGGGCAGCACTTGCCTGCATTCAAATATGACAGAAAAATCCAGGTTTTCTTTTATATTGGTTCTCCCCACGCCCCTTATAATTAATAGTTAACCACCCAGAGGCCAGAGGCCAGCCTGCCAAGTGGGGTGGTGCCACTGTCTCCTGTGTCTGCCTCAGCCGAGGCTCTGAGGCTGTCATTCACTCGACCAGAATGTGTTTTCACTATTGAGAGGAGCCAAGACTGAGGTGTTTTGTTTGAACAGAACAATTAATGTTGACATTTGCCCTTTTCTGTATGCACAGAAACTAAGCAAACACAAGTCTGTCTACAGTAGGGTTTAAATTATAGAGCAGAAAAGATTCATTTAGGACACTGTTCCAGTACCAACACAATCCCAGGAGAAAGCAGCAGTAGGAGTGGAAGCGCCGAGGGAGCCCCAGTGGTCAGTGGCCAGAGGTTTCTGAGCTTTACAGGCTGTCCATCCCAGGGCTGCACTGCCTTATGGCTGCCACCATCAAGGGACTCCTAGCAGCCACCTTTATGGACAGCACATGGCTTGATGAAATGCTTGATAAGCATGTTACTGGTGGTCCACAGAAGGTCCTCCCGGAACCCCTGGCACTCACAAGCTCATCTTCATAGTGTCCTGTGTGGCATTGGTTGACAGTTGGAATTCCTATGAACCTTTTAAATGTTTGTTTATTTTTATAGGACAATTAATGATTGGACATCATCAAATGAGAAAGCAGTGACATCTTTATTGCGGACATTAGAGGAACTCAAGTCCCAGCTAAGCACATCCAGCTCTCCCCAGGTGAGAGTCCAGCTCCTCCAGGGGAGAGACAGCTTCCTCAGCCTGGCTTCTCGGACCACCTGGGGCCTGGTTTCTTTTATATTGTGACTGGTTGTTCCTCCCTCATTGCCTCCTTCTTGGTTTTAAAGTTTGCAGTCTGGATGAGCGAGCATGTGCCTCCTCCCATGTCTTGGAGGGGATAGGTGCTCACTCCCGCTTTCTTTGATGCCTCCCAGCCTGGCGGTCTGTCGTGCTCCAGCCCATCCTGTGCCTTGAACACTTGTGTTGAGAGCCTGAGTGATTTGGACCTGTGAGGCTGCTGGGGGAGCTCCCCCTCAGCTGCATCTGAAGGCACTTGAAGTTGCTGATACGAATTTCTTTTTTTTTTTTTTTAGAAATATATCTTTATTGATTTCAGAGAGAGGAAAGGAGAGGGAGAGAGAGATAGAAACATCAATGATGAGAGAGTCATTGATCGAGCCCGCAACCCGGGCATATGCCCTGACCAGGAATTGAACCCCGATCGCCTGGATCCTAGGTCGAGGCTCAACCGCTGAGCCACGCTCGGCCGGGCGCTGATATGAATTTCTTATAAATGTTCTCAGAAATTATGAAATCTTGATGTTTATCTAAAAGCAGCATGCATTTGGTGAGCACCTTGGACCCACTCACCCTTTGACCTCACCCTCTGACTCAGTCACTCTCTGACCTGTCCTCCCTCTCACCTGCTCGTTAAGCAGTCAGCGGGTGGCTACAGTGCATCCTTGCCCTCTTGTCTGTCGGGCACCATGCCTTCCACAGTGTCCCTCGCCCTCTGCAGACTGAAGGTTCCTCTGATTATGAGAACAATAAGCCTGTTTTAAGGGACTTACTCACTGGGCCTCAGGGATGAGCACATGATGTTCTCTGGTCACCTCGGGTGCTGCCTCTTTGTAGTGTTATCACAGTCAAAGAGAGTTGTATCTGTGACAGGCCTACTTTGTTCATATAGCCTGGTTTGTGCCAAGTCTTTCGTAGAGGATTGGAAAGAAATATGATTTGAAAACTTTTATTATTTCGTTTCCCACAGATGGACAACTCTTTCCAGTCCCACAAACTTCCCACAGAAACCGTTTAAAATAATACCTCAAAATAACCAGCAATAAAACACACAAGTAGTCTGCATGCCTTTAAACAAAATATCCTGTACATTCATTTTTGCTTTCTTCTTAAGAAAAAAATGACAGCAGAAGTACAGGTTCAACTGGTGGATGTGTTGCTGAAAGAAAATGATACTCTTACCAATGCGCTCAGCACCATGAACCAGGAGAAGGCAGAGCTGTGTAGGGCCATGTCCCGGCTGGAGAAGACACTCAAGCACCACCTGCTAAAGGGCTGTGCACTCAGTGTACGTAACTCAGACTCCTGTGGGGCTGGGGGTGAAGTGAGCTGGGCTTCCTTCATGGCTGGCTGGCTGGGGCAGTGTCATTTCTTCCTAGCTAGCCGCTCTGGGCTCCTTCCTCCGTAATGGCCAGAGCATCTTATTTAACATTTTAGTGAATTACCTGCCTTGTTTACAGACACAGACACAAGCACACAGTGCTGTCACACATGGCCCTTGCCATAAGATGGTGTTCGATACATGCTCAGGAAAGGAAATTTTGACTAAGAATATAATAAATAACCTGATGAAATAATAATAATTTTATTTGACTTGTACCTAATAAAATAATTTATAATTTTCCTGATTTGTGTAGTTTGATAGACTTATTTGGAATTTCCAATTTTTTTCTTTTTTATATTTTAGGTTGTTTTTTGCTTGTGATTTGCTTCACTTTTTTTTTTTTAATATACCTTTATTGGTTTCAGAGAGAGGAAAGGAGAGGGAGAGGGAGAGAGAGAGATAGAAACATCAATGATGAGAGTCACTGATCAAGCCCGCAACCCGGGCATGTGCCCTGACTGGGAATCGAACCCCGATTGCCTGGATCCCAGGTCGCCGCTCAACCGCTGAGCCACGCCCGGCCTGGCTTGCTTCACTTTTTTATTGAAAACCTTTTGCAAATTATTTTCTAATTTACATATGGTAAAATCTGTCCCTTGTTGGTGTGATGTCACTTGAGTTTTCACATGTGTATAGACCCAGGCTCTGCCCCCTTCTCTGTGGTTTTCTTTCCCGGATGTCCTGTAAGTTGGAACCACAGCGTGTAGCCTTTGAAGGCTCTTCATTTCCTTCATGGTGCATTTGAGGTCCATCTGGGTGTCAGCCTCAATAGCTTATTCCTCCTTATTGCTGAGCTGTGTTCGAAGCATGCATGTGCTTCAATTTAACTATTCATCTACTGAAGAATATGTGGGTTGTTTCCAGTTTCTCACTGTTACAAATAATGTTCCTGTAAACACTGTGTACAGGGCTGTGTGTGGACATAAATTTCATTTCTCTGGATAAATGCCCAGGGTTGGGATTGCTGCGTCTTATGGTGAGTTTGCGTTTAACTTCTGTGTCAATCATGCCACAGTGTTGTCCAGGATGGCTGCACAGTGTGAGTGTTGCAGTTACTCTGCGCCTTCACAGTTGGTCTTCTTGGTACTTTTATCAACATTCTGGTGGGTATAAAGTGGAATCTGTGTATCTTGTTTGGTTAAAATCTTGGCTTCTTTTTAACTTGGATTGTTTGTTTTCTTGTTGAGTTTTGAGAGTTCTTTCTATATTCTGGATAAAATGCCTTTGTTAGAATGTGGTTTGCTAATATGTTCTTCTGTATATAGTATCTCCTTCTCTATATAGTATCCTTTGCAGAACGAAAGTTTTTTGTTTAGGTGAAGTCCTATGTGTTAATTTGTTCTTTTATGGATGGTGCCAAGAGTTTTATAGTTTTACTTCTTACTTTGAGGTCTACAATCTACTCTGAGTTAATTTTTGCTATGGTCTGAGAGATAGGTGGAGGATTATTTTTATGCGTGTTGATATACAGTAATTCTGGCACACTTTGTTGAAAAGATTATTGTTTCTCCTTGAATTGCCTTTGTGCCTATGTCTAAAACCAGTGAGCAATATTTGTGTATATGTGTCTGGGCGCTCTCTTCTGTTCCACTAGTCTATATGTCTGTCCTTTACCAGCCGCCTGTAGGTTTATATTATGTCTTCATGTCAGGTAGAAGGAATGCTCCAATTTTTTCTTCTTTTTCAAGTCACTTGGCTATTCTAGTTCCTCTGTCTTTCAATATAAACTTTAGAATCTTGCTGCCTATTTTGATTGGGGTTGTTTTAAATCTATGGATCAATGGTGGGGGGGAGGTAAAGTGGTACAGCCACTTTGGAAAACAGTCTGGCTGGTCGTCAGAATAGACAGAGCTGCTCTCTTACCCAGCAGTTCTACTTCTAGGTATACTTGTGCCCTGGCTGGTTTGGCTCAGTGATTAGAGTGTCGGCCCATGGACTCAAGGGTCCCAGGTTTGATTCCGGCTAAGGGCATGTTCCTGGGTTGCAGGCTCGATCCCAGGCCTGCGTCGGTCCTCGAGCAGGAGGTGGCCTATTGATGTGTCTTTCTCATGTTAGTGTTTCCCTCCCTCCCTCTCCCCCCCCCCCCCGAAAAGCAATGGAAAAAGTATCCTCTGGTGAGGATTAAAAAAGAAAACAATTTTTAAAAACTTGTGCACAAATGTTCCTTTCATCATTCATTGTAGCTCAAAAGTAGAAATAACCCAAATGTCCACTAATGGATGGATGAATAAATAGTATATCCATAAATGGAATATTATTCAGCAATAAAAAGGAGTAAAGGACTGATAAACATTGTACAGTGTGGGTGAGCTTTGAAAATGTTATTATGAGTGTAAGAAGCCAGTCACAAAAGATCATATATTGTATGATTACATTTATATAAAATGCCCAGAAGAGGAAAATCTGCTAATGGGACAGGGTTTTATGGAGGGTGATGAAATTAGGTAATGGTTACACCACCAGTATACTAAAAATCAATTGAATTGATTACTTTCATTTATTTTTATTTTTTAAATATATCGATTTCAGAGAGAGGAGGGGAGAAGGGGAGAGAGAGAGGGAAACATCATTGATGAGAGAGTCGTCATTGATCGGCTGCCTTCTGTATGCTCCCCAACTTGGGATTGAGCCTGCAATCGAGCCTGCAACCCGGGTACGGGTCCTGACCGGGAATCAAACCACGATCTCCTGTATCTTAGGTCGATGCTCAACCACTGAGCCACGTCTGGCCAGGCAAATTGATAACTTTTAAAAGGTTAAATTTTATGGTATGTGAATTATATCTCAGTGAAGCCATTATAAAAAATTTGGGCAAGTATGGACATCTCAACTACATTGAACCTTCCCATCCCTGAACTTGGCGTGTCTCTTCATGTATTTAGATTTTTAAAAATTGCTTTCCTAAATGTAGCTGTCAGCATGCAGGGCACTGTTGTAAATCATACTTTTCAAACATTTTGTTTTCTCGTTGCTCAGGGCTCATGTATGGAAACATGATTGATCTTTGTAGGTTGGCCTGTGATTTTCAACTTTAGTAGCCTCACTTTAGCTCTTTTCTTGGGTTTTCTATAGAATAGGGAGTTTTATTCCTTCTTTCTGATTTGAATACTTTGGTTTCTTTTTCTTGCCTGTTTGGCCAGGACATCAAGAACATTGTCTGGTAAGTGTGGTGAGGAGCACATCCTCACCTCTTTCCATCAGAGGTGGATCCTCATTCTCTCCATGAGGGATGATGCAGGTGCTTTTGTGGATGCCCCTGTTAGTTTGAAGAAGTTCCTTTCTGTTCCTAGTTTGCTGAGACTTTTTGTCATAAATGCATGTTGAAATCTGTTGTGCTTTCCTCCATCTGTTGATATGATGATGTGATTTTCTTGTTAGTCCGTTAATATGATGGCTCATATCGATTTTGAGTTGGGACTCCACCTTGTCATCCCAGGAAAAAACCCACATTCGTGACGTATTCTTTTTAGATATTGCCTGATTTGATTTGCTAATATTTTGTTGAGCATTTTTGTATCTGGGCCCATTAATGTGGAATTTTTTGTATTGTCTTTGGTTTTTGCCTCATAAGATGAGTTGGGATGTGTTCCTCCTCTCCTATTTTCTGAGAGAGATTATGTAGAGCTGGTATTTCTTTCTTTCTTAAATATTTGTTAAAATTCACCAGTGAAATCATCTGGGCCTAGGGTTTCCTTTTTTTCAAAGGTTTTTAGTGATGGGTTTGATGTTTCTGGTATTGTCATGTAGAGTGTCCTGTAAAGATCAGTTAGATCCAGTTGGTCGATGGGGTTCAAATCTTCTGTGACCCAACTGAGCTTCTTCCTGCCTGTGAGTCACTGATGGGGGTATTGACATCTCTCATGAAGATTATGGATTTGTCAATTTTAAAGCTCTGTTAGGTAAAGGTGAAGGAACCTTTGTACCTGTTGAGTTGGGCCCAAACACCAAGTGGACCCACTACTTATGTTCTCCCATGGGAGAAGTTCTAAAGGCTCCACATTTTAATTTTGACAAGAGCTGCCATTCATGTCACTGCGCTGCCCCGTCTGCTTCTCTGGGACTTGCTCAGAAAGTGTTTAGGGTACCCCGTTGGGCCTGTGTGGACTAAAATGCAGTCCCCAGCAGAACACTTTTATCCTTTATGGAAGTTAACAGAGAAACTAGGAAATAAATATTCTTGATGAGAAAATTGAAGGTAGACTGATGACATGTGTTCCTAGAGTGTTTTTTCTAGGAACAACCCAGCTGTGCTTGAATCAGGAAAACCACTGGTCTTTCTTGCCTCATAGGCTATGTGGAAGCCCCTCTCAGGATCTCCCACTCACAGGCCCATCCTCTCAGCCCTGCCCTGCAGTGGTGGGTGGCATGACCAGGCTGCCTTTGATTCCTCTTCCAAACTGCTGGGCAGAGGCCACTGACTCTCTGGCTCTGGCAGTGCCTCAAGCTCCCTTTTGCCTCCGTGATAGGCAGGTCCTGGTTGTCTGTTGTAGGTGGCCCTTTTGTTCCCCTCACTGTGGAATCCTTCTCGTTCTGTTAGCGTATTCCCTGTTGGAGCTCTGGAGGTGCCCGTCCCTCGTCCCTTGGTGTGAATGACTCCAGTGTGGGGCACTTGCTGAGGTTTCCAGGCGTATGACTTGATGCTGCTAGAGCAGAACTAGATATTTGCATCTTCCTGCAGTTAGCATTTCTAGGACCAGAGGGTTTTCAGTGTTTAAAGCTTTGAATTTGTGGTTATTTCACAGATATTTGATTTTTTGTTTTTAATAAAAATGTGCCTTTAATGCAATCATACTTCAGTAAATGGCATATAATAATTACCCCCTAAGTGTTAATTATCTGATTAATAATGTCACATAACAACTTGAGCACCTCTGAAAAGATACTGAAGGGAGACACAGGTGTGGCCTCTATCCTAGCATGGGAAGACCTGTACCCAGCCTCCCATAGGCCCAGCTCCCCTCTGCCCAAGGCGGACCTCACCCTGCAGAGGTTCCGGGGGGACAGCCAGGAAAGGAATGAGGTATTTGGATGTGTCCTTCTTCCTGGAGTTGGAGTAGGGAGGGGTTATTTTTCTCAAGATGTTTTTATGTGAGAACAGCTCTGTAACTGTGCTGTTTGTTGTTGCAGAGGTCAGACAGGAGGAGGGACAGGACGGTCCTGCAGAGCTCACCAGGAGTTCCAGACCCAGGACTGCCCCTATCAGCTTCCAGGGAGGAAGCAAACACCCGCAATGTCAAGGTGAGACCATGCCTGTGGCAGCATGAGGGCATCAAGTGGGGATGCTGCTCTTGGTTTGTTTTTAAGACTTCATATTTTTAGAGCAGTTTAGTTTCACAGCAAAGTTGAGGGGAAGGGTTAGAGAGTTCTCATATACCCCCTGCCCACACACTCAGCCTCCCAAACTGTCTGTCCCCACCAGATGGCGCACCTGTTAAATTAGTGAACCTGCATTGATAACGTCATCATCACCCACAGTCCACAGTTTTCATCAGGCTTAGTCCTGGTGGTATGCATTCTGTGGGTTTGGGCAAATGTGTAATGTGTTCTCCATTATAGTATTACGCAGGTTAATTTCTCTGCCTTAAACATCCTCTTTGCTCCATCTGTTCACCCCCCCACCCTCCCAGGAGAAGCATTTAAAAAATCCCAATTTGCCCAGCCGGTGTCGCTCTGTGGTTGAACCATGAACCAGGAGGTCATGGTTCGATTCCTGGTCAGGGCACATGCCTGGGTTGTGTGCTCGATCCCCAGTGGGAGGTGTGCAGGAGGCAGTTGATCAGTGACTCTCATCATTGATGTTTCTATCTCTCTCCCCCTCTCCCTTCCTCTCTCTGCAATCAATAAAAACGTATTTAAAAAACAAACAAACCTTGGGTGGTTAACTAGTAAAAGCAGTTCACACCTGCAAGGTCCTCCTCTGCTTGGGCATCATTACCAGCAAATGTGTCTGTTAACAATAAGACCACATGCTGGTTCTAATGACCAAGTCCTGACAAATAAGGGCAGTTAAAGAGAATGAATTTTCATTTGAAATTTGGCCTAGTTTTGTATAGCTGTTACATTTCTGTGCTCATGAGTAGGGGCAAAATGTGTGATGCTTTGAGTCATTAGGTTAAGTCTCTGTAGCCTGAAAAAATTCATTTGTCATCGTTTTTGACAATGTAGAACAAATGATGGGCCCTTTCCTGAAGGAAAAATACGTATTAAGATGGGGATCAACCTCTGTGTACACTTTCAGGGGTTCCTACCTTCCCTACCCTGAAATATCCATGAACCCATGATGAAATGCGCCACCCTCCCCCAGTTTGGACCTGACTTAGTGGTCACATTCACATGACTTCAAGGGGGCTGCTTTGATGCTGTGGAAAGGACCTGTGGCCTACATATCTAATAAACAAGATGAGCTTTGAACAGCAAGTTGTTTCCGGTTACAGATCTTGTGCAGGGCTGACTTGTGTGATGATTTGCTGAGGAAAAAGCACAACAGTGCAGACATGTTTTACAGATTTGTCAGCAAGACATCTTTGTTCTGTGATTAAGTTTTCCAATTTTTTTTTAGATGGAAAAATTGTACCTGCATTATTTGAGAGCAGAGAGCTTTAGAAAAGCTCTAATTTATCAGAAGAAGTATCTTTTACTATTGATCGGTGGATTCCAGGACTCTGAACAAGAGACGCTCTCCATGATCGCTCATTTAGGAGTGTTTCCTTCCAAAGCAGATAAGAAAATCACCACATCGCGGCCTTTCACAAGGTTCCGAACGGCTGTCAGGGTGGTGATTGCAATTTCAAGGTAACGGGGAGGCATGTGACACCGCTGTCTTTACAGGTGGGAGGCGCGTTTCAGTGGCTTTAGATGGTTTTAGTCTCTGACACTCTGTAATAGTATTCTCTTTTAAGATGAATGACATTTGAGGCCTTGAAGAAAATGTAGATGATACTTGTCTTCAGGAAATTGTGGTGTGCGAAACTGTCACCACCTAAAAGGAAAAGATTTAAGGGTTCCTTTTTATCCAAAAATAACGCCTTGCCCCTTAATGGGTCTCTTGCCCGGGTTGCTTTTGATGACAGGCATATATGATCAAGTTTAAAACTGTATTTCACTTCTGCAAATTTCAGTTTCCTATATTTTAGTCAAATCTGTGTTACATAAGGGGTCAGGAGCATAAGAATGCGTATGTGATCCACCCAGGGTGGTGGCCATTTGTGGCACAGGTACTTTCCAGTCTTTGCCTGTGGATGGGGGAGGGGAGGAAGACCCCCTACTGCACCGTGCAAGGGGGCCTTCATCTACATCCTCCACTGTGTGTCTGCCTTGTTCAGCCTTGCCCACCCCCCAGCCAGAGGCATTGCTCACTCTCCACAGCCACTGTGTCTGCACAGGGTGCCTTTGTTGGAGCAGGGATGTGACTCCCTGCTGTGATTGGGAATTTTGATCATTTCAAAATTAACAGTGATGAAATCCATTTTATAATTTTTAATTTTGCTGAATTCCTAAAAATGTGTATCCCACTAAGAACTGTGCAGCTGTGACTGCTCTGTGACTCCTGCAGAGGTGCCCTCTCCTGGCCATGCTGGTCTTTGTCTGCGGGACAGTCTGCTTTGGTTCCCTTGGCTTTCTCCAGACTGTGCTGCAGAGTGGGTGCAAGTCCCATGCATCCTCCAGCCTCAGGGCACTTAGTCCCCTCACTCTGAGTTCTGACCACAGCTGTCCTCCCATCTACCCACCCACCTGCCCATCCTGAGAGAATAGCATCCCTGTGCCAGGAAATGGGTTAGACGCTGGATGGAGTCAGATAAACAGGCTCAAACCCCACCTCCAGCCTTCTTTTCCAGGAGGGAGGATCATCTAAGCGCAACAGCATTATTTTTTTAAAATCCTCACCCAAGGATATGCTTACTGATTCTAGAGAGAGGAGAAAGGAGAGAGAGAGAAACATCGATGTTAGAGAGAACATCAATCAGTTGCCTTCCTTACGTGCCCCGCCCGGGGATTGAACCCAGAACCAAGGTATGTGCCCTGACCAGGAATCTAATCTGCATCCTTTTGGTATACTGGATGATGGGCTGACCAACTGAGCCACACTGGCCAGGGCAAGCAGCAACATTTTTAACAGGAAATGCCTTGTAGGAAGGCAGGGCTCAGAGAAGCAGTGATGCCCAGGAAGGCAGCCTCTGCAGGCACCTTGGATGGAGGTCTTGGGCCTAGGAGACTCCGTACCACCATCCTCTTCACCCCAACACTCAACTCACTGGCTTGTGGCCTTGGTAGCAGAAGGGAGCCAGGGTATTGCAGATTGATTTTGAACTGGAGTCTGGGAGACCCCAAGCAGGGCGTCTGGGAGTAGACAGGCTCAGGGAATGCCAGACTAGAAGTAGGCCAGGGCTGTGGCAGGACCGGGCTTCCACTGGGAGAGAACTGGAGCTAGGCGGGCCTGGGAGTGGGTGGGGTAGGGGCCCTGTGTAGAGAATTGGAGGTAGGTAGCTACCCTGTCAATGTGCAGGACCTGCTGCCCTGGGCAGGTTGGCCACCAAAACCCTTTTAGCTGATGGTTACATCAGGCTTTTCATTGCTTTTGTCACTGCTGTTGTGTTCTAGTTTCAGTGTTTCATGCCTTTTTCTTTTTTTTTTTTTTTTTTTTAGATTACGTTTTTTGGTTAAGAAATGGCAAGAAGTAGATCGGAAAGGAGCTTTGGTGCAAGGCCGAGTACTTCGCCCAGGTGGGCCTGCAGGAACCCCTTAACCTTGCCTTTGCAAACTTGTCTTCCATTTGCTGTAGCGTTTCATTAACATCTGGTTGTTTTCATCACTCAGTGAGGATGTAATGAAGCACAGTAAGAAATAGGTAAATTCAGTCAGTGCAGTTGGCAGAGGCGAAATGTTTTTTGAAGGGAAATGGTGTTTATGTTGTGAACAAGCACAAATAAAACCATGGCTCATATAGTTAATGCTAATGAGTAAAAGTTGTTCAGAGGAGCAAAGTGAATGAAGGATATAGAAGTGATAAATATATCGACTTATAATTAAATTTCAATAAAAAGGTCATTTTTCTCCAAAATGAAGTAGAGTTCTTCAGACTGCCACATCTTTGCTGTGAGAGCACCGTTGCTTGCTTTCTCAGTCTCGTCTTGTGTCTAAGGTTCTCTGCTGCTGCCCCCAGTTGCAGGACTTGCACTGGTCACCAAGTGCAGGCCTTTGACAGGCCACTGCCCTGGGGAAACATTGGTGGAGAACTTCCTCCCCCTCAGCACAGGGATGCTGCTGCCTGGAGGGGTGGTGAAAATTGGTGCCAGTCAGTCATCTTTGATTTCCACGTGTTAATCATTACTTCTTGAAATCAGAATGCCTGGTCAGCCTTTAGGAAAGTTTTTCCCTCTCTGGGGCATAGCTGTTGTTCTCCAGAGTTTCTTTCCCTGCCTCCTGAGCCCACTGCTCACGTGTGTGGAGGAGAATCCCCATCCCAGGCTCCCCAGTGTCCTGCTGTCTCCATCAGGCACTGAGAGCCTCTCGAGGGCTGCTGCCCATACTGATGCCGGGGGTCAGTCAGGCTATAAGGTGATCAAAACTCAGGTTTCTTCCAGAGCTTTTTAAAATATAATTTTTATAACTTAGTACTCTAAAAATGTCTTGGTATTGCCATGCAGATTCTTAAAACTTACAAATTTTAAATTGTGGTAGATGAGCCTTTCTACTAAAATGCATTTGTCATTTTAACTAATCCCTTTTTTATTGAATAATTCTGGGGGAAGGATTCCCGGTGATACGACAACAGCTGGCTCCACCCGAAACCAGTGAATCCCCACCCGAAACCAGTGAATCCCGACCTGAAACCAGCGAATCCCCACCAACCCGGGATGAGTCTTTCAGCCACACCAGGGACCCTGTGCCGAAAGCCTCCCCACGTAGGAGGGAAAGGTAAGATGTTCTTTCAGACTGCTTTTCCACTGTAAGGGTTAGATGGGACCTGGGGTGTAGTCATCAGTAGAGGCCCAGTCTGCAGAGACAAGTGGCCATGCATGGCAGGGTCTTTGGGCAGATCTGTGTGGGTGCCCGGGGGGGGGGGTGTCTCTGTGTGTGTGTGTGTGTGTGCATGTGTGTGTGTGTGACAGGTTACGTGTGCCTGGGAATCCCTACACACACAGACATAGACACATACACACATATGCAAGGTTGGCTTTACTCAGTCTTTTTTCTGTGGGATTTGGGTTTATTACAGCCATAATGTATCTTTCTACTTAGTAGTCAGGTGACAATTGAGATGTTACAGTGACAGTGTTAAAGATAAGTTATTTGGGGAAAAACCTTTTCAATTTTATGGAATGTAATTTAGTTTAAAAATTAAAGTGAAACGGGTTTCCCTAATGACTGATGGCTTGAGCCGTGATTGAATGTACTTGTCACATTCTGAGGCCCTGTGTTCAAATGTGATGTAATATGGTTGTGCCTATTGTGAGAGGGTGTGGTGAATCTTAATTACCTTCATCACAGTTTACACTCCATTTTCCTCACCATGAGATTTCTCACCCAAGTCTTACTTAGGAAGGATGGGATTTCCATTTTCATTTCTTCAGATTGAACCATGTAAAATAACCCTATTAAAAATAGTAATCCCATTCAAATGCTAGAATGAGGAATTCTAGATTATGAGTCATTTGTTTGTTTCAACTGTGACTTTTCCAATATTTGAAACATACCCTTAAAGTGTATAGAAAAGTTCACTTTGCATCTTTGCGGGTATTTAAGAACCAAGTAAGTGTGTCCTTTCTTTTCTCTATGGGTGTGCTTTCCCCTGTTCTAAAATGAGCATGTCCTACTCTTACCAGAGCAAAACAAATCATCTCTGTTGTCAGGCTAGCAGGGGGTGAAATGCTCTATTTTGCTTTTTCCCTCTGTGCCTCTGGTTGATGATGACATCTTCTCTTCAAGCTGCATTTTATGAGGTAACCAACTCTGGTGTAACCATCCTGACAGGAGAAATAATACACATAAACATCAGGCGCCATTGTGCATCTAGCTCTGATCACCTCTGCTAATCACGTCCCACCAGCATATGTGGTTCCTCAAAGGAACATATTTTGAAAATTTGGCTTTAGCTGAACCCCAGAGCAAGGCAGGGGGTGCACCATTGTGAGTCCCTGAGGGCCTGAGAGCCCTGTTTTGTTCAGGGAGGGCAGGGATTCTGCCTGGTGGCTGTGGCATCCCAGTGCCCAGGTTGGTAATATTTACTGAGAGAATAAATGGTGGCCAAGGCCTCTTTGTGGATGACAAGGATAAGACATGTGCCTCCCTTGAAAAGAATGTTAGGGATGACACAGTGGAGCTCCCTGGTCCCAGCAGGAGACCAGAAAGAACGGATAGCCTGCATACCCACATTGATGATTGGGGCGCAGAGATAGGTCTGAGGGGTGCGGATACATAATCTATGAAGATTTAGTGAATAAAATAATATGCAATAGTTTGTATTCATTGTAACTCAGCCATTATATAGAAGTTGGTTTTTAAAGCACTATGTACTACTTTTTGCCTGGCCAGTGTTGCTCAGTGGTTGAGCATCGGCCCATGAATCAGGAGGTCACCGTTTTGATTCCCAGTCAGGGCACCTGCCTGGGTTGCATGCTCGATCCCCAGTAGGAGGCGAGCAGGAGGCAGCTGATTAATGTTTCTATATCTCTATCCCTCTCCCTAAAAAAAAAAAAAATCAACAAAAACATAAAACAAACAAAAAATAAAGCACTGTGTACCACTTATTTTTTTTTCTTTTGTGGTATAAAAAAAAATACAAAGGAAACAGCCATGTAGTTTACCTCATTTCCCACAGCTTGTTTGGTCAGAGGACCCAGCACCACTTCCTATCTCTATGCTCACTGCATTCACCATCTGTTGCAGTCAACTCTTTTTTTGTTTCTGGGTTTGTTTGCATGAAGGTCTAATCCATTTCCAAGTTCAAGATCAGAAAGATCCCTGACTGCTTCTCAAGATCCAGAACATTCTTTAACAGAATATATTCACCATTTAGAAATAATCCAGCAAAGACTAGGGGGGTTACCACCAGGTAAAAGTCCTTTTCTAATTATTTTTTTTAATAATGTAAATGTACCCTATAATGTGAAATAATGTGGGAAAGCCTGTTAGCACTCACCTTAGTAATTGTGTGTCAATCCTAATAACTAGCTGTCGCTAACAGTATCGGAAGAATGATTGTGAGTGTCATTAAGTCACAGTGTACTTAATCAGAAGTTCGGGCTCGGTTTGACCTGATCACCAGCTGGGCCTTCTGGTCCTTCCTCTTACAGGAAAACATAAAGGCTGTTTCTGCCAGGTTATAATTTCCCAGTGTTTTTAACCATAATTTAAACTGCTCTATATTTGAATTATTCATACTTTTACCAAAAATGAGAAACTAATTCAGTGGTAGTGTTTCAAAATTGTGAAATTCTTCTTAAAAGACATGTGAAACCTTCTAACAAATTGCTGCATCATTTTTATTTATATTTAGATTCCACTTCAAAGAAATCCTGCCGCCAGAAGACTAAACAATAAATAAAGTCCTGTGGCTCTTACCAGTGGCAGTTCTACATGAGGAAAAGATTCCTTTTTTCATTTTTCTAAGGAAAGCTTGTGTTGTGGCATGGTGTACTGAGAAGTGCCTGAGATGCCAGCCCCAGAGTGCCATTAAGTGTTCTCACCTTTGTGCATTGCTACAAAGCCAAATGGAGTATTTTTTATGTAATTTCAGTACGTTTTAGCTCAACCTTCATCAGGTATTGTGTGCGCTCATGAGTGATGGTCACCTGCCCGGTTCTTTGCATGTTGGCAGAGCCACCCTGCCTCCCTCCAAAAAGTGTGAGCAGAGAATGGCTCCCTGTTGTTTTATTTTCTTAAAGTGTACAGATAGACATTTGGTTTAAAAATAACACCAATGAAAAACAAAAGGAGAATATAATAAAGCACTATTTTATTTGTGAATAGCCCTTGTGTGTGTTTGTTTTTGTTAATCCTCACTTGAGGGCATTTTTTCCATTGATTTTTCAGAGAGAGTGGAAGGGAGGGGAGAAGGGGAAAGAGAGAGGAGAGAAAGAAATGTGGATATGACATGGATTGGTTGCCTCCCATCCTTGGAATGTGTGTTCCACTTGCCTTCCCCTCAGTAGAAGCTGCCTCAAGGATGCAGCCTTGAGAGAGTAAGGGAGACTATCTGAACTGTATACATGACTTAACTGGGTCATCAGTTAAGGCCTCTGTGCAAACTCAAGGCTCTGGTGGGTGGGTGCAGAGACCTACCCATCTTGCCTAAAACAAATCTAAGTTCCCTTGTTTATTTATTTTTGATTTTTAGAGAGAGAAGGGGGAAAGAGAGAGAAACACTGATTTTGTTGTTCCACTTATTTATGCATTCATTGGTTGACTCTTATATGTGCCCTGAACAGGTATGATATCTGCACTGTTGGCATTTCAGGATGACACTCTAACTTACTGAGCTATCTGGCCAGGGTCCTAAGTTCCCCTGTTTATTAAACCTGCCAGCTTCCAGTCTGGAGTGGTCCGCCTCTTCAGTCCCTCCTTCCCCTCCATGTACAGGAGCCAATTTACGAACCAACATCATGTATCCCATCAGCTGGAAGCAGTTGCCTTGACCAAAGAGTGGAGTGGCCAGCTGAAGGCTCTCTTTAGCACCACCAGCTAGGGAATCATGTCTTACATGTTTGAGGTAGTGCCTCAAATTGGTGTATGCCTTAAGTCAGTAGCGCACTTACACTACCTCCCTTACAGCTGGACTGCAGGGGTCTGGGGATCCAGAGGCCAACCACCCTCAGCACCCACAGCAGCAACAAGGACAAGGAGAGCAAGAAGCAGAAGCAGCATGGGGGCTGTCTGCCTAGAAGCTCTCCCCGAACACACCCGACCTCACCAAGATGAAGGTGGTGGTGCCATAGTCAAGGACAAGGACAATGGTGGAGGATGTCAGCTCAGTGAGGTGCTTATCCAGTTGCCCCAGTACTGTGAGCTCATCTGTAGCCACAAGAACTGAAGCCTCAGTGGCCTGTGCCAGAACCTTCAACCTGGAGGGCTCTCTGACCTATCAAGACTCCACTGTCTTGTGTTGGTCTTTGCTAGCATGTGGCAGAAAAAGATGACAAGGCGAGGAGATGAGGAAGAAGGCTTGGATCTGAGTCCTGCTCGGTCAAGTGAAGATCAAGCTCAGCCAGAAGGTGGCACAGGATCGGCTGAAGGGGGCTGGTGGCAGCCGAGCTGTGCCTCCTGGGTCAAGCTGGTGGTGAGCAAAGATGA
The DNA here is from genome assembly GCF_054644295.1 of Miniopterus natalensis. Classification (NCBI taxonomy): domain Eukaryota; kingdom Metazoa; phylum Chordata; class Mammalia; order Chiroptera; family Miniopteridae; genus Miniopterus; species Miniopterus natalensis. The sequence continues at coordinate 82,606,265 of NC_142086.1, read as the reverse complement.
CAGGGGCAAGAGGACAGCTCAGGAAGTGTCGAAGACTGAGCCCTTCCGAGACAGCATCACCCTTAACAGTAACGGGTAGCAGCAGATGTGATTTCAGACTTGGGGTAAAACTATAAATGTTTTCCATATTTATATGGCACAGGACATGTAGGACTATTTGTGTCTGGCAGCATTAACTGTTTAAAACAAGAAACAAATAATTGAGTTGGGGAACAAGTTACACCTGTTTTTCCTTTCCTTTTCCTTTTTCCTTTCCCCTTCCCTTCCTTTCCCCTTTCCTCCTTTTCCCCTCCCCCTTCCCTCCCCTTCCCCTTCCCCTTTCTGTTGTACTGTTGTGGCTGCAGTTTGGAATCACTGTAGTTAAAGCTGTGGATGCATTCCTGTAGTCATCCACTCATACTGTATTTTATTGGGCACGTCAAAATCGCTGGAGCACGGTCCACAGGTCAGGTGGGGGTATGTCAGTGTCACTGATGTCAAACTAATAAATTTAGCTGACAATAAAACAAAAACAATAGCAAAAAAATGACAGACTTGCAAGTTGGATTCTATAGTTTCTTAATCAGTTGAGTAAAGGAGGACCAAGACACTCCCTCGCGGGTCATCTGGGTCCCACATTCTTTGCAGGTGTAATGCGTGCAATAGCAGCCCTGCTTTCTCCATTGCTGACGGTGACCCCATGTGCCTGTCGGTTCCTAGATGTGACTCCAAGGTTCCCAGGCATCATCCATACTTTATAATCTAATGGCACACTTCATGTGTTCCCTGGTGTCCCTTTTTGGGGACCAGGAGCTCTAGCCTTGCTAAACTTGGGAGGACTGGAAGCACTTTAAAGTGAAGCCCGTTTGATGTAATGCCATATGGGATCCTGTGTCAGTGAAACAAGCACTCCTGAAGGCCTCCCTGATGATATTTGTGAGCAGGAAAGGCAAACCTATATATGAAACATGAATCTATTCCTGTGGGAAAAAACTGGCTCATCCAGGATGAAAGAGTTCCAATATAGTAAACTTGGTTGGTTGGCCTTCTTGATGAAAGAGGCTATATTGGAAGATCAGCACTGGTCTTCTTTGATGGCAGGTTCGACATTCAGTGGCTGCTAGTGGCTAGCTCAGCTTTGGTCAGAATCTACACTGTTGGGCCCATGAATGGTCTCTAACTCCACCACCTTGGCCATTTTGTCCTTGTACGAAGTACTGGGGTTGCCAGTGAGATGCTGTCCAGTGTCCACTGGGCAAGTTATTCCACTTGGTTTTTAATTACTTTCATGGATGCTCTGTGGGGGGCATTAGCACTTTATACAAAGATCAGTCCCTCTTGGTACTTATTCTAGTACATTGACCCACAAACTTCTACCATAGATCTCCTTATCCCCAACTGTTTTCCTCCAGGCCCATAACCAGTCACCCAGGCCACCCAACACTGCCCATAAGTCCATATATAGTCTCCCCTTGGGCCACTTAAAAAAGTGAATGACTAGGAGATCTTTGAAGGCCACCTGATTGAGGCTGTAATGTAGCTGCTATCCACTTTCCTTCTGAACTCACATCAAGCCAACCTGTCTATAAACCGAGCCCGAGTTTTCCTCCTCTGACAACTAACTCATCGTAAGTCTCCCCCATAGGGTTATAGGTGTGAAATGACAGAGAAGGCGCTAATACAACAGCAGTGGATGCCATGTGGGTCTAGGATACCTATTCTGCACGCACTTGTGACCTCTGTACATTTTCATGCTCAATCTTGAATATACTACTCCCATCTTATGGATTGTTGCTGGGCCCAGCCAACCTTATGCTGTGGTGAGTTTGACAGAATTCACCTCATAATGGGTGATTTTAGCAGCATGGATACTTGGTGTCCCAAGATCAGGCGTGTTCCATCTATATTGGAGCACAGTATCACACCAAGATATATTTTACCTCCGAAAGGCACATAATTCTCTGCTCTGAGTGGCATGGCAGAACCTTAGGATCCTGCATTGTGAATCTCCTACTGAGACATGCCAGAAACTCCACATTGCATTGTTCCCCACCACTAATAACCAATACCATCTGCTAGACTACATAGCCCAGGTAGCAGAGCCACTTGTATCACAGCTTTGACCTATTACAGAAACTTCCTGTTCTGGGCTCTTGTCAAAGCTGCAGTCTTTCAAATCACTCAGTATTTGGACCAGAACAGTATTCCTAGGTGTGGAGTATGCTGCTTCCAGAACCTCAAGTCCCAAGAGTGTCCTGCTTTCTGAATGGTTGAAGATGAAAGATGTAATAATTGTCTTTTATTTTGGAAAGGATGCCCTAGGGCACCACTGACTACTGGACCCCTAAAAATGTTAAGGATGTAGCCGGTTCCTGAATCTTGATAGGGTTTATGTACGTAATGTTATTGATGTAATGGAACAATGGAACATTCTCCAGGATGCCTAGGTGGTGCTGATGTCTTTGGACTAAGAGAGGTAACATAGCCTACAGGCAAAACTATCTTTGTTACACTTTAATGTGAAATATTTCTGATCTGATAGGGACAGAAAAGACATACTTATCAAATCAATAGCCACCTACCATATCCAGCAGAGAGGCTGGTATCAGAGCTGCTACTTAGTTGAGTTTGCAGTAGTGTACTGTTATCTTCCAGGATCCTTCCAGTTTCTAAAGGGGTCATGCTGGTGAATTAAAAATTTTGTGGACCACCACTCTGCATCCTTTGGATCCTTAAAAGTGGCTCCAATCTCTGCCCTCTCCATCTCCGGATGTGATATTGTTTTATGATCTTAGTAGGGATGGGGTTAGTTTCAGAGGGTTCTGCATGGCCTTTCCAGTTGTGACTGCTCTGAACCTACAGGTCAGGGACCCAGTGTGAGAGTAATGTTAACTGCCAAGAATGTCAATGCCAATTATTCAGTTGGGAGTGGGAAAATGACCACCAAACAGGTCGACCCTTACATATGCAGAGATACACGTCCCGTGTGCATGTGGGGATCAGCTCCTTCAGGATCCTGTGGGCCTCTAATTTCAACTCCACCTGAGTCCTCCTAACATCTTGTTCCTCATCTGTCCTCCCACTTCCTAAGGTCACCTCAAGATCTGAAATGCCTGCCAGAGCTCCTTCCTGGTCAGTATTATATGTTCGAAAGCAGTTTTGAAAAGCAAATGAGTTAACACACAAAACCCTGGGGAAAACACCTGGCCCACACCTCTGTTATTATTCCGGCAGCAATGCAAAGCCAGGGCGGGAATTGTGTCCAGGGTGTCCCAGGAGGCTGCCGAGAACCAGAAAAAAGCTCCGGCAGCGCAGTGCATCGTCGCAGAAAGGGTCCCCTGACCTCAGGACGAGGAGTGGGGGCTACCTGAGCCTAAGACCCTTGTCCCAAAAGCCGTTCCTGCGCCTGGAGCCCCTCGAGAACTCGGCTGCGGCGCAGAGCCTACCGGGAGTAACGCTCTCCGGTCTCTCCCAATAGGAGCTCGGAGCGACCTCACCGCGTCCTCGGGGCCAATGAGAGCGAGCCTTCCGTGTTGCTGGGCGGGCCCGGGAATCCCAGCCCCTCCCGCGACCCTGTGCGCACGCGCGCTCCCCTCCCGCCCTTCCCGTCGCGCACGCGCGCTCCGTGTAGGGCCCTCCGAGCTGTCGGGGGCGCGCGGGGCGGCGGCGCTTGAGGAGCCGCCTGTGATCGTGCCCGCGCTCGCGCCGGTGCGGAGACGCTGGGGCCGCGCCCCTACCCTGCAGCCTCTGCTACCCGCCTGACCGATGCGCGTCGCTGGGCTGAGAAGAGCGACGTAGCCGCCGTCCGCGCAGCTTCTCGGACCCGGCCCCGACCTGACCCCGGACCCGTCAGGGCTCTAGCCGACCTGGCAGTCGCGGGGTGCGGCCGGAGAAAGCGAGGGGGCCATGGCCGACCGCGGGTGCCCGCTGCAGCCGGTGCCACTGCCCGCCGAGGTGCGGGAGAGCCTGGCCGAGCTGGAGCTGGAGCTGTCGGAAGGTGAGCAGCCCGGCCGCGGGGCTCCGCCCGGCTCTCATCCCGGACCCGGGACCCCCGCCATGCTTCTCACACCCGGGAACCCTGCCCCGCCCCTCACCCGGGACCCCGCACCCCTGTTCAGCCCCGCCCCTTACCCGGGCCCCCGGGGCCCCCGCCATGCTTCTCACACCCGGGACCTCCGCCTCGCCGGCCGTCACGGAGCTTGCCTGGTCCCTCACACCGGGCCCCTTGGACCCCCGTGCCCCTCCCGGCTTCTCGCAGTCGGAGCCCGGACTTTTGGTTGCCGGGCGGGTTGACTGGTGGGTTTGACCTCGGGCGCGTGAACCTGGACGGGAGTGACTGTTTTGTTTCAGCTTAGGCGGTGGCTGTCCCAGCCCGAGGCCGCAGGTCTGGCCTTCCCGATCGTGGCTCTACCCAGGCAGCTGCCGCCCACCTGGGTGCGGACCTGTGAGCCCATCTCCGCCGGTGTGCCTCAGTTTCCTCCCTTGTAAAACCTTGTTAAAACAGCATCTTCCCTTTCTGGAGGCACGTATAACGAGGTTGTTAGCCTCTTTACGGAATTTTTAAAAATTAAAAAAAAAAAAGTTCAATAAATGGTTCTTTGCTTGTTAGAAAATATTCGAGTGATTCCGCTTCAGTGGCGGTGGGTGGCATTACCCATCTGGAGGTTATTACTCCCCAAACCTGTGTCCTAATGTTCTGTTCGATGTCATTGCTCAAAGAGAAAGTCCTTGCGTAGCATCAAGAAAAGCATCTAATGTCTAACTTTGTTTTTGAAACTTAAATGCATTTTCAACTTTCAGAATTCATGTTTTCAAAGTCTTAATGTCCTTACTTTAGGCTTCAGGTTGATGTTTTGCAGTGTTTGGAGTAGTGAATTCTTACTACCATCTAATAAAATATGCACTGGCTTGTACTAACCCATTTAATCCTTGCCAAACTTAGGGAGGTAGTTTCTGTTGTTATCTTTGTTTCACAGATAATACAACATCTACTTGCAATTGTTTTGAATTCAACATGCAAATTTTTTTAAAGTTCTGAGATATTTGACACTTAAAAAAAAAAACACGAAATGCAATAAGAAATGGGTTGATTTTGAATTCTTGGTGATTAGATGCTCTTGCGAAGCCTGGAAAACTCCCAGTAGAAATGGTTCTGACTGGAACCACTGTCTTGAATTCGTTGTAGCTTTTCATCCAGGGAAAATCATGTCAGTGCAGTTTAAATTTTATGCATTTGAAATATGTTTTTGCTGATTGCTCCTAATTTCTGCACCAGAGTATTCGTTATCCCCTGAATTTATTTTTTCGTGGTTGTGTATTTGAGTAGTTTCTAGGAGTTGACAGTTAGGTAAGATTAGATCTTTCCTCAAAGAACTTCATAATTTGTATGACAGAACACACATAAAGTACTTTAGTGAAAGAAATGACTCTTGTCTATTGGATCTATTTATACTTCTGTCATTTCATACATATATGGAGGATTTACATTAAGCAAAGGATGTAATATTATATATAAGTGGAGAGGAACCTGGAAATGTAGCTTAAGCTGGGAAAGGAGGTGAGCAACATATCAAAGGGAAGGGACAGCAGAGTGAAGCTGCAGCCAACGGGACAGGAGCCCGGGCTTCTGTCCCAGCTCTTTGACTGGCCTGACACCTTTCTTTTGGCCCAAATAGGTCAGTGATTACTTGAGTACAGTCATGCTTGGCCATACTCCCAGGTGCTTCCACACCTTTGATGCTGGCTTCTTTAGTTTGTGTGTGATTGTTGTTGACATGGGGGCCTCCCTATTGTACTTAGAGATGCTTTGCGATAGGGACTGTGTCTTAGGCAGATTTTTGGCATCTTCACACAGTGTTTGGTAAGTGTCCCTGAATCTCGACTGAATTATAACATCTCTTAACGTGGATTTGATCAGCTGTAGAAGGAGGGGAACACCTGCCTTATTGATGTCCTACAGTTCTTGTGAAGATTTAGTCAGATAGTTTATGTGGAAGTACTTTGAAACTGGTAAGGTTTTATTTATATAATTAAAGGAAGGTATTATTAATGAAGCACAGTCCTAAAGCAACTAAAGTTAGTTTCGTTATCATTATTTTGATGTTTTGATCAAGTAGAAGTAAAAAGTAGGATTCACTTTGTCCTGTGCCCCCCCAATTTTGGGGGGAGACAAACTTGTAATTCAGAATAAAGTAATTCAAATAAGATGACTTCATAGTACTCACATTTGTCTGAATGAGACATTGCTTAAAAGTTAGAGTTGACACTGCTAGGTAGGTTGGAGAGAAGAGAATACTTAACAGACAAAACGCTGCCTACCTGGAAGCTGGTAGTGAGTGATAGGTACTGAACAATCTGGACAATCCTGCACAACTTCCCCTCAACCTATACACCAACAGTGACTAGTTGAAAGTATGCTCCTGCCTTAATTATAACTCATATGTGTCCTTGTTCTCCAATATCTTCACTGGGTTCTTGTCACCCACCGTTGTAATTGGGGAAGGTCCTGGTCCTAGAATGTACTGATTTCTACCCATAGGGCAGGTTTGCTGACTTTTTGTTATGCATACTAAAGAGGGAAATAAAGCACAGATGTGGTCTTACTCCCTAACCTTCCAAGAAGGGTGGTTCACCCTTCTTGATTTAGGGGTCTCCCTCAAATTAAGATGAGAATTAAGGGTGGAGCTGCACAGAACCCTTCTCTTCTCAGACCCCCCTCCCCCCCCATGAACACACTCAAGAATTCACACATGTAGCTCTTCAAAGCATATTAGAATGTCCTTGGATGAAAATGAGGTTATTAGAGGTATAACCTGACATTTTTAAAAAAAAAGAATTACCAAACACTGTGCTTTCCTATTATTGTATCAAATTACCTTAGATATACCACAACTGATTTTGGTACTATACAGTGTCTTGGGGCTATTGCTCCTGAACTGCTTTAAAAATGTGGACAATAGTGTAAGATTTGTTTTTTGTTTTAGTGGCCTGCTGTGGTTTAGAGAGGAAATCCCTACACAATAGGCTACATTTATCCCACTCCTGTTTCTTTATTCTGGTTAATAGATCTGTTCCCTAGCTTTAACTTTAGTTTTTTGTTTTCCTGCATTCTGATAATACAGGAGTCCCAGCCGTGATGGTGTCAAAGGAAATAGGGAAAAGCTCCGTGTGTGGGTGTAGAGGAAAGGACTTCTTTCACAAAGACTTTTTTTCCTATTTAAATGTTTTTACTTTCTAAAATTTGTGATATAATTATTAGTTTTCAAAATGACAGACTGATAACTGCCTTCACATCAATAAACTTCTGTTGTGCTTCCTAAATATTTTGTGGTAAATTAAAGTTCTCATTCATCTAAACTCTCATCTATGTCAAAGCCCAGCCCAAATGCCTTCTTATTTTGAGCCTTTCCTGATCATCTCTCATGTGGCTACTTTCTTGAAATTTCTCACCACACTGGCCCCCTCTTTTGGAGTTTTTGCCACTTTCTGTTTTTTGCATTTGTTATTTATATAGTATATTCATTCAGTAATGATTGCAAGCCTACTGGGTGCTAGGTAATGTTTTGTCCATCAAAGGTCTGGTTTAGATCTGTTACTCCATTGATCATAAGGCTTTACAAAATGTTGTATTAAAAAAGTAATTCAGATACACACTGCAGAGAAATGAAACAGTTCTAAGGAAAGATAGGGTCCAGTGGGTCTCTGTTCTACCCCTGGCTTCTCCGTAGAGGTGGCGGCTTCTGGTATTTATTTCTTGTGTTTCTTTGCAGAAGTAATCTGCCAGTGGTTCCCAAACTGTGGTTCATAGACTTCTGTGGGTCCCCGATACCTCTTCTGGGGCCTATGAGGGAAAACTATTTTCATAATAATTCTAAGATGTCATTTCTGTTTCTCCTGTGTTTATACTGATGGTGCAAAAGCAATGATGGGTAAAACTGCTGGTACCTTAGCATGAATTGAGGCAGGGGCCCCAATTGCATTCTTCACCACTTCACACTTGCAGTAAAAAAAGGGGGTAGTTTCACTTAAACATGTCCTACGTTGGTGAAGCAGTAAAAATTAATTTTTTAAAATTTTGGCCCTTGAGTACTCATCTCTCTAATCATCTGCATGAGGAAATAGGAGAATTCCTGCCACAAGTAGAGGTATAGGACCTCTGAGGAACAGCAAGTGTGCTGTTTGAGTTGAAAAGTGAACTAGTCACTTCTGTTGTGGAATGCCATTTTTAGTTGAAAAAATGAGTGGCAGACAAACTACAATTATTCATACTTGGGTATTTGGTGGACATTTTCTGGAAAATAAATGGAGAACAACTGTCAGAATTTATCGCCAATGATAATATTTGTGCTTTCAAGCAAAAATTTAAAAATTTAAAACTTTTATCTGCTACCATGAGCATGACAGCTTCCCAGTACTTACTGACTTTTTGATGCGATCAATGGCAATATTAATGAATGTGTTTTTTATATTATATAATGAAATGTGTCAGCATTTGAAAGATCTGCATAATTCTGTGAAGCACTATTTTCCAAATGATCAATGCATCATGTTACAAATTCTTACATGGGTAAAAAGATCCATTCAAAAGATAGACCAATGAATTGTAATGTAACAGTATGAAAAGTACATTGCTGTGGTTTTGGACTCTACCCTGCAGCTATTCTTTAAGAAACTACTACTTTGAAAAACAACAGACTACCACTTGCCTAATGTTGGTGCCATATCGAAGAAGAATGTCTGCAATGATCCGACATTGAAATACTCCTTTTCCAACACATGCCTCTGTGAGGCTGAATTTGCTTCATAAACTTTAACCAAAGCCACATATTGCAACAGATCAAATGCTGAAGCAGATAAGAGAATGTAATTATCTTCTGTGAAGCCAGATATCAACTCGACTTGTAAAAGTTAAACAATACTGTTGGGGGAAGCACGAACAGCACCAGGTGTTATACCTATGGAGTCAGACCGGACCTGAGTTCAGCAGCCTCTGTACTTGAGTTCTGGCTAGGAAAGAATGCAGAACCAAGACTCAAACTATAAGAGAACCCTTATTTGGAAAGTCACAGAAGTAAAAGTAATTCATAGAAGAAATGGGCTTAGGAAACAAGTTATAGTAAAAGAAGGGCCCTTAGAAGTGAGGAAGGTAAAGGTGACACACCTGGGGGGAGGGGGAAGGGGAATGGAAAGGCACCAGTGTGCTCTGGAGGGAGAGCAAAGGGTTTTAACGGTGGAAATTTTAGGGGAGGTTCCAGGGGAAGATCTTACTAGAATATTCATCAGCTTTCCAGGTGTTTCCACTGATTGGTCAGGGCCAGGGAGGGGGGTCATTATTCAGTACAGCTGGTCCTGAGGTCAGCCGTGGAGTGGTGTTGCATGTCTGGTTTTGCTGCTTTTCTGGGTCTGGAGCTGAAATGCAACTGAGGCCTAGATGTTATCTCTAGGGAGGAAAGGTCAAGGGGTCCAAACCCCATGATCAGCAATGTGCTAGGGGAGATAAGGTCACCCTGGGGACGAGGTCCCACCCTACAATTGTCCTTTGCTGGGCACCCAGGACTTTCTGCCCTGGTGACCTGTACCTGGCCCATCATCTTTGTTCTGCTCATGTCTGTCTAACTGCCTACCACATCCCCTCTTCAAGGATCTTGGTTCTGAATTCATTCAGAGAAAAGGGGCTCAGGGTCTCTTCTGTGCCTGCTTCCTGCTGAAGAGGGGCAAAGTTTTCCTTCAGAGCGAAGAGATCCTTGCTCTCTGTCAGAGGGACAGTGAGGCCCGGGCATGGAAGGAGGTGGTAATGGTGCCTGGAGGTGATATTCTCTGAGTACGAGTAGGGCTTGTAACCTGGTGGAGACAAATTGTGTTACAAATCTTAGTATTACTGAGGCAAAAGCTATAATGACAAGAATGGTCCAGTGGAAGGAAGAAATGTTTTGATTCTCACTGATTCCAAGTCAAAAGATAGGGAAAAAATGAAACATTAGTTTGGAGGCTATAGCTAAATATTTAAGAAAACTAGATAAATTCAGGATCCAGTTCAATTCATAGGTGAAAAATAAATCTTTGAAGACAATTAATTGAATTAAAGTCTAATATTCACAACTGTGTATTAAAGAATCTGCTGAAACAAAATTTTTCACTAAACAGGCCTGCATCCACCTAATAAAGAAATCGAATCAATAATTAATTACCTTTTAAAACAGAAAGCACCAGGCCCAGATGGATTCACAGGTTAAATCTACTAAGCGTTTAAGGAAGAAATTATACCAGTTCTCTACAGTCTCTTTCATAGGACAGAAGCAGAGGGAATGTCTTCTCACTCACTCTAAGGCCTGCATTCCCCTAATACCAAAATCAGACAAAGACATAAGAAAACTACAAGCCAATATCTCTCATGAACATAGATGCAGAAATCCTCAACAAAATACCAGAAATCAGATCCAACAATGTATAAAAAGAGTTATACATTATGACCAAGCGGGATAGATCCCAGGTATGCAAGTGTGGTTCACGTTTGCAAATCAGTTGGCATCTCTCACATCCGGCTAAAAATGAAAAATCACACGAACAGGTTAATAGATGTAAAAAAGCATTTGACAAAATCCCCCACCCATTTACGGTAAAAACGCAGCAAACTAGGAATTGATAAGAACTCCTCAACTTGATAAAGAATATCTACAAAAAATTCACACCATACTTAATGGTGAGAAACTCAAAGATTTCCCAGTAAGATCAGATATAAGGCAAGGATGTCTCCCTCACCTCTCCTTTTCAACATTGGAATGGGAGTTTTAGCTAATGAAATAAGAAAATAAAAGGTATATTAGATTGGGAAGGAGGAAATAAAACTGTCTTTGTTGGCAGATAACATGATCATATATGTAGAAAATCCTAAAGAACTGACCAAAAAATAAACAAAACCAAACTCCTGGAACTAATAATTATAGCAAGGTTGCAGGATACAAGGTTAAAGTACAAAAATCAATCACTTTTCTATTTACAATGAACAAGTAGAATTTGAAATAAAAAACATAATACTATTTGTTAGTACCCCCCCAAATTAAATACTTAGGTATAAATCAAACAAAATATGTATAAGATCCATATGAGGAAAACTACAAAACACTGATGAAAGAAATCAAAGAACTAAATAAATGTGGAGGTATTCTGTAGTCATGGATACGAAGACTAAATATTGTCAAGATGTTACTTCTTCCCAACTTTATAGATTTAATGCAATCCCAATCAAAATCTCAGCTAGTTATTTTGTGGATAGTTACAAACTGATTTTAAAATTTACTGGGAGAGGCAAAAGAAGCGGAATAGCCAATACAATATTGAAGAAGAAAAAGTTGGGGGACTGACACTATCCAACTTCAAGTCTTACTATAAAGTTATAGTAATCAAGACAACATGGCCCTGGACAGTGTGGCTCAGTTGGCTGGAGTGTCATCCAGTACACCAAAAGGTGGTGGGTTCAATTTCTGGTCAGAGCCCATACCCAAGTTTCAGGTTCAATCCCTGGGATCCCTGGTTGGCACACATGCGGGAGGTAACCCGTTGATGTTTCTCTCACATCAGTGATTCTCCCCCCCTTCTCCCTCTCTCTCCCCCTTCCTCTCACTAAATGTAAAAAAAAAGAAAAAAAAAGTTTATTCTTAAAAGAAAAAGAATATGTTATTGGCAAGAGAATAGATAGATGAGTGGGGCAGAATGAAGAACATAAACAGACCCACATAAATATAGTAACTAATCTTTAACAAAGGAGTAAAAGCAATACAGTGAAGCAAAGATGGTCTTTTCAACAAATGGGTGTTGGAACAACCGACATCTACATAAAAAAAAAAAATGACCTAGATACATACCTTGCACCCTTCACAAAAGTTAACTCAAAATGAATCGCAAGCCTAAAGGTAAAAAATCCTAGAAGGTAACATAGGAGAAAACCTATATGATGTTAGGTTTGGCGATGATTTTTTAGATACAACACTAAAGGCATGATCCATGAAAGAATTGATAAGTTGGACTTCGTTAAAATTAAAAACTTCTGCTCTGTGAAAGACAGTGTCAAGAGAATGAGAAGACAAGCCACTGACAAAATATTTGCAAAAGACACATCTGAAAAGGACTGTTACCCAAAATATAGAAAGAACTCTTAAAATTCCACAATAAGAAAACAACAACCTGATTAAAAAATGGGCCAAAGACCTTAACAGACACCTCACCAAAGAAGATATACAGATTTTCCATAAGCATATGAAAAGATTTTGTATATCATATATTATCAAGAAAATTAAAGTAACAGTGAGTTACCACTACTCACCTACTAGAATACTCAAAATCTAGAACACTGACAACACCAAATGTTTGCATGGATGTGGAGCAACAGGAATTCTTGAGTCGTTGTTGGGAAAGCAAAATGGTGCAGTCACATTGCAAGACAGTTTGGAGGTTTCTTATGAAACTAAACATACTCTTACCATTCAATCCAGCAGTCATGCTCCTTGGTATTTACCCAAAGGAGCTGAAAATGTGTGTCCACACAAAAACCTGTACACAGATGTTTATAGGACCTTTATTCAGAATTGCCAAAACTTTTAAGCTACCAAGAGGTCCTTCAGTAGTTGAGAAATAAATTGGTCCATTCATGCAACGGAATATTATTTAGCACTAAAAAGAATTGAATTATCAAAAGAACACATGGAAGAACCTCAAATACACATTACTAAATGAAAGAAGTCAATCTGAAAAGAAGTTTTTCCAACTATATGACCTGGAAAACCATGGATACTGTAAAAAAAAAAAATGGTTGCCAGGGATTGGAGCCTGTGGGAAGGGTTAAATAGGCAGAGCACAGAGGACTTGTAGCACAGTGAGATTCTGTGTGATATCATAATGATGGTTACATCTCATTATACATTTGTCTAAACCCATAGAATGTACATCAAGAGTGAACCGTATGGCCTGGCCACGCGTGGCTCAGCGGTTGAGCGTCGACCTAGGATCCAGGCGATCGGGGTTCGGTTCCCGGTCAGGGCACATGCCCAGGTTGTGGGCTCGATCAGTGACTCATCATTGATGTTTCTATCTATCTATCTCTCTCTCCCTCTCCTTTCCTCTCTCTGAAATCAATAAAGATATATTTAAAAAAAAAAGAAAGAAAAAAAAAGAGTGAACCGTATGGACTTTGGGTGATTATGATGTGTCAGTGTAGTTCATCAGTAGTAAAAATGTACCACTCTAGTGGGGAATGTTGATGATGGGGGAGACTACACATCTTTGGGGGTAGGGAATACATATGGGAACTCTCTGTACCTTGCCCTCAATTTTGCTGTGAATCTTAAACCTCTCTAAAAAAAAAATGAAGTCTTAATTTTAAAAAGTAAAATAAAGCAAAAGAAAAAAACACCTTCTGGAAAATCTATAAGCCCAGATGGTTTCACTGACAAATTTTATCAAACATTTTAAAAAGGAATAAAGCCAATTTTATATAGTCTTTCATATATATATTTTTAACTTTTAGATTAATTTTAGTCTCAAAGTTGCAAAAATAGTACATAGAATTCATTTAGTTTCTTGCAATAGCATCTTATATAACCATAGTACATTATCAAACCATCTTCCATTTTTATTAATTACAAAGGATTATATGCTTATTGTGCTAAAACGTTTAAAGAGTTTAAAAGTGTTTGAAGTAAAAAATGAAGTCTGTCTCACATCCACCCAAAGTCAGATAAATAAATCACTCTTTGGGATAACCTCTGTTAGTGATTTCCTTGGCATCCCTCCAGAATATTTTCTGCATACACAGAGATATACACACCTATATGTACGTAAATATAGTTTTGTTTATATTTACAAGTTAGATCATTTTGTATATGCATTGTTTTTCAACTTGCTGTTTTACTCAATAGGTTATCATAAATCCATGTGATACCCACATCCCTGCCACTCAATAATGGTATTTTTTTAGGGCCAACAGTATTCTGTAGTAATTGGGGATGGCAGCATCTTTACTTCTTCCTTTTTTTTTTGGTGGACAAAGGTTGTCTCCTATTATTTGCTATTATTTGCTATCACTGCCTTGTTTCTGTGACCTTGAGGAGTTCTTGAGTGCTTTCAAGAGTAGGTTTTTAGAAATGATGTTACTGAGTTAGGGACTTGGGTGATATTATAGTCGTCCCTTGGTATCTGTGGGGTACTGGTTCCAGGACCTTTGATATACCAAAATACACAGATGCTCAAGTCCCTTTTATAAAATGGTGCAGTATTTGCATATAATGTACACACATTCTCCTATATGCTTGCAATCATCTCTAGATTATGTATAATACCCAATACGATGTAAATGCTGTGTAAATACTTGTTACGTTGTATTGTTTAGGGAATAATGACAAGGTAAAAAAGTGTATATGTTCAATACAGATACAGCCATCATAGGCCTAACTACATAGCAGTGCACATTGGCAACCACATGACTTTTTTCTGAATATTTTCAATCAGCCGTTGCTTGGATCCGTGGCTGTGGAACCCATGAATATGGAAAGCTGACTTATATTTGGGATTTTGCATTTGTAATCCAGAGTGAGTTTGGTTTGTGACAGTGGAGGTCAACCTGAGCCACACATCGTACTCCTACCTAGAGCAGTGATTTTCAACTGTTTTCATCTCGTATCACACAAACTAATTACTAAAATCCTGCAGCACACCGAAAAATATGGTTTTGCCGATCTAACAAAAAAGGTATAATTTTTAAAAATATTTTTTAATTCATTTTTTAGAGAGAGAGAAAGGGATAGGGGGAGAGAGAGAAAAAAAACACTGAAGTAAAAGCAAAACATTGATTGGCTGCCTCCTGCACCCCGCCCCCCCTACTGGGGATCGAGCCAGCAACCTTTTGTGCATGCACAGGATGACGCCCAACCAACTGAGCCACACCGGCCAGGGCAAAAAGGTATAATTTTGATTCATTCATTTCAGATGTCTATTGTTGTGTTGGCTGTTGTCATTTTTTTATTTTGACAATCTAAGGGAAAAGAGGTAATGCCCCTGACTAAATAGGTATTGCACTTAAAAAAAATTCTTGCAGCACACCAGTTGAAAATTGCTGACCTAGAGGGCTAGTAAGAACACCTGCTATCCCTCAGACCACCAGAGACGCTAGTTGTGAGGATGGGCGCTGGCGTTTTTCCAAAGTCCCCCCAGGTGCCTGGGTGCTATGGCTATTATGTCAGGGTTACTCCAGTTTGGTGCAGTGTATTGGGGAGCTTGCCTCAGCTGTTTGTCTTTTTAGTGTTTACTGAACTTGAGGTCAGAAAACTTGGATTTAGGTCCCTTTTCTAATAGCTTATTAGTCATGTACCACTTAACAATGGGGACCCATTCTGATAAATGTGTTGTTAGATGATTTTGTCCTTTTGTGATCATCACATAGTACACTTACACATGCCTAGATGGTATACCCTACCACACCTAGGCTGTGTGGTACAGCTTGTTGCTCCTAGGCCATAGGCCTGTACAGCCTGTTACTATACAAAACATGAGATTAAATCAGACACGAGAGAAATGATGCAATTAAAAGATGGTAAATATGAGATGTATGAGACTGCTGCTGGTGTAACATTGCTACTGTTTTACAGCAGACTTTTTCTTTGTAACTAGAAGTAGTACACTCTTAATGATAAAAAGTATAGTATAGTAAACACATAAACCAGTAACATAGTTGTTTATTATCACATATTATGTACTGTACATAATTGTGTACACTGTACTTTTATAGGACTGGCAGTGCAGGTTTATTTACACACCAGCATCACCATAAACGCTTTGCCCTACAACGTTATGTCACTAGGCAATAGGAATCTTTCAGTTCCATTATAATCTTATGGGACTGCCATCCTGTGTTTTGTCCATCAGTGACTGAAACATCATTTTGCAGCTATGACTGTAGTCTTGTGTCTCGATTCTGTTTTGGAATTCTACTTTGCTCTTTGTGGGGATGTAAACTTTGCATTCAATGGCATATTGAGTTAGGGTCTAAGTTTATATGTGAAAATATAGTAACTGGTTACATATGAAAATGTGTAATTCACAAGTTTTTGACAAACAAGGTCATAGAACTACCACCATAATCAAAACAGCAGCTTCATTATCCCCCCCCAAATTCCCTAATCCCCCTTTGTAATCACCCTTTCCTTCACTCCCATCCCTTGGCAGCCACATTGTTCTCTGTCTTTATAGTTTTATCTTTTCCAGAATGTTATGTAAATGGCATTTTGAGCCTGGCTTCTTTCATTTAGCAATATACATATAAAAGCTATCTAAATTGTTCTATATATCAATAGTTTGTTCCTTTTTATTGTTGAATAGTATTTGTGCAGATGTGTCATAGTTTGTTTATCTAATCACCAGTTGGAGGACATTAGTGTTTCCAGTTTTTCTATTATGAATTAATCTTTAATTAAAGAATTTTAGAACTTTAGAAGAAATATAATTCTCTTTTATCATTTAGGTGACATCACGCAAAAAGGATATGAAAAGAAAAGGGCAAAGCTGCTTGCACGTTATATACCACTTATTCAAGGTAAGGTCAGCACACTCAAGTGTTTTGTAACAATTATATTGTCCCATAAAAGTTGATTTTAGAGCTAACATTGATATGTTTCCTATTTTTCCTGTGTTTCCTATTAAGAAGGACTGGGCACATAATGTGTCTAATTTTAAATAATAAAATCCAAAGGCATAGACTATAATTTACAGCTCTGGTTTGGTACAGATCTTACTTCTAAATAGAACTTATTTTAATGAATATAGAACATGATTATCTTTATTATTATAGTAAGGAACATTTTTTTACTTAAGTTTGAAACAAAGATTGTAAAGATGTAAGTTATTCTCAACTGAGATTGACCTGTAGAGTCAGCACATTCATCATTTCAACAGAATTTTGTGCCTGTGTGTGTGTGTAATTTAACAAGCTAAATGTGTGTAATTTAAAAGGCCAAAGAGTTCAAGATATGCTCAAAAAAGAAGAATGAGGTGGGAAGATTTTCCCTACCAGGGTATGAAGAATGAATGTCAAGCTGTCATCAGTAAAACAGCATGACTTGGCACAAGGGTGGACAGCTAGATGAGCAGAGCAGAACATGGAGCCCAGGCATAGATGTGAATGTGGTGGAAACCTGACTTATGGTAAAGACAGCATTGCAGGTCATGGTGCTGGCCCAGTTCCTTACCCACATGTGAGACATAACATTGGACACAAAAATCAGTTCTAGTGTATGATAGTCCTAAATATGAAATGCAAATACTATAGCACCTTTAGGAGGTTATATAGGAGCTAGGAAGGATTTCTTTAAGCCACTAAAGACACCAAAAAGCAGCAACCATGAAGGAAAAGATTAGTAAATTGGACTCTGTTAAAGCTAAGAATTTTATTTTATCAAAAGTTGCCATGAAGAGATTACAGACAAGCCATCGAGTGGGAGAAGAGAATTGTAACACAAATAATTAAAAGCAGCACCACCCAATAGAACTTTCTGGGGTAATGGAAGTGTTCTGAGGCTATAGTGTCCATTGTACTGAATACTAGCCACATAGAGCTTTGAGCACTTGAAATATGGCTAGTAGTGGGAGACTGAATTTTTTATTTAATTTTAATTAATTTAAAAAATAGCCAGAAAGTTCTCCAACATGATTAAAATAGGAAAAGCCCAGTTGAAAAATGGGCTGAAGACTTGAGTGAGCATTTCGTAAGAGGAAACCCTAATGGCCAGCAAGCAAACAAAAGGTCCTCAACCTTAGCAGTAATCAGAGAAATGCAGATTAAAGCTTAATCTACCTTGGATTGTAGTAAAGGATTCAGATGGTGGGGTATGAACAGCTGGTATTACCTGGTAAAGTTGAAGAGGTCATAGGTAATCAGCAGTTCTCCCTCAGGTACACAAGTGCCCTTGAGAAACTTCAGATGTTTGCACTTGTGTTTGCTTGTGCACAAGAGTGTGTATTGTATCCTTCAAATGCTAATAACGCGAACAGCAACCAACAGAATTCATATCGGGGAAAGCTGAAGACCTACATATATTAGCAAGGATGAAGCTCATAAACATACAGGAAGTGAAAGAAACAATTGCAAAGGAATATAAGCAGTATAAGTTAATAACATGCCAAACAGCACTATTTAGGAACCTTTATATAGTTGGTAAAGAAAGACAAAGAAGTGGTTTTATCTATGTATTTATTTATTTATTTATTTATTTATTTATTTATTTATTTATTTATTTATTTTCCTCACCTGAGGAGTGAGGATATTTTTTCCATTGATTTTTAGAGGGAGAGGGAGGAGGAGAGAGAAAGAAAGAGAAAATCTATGCAAAAGACACATAGATTTCCTGCCTCCGACACCCCTCCGCCCCTAACCTGGGCTGGGATCGAATCTACAACCCAGTTACATGCTCTTGACCGGGAATCAAACCTGAGACCCTCTGGTGCACAGGCTGATGCTCTAACCACTGAGCAACACCGGCCAGGGCACAAGGAAGTGGTTTTCATTGAAGCCAGCATGCTGTTTCATCATGGAGTGAGACTAGAGGGACCACAGGGGATGCTGAGGCACTTGAGTGTTTATTTCTTAACCAGTACCGTCGCTACATTGATTGTTCCCTTATAATAATTCTTAAACTGAAAACATGCTTTATGCCGCCTGTATCAGAGTGATATATTTACAGCCAACAAAAAAAGAATAGTGAGGAGCCTCTTTATGTTCTGACACTCATTCCTCCAGAATAAAACAAAAACAACTTCTGAGTGAAATCGGAATTTAAGGAAGTGATGGAAACATCTGACAGTCTATTTGCAAACATTGACAGCCGCCATCACTTTATGTGATCCCATACTGCAGCATTTCCATCCCATGCAGGGTGAGACAGGAGTGTTCGCTGTGCCCATTCTTAGGCCACTTTGTTTGGTGGCCACTGCCAGTATGGTGTGATGAGAAACAAAGCAGTATAAACATTTTCACTTACAAATGGTGTTATTTTATACCTTGAAAACCCAGGTGACTGCTTATTAACTATTAGCATTAGTAAGAGTTTTTGGTGCTATAAGATAAATATGCAAGAATCTATAGCTTTTCTCTGGCAGGATTTCTGTTAATGTAAAAACATTTATAATGGCAATAAACTTTTAATTGCTTATTAATACATTTAGTAAGGAAGCCCTAATCTATATTAGGGTCATAAAATTTATTTGAAAGAAATAACCAAAACCCTAAAATAGAAGAAATACTAATTTCCTAAGTGGAAAAACTTAATATTATAAAATGAGCAGTTTCAAAAGGTATGCGTGAACATAATATAGGCCAGTCTGAATGCCAGTGGTTGATTTTCCCCCCCCAAAACTGGGATTGGAAATAATAACCCATTTGAAGGAGGAAAGTTCTGAGAGTAGCCAGTACATTTTTGAGAAAGAATGCTAGTGAGAAAGAACTGGCCCTAAGATGATAAACCTGACTGTGTACACTTAGTAGTCACAACAAGGGGGTCTTGGTGTAGGGGGTAAAAGAAAATCAGTGGAAGAGAAAGGGGTCTAGCAGTGACTCAGGAGCATTGAAAGAGGGGAAGCAACAGGCTGGGATCCTTTTCCTCTCCACTGTTAGTGAACATAGACTTCAGAAGGATTACAGCTCTAAACATGTCTGTAATTATGAGATTCTATAAAATTCAGGAGAATATTTGAATGACCCTTGAGCAGAGGTTACAAGATAGGAGACCTAGAAGTTAGGAAGGAAAAGAAAAACTGGTATGATTGGTTCTCTAGAAATGAGAATTTTTCAGAATTCTCACCAGCCAGGCTGTGGCTCTGGGAAGTGCACTCAGTGCAGGGTAGTGTCCCCAGCAGACCAGGGCTTCCTGTAGTTCTTTTGGGGGGCTTATTAGCTAGGTGAAATGAATAGAAATTCAGACAAGAGGAAATACGGATGGGCAATAAACATTATGTTCAACTCCAGTAGTAGATAGGGAAATGCAAATTAAAGTGAACCGTTTTTCTCTTACCAGCTTGGCAAAATTCTAAAACTTTATAACATCCATTGCTGATAAAGATGTGGGGAAGTGGTACTTTCATACATTGCTTGTAAGAGTGTGAATTGCTGTAACCTTTTTGGAAAGTTACCTCTTGATATCTATTAAAATTAAAAATATGCTTACTCTTTTATCCAGTAATTTTACAGTGGGTTTTATGACTTTGTTGAATGAGTGAATCAATCTCAAAGAATCAGAGCACCCATATATTGGAATGTAAGTGAAGGGATGTTCATTTGCATGTACATCAGTTTGCAACATGCCTATTTATAATCCACAGTGCATAAGGTTCTGTGCATTCTCAACTCCATTATGAATGTAAAGTGGACTGGTGGAGAAAGAGAAGAAAGAGGCATAGATGATAACAATGACAACAGACCACAGTGCTCAGACTCAGGCCCAACTGCCTCAGCCCACAATACCTGCTCGCTGTCTCCACACTCAACACGCTTGTGGCTCTCCACATTCGTAGCCAGGCCCATAGCTCTCATGTCCACTGCCCCTGACTACACAGGCCCTCAGGACACAGGGCAATGAGTAAAGGAATGGGGTCACAAGATAAAAAGCGAGTAGCAATACTGATTAGTATTGCTATGGATGCATTTGTATATGTATGTATATATGTGTGCATGAATGGTCAAATTCTGAAGAGCTGAACATTGATTTCCAGAGGGGTTCCCATTCTCTAGTGCTAATAACTGACCACCCTAAAATGTAGCACTTAAAACAACAGTGACAGCCTCTTTCTGTTCACAAATCTGTAGTTTGGATGGGCTGGAAGGCAGCTGCACCCTGTCCACAGAGCCAGAGCCGGTGTCCTGGGGGGCTTCTCAGTCACAGCTGTGGTGTTAGTGCTGGGAGACTTAGGGAGCCAAGCACAGGGTTTCTGTGCTGCTTCTGCCCCCCTCTGTTCTCTCATCTGTGCTCTCAATGTGTTATCACTGAGAGGGCACATTGACACAGGTAGCAGTTATGTTGCCTTTCATGACTGGCCTCAAAAGTCATATAGCATCACTCCTGCTACACTGTGTCCGTTGAGCAATCACTGACTACCGGAGTCCAAGGCATGTGCCTCTTTTCTGGGAGCAGTAAGGACCAGAGGGGTCAGTGGGGCTGAAGTCATGCTGGCCATTTTTATGAGACATTTGAACCAAAGGCTAAATTTAGCTGATTATTTTAATGACTCACAACTGACAGTTTTGCTTTGTGCTGTTCTCAAATGTCGGCAAATGAGGACTCAGACAACACCAGGGGTTTTGTTTAATGACCCTGCACGCTTGTACCCCATTCCTTTACTCCTTGCCCTGTGTCCTGAGGGCCTGTGTAGTCAGGGGCAGTGGACATGAGAGCTATGGGCCTGGCTATGAATGTGGAGAGCCACAAGCGTGTTGAGTGTGGAGACAGCGAGCAGGTATTGTGGGCTGAGGCAGTTGGGCCTGAGTCTGAGCATTGTGGTCTGTTGTCATTGTTATCATCTATGCCTCTTTCTTCTCTTTCTCCACCAGTCCACTTCTTTTCTGCCTGTGTCTAAGGACAACTGATTACACCCTCATGATTGCTTAGTGGGCTGTTTCTCACTGAGTGTGCTGATACAATGGGCAGTGCCAGGAAAACTGACTCAGGAAATGTTTATGGTGTAGAAATACGCTTTCAAAGGACCTTCTGTAGAGAGTCTGCCTGAGCAGCTGCATGTGTGGTGCTTATGGGGCTCAGGATTGGGCTATGTGATGGTCACCTTTCTTGCGAATGGTGGATGATGACACAGGGCTGGGCTGGGAACTGTGGGGAGAGAGCTGGACGTGGACATTCATGGCTTCCCCTTGACCTCCCAACTTGGGTCTTCGGGGTGTGCAAGGTCCAGCACAGGGTGCGTGTGCTTAGATCATTGTTTTTGGTACAGTTCGTGTTGTTTAAAATGGATTTTTCCACAATTGGAAAAACAGATGGTTGACACAAGACATACCTATAAAATTGTGTTTCAGGAGTGGACCCATCCCTCCAAGTAGAGTCTAGGACCCCTGGGCCCTCACAAACCACGGCTGCGGCACCCAAGCAGCAGAAGCCGCGGCCCACCAACTCGCGGGATGAGCGCTTCCGGTCAGGTAAGGAACAGAGGCAAAAGTCTTTGGGTTATTTTTTTCTTGCTAAAAATGTCTGCTGAAGAAATTTTCACTTGAATGATAATTTACCACATCATATTTTTCTAGAAAAAAATTTAATCTTCATATAACCACAGTATGTTTTAGTGTAGACAGTAAGTAGTGTGAGTGCTTGCTTCTTAGGGGATGTTTATAAAACTTACACATTTAAAATAGTTCTTTAAACGTTTTGTCCATTTTTCTATTTAGAGCTTTGGGGTTGGTATTCATAGCTTTTGTATATATGGAGCAACTTTACTTACTGTATTTCTTTCTAATTTTGGAGATTTACTTCTACTTAGATTTCTGCCACTTTTCAGTGCTTTTATGAATATTTAAATTTGTCTCTGATATTTTATTGAGTTATCAGAATACCCATTGAAAACATTTATGTCTTCAATTATAGATTACATATCAGTAACTTTTGAGCACTCTGTTTCACCTGTTTAACATTTTCACCATGTGTGATTGTATATTTTCCTTATATTTAAACTCTTTTAATAAGCCTTTTTTATAAAGAAAAACTTTAAATAGAGATAAAGAAATATACATTTTGAAGGATAAAAATCATATGAATAGATACAGAAAAAAACTTGACGAAATCCAGCACCCATTTATGATAGAAAACTGTTAGCAAAGTGGGAATAGAGGGCACATACCTCAACATAATATTGAGGTACAAATTGGAGGAGATACAAATAAATGGAACCATATACAGTGTTCATATATGACAAACTCATAGTCAAAACTAAGTGTTTCCCTTAAGATCAGGAATAAGACAGGGATGTCCACTTTGACCACTCTTATTCAACATAGTTCTGAAAGTCCTAGCCACAGCAATCAGACAAGAAGAAGAAATAAAAGGCACCCAGATTGGAAAAGAATAAGTAAAACTGTCATTATTTGCAGATGACATGATACTGTATATAGAGAACCCTAAATATTTCACCTAAAAATTATTAGAACTAATCAATGAATTCAGTATAGTAGGATACAAAATAAATATCTAGAAATCAGTTGCATTTTTATATACTAAAAATGAACTATCAGAAAGGGGAAAAACAAAACCAAAAGCAGTCCCATTTACAACTGCATCAAAAAAATAAAATACCCAGGAATCAATTTAACCAAAGAGGTAAAGGGGGCTAAAATTATAAGATACTGAAAAAGAAATTGGAGGAGATACAAATAAATGGAACCATATACAGTGTTCATTGATAGGAAGAATTAACATCATTAAAATGTCTATACTACCCAAAGCAATCTATAGATTCAAAGCATTTCCTATCAAAATACAAATCGCGTATTTCACAGATTAGAACAAATAATTCAAAAATTTATATGGAACCACAGAAGACCTCGAATAGCCGCAGCAGTCTTGAGAAAAAAAGAACAGAGTTGGAGGTATCACACTACAGTAATATTGCATGTAAATTTTAATTGAAAAATAAAATTTAAGAATTTAAAAAAAAGAAATGGCCATTTTGTTTTAAGAATATCTAGAAAGAACATTAAGATTTTAAATGTTATATCAACAAGGATGTGTAATGAAGTGATTTCAGAAACTTTTGATCAGATAATTCCTTACCAATTTAATACACATTTAAAAGAACTTTGTCATACTGATAATTGTTTCTTTTCTGATGATATAAATAATACATGTAGTATAAAGTGTTACACCTATTGTAAGGACAATAGTAAAAGGCACCTTAAGTCTCTGAATCCCAAGACAACTGCTTTCAGCATTTCACTGAACACCATCTTCAGCCCTGGAGGCAGATACACGCATACACATGTATGCAGTCCATGAATGGGATCTCATGTAAAGGGTCTTCTTCCCCTTCCTGTCTTCCTGTGTGCCCCCATCCTCCCCACCATCCATTTCTATGTGACTGATGTTAATAAACTTTTCTGTCCTTGTGAACTTTATTCTAGTTCTGATTCTTTATTTACTGAATATAAGAACCTGTACTGTAAATATGGTTTGCTAATATTTTCTCCTAAGCTTTGTCTTGTCTTTGCATTCTCTTAAAGTGGCTTTTGAAGAGCACAAGGTTTTAATATTAATGAAGTTCAACTTATCAGTTATTTTAAGTGGATAGTGCTTTTGATCTTGTATCTAAGAAATCTTTGCGTAACCCAGGGTCATAAAGATTCTTATCTCTGTTTTCTTCTGGAAGTTTTATAATTTTAAGGTTTTACCTTTAGGCCTATGATCCATATTTTAGTTAATTTTCATATGAGTTCAAGGTATGGATCAAAGCTTATTTTTTGCATGTGGCTGTCCAGTTTGTAGAGCATACAGTTTGCTTCTTTGTCTAAAAGCAGTTACACATGCACGAGTGGCTCTCTTTCTGGACTCCTCTGTTCTGTGGATATATTCGTCTTTATGGAAAACCAAGCTCTCAATGATTGTAGCTTAATAATTATTGTTGCAATCAGTAGTGTTAGTTCTCCAAGTTTGTTCCTTTACATTGTTCCCATGTATGTAATGTGTCTTTCTTCCTCTGGATCTTTTAAGATTTTTCTCTTTATCACTGATTTTGAATGATTTGATTATGATGTGTCTTGGTGTAGTTTTCTTTATGTTTCTTGTGCTTTATTAAGCTTCCTATATCTGTTGGTTTATACCGCTATTGTGTTGATATTGTATAGATTTTTAGTTCTGGGTTGTTTTATCTGTTTTTGTTCATTTCTAAGACACTAATCAAGTTTAAAGTGTGTGCTTATAGTCACTGGTGTATCTATTGTAAGGGCTCCTGGATTTGTCTCTCCCTCAAGCACCTTCTTCCACAAGTGTTTAACTTCTATGTCTGGGAATATTTTTATTAGACCCCTGTGTTTCAATGATAATTTGGCTGGATGTAAAATTATAGGTTCAAAACATTTTCTTTGATACTTAGTTACCTTTTTGCAGCTGGTGGTTATTATTGAGTAGTGTCCCTCTATTTTTGATTCCTCATAGCAGTTTACTCTCTCTGGAAGCTTTTAGAATTGTCTTGTTGCCTTTGGTGTTTGTAAATTTTATGTTAATACATCTACGTGTGAATTTTTCATCTTTCTTGATTAGCACTTTATAAGCCATTTCATTGTAAGGTTTTTAAATGTTTTAAAAAACATCTTACTAGAGAAAAAATTTTAATGTATGAAAGTGGTCTCATGCACTTCTTTTTGTCCTTAGTATGTTTCTCTAGAGGAGCAGGTTAAAGTCATTTGGAGTAGTTTATACCAACTACTGGAGACACATTCAAGTTCATTTGTTTCATCTTATTTTCAACTTGGGGGATTTCTTTTTTATTTAGTTTTCATTTATAACTGTGAAAAATATTCACATGGTTCTGAAGTTAAATCTACAAAGGAATATTTAAAGAAATGTAGGACCAACATGTGGGACCCACGAGTAGGCACACTCATTGAACACCATGACACTTAATTTTGTTACTTCATAACCAATATTGTGTAAATATTTTACTGCTTTTTCTATGTAGATGTTCACACTGAAGCCGTGCAAGCAGCTTTGGCCAAATACAAAGAAAGAAAGGTGCCTCTGCCTTCGAAAAGACGCTCTGTTCTCGTGCATTCGTCTGTGGAAACCTGCACCCCACCAGGTACTGATAAAACTGGGTCAGGAATGGCCCACAGGTGTTTCACATCTTGGTGTCATAACTTTGTTTCCCATTGAGTTGGAATATCCTTCTGACCTGTAGTAAATAGTTGAAGAAATTGAGATTAAAAATGTTTGTATATGTGCAGTATTCCTTACCTGAAAATTTGTGGTGTACACAGTATGGCTCTTACCCAAACAGATAATTGCTTCCTACAGGACATTTTGTGTAGGTTTTAGTTTTTTTTACTAAGATGCTATTTATGTCTTTTAAGGAAGGGAAGAACCTAAAATGGATACTTAGTGGAATGCAAGGGTTTCCTGGATTAAAATTTTTTTAATTATTCACTTATTTACTGTGTTGTTACCAGGCCATAAATGGGAGAGTAGAAGACTGTCTAGAGGGTTTTTAAATTTTAATTTGTTGTTGTTTTGTTGTTATTACGATTAGAAATGAAACCTTTAAATGGAATTTCTCTGTGTCAGTGATGTGTGTTAAGCTTCCTATTAATCTATCCCACTGTGTTGGTTTAATGACTTCTGTTGCCTATCTTGTTATATAAGTCAAAAAACTAGCGACTGAGAGTCAAAAACCATATTCACAAGACATTTTAGTGGTTTTGGTAATGCTTTTGTTTTATATATCTTTATTGATTTCAGAGAGAGAGGAAAGGAGAGGGAGAGAGAGAGATAGAAACATTAATGATGAGAGAGTCATTGAGGATTGAGCCTGCAACCTGGGCACGTGCCCTGACCAGGAATCGAACCTCGATCTCCTGGATCCTGCTGAATCACGTCTGGCCGGGCGGTAATGCTTTCTTGATAAAAAAGAAAAGTTTTTATTGTTGAAAAAAAAATCTTAGAAATGGCTGTCAAATTCTGTTTCCTAAATATAATTATAGGTACTACCTGATTTTTTAAGAACTTTAAAATAATTGTGAAACCTATAATAAAATGCACAGTCATGTAGACTTGAATAGAACCTTAGTGACAGTTAATTTTATTGACTGAAGCAGTTGTCTTGGGGAAGGAATTCTTTCCAGAGCTCATTCCTGCTTCCCTTAAGGCTTAAGAGGATGCAGGTGAACAGGGTGAGGCCTGGAGACACAACCCGACATTCCCACAGCCCCAACTCTTCCTCGGGAAGTGAGCTCAACCTTCCCTGCAGGGTGTCCAACCATGTGAAGGTGACGTGGGGCTCAGAGTGGATGTTCCATAGCAACACTCAATGTTCACAGAGCATTTGACACTTGGAATCTCCTTTGATATTTGGGACCCCACCAAGGAATGTGCTGAAGCCATTTAGGAATTGGGCCTGTCTTCACTCCCAGTGTGTGGTGCCCCCAGACTAAGTCCTCTGGGGGAAGCTGGGGTTATGGAGCCAGTTTTCCCGGGTAGGGTCCTTTGGATCTTAGAGTTGGTTGATACAGGCCCTTGTAGATTGAGGGTGACCTTTGAGATGACCCCTTGGCCATGTGTGGGCGCAGCTGTATGGATATACAGAGCAGTGCAGCACAGGCTGGGAGGCCCAACTGCCAGTGTGTTAACCCGCCCTCCTTGGTGACCCATCCCTACATCATGCCTGTCATCGTTATTTTAACCACAGACACGTCCTCTGCCTCAGAAGATGAGGGCTCTTTACGGCGACCCGGGCGACTCACCTCCACTCCGCTCCAGAGCCATTCCAGCGTCGAGCCCTGGCTCGATCGGGTCATTCAGGGCTCGTCCACCTCATCCTCCGCATCTTCCACTTCATCCCACCCGGGAGGGAGACCCGCTGCCGCGCTCGCAGGCCCCACGGCCCACACCCTCATAGGTCAGTAACAGCTGCTGTGGCCCCTCTAGGAAAGGGGTGCCTCTATGCCCATCAAGACCCACCTCTTTTTTATCTGGAAAATGGCTTTTTGGTTACAAAAGTAGTTCTTGATGCTTCTGAGGTTTGGTGATCCCAGATGCTCTGGTATGTGAGCCTTCCCCCTGGACTGAGAGAAGTGTATTGTGTCTCATGATGTGTGCCTCCTCCTGCTTTGGAGGGTGGGCTGGCACAGGTGGCAGGTACAGAGTAGACAGTAAGTTAGATGTGACTGTGGTTGCTCCTGATGGTCACTCTTGGTCTGCAGCCTCAACATTGTCTCCACCTTTGCTCTTCGCTTGTGTGCACAGCTGGGGTCCATCAGTTGTCCAGGTTAAACAACCCCTCAACCTAAATAGGGATTTCAGTTAAAGCTAAGTCATAAAGATGCATAGAACTTTTCCAAATCATCCAATCTTTAAAAAGTATGATCGTAACCCCTCTGTTTTCTAGATGTGGAGGGAGGACAGGAAGTTAGGTTGAAAACCGACCTGAGATTGTGCAGCTGGCTTAACGTTGAAGCCAGGCTGACAGTTTTCTTGATTCCTTTTTATTTTCTTTGCTGTTGGTTGCTGTTCTGCTAACACTGAAACTGTGTACCCATGACAGGCTGGTGTTTTTGGTGGGGTCACAGTGGGTAGGTTCTGGGCTCAGGTGCTGAGCTTCTTCATGTAAAATCTTGGTCATTTGGCTGGACTGAGAGTAAATGGTTGGCTGGGCTGGGAGTAAATTGGATGTTTTAAGTGGCCAACAGCTTTAGTCTTACCGTCCTCTCTCGGCACAGCACTGAGGCTCTTCATTTTAAATTTGTTGCATCAGTGCATGAAGCAGGTTTCTGTTGAGCATGTGTCTTCTACTGCGATGTGAGTCTTAGATGAAAACTCACATCCCGTGCTCTACTTCCAGTGTACGGAGACCACGGGGTGGCAGGGCAGCTGTCAGGACTGTCAGGGCTGCCCCAGGGAGTGTGTTTCAGGAGAAAAGACCCCTTTGGAAAACAGCCCGCCCAGACTGTTTTGGTGGCTTTCCTGGCTGTCCTGCCAATGGCCAGTGGTTACTGTCCATTTTCCTCAAGGAGATTGACAGTGGATAGCTTGAAAAACAGTTTTTGTACTGATATATTGAAAAATTGCCCATAGGTCAGAATGTTTAACCAGACAGCCTTCAACTTTCCAGTGGTTGTGGGTCTTTTAACAAAGCACTTAACTGTAAGTGTGTTTGAGTGAGGTGTTTTCATTCTTGGAGAGGCTCTGACTGTGAAGATTCATGAGGTGGGTGCATCACCTCTCGATGAGCACTCCTGGCCTCTGCTGGTGTGGCTGAGCCTGTCTTTCTTCCACCCCACTCGCTTGAGCTGGCATACACAGTTATTAATTCTAGTAACTTCTAAAATTTTTAACTTGGACTCTGTTTGATACCATACTGTGATTATAACCTTCATATGCTAAATGTTTGCTAGATATAGTTGCTTGAATTTCTAAATGTGAAAATATTTAATTTCTCTTATTATAAAAATCATCCTTTGTTTTAGTGTCTAACACTAAAGAATTCTTCAATTTGGGTTAAGGAAAGAAATACAGAAAGAACAAGAATATTTAGGTAAAACTTTTGAGGTAGCATATGTTAGGTAAAGGTAATTTTAAAAATATATCATTTTTAATTTTGGATTAAGGAAATCAAATACATAAAACATTTGTACACAAATGTAAATACATATATTTAAAAGTAGTACTTTTAGTTATAGTAGTGAATTTTTATTTTTAATGTAGTTTGCTTTTATGCAACTATTTTAAAAAATGCTTTTAGTTAAGGTTACCATTTAATTTTTTTATATATATATCTCTACTGATTTCAGAGAGGGGAAGGGAGCGGGAGAGAGGTAAACAGCCATTGGCTGCCTCCTGCATGCCCCCTGCTGGGGATTGAGCCCACAATCCGGGCATGTGCCCTGACCCGGAATCAAACCACAATCTCCTGGATCCTAGGTCGATGATCAATCGCTGAGCCACGCCCAGTTGGGCCAGTTAAGATTAGCATTTATACTTTTTTCATGAATACTGTTAAAGTCATTTATTCTTTTTGCTAGATTTGGAAAGGTGGGGAGATTTCTTTTCAAACTGAAAGAACTTTATGATAGGCATACTTTAAATTGCTGGTTTTATCAACATCAAGCATTTTTAAAGGTTATGAAAACTAACTAAAGCTAGATTTTTTCCAAATGGCTGTGTAAATAGTGAGTTCGTATTTTGCTTCCATATAATTTCATCTTTCTACATATTTAAAATTTCTCTTCCTAGGTTATGAAATGATAGCTAAATGATCAGAATTTAAAATGTAAAATATTAGTGTGCCATTGTGATGGCAGGAGCATTCATTAGAAGATTAAACAGATTACAGGTTACCACTGACAGGCTAATATTGATCTTACAAGTAGACAAGTATTTGCTCTAGTGTCATGGGAGGGCACAATTTCTGGTAGTTGTGCAGACATGGTGCCTTTCCTAGTGGGAGACTTGACTGTTAACAATAATGCTGTAGCAACTTTCAGTCAGCCAGCATTCTGAACAGATCAATGTGCCATACAATGAAAATTCACCAAAATGTACATTGAGACAATGGGAGGGAGTGACTTTAAACATTTTCTGTAACTAGTTTGTTTGTAAATGAATACTTTTTGTTCTAAGACCTTGGTTGTAGTCTCTTAACAGAGATGTGTTGAACTGGCCATGAGGGTAGTTTTCATCTTTGTAGGTTTTTCTTTGAAGCTTGCGAAGGTCTTCTGTCTTCGGGACAGTTAACATACTCTTTGGGGGTGTGAGGGGTAGTCTATTTTTTTTATAATATAACAAAAAATGGTCCAATAACAATTGATTTAAAATTTGTTTCTGCTTCACTGAGGGAAATTTCTGAGTAAAACCTCATGTGAAAGGCGAGTCCACTTGCACCTGTGTCTGTGCTGTGGTTGGTGGTTCTAGTCTGGATCCCTTTGGGAACTGGACAGCCTTCATGCACACAGGTCTACATGCCATGTCTAGGAGCTGAGAGTTCACAGGGTCCCCATGTGCCTTGGTCGATCAAAAAACCAAAATTAATTGGAATACCATGCTCCTTGCTTGGAGCTCAGCTAGAGAATCATCAGTCAAATGGGGTTTAAACAGCAACTTATTGGTCTTTTGAATTAACAACACTCTTGTTTTGGGTTTGTTTTTCAAAAGCAGATCTGCACTCTGCCCCTCCTGATGTCACCACTGGCCTTGTGGAGTATTCGCACTGTGAGCGTCCACAGTCAGCCTCTATGAGAGGCGTCCCTCGGGGGTGCAGCGGGCGCCTCCTGGACACAGCAGGTGGTGAGCATGTCTTTCTTCCTCCTTTTGAGACGGCCGAGCACAGGTTCTTTTCAGGTACTAAACATCCCTTAGTGTACTCGCTATAGCAAACCTGAACCAGTCAGCAGTTATAACCCTTCAGACCATGTAAACTGAGACCAGTGTGTGCAGTGCATGTTATCACTTAAAGTACCATGTGCAGAAATGATCAAAAATATCTGCGGAATTGGTTCAGTAGACCAAGGAGAGTAGGGAGGAGAAAACCTCCAAATTTAAATTGGACGCAAAAGGAGTTTGGATCTACAATATTGTAGGAAAATGAGAAACATGGAAAGTTTTTATTTGGACATGGTGTGTTCAGCGGAGCAGGTCTTAGTGTGAGTGCAGCCACTCATGCAACACAGCAGTCCCTGCACTCACTGTCCTCTGCAGCCTGTGAAATGGGTACAGTAGCATTTACAGTTCCTGATGTATAGGCCTAGGGCTGTCAGTGCAGTTTCAGTGTCCTGCTTAATACCGTTTCCTTTTGAAACAGTTCTAATATATTTTATCAAAGTCATGTGAAGTTTTCTTTCCAATGTTCTGGATTTGAATTGCAAAAAACTCTAGAGGCTCTCAGATCTAAGTGTTGATTGTGTATTTTGATCTTTCTAACCAGTAGGTCAAATTTTGTCGAAGTCTTTTGGTTTCTTGTTCAAATGCAAAAGGAAAACACTGAGTCAACATGAAGCAGGCTTTCCATTGGTTAGACTTTTATTTGATTTATTACTCTTTATATTTAAAAAAAAATTAAGAGCTTAGTTGAGGTATAATTGACATGTAATCAACTGCACATATTTAAAGTGTGCAATTTTATAAGTTTTAACATATGCGTACAACCGTAAAACCATCCATACAATCAGACAGTGAACGTATCCAGCCCTCATAAAAGTTTTCTTGTGTCCCTTTGTCAGACCTCCTGCCACCCTTTTTTGGCTTCCCCTCAGGCAACCACTGATTTACTTCCTGGCACTGTGGTTAGTTTGCATTTTCTAGAGTTTTATGTAAATAGAATTATATAGTATTTCCTCTTTATTGTCTGGGTTCTGCCACTCTACATACTTATTTTGAGATTCACGGTCTTGCATGTATCAATAGTTCATTCCATTCATTGAGGAGTAGATTTTGTTCTATGTATGCACAACAGTTTGTTTATCTGTTTACCTATCACTATATTTTGGTTATTTCCAGTTTGGGGCTATTCCAAATAGAGCTCCTATGAATATTTTTATGCAGGTCTTTGTGTGGGTGTGTACTTTCATTCCTTTTGGTTCAATACCCTGGAGTGGAATAGCTGGATCATGTAGTAGGTCTTTGTTTAACTCTAAGAAATTGCTGCCTGGCCGGGCGTGGCTCAGCGGTTGAGCATTGACTTAGGATCCAGGCTATCGGGGTTCGATTATGGGTCAGGGCATATGCCTGGGTTGTGGGCTCGATCCCCAGTCGGGGGCGTGTAGGAGGCAGTTGATCAGTGACTCTCATCATTGATGTTTCTATCTCTCTCCCTCTCCTTTCCTCTCTCTGAAATCAATAAAGATATATTTAAAAAAAAAAAATGAAAAAAAAATTGCCACATTGATTCCCCAAGTGTCTGTACCATTTCCTATTCCCACCATTAGTGGTGAGAGTTCTGGTTCCTCCACATCCTTGCCAACAGTTGGTATTGTGGTTTTAAAATTTTAACCATCCTAATAGGTGTATAGAGGTGTCTCATAGTTTGAATTTGCATCTCTCTAGTGATTGATGGATGGTGTTGAGCATCTTCTCATGTGCTTATTTGCCATCTCTATATCTCTTCAGAAGAGTCTGTTAAAATATTTTACTTATTTTTTAAATGTGTTGTTTTTTTTTCTTGTTAAGATTTGAGAGTTCTTTTTGTATTCTAGATACAAGTTCTTTATCAGGTTTATAATTTGTATTTTCTCTCAGTCTGTGGCTTGTGTTTTCATTCTCTTAACTGGGCCTTTCAAAGAGTAGAATTTAAAATTTTGATGATGTCCAGTTTACTACATTTTTCTTTTATGGATCCTATTTTTGTGTCATACTTTTCTAACTCAAGGTCATAAAAGTTTTCTCCTATATTTTCTGCTAGAATTTTATAGCTTTGGCTATAAAATTTATGTTTAGGCGTATGATGCATTTGAGTTAATTTTAGCATAAGTGCAAGGTATGAATCAAACTTCATTCTTTTGTATATGGTTATCCAGCTGTTCCAGCATCATGTATTTTAAAGACCATTCTGTCCCCACCAAGTGTCTTTGGCATCTTTAATGAAAATCAGTAGACCATATACCAGAGGAATCTATTTCTGGGCTCTCTGTGCTATTCAGTTGCTATATTTGTCCATCCTTATATCAGTAGCAACTTGTCATGATTACTGTAGTTTTATAATAAATTTTGAAATCATGTAGTTTGTCTTCAACTTTGCTTTTCAACTTAAAATTTGCTTTGACTATTCCAGCTCCTTTGCATTGTAATATGTATTTTAAAATTAGTTTGTTAATTTTTACCAAAATTCCTGCCAGATTTTGATTGTTATTTTATTGACTCTCTAGACCAATTTGAAAAGAATTGGCATCTTAACAGTATTGTATACTACAGCTGATAAATATAGTATATTTTTCTATTTATTTAGTTGTTATAAAAAATTTTTAGCACTGTTTTATAGTGTTCAGGGCACAAATATTGCACATATTTTGTTAAAATTATCCCAAAATATATTATATTTTTGATGCTGTTGTAAATGGTATTCAGATATTTTTCCAACTGTTTGTTGCTATTCCATAGAAATACAGTTGATTTTTTTTTTAATATTGACCTTATATTAGTTCTAGTAGCTTTTTTGGCCGATTTCTTAAGTTTTACTGCATGCATACATGATTATATTGTCTATAAACACAGTTTTACCTTCCTTTCCAAATTATTTTCTTGTAGGAACATTTATATTTCTGACTGATTGCAGTGTCTAGGACTTCCAGTTTTGTCAATTAGAAATGTTGAGAGGGAGCATAATTTGCCTTATTTCCAATTGTTGGGGGAAAGCATTCACTCTTTTATTTTCAATTGTGATGTTATTTTTGAGTTTTTTAAGGATGCTCTTCATCAGGTTGAGGAAGTTCTCTTTTTTCCCAGTTTCCTGAAAATTTTTATCACAATTCTTGTTAAATGATTTTTTTGACCTGTCAAGCTCATCATACAGTTTTTCTTTTGTAGTTTGTTAAATACAGCTTAGGTGTGCAGTAGGCTGTACCATCTAGGTGTGTGTAGTGTAGTCTGTGATGTTTGCACAATGAAATCACCTGACTACACATTTCTCGGGATGGATCCCTGTTGGTCAGTAATGTGTGACTATAGTTTTGATATTTAGTTTTGACTCCAGACATGTTTTATTATAATCTTATACAGTCTACCTAAATTGAACTTGTATTGATTAGAGTTCAGTTATAATATATAATAAAAATCAAAGCACTGGTTCTCTGAAATAAAGTAGGCAATCACCATTCAATAAACACACTTGATTTATTTTGTATAAAAGGGTTAAGTTTACAACTAAACTTTTATTAAAAGTTGAGCATGAATAAGTACATCATTACACTTAGTATGAAGAAATATACATCTCTGCCACTATACAAGACAACTGTAATTAAAGAGTTCACAGGTTTCACCTTCTCTCTCTCTCTAGGTGTATATGTGTGTGTGTGTGTGTATATATATATATATATATATATATATACACACACACGCACAGGCACACGCACACACATACAGCATTTAGTAGGCTTTTGTCAAAAAGATAATTTCTGACCAGAAGACTTTATATAAGTAACTGAATACTGGATCCTTCTGGTATTCACACCCCACCTTTGAAAAAAGGCAAAGTCTGCTTAAATTGGGCAATTCCTTGTGATTTTAATGTTTTTGCTCCCCGTGATGGGAATAGTGTTTAAAGAAAACCTTCCAACTGCAGAAAGAGCATTAAAAGCCTATTTCATAAATAACTAATATCGCAGTCCAGGTCAGAAACACCTTGGGGAGTGTGATCTGATCCTTCTTAGTTTTGCTTCCATTTTTCAAAAAGGTCCATTCAACTTGTAGTGCTTGTGAAATAGTTGAAAAATAAGTTCCTGTGGATATATTGCTGTGCAAAGAAAAAAAAGTAATAAACACTATTTATTCATCCACAGAGTGCTTTGCTGTCATTTGACATGAACTCAGAAGGGAATTCAGAAGCCTGCAAAGACAAGATGCTGATGTCCCTGTTTATGGTGGTCAGCAGTGTCCTGGATGCCTGGCTCTGGCCGGGTCGCTGGTGGTGCAGGCTGACAATAGTGGGGTGGGAGCCCAGGGTGATCTGCTGGTCCAAGATATAGTCCATAATGTGCTGCAGGATTTCCATCTTGCTCACCTTCTTGTTCTGGGGGATGCTGGGCACCAGGTCCTTCAGCTTGGAGTAGTAATTATTCATGTTGTACGGCAAACTCATTGGATCGTCGACTAGGGTTTTGCTCCAGGAGATGCCCAGGTTGTGGTCCGAAAGGCTGTTTTTCCTTACAGACCTCACAGGACTGAAGGCTTTCATGTTGACCATGAGGAAGGGAGGAGAGACTGGAAGGGAACAGGCTGCCCTAGAGCTCAGGCCACTGCCTCCTGTGGAGCTTCCGGCACTTGGGACCAGGCTCGACTTAAGACGTAGTTTTGAAATTTAGAAGTTTGTAAATGTTCTACATATTTAAAACATAAACTTAAAGTATGGAATGAAGGAGGGAAATCCTAAAATTGAAGTCAAGTGGAAATAAATGAACATGATTATATTTCCAAGAAATACCATAGTCACACTCAAGGTAATCATGGAGAGAGAGCTAATATAGGGAAGTTGTGAACACAATATTGGACGAAGTTGGATGAGAAGCACAGCAAATAAGGCTTGAACTCTTGTTAATAGGTTGTTTTCTTAGTGCTGTGCGTGAAGTAATTTGGAAATTATTCTGTACACTTGATAGTATTGAGCAAAGGTGTTGATGTTGTTGGGAGCAGGGTTCTCACTGTGGAAGAGGGACATCCAAATATGAGTTATAAAAGGCAAGAGAGAACCCTGTGGGGAAGATTGGGATTTGAGGTATTGGTATGGACTTGATTTCTAAGAAGATATGAGTCTGTGTCATTTTATGCTTTTCTGAATACACATGTATATTGTCTGTGTAGGTGCGCATGTATATCTATGAATATATGAGTGTATATATACAGTGTACTTTTTAGCTGCATCTGTTGAAAGAAGCAAGGACACTGCAGTAGCAGTGAGCACACCTGGTGACCAGATTTTGGTCTTGACTCCACTTCCCACTGAGGAGAGCTACACCTGCTTGGAGAAATGTGTGATTCCAGGGCAGAGCAGGGGAGTATAAACAACAGAAACATCTCATGATGGAAAGTAAGGAAGTGCTTAAAGAATGGGGAGGCATGCCACAAATCAACTTGCACAGGCTAAATCTGGGACAATTTGTGCATCAGATAGAACCATGATGATTTATAACAATTGAGAAAATAGCCATCCATGAGTCCTTCCTGATTATAGACAGACTGTTGGATAGTTGATAGATGACAGACAGACAGATGATAGATGACAGACAGATAGGATGCCACGTATTGACTACTCTGACTAAATGAGGTGCTAAAGTTGCAAAATAACTTTGCAACCATTGCAGTAAAAATTGCTTCTGGCAAGAATGATATATGGCTGTGAAATGCAGGGAGAAAGTTTGATGAGGGTCGGGATATACGTTTGCTCTCTCTCTCTTTTTAAAATATATCTTTATTGATTTCAGAGAGAGAAAGGGAGAGGGAGAGAGAGAGAGAGAGAAACATCAATGATGAGAGTCATTGAACAACTGCCTCCTGCAGGCCCCCGACTGGGGGTCAAGCCTGCAACTCAGGCATGTGCCCTGACTGGGAATTGAACCACGATCTCCTGGATCCTAGGTCAGTGCTCAACCGCTGAGCCACTCCCAGCTGGGCATACATTTGCTCTTGAAGTGTCTCTGCACAATGCTTAGTTGCACAGGAAACAACAGTAATGATGTAGTGGAGAAGCCATGCAGCACTTTGGGTGATGAAATCAGCATCCCTACGAGGGTAGATGGGTCTCTCATGTATCTGAAGGTGATATCATGTAGCATTTCAGCCAGGAATGCAGCACCTGAGTTGAATCATGAAAAACATAAAACTCAAATGGAGGTATGTTCTACTTAAGGAAAAGAAAGAACTGTACTCTTTCTTTAATTTTTTTAAACATATTTTTATTGATTTCAGAGAGAGGAAGGGAGAGGGAGAGAGAGAGATAGAAACATCAATGATGAGAGAGTCATTGATCAGCTGCAGCTTGCAACCTGGGCATGTGCCCCGACCAGGAATCGAACCCTGATCACCTGGACCCTAGGTTGATGCTCAACCACTCAGCCATGCCCGGCCGGGCAAGAACTGTACTCTTTCAAAATGTCAGTGTTATAAAGGACAAAAAAAATCCAGATTAGAGGAGACTAAAGAGATGTGACAAATAAATACATTTCTTGGTTCTAGTCTGGCTTCGGTGTTGGAGAAGGGAACATGCTGTAGAAAGACACTGCGGTATCAGCTGCCACACTTGCAGTAGGAGGGTGAGGTGTGCTGGAGCTTGGGTCCTGCTTACTCCTACTCTCAGCTGTCTTTGCATGTTAGTTTTCCTTAGAGCACTCATTGCCACGTCAGGTGTTCTTGTTTATTCGTAGGACACATGTCTTTGCTTGTTTTCATCCAGCAAATGGTGAGCTGATTGAGGGCAGACTGTTATTTATCTCTTTGTTGACGTTACATCTCCCAGAACAGCATTTCTTAATTATTATTGAGGACACTAAAGAGCTTTTAGTTTATGTGGATTGTAGCTCTTGATATTTACCATATTAGAAGTTAAAACTAAAGATTTAAAAAAATATGTATTCATTAAAAAAAAATAAACTCATTAGAGCTTAACACAAATAGCTCATATTTATGAAAAAATTTATAAAATGAAAATTTAGGGGGAAGAATGGGCTTGTTTTGTATTGTTGCCAGTCGGTCTCCTGGCTGGCATAATATTAGCATCTGGTTCTGTGTCTTGTCCCCATTCAGTCTGTTGTGCTATGACATGATATGTGGCCTCTGAGAAACTCCACTATGCTCTTCTGAGAGGAGGAGAGTGAAAAGGGAAATGATATCTTCATATGACTAGGAAAGGACAGTTGGCCCATGAACAACACTGGTGCCGACCCCCACACAGCAGAAAATCAGCGTATAACTTGACCCCCTAAAAACTTAGTTGTCCCTAGGTACTTACAGGGGATTGGTTCCAGAACCTTCCACAAATACCAAAATCCACAATACTCAAGTTCCCCATATAAAGTGGCATAGATCAAATCACAGAGTCAGCCCTTTGCATCCTCAGACTCCCAGCCACAGATCGAAAACAGTACAGGTATTTATTTTTAAAAATTTGCATATAAGTGGATTCGCGCAGTTTAAATCCATGTTGTTCAAGGGTCACCTGTAGTTTGACCTCATGAACCTCCTGAAAGCATCTCAGGCACCGCCAGGGGTCCCTGGACCACTTTGAAAACCACTAGCTTAGAGCAAGTTCTAGTTCCTAAAAGGCGTTCAGTAAGTATTTGTTAATGAATTAATAAATTCCAAAATGGCTGTCTGATGGGGCCAGTGCCTTTTATTCATGTAGTTGGTCACTGGACCTCATTTCCATGTCCTGCTTTCCGGAGAATGTGGCATGTTCTAGCCTCAGCACTCCTCTTCCCATGACAGGTGTGCCTGTAAACAGCAGAGTGTCCTCCAAAATCCAGCAACTTCTGAACACCCTGAAGAGGCCAAAGCGCCCTCCACTGAAGGAATTCTTCGTGGATGATGTCGAGGAGCTGTTGGAAGGTGAGCACCCTCAGACTTGGGCTCATGTGTGTGAATAGGGTGACCATTACATCTGGAGATACAGGCAGATGTACATCCTATGTGGGTTATTACTGTGACATTATAGCACAGTAAAGTGATATTCTCTCTGTAGGGAGCCTCTGTAGTCACCGTGTATGACGGTGAATTAGGTGTCACATGTGACTGCTAGCTTTATTTGAACAGGTGGAAAATGCATTGCTTATAGTTAAGACACTTAACATTTCTTTATGCCTCTGGTCCAGTGGTTAGTACTTCATAAGAATACTCTTAAGATTTCATTTTACTTCCATTATTTAAATTTTAATTTAAACTTTAAATCTGAAATATTCCTCTTCCCATGGTTTTAAAGTATTATATCTTCAGCATAATTTTGGCTCCTTTTCAGAATTTTAGCCTCTTATTTAATGAGTGAGATATATATTTAGAAGAAAGTATATATATATATTAGTTACCAAGAAATAGAAGTATAAATTTCTAGATAAGGAACAGAAATAAAACCCATACAACATATAAGCATGTGAATGTGTTAGAGCCACGGGGGCACATGGCCAGCCCCTCAGCTCCTCACACCTTTTCTGTGCATTGTCACCGCCCCATGGAGGACCAACTCTGGGTGTTTCCTTCATACTTGAGGATTAGACACTGCTTTTAGGGCATTGTTTCCTTTTTTTAATCAGATAATGCATTTCAAATTAAAAGCTCAATTGTATGAATGCTTTTTAGGGCAGTCTTCTTACACTTGGGCAAATTTTGGTTATATATCCAAAAACTTAGTTGTTCCTAGGTGCAACTAAGGGACAACTTATTTTTTCTTTCAACATGGTGATGGTGGTTTTGAGTGCCCAAAGCAAAGTGGTGATTCTACTCACTTTCATTCTTTATAAGCAGGGACTAGTGCCTGCTTCTCAGGTGCTGTCACAGTTGGCCATTCCCGGTGAAAGCCTGGCCATCATTGCCACCACCCTGGGGATTGTCATGTGGTGTTATGGTTACCAGGCTCCACTATTATCCATGATTCAATCGTCATCTGTCCTTTGGTCAGTTGGTCTATGACTATTTTAATGATAAGGAAATCTAACCTTTTTATAATTGATATATTTAAAAAACAATATTATGAAATATAAACGCTTAAAAATAGAATGTGTGCATGATACTATGAAATGTTGATTTTAAAATTTCAATTTTGCTTTTAGTTCAGCAACCAGATCCAAATCAGCCAAAGCCTGAGGGAAGCCAGATGGTAGTGCTGAAAGGGGAACCTCTGGCCGTGGGGACTCCCTTGCCACCATCACTGCTGGCTGCCTTGCAGCGGTGGGGCACAATGCAGCCCAAAGCCCCCTGTCTAACCGCCCTGGACACAACTGGGAAGGCCATCTACACCCTAACCTATGGCAAGTGTCAACAGAAGGCAGTTGGGCTCTGGTTTAACTGTAAAATGCTACTTGTGTCATACTTACAACATAGACATACGCTTGATCAACATGATAGAACAAATTTGCTGAGAAACTAACAACTGTCTAATAAATAGAACATCGCCTCACTCCAGGTGGCCCTCCCAGACCACTGCCTCTTCCTCCCAATAGAGGGGACCATTCACTGACTGATGGTGACCAGCCACTGCTTTGGTTTCAAGTGTTCGCATGTATATATGTATTTCTGAACAATGGAGTTTAGTTTTGTCTAATTTTGAATTTTGTTTAAATGAATCATACAGTATGTATTTTTTGTGTTTGGCATCTTTTGGTTTCATATGGTGTTTTTATGTAATACAGATCATAAGCACGTAACCTGATGCATCATCACAGAGTAAATATACTCAGCACTCAGCTGAGAAGCATTTCCAGGTTCCCAGGTTCCGTGTGTCCCCTCCAGCACTCGTCCTCTCACAGACAGAGGCAGACTGTTGTGCTGACTGCTAACACCTCTGGCTTTACCTGCCTTTGAGTTTTATGTAGATGGGATTACATGAAAGGTGTTCTGGGTGTGCACTCTTTTTGCTCAGCGTTGTTTGTGAGACTCATCCATGATGTGTGTGAAGTGTAATAGTTTGTTCTTATTCATGGATTTTATTCTGTGACTGTGCCAAAACTTGTTTATGCACTCTGCAGTAGATGGACATTTGGGTTGTTTCCACTTGAGGTTATTGTGTATAGTACTGTTATGAACATTCTCCTGTGGGTCTGTTGGTAAACATGTGGAGGTTGGAGCTTGTGCTGGTGTAAACGCAGAGGTAGCATTGTCTAGCTCTAGGTCTTTCTGCCAGGTAGCTTGCCAAGTGGTGGCGGCAGTCTTCACTCCCACCAGCAGTGTGTGCAGTGCCAGGTACTCCACATCCTTTCCAACACTTGACATTATTTATTTC
The DNA here is from genome assembly GCF_054644295.1 of Miniopterus natalensis. Classification (NCBI taxonomy): domain Eukaryota; kingdom Metazoa; phylum Chordata; class Mammalia; order Chiroptera; family Miniopteridae; genus Miniopterus; species Miniopterus natalensis. The sequence goes on along the minus strand of NC_142086.1, from coordinate 82,564,928 downwards.
ATTTTAGCCTTTCTTGTAAGTGTGTTGTGGTATCAAATTATGGTGCTAATTGCATTTCCCTGTTGACCAATGGTGCTTTCACATGCTTATTGGCTATTTGAATATTCTCTTTTATGAACCATCCAAATCTTTGGCTCATTTTTCTATTCAGTTGCTAATGTTTTCTTCTTTATCCGTTTTAGATACACATCTTTTTAGATTCATGTTTTGCTTAAATCTTCCACTCTTTGTATTGCCTTTCAACACTTTTAATTGTGGTTTTAGGTAAATGAGAAGTACTAACCTAATGAAGCCTAATTTACCTATTTTTTTCCTTTATCATAGTGCTTTTTTTCCTATTTAGGAAGTCTTTGCCAAATCTAAGGTCACAAAGATATTTTCCTACTTTTGCTTCTACAAACTTGTTTTACTTTTTACATTTAGGTATTAAAATACATCTGCAATTTAAAAAAAATATATATATCTTTATTGATTTCAGAGGGAGGAAAGGAGAGGGAGAGAGAGAGAGATAGAAACATCAATGATGAGGGAGTCATTGATTGGCTGCCTCCTGCACACCCTCAACTGGGGGATCAAGCCAGCAACCCGGGCATGTGCCCTGACCGGGAATCGAATCCTGATCGCTTGGATCCTAGGTCGACGCTCAACCGCTGAGCCACATCCGGCCGGGCTCTGCAATTTAATTTATGTGTGTTGTGAGATGGGAGCCATTTTCTTTCCTTTTGAATATCTGTGATCCATTGTTATTTATTGGAAAGCCATTTCTTTCTCCGAGGTATTGCTTTGTTGTGTATCTGGTGGAAAATGCACCTGTGGCTGCGTTTCTGGACTCTGTTCTGTTTAGTCACTGTGCTGTCTGTCTGCACCCCCGGAATCATTATAGTTTTATGAGTCTCAGTGTCTGGCGCAGAAGCCCATTAGCTCTGTGATTGTTCCTTAAGATTTCCTTGACTGTTCTTGGCCCTTTGCATTCCAAGTAAACTTCAGAATCATTGCTTTGAATAGTTTGAGGAGTAGAAACACCTTTCCATTGTTGAATCTTCCAGCACAGAGATATAATAGATCTGTCCTTACATTCATATCCTTTCCACCCTCTGCCAATAATATTTTATAATCTTCTATGGGGAAAATTTGCATGTTTTTTGTAACACTTATTCTTAGGTATTTAGCATGTTTATTTTAATCAACTGCCTCCTGCGCGCCCTGACTGGGGATTGAGCCTGCAACTCAGGCATGTGCCCTGACCGGGAATCGAACCCCGATTGCCTGGATCCTAGGTCAACGCTCAACCGCTGAGCCATGCCCGGCTGGGCAAGAAGGATTTTTAAAATAATTTAAAATAAAATCCTGATGCTTGTTAAATTTATTTTTTTCACCTTCTGTTAATGTGCCAAATTATGTTGATTTTTCTATTAAACCTCTTTGCATTCTTGGGATAAAACTAACTTGGTTTTGACGCATTGTTCTTTTTATATTATAGCTGGATTCAGTTTGGAAATCTTTATGAATTACATTTATTAACATCTTGAATTGACCATTTATATAGACAGAAGCAACAACAGTGGTTTTTGAGTTGAATATTTTTTTATTTCTAGTGTCCCACAATTCACTTATTTCACAATGTTGCGCTTGAGCAGTATTATTTGCAATGAAATTTGAGCATTTATTTAGAGGACATGGCTTCTCAGACTGCATGGGGTTGTGTCACAGGAATTTGAGAGGGACTGAATTAGGATGTTGGTGTTACTTTTTAGGTACACTGAATAGGGTAAATGTTAAGGTTGCCACGGGTGTTGGGGATGGACTCAGGTTTTTCTGTCTTCCTACTCCATTATCATCCGTGTCTCTGCTATGTCCCCATACACTTTCAATCCTCTTTTCTTTTCCTTAATCTCATCTATCATCTTCTTCAAAGAAGCTCTTCTTTGCTGAGCATTCATTAGGGCTGGGTGCTGAATATAGAGACTGTGTGCCAGGAGAGGAAGTGTGTTGAGCAGGACCTCATACGGTTGAAGGCTGGATCCTGAGGGTCCAGATGCACTCCTCCAGCAGCTGGTGGCTCTGGGCAGTTACTTAACATCTCCCTGTCTTGTCTTGCGTGGAGATAAAGATATGACCTACCTCATGAATTGTTGTAAAAGTTACATGAATTATAAGGGATGTAACTGAGACAAAGTTAATGAGATGAAAATGCATTCACAATTCAATGTTGGTTGAAAAAAGCAGGGTGGAGTATGATCTCATTTCTTGAAAATTCCACGTACATGTATATATATGTGTGTGTGTGTGTGCATATGTATATGTATATATATGTATATGTGTGTTATATATACACATATATAACAAAGAATGCTGACTTTTTTCTACTGGCTTTTCTATATTCTAAATTTTCTATAATAAAATCCTGTATTATTTTTGTGTTAAGAAACATACACCTATAAATTGTTTTTAAGAAAAACTATGATGTTTATTACAGCATTGTGCTTGGAAACTACCTGACTTTTCAGTAAATGAGAAATAGTACATTGTGGGGTATTATGATTATTTTATTAAAATGTTAATTATTAGTTTCTTAAATTTTACATTGCTTAGTATTTTTATTTCATTTTAGGCAAACTTTGGAGTCGGAGTTTAAAACTAGCTTATACTCTTCTTAATAAACTGACTAGTAAGAATGAACCACTACTTAAACCTGGAGACAGAGTAAGTAACTAGAATGTAACTTTATTGGAGTGAGCAAAAACAGAGACTCCAGAAATGTTGCATTGAAATCAGTATTCTATCAGCTGGTTAGACTTATACTGTTAATACAAGGGATTTAAAGTCAGCATGAAAAAATATTAAATATGGGAAAAGTTCGTGATGATGTAGATAAAATGTCTTTTTTATTCTTATTGCCTGTCCACTGATTCTTCAACTTCTTTTCTCTTTGACTTCATATATGTTGATTTTAATAAAAATATTAATATCAGACATGAATAGATGTTAAATATCCAAAGCTTAAGTTTTATGAGGAAACAACCTTACTTTGAAATTCTGTGTGCTTCCATATTCCATGTGGCCAGGCCACCCCCTCTTGCCTGCCAGCCCCAATAGCATGCAAAGGAGGCTGGAGGCTTAGTTCCTTGCCCCACACTTCCTCAAATAGTTGGCAGTAGACACATGAGGCTATTTAAATTAACCAAAATTAAATAAAATGAAAAATTTAGTTCCCTAGTCACATGAGCCACATTTCAAGGGCTCAGAAGGCAATGTGGCTAACGGCTACCATATTCTATTGCTCAGAAATAGAACATTTTCATCACTGTAGAAAGTTTTATTGGACAGCATTGCTCTTGGCAAACTGAACCAGACTTGAGGAACCCAGGTATACCAGAAGGTCCAGGATGGAAAACTGGAGAACATGGTAAAAATCAACATACTTACCAGTGAAATCCCCTAGTGAGAAAGGTGACCTAGGGTCAGATCACCCAACAATGAAACTCTAAGTTGATGAGCTGACAGAGTTTTAAGCAACTCTTAGCCTCATTTTTTAAAATATAAAAACCAGATGCCAAGTACATTTAAGGTGGGAAACTTTAATGTGAAAGAAGATAGCCAAAGGGCAAAGAAATTAAAGAAAAAGGAAAGGGGAAGGGAGTAGGAGGAAGAGGAAACAAACTTGGAGGAAAGCTAGATACAGAAAACAAATGATCAGAAAATATTCCTAGAGTCTATGATAAAGAAAAATAAATCGGGAAAAATATGCTAGTAGGAAAGACCAAGAGACGGTTGGTAGGAAGGAAAAATAGTGCAAAAATTAGAATTGATCAAGAAGGCCCAACATCTAACAGCAGTTCCAGAAAGAGAAAGAGAATAGAACATTTTCAGTGATGATGATAATTTAAGACGATGTTCTGGAGCTGGAGAGCAAATGCTTCAAAGTGACAGGACCTGCAGTGAACACAGTAGCCCCACAAATGCATGTGAGCACATAACCATGTTACTGCGAAAGACCGGGATACAGAGTCTACAGGGAAAGCAGAATATATACAGGGGGTCAGCAGTCATACTGGACGAGACCAGTGTGACACTTCAGAAGTTTAGAGGGAATCTGATTTTAACCTATAGTTCTATTCTTAGATATTCAACAAATGTGAGGATGGGGTAACCATTTTCAGACATGCAGGACTCAAAAAAATTGGACTCCCAAGCACTCAGTCTTGGGAAGTTCCTAAAGGATGTGCTTTAGCCGAATGAGTGAGTGGGGCCCAAACAGGAGAGCCACAGGGCAGTCCCCCAGGAGCAGCTTAGCCAGGAGTAGGAGGATCTGGCCCAGGGTAGGTGTGGGGCAGGTCCCCAACTGGCCAAACTTCTGAGTTTACCTGACTGGTTGGTTATTTGGAAAATACTACTGATAGATATTTATATATGCGGTGGGGCATTTAGAACACATTGGCCAGTGCATACGTAAAGAGTAGAGCCAGTAGGAATGCTGGTAGCTGTCACCATCAGAAAGAAAGGAGATGTGTACCTGGCTGTGAACGTGCAAACAGTACAAGAGTGATACTTTATAATGTGTTGTGCTTTAGAGTGAGTCTGAAAGAATCCCTGATTTGTGTTGTGATTTAAAATAAGTCTAAGAATCACTAATTTATTTTTCTTAAAGAAAATTCTTGCAAGGACAAAGATACTTTCTTGACTTGCTAGAGAATCCACTTGATGAATTATGAAAAGGTTGACAAGATCACAGTGAGTTCATTATCAGAGATGAGTAGCAAATTCATCCTCTTGTGATAATACACTTGGTAAAAGCAAACAGACTCAACTCTTTTATAACAGATTCTCTGAAAACATACTTTCTATACCAAACGTCTAGTCACAAGGCTATAAGTCACAGTTCTGGAACAGTCCCTTTTAACATCAGCTTTAGAAGAAGACCTTTGCCCATTTCAACAAACTAACTTGCTGGAAACTTGATTAAGTTTACAGAATAAATATAGATAAAGCTTAAATTTTACCTTACACAGTGGACAGTTATTAGTTATATATTGTTTCTTGTTCAGAGGCCTGTGTTAAAAATCTACTGAAATAATATTTTCACTCACCACTATGGTTTCAAGCACACTTATTACACTACTCTAGGCCATCTAATTTCATAAATAGCTTTTCATGTAACCAGATTATTATAAGAAATGGAAATTGGGGTGAAAGAGGAGGGCTAAATATTTATCTCCAATAATAGGAAATAAAATTAGTACCTAAATATTTTCAAAAGATAAAACAACAGTGTAAGCAAAATATTTGAAAATAGAGTAAATAGCAAAGGAACATGTGAAATATTTTAAAAGTGGTTGTATTGGAGGATGGGGAAGAGCAGAGCATGGGCGGTATTGTTTTTCATTAGTACTTTTTGGGTCATTTTAAATTCTGTATTTAAAAATTTTTGATAAAAATAAAAATGTAAGCTAGATAAAATAGAATATATAATTTAAATAGTAGCAGGTGAGAGGAGGAACTCAGAGGGAGGGAGCAGCTTGTAGGAGGTCTCAACTGAGGAGTAGTACCCACAACCTTTCCCTGTGAATACACTTAAGTTGTTTTTGTTTTGTTTTTTAAAATATATCTTTATTGATTTCAGAGAGAAGAAAGGAGAGGGAGAGAGAGAGATAGAAACATCAATGATGAGAGAGTCATTGATCGGCTGCCTCCTGCACGCCCCTGACTAGGGACTGAGTCCGCAACACGGGCATGTGCCCTGGCCGGGAATCAAACCCCGATCGCCTAGATCCTAGGTCTACGCTCAACCACTGAGCCATGCCTGGCTGGGCTACACTTAAGTTTTGAGTGGAGATCTGTTCAACTAAAACTTTGGTGTTAGAATTTTTTCTTTTGGAAGATATTTTAGATATAACTTGATTTCTCATTTTTTGTGTTGATACAAGTGTTTTTCACTTGGGCTAATTGATGGTGGTGACAGTCCAGTCCTGAGTTGCTGCTGTCCAGATAGATGGTCAGAGTGGATGGGAGCTGTATCCAGATCCCACACCAGAGCTGTGCCAGACTGGACTGTCTTTAAATCCAGAAATATAAACTTATGTTGTTGTATGTGGAGTAAAGACCTCAACCTAAAAACGATTTATTAAAAGTTACATGGTTGAGGAAATTTAAGGACTAAGAATTAACTCCCAGATTATAAAATAATCTAAAATGTCTCAATTCCATCTAATCAGCTGATACTCTGAGATGGAGTCCTTTTCCATTCAATTCCATGGTGGTTCTTTGTGCTGCTGTAGGTGGCGCTGGTGTTTCCGAACAGTGACCCTGTGATGTTCATGGTTGCCTTTTATGGATGTCTCCTGGCAGAGCTGGTTCCTGTCCCCATAGAAGTGCCGTTAACAAGAAAGGTAGCAAACTTGGCCTGGACCATGGGTTCAGGTTCTATGACGTTTTATTCTGAAGTTGACACATCAGTTCTGGGAGCAGTCAGTAGATGCAATTTTGTTTACAAATATATATATATATTTTTTAATGTATCTTGTTGGTGAGAAGGAACACTTAGAACAGCTGTAGATGGAGCTATTATATCACCTGTTTGAAATGATGAGTATTTTTTCCTCTGATAAATAGAATTTGGAGTTTGATAACACTTTGTTAAACTTGTTCTCAAAACCATATGTTTATTGATAATAAGTTTCATTTCTTGATAAATCATTACACTGTACAGTGATTTATTACAGCTCACCTCTCAGTGATGATTTTAAATATGTGGGATGGAAATGTTCTTGTGTTTCTGTTTGCTTACACAGCAGGCAGTTTTTGTTACTGACAGATGATTGCTGTGGGGGTTCTGATGGTCTAGGTAGCTGTTTTATTTTACATACAAATGTCAGTAACCTGACTGTTGAAAAAATTCTCATTTTAGGAGTAGACTAAGCATGTATTTTAGAAAATCAGAGTTTTCTAATGTATCCCAGTACTCAGGCAGTTGCTGACATGAAAATTGTCAGCAACAAATATTCAAGAATCTCAATAGTAAAGTTTGCAAGTAAAACCAGTACATTTCCATAGATAATAAGCAATGACAGATATTTGAATACAGGGGGTTCTTAGGAAAAACCTAGAGATTTGTCAAACTTACAAGAAGAAAATGATAACATTTCACTGAGGGACATATGTAAAAGAGGACTTGACTAAAAGGAAATGTGCATTTCTGTGCGGAAATAATTGGTTTTGTTAAGGTCAGGCCTCCTCAGGTTAACCTTAAATTTCAAGCACAAATCAAGTGGAAATTTCAATGCTATTATTTTTGGAGTTTATTAAAATGCTGCTAAACATCATTTGCAAGAAAACAACTTGAGAAATTAGCCCATTATTTGAACTTTATATTTCACTGTAAAAAATACATCTTTTAAGTTTAAAAACAATTGTATTTTATTTTCACAAAAATACAGTACAGTATAATATATAGCAATATGTAAGAATACAGTATAGTATATAGCAGTGATTTTAAACCTTTTTTGTCTCGTGGCACACAAACTAATTACTAAAAATCATATAAACAATTAGTTTAATTACTAAAATATAAAAAAATACTATTTTTTGCTTATCTGAGAAAAAATTGGTATAGTTTTGATTCAGTCACACCATATGGGTATTGTTGTATTGGTTGTTGTCATTTTCTTTTTGACAATCTAAGGCAAGAGAGGTCAGTGCCCCTAACTAAATAGTCAGGTATTTTATGTTTTAAAATATCTGGTGGCACACCAATTGAAAATCGCTGGTATATAGAATTCAACTGTTCTAGAAGTTTTCCCAGGGGGGTGGGGTGGAAAAAAGTGCTCTACTTTCTTCTGTGCGTGGGCCTGCATGGGAAAGGTCCTGTGCTCCTAACTCCCACCTCACTCTGTCTTGTGCAGGATGCTGGCAGCCAGCAGATTGGGTTTCTGCTGGGCAGCTGTGGTGTTGCCCTGGCCCTGACCACAGATGCTTGTCAGAAAGGCCTGCCCAAGGCACAGACTGGAGAGGTGGCAACTTTTAAAGGTGAGCCCCTAAGGGGAAGGGGAGTCAGTGTTCTGTGTTAAACTGTGTCCTCTAGTAGTTTTTCAGCAGTTAAACTTACAAAGGCTAAAGGGCCTTCAACAAAAGTAAAGTCCTTGATTGAATCTCACTTCTTACCTGGCTCACCCTGCTGTTTAATATGAATTGAGTAAGAATTAAAGGAGACTGAGACGTCTGTTCCTCGGGCACTTAGGAGCTAGAGCTGCATCTTTAATGGCTAAGCCTGAAGTGTGGAGAGCAGAGACCCTCTGACACTCTCCTGTGCCATGTACCCTGGCTGTACCCTCACAGGTTGGCCCCCCCTCACCTGGCTGGTAATTGATGGGAAGCATCTGACTAAGCCCCCCAAGGACTGGCACCCGTTGGCCCAGGACGAAGGAGCCGGGACCGCCTACATTGAGGTGATGACTTCTAAAGCAGGCACCTTGGATTAGGTCTTGTTTTCACATGAGTATGAGCTGCTGAGTTTTTTTAGTTTACAGTCTAAAACTTATGTTTTATCTTCACCCCATTGAAGTGTCATATGGAAACTTTCTCAGATCCTTTTAGTTTCACTGTTACCTAATCTCCCCTCACTGGCTACCCTGGGGGTGCGGACAGTTATGAGGGAGCCTGCATGCACTGTTGCCCTCAGCACCTGCCTAGGGTAAATCCTAACTTCATCCAAGGGTATTACCTCAAGGGTCAGGGCGTAAAGTGCTCTCCAGTCTAATGGGCTGGTTAATGAAGGAGAGAGAGCTGACAGCTTCTCTCTAAAATCCGTCATCCTCCATTCCCTCTGTCGTGGCCTCCAGAAACATCACATAATGGATATTTTTCTTGAAATCTTTCAGTATAAAACCAGCAAAGAAGGCAGCACGGTGGGGATCACAGTGTCCCACTCATCCCTGCTGGCGCAGTGCCGGGCTCTGACCCAGGCGTGTGGCTACTTGGAAGGTAAGGGCATGTGGGGCGGCTCTTCCAGCCGTGCACGAGGTACCTGGGATCTGAAGCTGTGGGTATCAGATCCAGTTCTGAGCAGGACCTACCCTCCAATCTGGGTCGTTCCGGGTGCCAAATGCTTGGGGTTCTCCTCGTGCTGGATGAGTGGGCCCTTTACAGTAAACTCACGTGTATGTTGATTTTCTGGAGTGTGAAGTCCATATCTCACCAGTTCATCAATGCCCAGTTGGCTGGTTCAACTTGCAACAGAGCTGAGGGGCAGTGAATTGACATTTAAAAAGTATGGAACACTGTGTTATTGGGAGTCACTTTCTATTGCTGTTTAATATGCCTGTGGATTGGCCTTAAGCTGTCCTGCATACAGATATACAGTTGGAATCTTATGGTCATAGGTTGTCTCTTGGTAGTGCCACATATACTGTTAAATATCAGAAATTTAACTTAGAGAACTATTATTCCAAAAAATATTAAAATGTATACACGGAAGGTTTTTTTGCATTGCAGTACTTGAACAAAACTAAAAATAAATTGAGTGGTATGTTTAAATATCTAAGATATGGGTGCTTAAATGCAAGGGGTAGTAGAGGGCTGAAGACTTCAGTAGAGATTTGGAAGAGGATTTTAGATATGTTTAAGGGCCTGGATAATTTTTTAAAAATTAGACCTATCAATCAAGTCTTCTTCAGACCCAGCGGTGACCTTACATATGTCACCTATAATTGGCTCCTCAGCTGATCAGGGAGCCTGTACAGCATGCTTATTCAGAACTCAACAGCATCCTGGCACACAGACCCAACTCCCAGTATTCACCTGGGGTGTTTCTCCTGTGGGGCGCACTAGGGCTTGCTGTAGCTTCGGTGAGGGACCAGATTTGCTTGTAGCCCCAGGCTCTGTCCCCTGCCCTCTGTGAGGTCTGGAGCCAGGTCCCTCAGAGGATGCGGCCAGACGCTCTGAGTACAAGGCTGTGCTGGGAAGCCTGGGGACTCCTGTTTGCTCCTGCTTCCTAATATCTACCAGTCATACCCTCTAGAAGAGAAAATGGGCAGGGGAGAATGAGCACCTTTCTGAAGGTTTAAGGGTACATTATGGTGGTTTAAATATGAAATGATGGAAGGTCAGCATGTGCAGTTTCCAGGCTTGTTAGTGTTTGTCACCAGCATGTGACATTTTTTGAAGATGCAGGATAATGGCCTTGGGTGTGAGAAATGGAGGAACTGGATGTAAAGTTGAGAAGTAAGAGCACCCATGACAGTCATCATCCACATTCTAACTGAAATGTTGACAGCCTCACTCAGTCTCTTAATTAGAGACTGGTCCTTTGTTTTCAGATTGGTGATCAGCATAGTTCTCTGTTGTAATCCAAAATTGTATGACTGACTTTATGTTTTTTCGGTAATTTGAATAGGTAACTGAGATGATTGGTTAATTAGTGCATGGTATTTGGAAATGCTGTATGTTTCCTAAAACTCTTATATGTCAATGATGTGCTCATCTCAGAGTTTCTCTAAAAATGCACGTGACTTGTGAAGAGGTTCACTCAGCAGTTTAACCATCTTTGTCCACTTTCAGCTGAAACACTAACAAATGTGCTGGATTTCAAAAGGGATGCTGGTCTGTGGCATGGAGTGTTAACAGTGAGTGTTGATGCTAAATGATTTAATTTTGGAACGAGAGATTTCTAATGTTTCATATCAATACATGACACCAGACCCTACTTTCTAGGTGATGTAATTAATCCTTAGTTCTGCTGATACACCTGACCAGTATATCTGAACTGAAATAGTGTTGTGAGCACTTGTTGTTACCTTTGCCGCTTTCGGCATGGTTTAGTGCTCTGCTGTCTGGAGGAGGAGTGAGGCCTGCCCTGAGCACCCGTGTCTTTCACAGAGTGTTATGAACAAGATGCATGTGATCAGCATCCCGTATGCACTGATGAAGGTGAACCCGCTCTCCTGGATTCAGAAAGTGTGTTTGTATAAAGGTAAGGGAATTAGCATCAATTCTTGATTCATCCTTCATTAAAGAAGTCTGTTTGAATTAATCTTAGGTGAGTAAGGAAAAAATAAAGCCAACATTTAGAGCTGCAGATGTGGGCCTGACTGCCAGCATGTAACATGACCAGGTCTTAGACTCATCTGTGGTGGTCCTGAATCACCAGTGCTGGCTGCAAGCTGTCGTGACCTGCGTGTGCAAGACCTTCCCTGTATGTGCAAGGCCTGGGTGTGCAACCGCAGGCAGAGAACTGTGGTTGCACACTGTTCAGTGACAGCTCTTTTCTGCAAGGACCATAACCCCCTAATTTTATTCTCTTAAAATTTTCCTTACAGTTACATCAATTCTGAGTAGTTGAGATGGTTTTAATTTGAAGCTAGGATTTTTCAAGCCACCAGCAGCAAAGCTGTTTATTCAGATGAAGCTGCCTATGAGCAATGGGGCTGCCTGTGGGGCCTTGCCCCATCCTCTACCTTCAGTCAGTCACCCCTGCAGTCCAGGCATCTCTGTGGCTCTGCTCTGGCAGAGCTTGAGGGCACCTTCACTAGCCTCTGAGCCTGGGCCTACGGTCTTTGGTCACACTGACTAATCCTGGGTACCCTGTTTACTGGTCTACCTGTGCTGACAGTACTGCGAGTTACTGAGTGTGGACATGAGACGTGTGCTCTGACTGGGTATCATCAGGGCAGCCTCGAGGGGGTAGTTGTCTCTATTCATCCTTTTTACTGAGGAAGATTGAAGCCTAGTTTCAGGGTTGGTGGTTGCTGCCCACTAGTATGGCCAGGATTGAGGGCTGAATCTGTCTGCTTATACCCCTTGTATCCTTGAGGCTTCTGCTGGCCGCACAGCTGCATGAGTTAGCAGCTTGGGGAGGGTTGGATGAGACAGAAGAGGCAGATGTGGAAAGAGCAAGATAGAGCTTCTAAGAGAAAATCAAAATTGAACATGGATCTGAGTTTATGTTATCTAAACCAAACCTCAAAGTTGATTTTAAGTAAAACGGGTTACAGTGGGCTAAGCTATGAATGAGACATGGCTGCAGAGAACGTGTGGCCTAAAACACAGAATGTGTGTCTGTGCTCCTGCATGTGCACTGCACCGGGCAGCAAGCACTGCATATGGGTCTGTATGATGTGGGGATGCCACCTTCACATCTGTGTCCCACTACAGCCCAGACAGCGCTGGTAAAATCCCGTGATATGCACTGGTCTCTCCTGGCTCAGCGAGGTCAGCGGGATGTCAGCCTCAGCTCACTGCGCATGCTGATTGTGGCCGACGGCGCTAACCCATGTGAGTAAGCCCCTGACCAGGGCTGGGCCCATGTTGTCCCCAGAACAGTAAAAGTGAGTGTCTTGTAATGGTCTCTAACATGTTACCACTTGCTGGTGACCCATTGGTATATCTCATGCATGTTTTTTGGCTTCTAACTCCTATTGATTTGAAAAGGCATCATGTTTCTATGGAAACAGCCCACTCTCTCCCCATGAGGCTTTGGCTTTCTGTGTTGTGACAGCATCTTACATTATGGTGGTTTAAATATGAAATGATGGAAGGTCAACGTGAGCAGCCTGCAGGCTTATTGCCACAGTGTTTGTCCCCCAGAGCTTGTCTGCCCAGCATTTTGGCCGGGAGCCCCACCCATCAGCCTTGAAGTTACTCTCATGTCTCATTCTGTTTCACGCAGGGTCCATATCTTCCTGTGATGCCTTCCTCAATGTCTTCCAGTCCAGAGGTCTGAGGCCTGAGGTCATCTGTCCTTGCGCATGTTCTTCTGAGGCACTAACGGTTGCCATCCGCAGGTAACTTAATTACTTGTTCTGTCTTGTAGAGACTTAATTCTTACCCTTACTCCTGAATTACCTGCAGTACCAAATGCTTTTAATTTGTTCTGAACAGTAGCCATCATGAAGCAGTGCCCCATCCTGTACCAGTTTCACAAGCTGTTTGCACATTAATGGACGCCCCAGTACCATCCTGGGCTAGAGGTGTGCCCATGGTCCATTTTTCCTGCCTGGGTCATCTGTTGCCTGCCCTGTGGCTCTTGTTGTTAGCTGCCCTGCTGCCATCCTGGAGTAGAGGGCAGTGTTCTCACAGTTGAGGGCATCTTCAACTCCATTGTTAGAAAATTAGTGTCAGTTGTGGTCCTGCATCATTCATGTTCATATGTCCATAAATAGTGTGTGCTTTTATGTGCAAGCATTAAGCAATCCTAAAATGTTAGAAACAACTTAGCATTAAAAATAACATCTTTATCCTTTACAAACTATGAAGTATTTTTTATTCCTTTGTTCTACAGTAATTTCTTTTGCTTGTCTGCGTAGTTTTTTCTTACTGGGAAAAATACTTTTGTTTCTCAGTGTTGCATTTACCAATGCTGCTTGACAAACTTGGTGGGACAGTTATCATATCTCTCGTGCTTGCTATGGTCAGGACTTTGGTGCTGCCTTGCAGTTGGATGCTCTCTAGACTGGACTAGGATTGGGGGAGCTGTAGACATGACTTCGTGTGTGGAGTCTCAGGGCCTCTCCTGCTGGTCCCTGGAGCCGACTGCTCTGGGCTTCCTCACCTTATGTCATTCTGCTTACCTGGCTGCCCAGGGCTCCCAGTGAGTCTCTGAAGACAAGCAGGTGGAAACTGAGTTACCTTTTATGACCTCCCTTGGAAGTCACTTTGCATCACTTCCACCATCATCACAGGCCCACCAGATGAAGGGAGTGTTGAGGTCCCACTGCAGAGGAGAGCGTGGGGTGGAAGGGTGGTGGCATCTTCACAAATGCAGTCTGCCACACTTCAGTCCTACAGCCAGTGTTCTCACAGATGCAGAGCAGGGCCCGGGGCGCAGCAGCATCATCCTGCAGGCAAGGTGGGCCACAGGTCTCATCTCCCAAGAACTCTATACTTTGTCAGTTAATCTAGTTTTGTTTTCTAGGCCACCTGACCTGGGAGGACCTCCTCCAAGAAAAGCTGTGCTCTCAATGAACGGCCTTAGTTATGGTGTGATCAGAGTTGATACTGAAGAAAAGTTGTCAGTCCTTACTGTTCAGGACGTTGGTCAAGTGATGCCTGGAGGTAAGGGGTGCACTTGCAATTAACATGATGAAAAGTCATACCAGCCCCAGGCTTTGTAGGAGTGATCTGGAAGCACACAAGTAAAAGATTTCTTAAAAGGGTTTTTCCATGTAAATTGGGATTTTAATTTATAACATTTTTTCAGTTTTTTTGCTTCCTTTTGTATTTTTAAGTTGAGCTAAAATACAGAGATGTGTTTATGGTCTGTGAACCTGACTTCTAGTTTCAGTATTTGGGGTAATGGTGACAGTAGCTCACACTGCTGCACCAGGCACAGTCTTCATACTTTACACATATCAAGGCATAAATCCCATGGCGCCCATGATGTCCGAATAACTTGATAATTAAATTATTTTAGTAAATCGTGAAAGTACAGGTATGTTAGGAGTAAGACCTTAAATTGAGGTTCACAGAAATTCCTGTGGGCTCCAGAAATGCCATGTGAGTCATCCTGCACATCGGGTCCCATGGGCCTATCTCATGAGTTGTTGGAGCTTCCCTGTCATCCCCATGGCAGTACAGTGACGAGAGGGTAATGGAGCCATCTTCCTGCTGTTCTGCAGGCAAGGCCACATGGAGATGCTGGTGCAAAGTTTCATGTGGAAAAGTATGAGCAGGGCCAGGCCCAGGAGGCCCCCAGTAACAGTTGTGAGTGGGGGAATGCTCTGAGGTCACCCCTCATTGTAGCAACCGTGCAACTTCTTTAGTTCCCCTCCTCTTCATGCTGACCCATCTGTGATTCATGGGCAGCTATCTGACCCACCCTGGTGACTTCTAGAGGCAGGCTTCCACCTCTCAGTTACCTTTATCCCAGTGCTGCTGTGTCTGGGTTCAAGGTTTCAGGGTCTGCAGGCTGTCCAGTGTCCTGGCCCTTTTGTTTTCAGGTCTGCCTCCACAGGTGGCACAGGACATGTGCTGCTGGGGCTTGGTGCCCAGGTGCTCCAGAGGGAGAATCCATAGCAAGGATGTCTGACCCTGCATGTGTGGAGAAGTTGGGACTCTTAAGAACAAGAATGGAAGTTCAAATTTTATTTCTAGCTACACTTTAGCAATATGAAATGTATTCTTTCCATAATTTTACTATAAATATGGATTCATTGGTCCTGTAGTAACTTGAACATGAGGATGAAACATTTTATAAAGAGCAAAGATCAGGAGTTTCACTTATTTTTAGTGGTTATGAGGAGAGCATAGTAACTCTTTAAAAGACTGGTAGAATATAATCTTTGGTTTTTCTGAATGAAAAAATAAGGGACTTTCATAGTAGTGCTCATTTTTTACTAGTAAAACATGGACCAGGATGGACTGTGTGTGCATGGTTTCACCTAGTTTGTGTGAGTGTGCATGGTACTACCCTAGGTGAGTGTGTGTGCACAGTGCTCCCCTAGGTGGGGTCTGTTAGCCAGAACAGTTGAAGACTGGCTTGGTGAGGGCTGGTAGTGTTTGCTTTTAGCAGATGTACAACCTCCACCGTGTTAATCTTACTGGGTTTGCATTGACCATGATATGAAGTGGATTTTGTTCTTTTGTGCCTTTTTGTGATTTAAATTGGTGTGGCTCTCATCATGTGAGTGTCTGTGTGTGAGCTGAGGGCCACCTGCCCAGTGAGATACATGAATGCAGCCTCCTTTAGTGAATGTCCCCAATCTTCTCTCTGCTGAGGCTTTGACTGATTTATGCACAAACGGAATTAAGCGACTGTTGCCCTCCTGTAACTTTACCTTGCTCACATCTTTGGAGATGAGAATACATTGGAAAAAAACTCAATAAGGGGCAAAGGAAGGAAAAGGCCCAGGTGACTGCAGGCTATTTAATTCATACTGAGTGACCAAGTTCTGTTTGATGGACCATTGCATGATCTCGTGTGCGTTCTGCTCTGTTTTTGGAGGCTGTTTCTGGATGTTTGCTCTGTGGCAGGGCTGGGGGTGCCCAGGACCACAGTGACCACACAGGCAAGGTCCCGAGGGACAGACAGTAGGCAGGAGCATCAGGTAGGAGTGCTGCTTAGTGAAAATAGAACAGGGGTGATTGGGCTGTGGGAGGGGCCACACCGAGACCTGCATGACAGGAAGGGCCCCGGTACAAGTGGGGTCCGTCAGGCTCTGGAGCAGAAGCCAGCCTCAGAGCAAACATTCAAGATGGTTGCCTATTGGCAGCCAGGTCAGCGGACATCTCATGTGGGTGCAGGAGAGTCATGCAGAGCCTGTGTGTCTGCTTATCACAGGGAGGACGTGCTAAACGTTCCATCACCTCACCTTAGTGTATATCAGATATAAAGACACGAGCAAACGGAGTGTGTACGATACACATCAGAAAGCTCATTGTAAGAACATACTATACATGTAATTATTTTGTTTCCGTAACTACAGATATGGCAGCAAATAGATCCTTGAGGATGATCCACATCAATGTATTTATGCTTTCGAGGTTTTTTTTCTCTTTTTAGCTAATGTATGTGTTGTGAAGGTAGATGGTGCCCCGTATCTTTGTAAAACCGATGAGGTTGGAGAAATATGTGTTGACTCCAGTGCTACAGGCACGGCGTACTACGGACTACTTGGGATCACAAAGAACGTCTTTGAGGTTTGTGCTTTATGTTGAAGTTAAGTCTCGAGAGCTTCCATGGGGCACAGTGGGTGGTGGGCCAGCCTCCTTGACTCTTGCTCTGCTGGGTCAGCTCTGAGTCAGGCTGCCCTTGCAGCCCAAAATGTCACTGGGAGTTTGGATTGCCCAGGAAAGCCAGTGCTCTGTGTACTGGAGTTCTTGGGGTTTGGGAGAGCCCAGGGAGTGCCCACTTTTCTGGGCCAGGCACTGGGAGCACAGGGATGAAGGGATAAAGCAGGAACACAAGCCTGTGGAGGCCACACTGTGCATGGGGACCCGAGGAGGGCCTCATCAGTCAGCAGAGACTCCAGCCCTGGGGTAGCCTCTTCCCCTCCGGAAACATGGGTGACAGCCCTCCTGAGGAACCACACCCTGGCTGTCAGGGAGTGCGAGTGCTGAGCTCTCCCACCTGCCTGCTGACTCTTGGTTGATTGGTTGATTATCTGTGGACCACAGCTTGACTGTTCCCCTCTCTACTCTGTGCAGACTATCCCGGTCACTGCAGGGGGAACACCCGTCTCCAACAGGCCTTTCACCAGGACTGGGCTGCTGGGCTTCATTGGTCCTGTGAGTAGTCCCATCACCAGAACCTGGGTCCCCCATATTGTCACCATTCAGGAGGGTATGCTGCCAGTATGTAGTGGGCATCTAGAGGCCAGGATGCTATGCCACACCCCACAGCATACAGGACAGTGCCCACCAGAGTACTGTCAGCCCAAAACATCACTGGTGCCAAGTTTAGGAACCCTGCCCATTGTCCTGTAGCACTCAAGAGTTCTTTACAAACTTCACCTACAGCTGTATTCGTACCTCTGACCTTTCTCATGCCAACTCCCTCCCTGGGTGCCCTCCCCCTCCCAGCCCACTGGGCTGTAGTGCTCCTTTGTCCCACAGTTGCTCTGCCCCAAGTTTTGCCTATCACTGTGTGCGTGCTCATGGGGCTCCCATCTCCTTGTAGCAAGGCCTGACCCACAGGACCTGCCTGTGTGTCCTGAGTCCTGACCAGCTTCCTTGCCTTCAGGATAACTTGGTCTTTGTCGTGGGCAAGCTGGATGGGCTGATGGTGGTCGGAGTTCGCAGACACAATGCAGATGACATCGTGGCCACAGCACTGGCTGTGGAGCCTATGAAGTTTGTCTACAGAGGCAGGTGATGCGCTGCGGGTCCCTGTGCTATGGCTTTAGGACCTTTCTCCACTTGAGATTGGAGAAGCCTGTTTGCAGTGGAAGGAAAGTCCAGTGATTTGAACAAACCAACCTAAAAATTCCTGTTCATCTTAGAGAAACCTCACAAAGAAAAGGATGGCACTTGCAGCAAGGACAGCAGAGTTAGTGTCCTTGTGTCCCCAGAGCTCATGCAGTCCTTTAAGACAATGTGATCTGAATGTATAACTGGGCACAGGGACCAGCACCAATACCACAGAGGGAGCCTTGTGCATGACCTCACAGATGTAGATTGAAACATCCAGTACCATGTTCTCTGCAACCAGCAGAGGCCAATTATTTTTCTCCTAAGGTTTAGCAAGACATGCAGAGACCCTGCCTTGTTCCTGGGTTAGAATCAGTCCAACTTTCTGAATGTGTTAGGCAACACTTTAAAGAATCTCATCTCCATTGAGCAAATGAATGGACCTCTTGCCTAGGTCCCAGTGGCTGGGGGCAAGGAAGGGAAACCCCTGTCCAGCTCCTGAGCTCTTTGTCCTGGGGGAAGCAGCTCAGCTGGCTGCATTTTAAAATTTTATTCTCAGGAAGTGCTTTTATTGCTCATACTAGGGTGCCTGTGAGCCTGGCCAGATCCTGCCTTTGAATATACCTTAAAGAAATCATTAGGGAATCCTGCCAAATGGTGAGTCAGCATGGGCTGCTGACCTTCCCCTAGGAGAGGATGATGGGTGTGGGATAACTGCTCAGGAGAGACCAGCAGGGCAGTTCTGTAGGTGCATGCAGTCTAGAGTGTCCCAGGACATCACTACCTGTCCTCACAGTAGAAACCAGGGACACTGTTGGTACAGGTGTCCATGGGGTAATATCAGGGCAGCCCATACTTCTGGGGTGGATTACAGAGACTGCCTCCTTGCATGGCCACCAGAACCTGATGGTACCTAGAAGTAAAGGTCGTCTTCTGAGCAGCTACCTGATGATGTGATACCAGCCTGGGGTGTGGGGCAATTGCTCTGCAAGTGGACAGCATAACCTGCCTGTCCCCATCAGGGAACAGCTTGAGGATCACAACCATCTTTAAATAGAACTATAATTGATTGAGTGTGTGCCACTGGGATATTAATAACATGAAATGAAATTAAGAAACCATAACAATTGTTTACACAAAGAACACAATAGATGGAATAAATAGTAGGATAGATGTAGCTGGAGAAAGAATTGATAAGTTGGAAAGTCAGATTAAGGAACTACTCTAGAGGTAAAGAAATAGTAAGTTTTAAAGAAAAATTAAAAGAGATGGGGAGAGAAGAAGGGCTGGCAATCCAGATATCAGACTTGGGAGAGAAGGAGGGAGTGTGTGCAAAACGGGAAGGTGGAGTTCTCTCAACTTGAGAAGGGTCCACATGGCTGATATGTTTTTTTTTATTGATTTCAGAGAGATAAACATCAAGTATGAGTCATTGATTGGCTGTCTCCGGCACGCCCCCTACTGGGGATCAAGCCTGCAACACAGGCATGTGCCCTGACCAGGAATTGAATGTGATCTCCTGGTTCATGGGTTGACACTCAGCCACTGAGCCATGCCTGTTTTTAAGTTTTTAAAAGGAACTTTTAACTTAGAGTGTATTTATCCAAATTGTCACTTAATTGTGCAGTTGGAATGAAAATATTCATGGGTTTATAAATTTCAGAAGTTTGGTTACCAAAAGATCCTTTTTGTGAAAATACTTACAAATGAGGTACTAAGAAACAAATTCAGGAAATGCTACAAGATATATGAAAGTAAGGAACATTTGCCCTGGCCAGTGTGCTCAGTTGGTTGGAGCGTTGTCCCATACACCAAAAGGTGGCAGGTTTGATTCCTGGTGAGGGCATATGCCCAGGTTGCATGTTTGATCCCTGGTCTGGGAGAGTGCAGGAGGCAACCAATCGATGTTTCTCACATTGGTGTTTCCCCCCCCCTTTTCTCTCTCTAAAATCAATAAAAATAAAAAGTGAGGAAAATTTAACACTGGGTAAAGTTTGTTGTATAAAAGAGTATATGTGTGTGTGTGTGCACACACACGTGCACACATGCATACCAGCCAAAGGAGTTGTCCATAAAGGCCCAGAATTAGATGGTTTGATGGGGGGACCAGCATCTTGTCTTATAGGAAAAAGGTATATCATCTCAAGTCTAAAAGAAGAAAAAGGTGACACAGAGAAAACATGTTGAAATTCTTCAAGTAAGAGGAGAAACAAGTCCAGTAAACACAAGCATATTAATTCAGTGAGAGACAGATTTAATCAGTTGAATGAAAATATAACTCATAGAACTTCTAGACAAAGATTTTTTGCACAAAGAAATGTATTACATTATTAACATTACAATTGAGGAAAAATTTAAACTGTGTACTGGTGGTTTTTCTTGAATGAGTCCTCTCTGTTTTAGTGAGTTTTCAGTCATATTTGAGGAGATTAGTGACTGATTACTTTTTAAATTCTCAACAAGGAGATTAGAGACTGGTTACTTTTTAAAGCCCACTGTTTGACTCTAAGCACCAAGTGAGAAGAGGTGTCTGCGAGAAGAGATATCTGCATCTCCCCTGGCGTCCTTTGCTGGGTGGTCATTTCTGTCTGTCCTCCCCCAGGATTGCTGTGTTCTCCGTGACAGTGCTGCATGATGACCGAATCGTGCTGGTGGCTGAGCAGCGGCCGGACGCCTCTGAGGAGGACAGCTTCCAGTGGATGAGCCGTGTGCTGCAGGTGGGTGTGGGGGCACACTCCTCCTGCCTCTCTGTTGGTGTGTGGTTCCGGTGAGTCCACCTGTCCCAGCACTCCCCATTTCATTCCTTCAGAGCAGGCGGTGAGTCCCTGCTCCTGCATGGTGTTTGAAATACCTTCGCCTTTGTGGAGCCGTGCTGAGCAGACCAGATGTCCATTCGTCCCACCCCTACTCATGGGGATGATTTGTTGAGACTCATGGCTTCCAGAACCCCTTCCTCACCCTGTGCTACCCACACACAGTAGGCACTAAATAAAGATGTGATTTGTGAGGAGGAGGAAACAGCATTTGAGACTATGTAATCTATAGCAAGGGTTACTGTGTCCTTGTTATCTAATAGCAGCCCCATAAAGCTGCTGTCAACTAGAATGGTTTTAAATGAAAATACCGCCTACCCCCAGGGAAGACTGAAAAATGAGCACTTGTCCACCTCTGTACTAGTTATTTTACAACATTTTATTATGAAAATTTTCAAACATACACAGCAAAGTTGAAAGAATTATACCATGAATTTCTAATACCCAGTCTCTAGATTCTATAGTGGTTGCAGGTTGTGACTAACAGTAGTGACACTTGCTTATATCATGCCTGTCCCTCTGCCTGCTCCTCTGGCATGCTGTATTGTCACTTATTACAGCTCCCCTCCCCTCTACATTTGCACATTCATATCTTTTTTTTTCTTTCAAATCAATAATTATAAATTTAGTTAATTTCCTTACATGTTTTACATTGTATGTTTAAACTTATATATTGAATTTTTTAAAATTTATTTTTATTGTTGAAAATATTACAGATGTCTCCTTTTTTCCCCCCATTGACCCCCTCCCCCCTGCTCCTACTCCCTCCCCAGGCCTTCATTGTCTGTCCATGGGTTTTGCATATATGCATATACATTTTCAGAGGGAAGAAGGGGCACATTCATATCTTTGAAATTTGAACTGGAGTTCAACATACTCTTTGGGAGAAGGGAGTAGAATTTACATTCAGTAAATGATGCACAAACCTTAAATGGACCATTCAGTGAGGGTTTTTTAGTCCACTTTATTGAATGTAATTTACATATAGGGTAGGGCAAAAGGAGGTTTACAGTTGTTTGAATGGAAAATAATACAATAATTAATAAATAATACAAAAATAAACTGTTTTGAGTACTCACAACTGTAAATCTACTTTTGCCACACCCTGTATAGAATGAGCCCATTTAAAAATTTTTTATTCATTGATTTTTAGAGAGAGGATGGGAGGGAGAGAGAGAGAAACATTGATTGGTTGTTCCACTTATTTATACATCCATTAGTTGATTGTTGTTATGTGCTCTGACCAGAGATTGAACCTGAAACCTTGGCATATCGGCATGACGCTCTAACTGAGCTACCTGGCCAGGGCCAGAATAAGCCCATTTTTAAATTGCAGGTTGATGACTTCTGTCAAATATGTGCACCCAGGTGACTGCTACTCCATGATAATTAAGATACAGAACACTTCCATTGCTCCGGCAGGTTCTTCATGTCCCTCTGCAGTTAGTCCCCAGCCCTCACCTCCACCCTGACTGCCCAACCCAGAGAACCACCAGTCTCTGTCACTGCAGATGAACTTTTCCTTCCTGCTGTAGACGTGCTCTGTAATTAGGATCACATGGGGTTGCTCCTCGGTCTGTCTCTTCCCTCAGCATAATGTTTCAGAGATTCCGTGTGTTGTAGCGATCAGTTTATTCTTTTTTATTGCTGAGGTGTGTTCCTTCTTATGTTCACATCATCATAGACATTTGGGCTACTTTTTGGCTGTTATGAATAAAGCTGCTTTGGATAATAGTGTACAAATCTTTGGGTGAATTTCAGTTCTGGCCGTTCTTTAGAGATGCTCTCTGGTGACCCAACACCTCCAGGCCTGTTGTGTACAGTTGCATGTAGCCCCACAGCCACCTAAGAAAGGAAACTTGTATGAAAGCAGGTGTAGTCCAAAGGACACTGTCCACATATCAGGGGGCCCTGAGCTTCAGAGTAATTCACAACATTTATTTTTAATAAAAGTTTTAGTGTTTTATTATGGGATATTTCTAATACACCAAACATAAAAAGAAGAGTATAACAACCCTCCATGTTCTTATCATCCTGCATCAACAATTGTCAATCCAGGTCCCATCTGTCCCCCGCCTCCCACCCTCTTCCTCCCTCAGGAGTGTTTCGAAGCAGATCCCAGACTTCACATCATTTTATCTGTAAAGATTTTTGTATTTGTTTCTTTAAAAATAAATCATTATTACATTTTAAAAATTAGCATTTAAAAAAATTTTGTTGAGGTATGTTTGACATAAAACATTAGCCCGAAGTAGACAACATAATGGTTTGATATTTGTCCATATTGTGAAATGACCACCACAGTAAGTCTAGTTGGCATCACCACACAGTTACAGAATTTTTTGTGTGATGAGAACTTTTAAGATCTATTCTCTTAAGCAACTTTCACATACACAGTACATTATTATTAACTGTAGTCACCATGCTGTACATTATATCCCAGGACTTACTCTGTAACTGGAAAAGTCTGTTCCTTTTGACACACTTCATCCATTTCACTCACCCCCCACCTCCTGCCTTTGCCAGCCACCAGTCTGTTCTCTGTATCTGTGAGCTTGGTTTATTTTTATTTTTGTTTCAGATTCTGCATATAAGTGAGATTACACAGTAATCGATCTCACTTGTCTTTCTCCGTCTGACTTCCTCCACCTGACTTGTTTCTCTGAGCATGTTGCCCTCCAGGTCCATCCATTCGTGCTGCTGCAAACGGCAGGGCTTTATCCTTTTTATGCTGAGTAATATTCCCTTGCATATATATTCTGCATTGTCTCCCTGTCTTTTTTAGTCCTCACCTGAGGATATTTTTTCCCATTGCTTTTCAGAGAGAGTGGAAGGGAGGGAGGGACAGAAGGGGAGAGAGATGTGAGAGAGGCACATTCATTGGTTGCCTCCTGCACGTGCCCCAGTTGGGCTGGAGCTCAAACCTGCAACCCAGGTATGTACCCTTGACTGGGAATCAAACCCATGACCCTTTGTTGTGAGGGCCAACGCTTTAACCACTGAGACATGCCGGCTAGTGCTAAGTCTTTTTTAATATATAGACTCCTCCTCTGTAATCATTTTCTTGCAATTTGTTTATTGACAGAAAACCAGGTTGTGTGTCCAGTATGTTTGGCTAGCCTGAATTCTGATGACTGTGCCTCTGTGGTAACATTTAATGTACTCCTCTGTCCCATTGTTCTTGCATGTTGGTATTAGATGTAGAGTTTTGACCAGGCTCAGGCTTGGATTTCTGACGATGATCCTTTGTAGAAGGTGGTACATGATGCCTGGTTGTTAGCACTCCTATACCCAGTGATGTGTTAGGACTTTATAGTGGTGCTTCTTTGATGCTGTCATTCCTTTTTCATCGTTCACTGGAGCACCTTTAGAAGTTTCTTCTACAAAGAGTGCTGTACTATTGAATCCCCTGGGGACTTGGAGGGTGGGTCATGTAGGAAAACAAGGTCAGGGATTGATTTCAGAGTAATGAGCTAGTTTTCTAGAATCCTCTAAAAGTGCCTGCTGGGTTTTGTTTTGTTTATTTGTTTCATTGTGAACTAGTGGATTTAAACATACTGGATGTGTTGCAGATTATTATAGTTATTTTTCAGTGGCCAAATGGAGCCTCTTCAGGTTGGCTTGTGAGGCCTTTTGTAACACCCCTGATTCTTGAGGCCATAGCAGAGAATAGAAAGCTCAGCTGCCTGGGGAAGCGGCACCTTTTCTATCCTAGACCTGTCAGTGCTGGGGCCTCAGCTGCTTCCAGGAGAAATGGAATTTAGGACCACCATCTGGGCACTTGATGTTGCTGGCTTAGTCACTGTTTCTGGGTTTTTTTCAATAAGAGTAGGAAATGATGTCTTTTTGCAAGATTACCTACATTATGAGTTTATGTTGCTAGTTTTAACTCAAATTCAAGACCACAGGATTTTTACTTAACTCATTGATCTCCTTTCTCCCATACTGAATGACTCCAGCAGAATCTCTCCTTTACCTCAAGCCACTCCACACACCCTACAATCACAGAACAGCAGTCTGTGCATTGCCTCTAAAACTGAGATTTCTGAGAGCAGCTGAAGATGTTTTTTCAATTCTTTTTGCCCACAGGGTATATCCCACTAGGGTGGACTAATCAAATCACTGTGTTTAAAGTGACTTTAAATAGACTCTCTCTGTGGGACTGTGCCACCAACCTGATTCCAGTTTGGTTGAGGTCATTTGTTTTATTTTACTTTCAGTTAGGGATTGCTTTTAAATATTTTAAGTTTTGTATGTAAAATATATATGTGATTCCAAAGTCAAATCTGAAAGCAAAGTATATTCAGAGGAGTCCAGCTTCTGCCCCTGCTTGGTCACTCCTCCCACAGGAGAACATTTAACACGTCTTTTATGGGTTTTCTAACTTTCCATTTTTTTATGGAAGCGGTTACAGGTTTAAGAACATGTGTATACAGACACTGTATGTGTGTGTACGTGCACATGTGTGTGTTAAATGATAGAAAGTGTACACATGTCCATCTTGTTTTCTCATTTAACAAAATGTCCTGAGGTCATCTCTCTCCTTGACCTTTGGGTTGTAGTGTCCTCACCCAGCCTTCATCTTCCCAGCAGTCTTCAGCTGGTGAGCATGTGCTCCAACATTGCTAGGCCGTATGTTGGGTCTCAGAAGTCCCTCCTGTCCTGTCCTGTCCTGTGTCTTCCCTTCCAGGCCATTGACAGCATCCACCAGGTGGGCGTGTACTGTCTGGCTCTGGTTCCTGCCAATACCTTGCCCAAGGCTCCTCTTGGAGGGGTTCACGTCTCTGAAGCCAAGCAGCGCTTTCTGGAGGGGATGCTGCACCCGTGCAATGTGCTAATGTGTCCACACACCTGTGTCACCAACCTTCCCAAACCTCGCCAGAAACAGCCAGGTTAGTTGTGCATAGCAGTCTTAAAATGGGTGGCAGCCACAATCGTAGTTAAATGGTACAACCCAGTTAGGGTTAAGAGCCAGAGCAATTGGCACACCACACCAGTCACCAGCTCCTCCCCCTTTGGAACTGAGCCATGTAGGAGAGAATTTTACCACGTTACCAGTATGGTGGCTTCCAGCTGCCTGTTAGAACCCATCTCAGTGGCTCAATTCAAGCCTGGCATCTTAGCTTTGGACAGTGAGGCAGTCACTCCCGGGAAGTAGAAATGCTGCTGAAGAGCAGACTTGGAACTCCAGGGCTTAAAGAGCTTATTTCGGCCGCTGCAGTGTTCATGGCAGGCAGCCACGCCAAGGCCATGGTAGGGCCAGAGTATGTGTGCTTCTTCTCTCAGCCTTGTGACCCGCTATAGCCACAGGTTGATGGGACCTGGGAAGTCTCAACAAATGGTCAATTTTCCTTCCCTGGATTAACCCTTATATACAGTGTTTCACTCTTTTGGTTCTGTGAAGTTTTAGTAGATGCTGGCTTTTCTTTTTATTATTATTGGACACTAAAATATTATGAACTAAAATACATTTAATCAGGAAGCTTTAATTGCCTGTTTTATACATAAAATACAGTAAAACAATGAAATATATTACAAGTTTAGCTGTGGCTGAAGTCAAATCATGTCCCCCAGATAGGTGCAATATGGTAAATTCCTCAATCTGGCATTGCTTATATTTAAGAGATTCTCTTTGTCACTTAGCATAAACCTTGTAGCTGGTTTCCTGAACATCTGTATCATAGTAAAGAGTTGAATACCTAATTCAAATAAACAGTGTTATATGTCAGTAGAAGTCATCAGCTTGTCATTCAGCATCCTCCCATTTTCTAGAGGTTGGACCGGCCTCCATGATTGTTGGGAATCTGGTTGCTGGGAAAAGAATTGCACAGGCCTCTGGGCGGGAGCTGGCTCACCTGGAGGACAGTGACCAGGCCAGAAAGGTAACAGCCAGTGCCTGGGAGGGCGAGGAGGGCACCTCTCGCATGAAGCTGCGGAGGATTGAGTTGGCCTCTTTGCACAGTTCCTGTTCCTGCCCGATGTGCTGCAGTGGCGAGCCCACACCACTCCTGACCACCCGCTGTTTCTGCTGCTGAATGCCAAGGTGAGGCCAACCCAGCTGCCCTGTGGGGGCCAGTGGACCATGCACAGTGTATACCGGGGTACCTGAGGAGCAAACCCTCTGCTCTCCAGTTCAGTGTGACTCAATGATGGCTTTCTAGGGCACAGTGACGAGCACTGCAACCTGTGTCCAGCTGCACAGAAAGGCTGAAAGGGTGGCTGCTGCTCTGACGGAGAAGGCAAGACTGAGCATTGGGGACCATGTGGCTTTGGTCTACCCCCCAGGTAAGCACAACAAGACATCCTAGAACTCACCTGGGTCCCTCCTCCGTACATACCCATATCCCTTGAGTCTGCTCTCATGGGACAGTCCCAGTGGTGCTGGTGTCACAGTCACCATGGACTGTTGCAGGGACTCTGGTAGGCTCCTGGGCTGTAGTCCTGCACCACTGCAACCACACAGTCCAGCTTCTGAGACTTAACCTTGGGTCTTAGTAGTTACACTTAGCTTCCTTACATGTCTGTACCCCTTGTCAATAGTTGTAATCTACTGTGGTTAGACTCAAGATTTTTTTTAGTAGTGTAGCCTTTATTATCCTTTCACCTTTTCACCTGGCTGTTCTTTCCCTGCCTCTCCCCTACATTTTATTATTATAAAGCTAATACCCTTGTCACCACCAGCCAGGTCAAGAAATAGATCTTTGCCGCAAGTCCCTTTGCCTTCCTGTCCCGGCCACAGCTTCCTCCATCCTCCCCAAAGCAGCCTGTACTGACTCCTGCGTTGTCATTCACTCCATTTCTTTATAGTTTGATCCGTAGACATACTTGCTGTTTTTGCCTAGGTACCTAAAGGGAATTTTTCCTTTTATTAAAGGAAAAAGACTACAGGATATAGTCTTTTTAAAAAAAATATGTCTTTATTGATTTCAGAGAGAGGAAGGGAGAGGGAGAGAGAGAGAGAAACATCAGTGATGAGAGAGTCATTGATCATGCATGCCTCCTGCATGCCCCCTGCTGGGGATCGAGCCTGCAGCTTGGGCATGTGCCCTGATTGGGAATCGAACTTCGATCTCCTGGATCATAGGTGGATACTCAACCGCTGAGCCATGCCGGCTGGGCAGGATATACTCTTGATATTAGTTGTTATGGGTCAATATTCTCTTGTATAAGGAAGGTATTTTTAAATAGGCAGCTTCAAATTTTTTTTAATTTCAAGGAAGTTTTCTAGAATCACGTATTTTTCTACTTGTTCTCTTCCCTTGCTTTGATCTTCTGTTCTCTGTTCACGTGCTAGATCTTGGCCTTCATTAGTTTTCATTTTCTGTTGAGATGTTTCTGTTTCTTACTGAATTTCTTTGAGTTTTAACAGTTCCCTCCCTTCCTCTGTTACTGAGACTTTGTCTGTTGTCTTTGTTTGCTCTTGTGCTCCTACTTTTATCTTCATTTTTTGAAATGATTTTTATAATTTCTAGTTCTTTCCTCATTTCTGATTTTTCAAATAATTCTGATTTCTGTTATTTCTTGTGTCATCTTCTTAATGTATTTTAGCACATTTAAAAATAGATGATTACAGTTTTTATCTGCTGTCTATATAACTTTGTGGAAATGTGACCTCATATGGTGGGCAGCTTTCCAAGGTCTCGTGACTCCACTCCCCAAACTTATTGCTGCCTGTCCCCTTCTCTCCTTGACCTTTGTCTTGTCTCTACACTCTGAATAGGTCCTCCCCTTCTAGCAGTGTCTCTGCCTTGGGGGGCCCTGCCTGCTGTTGGGTTGAATTGCAGGGACAGCAGGAGCTATGCTAGCTCACAAAACGAGTTCCTGCTGATACCTCTTTGTGTTCGGTTTGGTGATGTGTTTGTGGCACGTTTGCAGGGTGACCATGCTGGGTGTGAGAACGCTTACATGTGTGTTGGAACTGCTGTGTGCCAGTCCTCAGTGTGGCTCTCACTTAATCCTCCCAGCCGCCTACAGGCACAGAGCAGATGGGTGGTCCAGATGCAACAGTGCTGGTGGGACCAGCCTAGCCCAGTGGGTGGGCTCAGGCCCCTACTAATTATCATGCTGAGCTGCCCCTGACCCCAGTGGTCACATTCCTAGTTATTGGTGGAGCCTTGGGATTTGTAATCTGGTGAAATCCATGAACTGGGTTAAATGTGGCTTATTTATCTTGACTCTGGAATTGAAACAGCGTGAGACTCTGATGTCTTGTAGCCTGTCAGGTGGGGCCTTCTCTGACTTGAGGGCAGCATCTAGAAAGGCCTCTAGGGTGTGGGGACACAGGTGTTCTCAAGTTGGACTGAGTTCAAGAAGAGAAAATCAAATGTGGTACGATTCCCCACAAATGTTAAAGGTGGGGAATTTTTTAAAAAAATTTTTATTATTTTTTTAAATATATCTTTATTGATTTCAGAGAGAGGAAGGGAGAGGGAGAGAGAGATAGAAACATCAATGATGAGAGAGCCATTGATTGGCTGCAGCCCGCAACCCGGACATGTGCCCTGAGCGGGAATCGAACCCCGATCTCCTGGATCCTAGGTCGATGCTCAACCGCTGAGCCACGCCCGGCTGGGAAATTGTGGGGAATTTTAAACATACCGAAAAGATGAAGGAACAGTGTGGTGGTTCTGTTACATCATGTGGTTGGGAATGAGGCGGGACATCATGGCCTGTCCCCAGGGGTGTGGGCCTCCCTGCAGATGTGCATCAAGGAGGTACAGGGGTCCACATGTGCTGCCCCAGCTCCTTCTTATGTCTCCTTGTGGACAGCTTGGCCCTCAAAGGTCCTTGCTGTCCTCGCTTACAGTGATGATGGTCAGAGCTCTCCGTTCTACTAGGCCCAGGCTGCACCCACACTCCTCCCTGGCCTGCAGGATCTGTGGGGAGTCTACTTGCAGTAGGGATAGACTGTCCCTCCCTAACAGTGCTGTGTTCGATAAATGTTTCACTATTGGGGTAGTAGCAATTTTACCAGGTAAAGCAGATTGCATCCCTGTGTCTTTTTCACCATTCTGTGGCCGTAGACAACAATGAACTGCAGTCAACTCCACACTGACCCTTTGACTACATGTTTCCCCAGGGGTGGACCTCATTGCTGCCTTCTACGGCTGCCTCTACTGTGGCTGTGTGCCTGTCACTGTGCGGCCCCCGCATCCCCAGAACCTTGCCACCACTCTTCCCACTGTCAAGATGATTGTGGAGGTGAGTGTGTGCAGTGGCCCCACAGGGAAGACCTCACTGTGGGTCTGAGTGCTGGTCGGACCAAGAGTCTCCTCTCCTCCCAGCATCTGGTTATCTTTTCAGGGCCCCACACAGGGATTTGCTCCTAGACATCATGTCTCACTTGCACCTTTGATCCCTGTGCTCTGCAGGTCAGCAAGTCTGCATGTGTCCTCACTACACAGGCCATCATGCGACTGCTTAAGTCCAAAGAGGCAGCAGCCACTGTAGATGTCAGGACCTGGCCCATCATTCTAGATACAGGTACGTGTCCTCAGCACCGTTGGCGTGCACGCAGGAGGGACAAACCCTCTTTCCTTTCGTTGTTGCAGGGATTGCATTGTTGCCACCAAAAATAAGTTAGGTAAAAGCAGCTGAAGTAAATGGTGAGGAAGCTGTTAAAAGCCTGGTGGCTGGTTTCCAGCGGCCCGTGTTTACCCACTAGAGCTGGACACAGGACAGAGGCATAAATGAAGCCCAGCTGCCATCACGGCAGGGTCTCTACCCCCAGGGGGAAGTGAAGATCCTTGCTCAAGGCCTATGCACCTGTGGCCCACAGCTCATGCTACTGCCTCTCATGCCTACACAGCAGTTGACAGTTGTGGGGACATGGACAGTCCTGCAGTGTGTGTGCACGCACATGCATGCACCAATGCACACCCATCCCTCATCCCTGTCATTGGTGAATGCTATCTCCATGAAATGCTTGTGGGACAACTGAGAAGGGCTGAAAACCCCTGTCCCCCTGCCTTGGCCCATCAGGTCAGCCAAGGGCTTAGAGTGTCGCCTCTGTACCTCATCAAGACACCCCAAATGAGCAGCACCACACAGGCTCCTTTGGTGACTTGAGGTACATAGCCACATGAGTGCCAGGCAATGAGCAGACAGGAGTCCTTCTTACTGCATCACATTTGTCTGCCTTTTTGTTCCAGGGTGTCACCTATGACAGGAGGTCAGGGACTGTGTTGTCTCTGGCCACCTGCCTAACACCTATTGACAGGCATGGGAATGAGTCCAAGGCACTCACACTGGCCAGAGTTTTTGTTGATCCTGGCTCACCCCAGGTTCTGTGAACTGTGCACTCCTCTGGCCTCACCGGTGACCAGAGGACTCCCTTGCTGCTCTCATGGCCCATCTCCTCCCCTCCACATCCACTTCACCCACTGACCCTGTCCCATACCATCAGCACTATCATTGTGATGCTTCCTTGAGGGTTGAAATAAACTTTCCCACTCACATACACAGTCTGCTTTCCTGTAGCCCGACATTTGTTCTGAGTGTGCTCTCTAGGACTCCCTGGTGGAAATGGTGTCTCATTCTTGTGAGAGCCTGAAGAGTGTTAATAGATGTATCCGTTAACAGATGACATACCGAAAAAGAAGGTGGCTCATGTGTTCAGGCCTCCCTCCCCGGACGTGCTGGCATATCTGGACTTCAGCGTGTCTACTACGGGGATCTTAGCAGGTGTGAAGGTGGGTCCTTTGATTTTGATTTTTCTCCTTCTGCTTCAGCCTCAACACAGGGGTGGGTGGAAAGGGTGTTGGGTGTGGGTGTGTACAGGCCCTTCCTCTCACCCAGAGCTGGAAGCAACAGCGTTGTTCCTTAAAGTGTGTGTTTAATACCAGTAAACTCTGAAGTTGAGTTAACCTGAGAGTAATGACATATTTTGATGTTTTATGGCAATGTTTGACCTTTTTGGATTTATGGCTGACTTGCCTTGAGGAGCAGCTGGCTTTGATGAGTCCATATCCTTACCAGGAGCCAGGCGCTTCATTAAAATTCTGTATTATCCTGAAATCTCATGTAGAAGATTTTTAATGTGTCAGTTCTTGGGTATTGTTTGGTTTATGTGGGCTTGTAAGCCAGTCGTCCTTTAAGGAAGTAAATGTGTGTGGCCACGGTGGACGGCAGGCACTGTTGTTAATCCTGTTCTTCCTGCACATCACTGAACAGACCTTGTATTTTACCCCCTAAGATGTCACATGCAGCCACAAGTGCCTTGTGCCGCTCCATAAAGCTGCAGTGTGAGCTGTATCCCTCGAGGCAGATCGCCATCTGCCTTGACCCCTACTGTGGCCTTGGCTTCGCCCTGTGGTGTCTTTGCAGGTGAGTGTGCAGGTAGAGTATGCAGGTGAGTGGAGGTAAAGACTGTAGGTGAGTGTTCAGGTAGAGTGTCTAGGTGATTGCGCAGGTAGAGTATACAAGTAAGTGAACAAGTAAGTGGAGGTAAAGAATACAGGTGAGTGTGCAGGTTAGTGCGGGTAGAGTGTACGGATGAGTGTACAGGTGCATGCAGGAAGAATGTGCCAGCCCAGCCGGGCATGGCTCAGTGGTTGGGCATGGACCTCGGATCCAAGAGATCGCAATTCAATTCTCAGTCAGGTCATGTGCCCGGGTTGCAGGCTCCATCCCCAGTTGGGGGCGTGCAGGAGGCAGCCGATCAATGACTCTCTCATCATTGATGTTCTCTCTCTCTCTCCTTCCCCCTTCCTCTCTCTGAAATCAATAAAGATATATTTAAAAAAAAAAAGAATGTGCCAGTAAGTTTGCAGGTAGAGTATGCAGGTGAGTGGAGGAAGAGTGTGCAGGTAGAGTGTATAGGTGAGTGTGGGAAGAGTGTGCAGGTGAATGGAGGTAGAGTGTGCAGGTGAGTTCAGGTACCCCTGCTGCTGCACCCACATGCTTGGTTGGACTTGCATGTAGTTCTTTAGAACTTTAACATTCTAAGATCCATTTTTGAGGCCATGAAGTCAAAGATACACATGTGAGTGGGTTTGTTTGGGGTGGGTTGGGTTTGAGTCTTGGTCTGAAATTGAGTAACAAAATAAAAATACATTTTTGTTAAATACAAACATTATCCATTACTATTAGTTGGGAAGAGACTACTTAATTCCATCAAACCCTAGGAAGTAGTGACAAGTCTTTAGAATCAGAACACCAAGTCCCCAGCCAGCAGACCCTGTCCCTAACTGTGACTCTGGATCCTTATGAAGTACTGGAGGGAAACCACGACCCCCTGTGCATTGCCCCCTGTTCTGTCCTTGAAAAAGGATAGAGGTAGCCACCCCAGACCCATTGGGCAAGGCACCTGGGGTGTGCAGATGACGTACCTGGGCAGAGCACCTATAGCTGACTTGACCCTTCATGGCCCCACAGTGTCTACTCCGGACACCAGTCCGTGCTGGTGCCCCCACTGGAGCTGGAGAGCAATGTCTCCCTGTGGCTGTCAGCCGTGAGCCAGTACAAGGCTCGTGTCACCTTCTGCTCCTACTCGGTGATGGAGATGTGCACCAAGGGCTTGGGCACGCAGACAGGTGTCCTCCGGGTGAGTGTGTCTATCCAGGCTTGCTTGCATCCTATTGTCCTGCTTCCCTTCTCAGGAAGTGCCCAAACCAGGAATTCCTAGGTTGGCTCTAAACTAGGCCACTGGAACCTAAAAAAAGACTCCCAACACAGCTCCAACTAGTTTATGGAAACAGAAAACCCTTACCAGGCACTGAGTCATGCTGGCTTTATATCCCTTCTTCCCGGTGCCCATCCTGCTGGGAACTCCTCATTCACCCCACACCACACCTCTGCAGAAGGTGGTTGCTCCCTTCATTTGCATACTCATCTGGCAGGAGATAAGAGAGTGGGGTGGACAGGTATGTGGGACTAGCTTGGGGCAGGTAAATGGTGGGTGGTGTGGGGAAGCATGCGGATGGGGCAGGTCTGACACTAGCTCTGGCTGCATCTTGGAGGCTTCAGGGTCCCTAAAGACCTGGGGCAGGAGCTGGGAGAGCCCTGTGGAGCTATGGCCAGATGAGCAGCAGGGTTGGTGTGGATGTGGAGTAGATGGGTACCCTCTAGCACTTCCATACTTAGAATTTTGTAGAATGAGACCATGGCAGAGGAGGTGGGGTATATGTTCAGGTCACACATGGGTCCCCTCAGAAGCTTCCTAAAACAGTGCTCAGGGCCTGTCTCACCCTGCTTCTTCCCACAGATGAAGGGAGTGAACCTATCCTGTGTGCGCACATGCATGGTGGTCGCTGAGGAGCGACCCCGGATTGCGCTCACACAGTCTTTCTCCAAGCTGTTCAAGGACCTGGGCCTGCCTGCACGTGCCGTGAGCACCACGTTTGGGTGCAGGGTCAACGTGGCCATCTGCCTCCAGGTAAGGTGGCCGGCTGGGCACCCAAGACAGACAGTTTTTGAATCCTTGCTGTTTGTTGTTGTGCCCGCTACGTCCATTTCTCATTCTCTGAGCCTTTGATGTTTCATTTCCAGATATGGAGAGCTACGAGGGTTCTATTTTAAAATATATTCTCTTCTCTTCATGAACAAGGCTTATTTGGAAAAAACAAATTGTTTTTGAACAGTGGCTATTTCTTACCGGGAAGAATCTAAGTTGGATAAAATATGCAGTTAATTTTTTAAAGCAATAATAAACATTGTTTTAAGACGTCTAGCAACTTTTAATTGAAACATTAATTAATGTGATAATTGGTATTGGCTGTAACTCATATTTGAAACATTAAGGTATTTTACTTGTTAAGGTATTTTACTTGTTTCCTTCATGTTAAGGAAACATGAAGTTTCAGAAATTGAACAGCTAACTGCAGTGCTGTTTATACTGCTTCTTCAGGTGACTCCGATTATTTTCCAGATTTTGTAATAGTATATGAATTTCACTTATTTCTAAAAATATATTAAATGCCTGCTCACCCACACAGACAAGACTTCTTGGAGGAAAAAGCAGCATCTGAACCAGAGCAGGGCCCTGGGGTGGAGCTGTTTCTGGGGCCTTGGCTCAGCTTGGCCCTCATCCCAGAGCACTCCTGTATTGGGCCAGCCGTGGACCATCTTCCTTTTCCCCAGCATTTATGCTGATGTCCTCTCAATCATGAAAAGACTGTGCTGACCACCCCAAGCCTCAGACCCTTGCCATGTGGCAAGAGGAGGTGGGCTGAGATGCCCTCCTCACACCCTTCCTGTTGTAGAAAGTAGGGCTGAGCATCAGGCTGCTGGTATGTGGTCAGTGGCTGTATGTGAAGGTGTGCCCTCCTTACTCGAATTTGAAGGTTATCTGCTCTATTTGTTGGCATATGGGATGCCATGTGTGACTGTGGAAATCTTAATGAGGTAATCACATTTGCCCTTTGAGATGCAGTGACGCATTTTGCTGTCTTTACTATGTGTTTCTCACGTGGCCTGTTGCTTTCTGTTTGTCTCCTGTGGCCGTCTCCTCCTGTCTCACTCTGCTGGCCTCCTTTGCTTCTGTCAGCCCAACAGGCTGGGAAAGCTGGCTGAGCAGGTACGACCTTGACCTTGACCTTGAGGTGCCTCTGTGCTTCCCCCATGAGTTCATGTGGCCTTCTCCTCAACTCCAGACAAACACGTTTCTTTTGCTCTCTGACTTGCTCACAGTGAATATTATTTTACATATTATAAAATCTCCTGTGTAATAAAATTTAAGAGGACAACTGTTTTCAAAAGAATTTAACATTCATAGCATTGCCTCTGGAGGAAAGGGCTGTTGAATCTCAATGAAGCAGTTTTTGTTATGTTGTCTGGGATCTTCAGAGAGTGATGTTAAGCAGAGTGTCCATTTAACTTGATGCTCCTTATCTAATAAAATGGAACATAACATCCTCCACTCAGGGTCCAAGTGTTAGAGGTGAGGAAAGGAGAACATTACTCTGTTGACACTGATTGAGCCTTTGCTGTGCTCAGCCCTCAGTAGAATTAGGTCAGCTGGAGAGAGGCCAGGCCTGACCGATGGCTGGGTGCAATGCCCCCAAATTTTGTTGTGGTGTTTTTTCCATAACGTAGAGACCAGATGTGAGAACTGAAATGTAAAATTGTACAGTTTGGCATGTACATTCAGTGTTACTAGTGTTTCACTTGGTGTTATCAAGCCGTGTAGATGTTTGGCTAGAAGGCATCAGTGTCCCTGGGCAGACTCACTGCTGGAGCAGAGCTGCTGCCTTCCTGGCGGCGGGGAGGAGCTGTTAGATGGCTGTGCTGTGTGGATGTAGACATGCTGCTCTCCTTCCAGGGCACGGCGGGCCCGGACCCCACAACGGTCTACGTGGACATGAGGGCGCTGCGCCACGACAGGTAATAGCCGTCAACACCACTGGTGAAGTTGTGCAGCTGGGTCTGCCCTGACTGGACCTCCTGGCACCTGGATGCTAGCAGACAGCTGGCTAAGCTCTACTGGGGGAGATTGGGTATCCCTCTGTGTGTTCCCCTGTGTCTTCGAAGCTTAGTCAGTATCCCTTTATCTTTCATTCCCATGACCAGGAAGAGCAATAGGAGGGAACAAACATTTGACATTTAGATTTTTATGGGGTTGAGAACAAGCAAATCAACTAGCGTTAAGAACTTTTTTTACACGATACCATTTCAAGGCAGGACTTAGTTTTTACATCAGTAAACGTGTGCTGGGGGCCACAGTGTGTGCCTGTGGGTCCAGGTCACTCCCAGCTTTGAAGCTCAGATCCTGATCTGGGCCTTCAAAAGTGGCCACTCTATAGCTCAGGGTAGACAGGTTACTGTGGACAGGCCAGCTGGTTGGGATGGCCCCAGAGAAACCTAGAACAAGCTCCTACCCTGAGCTGTGCCAGGTGAACCAGACAAGTAGGGGGTGTGTCCCCTGTGGCCCCTGAAGTCACCACTCCAAGGTCACAGTAAGATCATGTGAAAGGCTAAAATCTTGGCTGTTGTCAATAGACTGACCATCATAGTGATAATTTCTGATTATCTTATGAGTTGCCTTTTTAGAGATTGTTACCTGTGCAGCAAATTTGATTCTGAAATTCTTCCCTTATTAATTTTTAGGGTACGTTTGGTAGAACGGGGTTCTCCGCACAGTCTGCCGTTGACCGAGTCTGGAAAGGTAGTGGAAGCTGCAGTTCTCCTGATGAATGCAGATGGCTGTGGTTGGGTTGGGCTCGGCTGATGTAGGAGGCCTTCTCCTCGCTGCAAACACATGCAAGGACTAGGTTAAGTCTTAAGTACACATCTGAGCACAGAACCAAGAAAGGACTTCAGGTGCAGAAACATGGAAAGATCTCCCACTGCTGGGGCACAAGGTTGCAGGGCCCCTCTGGTCAGGGCCCAGTGTCTTCACACAGTCTTGGAGCAAGGGCCAGCACAGCCACACAGCTCAGCCCCTGGCCCAGGTGACAGCTGGGAAGTGGTTCCCACCAGGGCTTTGGACATCAGGTTGCAATTTGCTGTTGAAGTCAGTCCAGGCCTGGTGAGGCACTGGGAGCCCACACTGGTTGGGAGGGGTGAGGGTAGGAGGGGTGAGACCACCTGAGGGTGCCCAGGTTAAAACTCTGAGTACTGTGAGATGGGTGAGCAGCCACAGAGCCAGGAGAACAGGCATCCTCAGAACCAGGGGATGTTTGAAGGAAGAAAGAAAGCCCACCTGGCCTGATGAGACTTTGTGATGATGTTGTGACTTAGCAGTTGCCCTGTGCCACAGCCAGGAGACAGCAGGATAGCTGGCAGGGCTGTATTCCCAGCATGGCCAGGAACAGACAGCCCTGAGCCCACACAGCCTAGAGGGCCACCTGACTGCTCACACACTCCCGTGGCCTTAGCTGCCTTTAGGGAGGCAGCGAGGTTCCCCAAAAGGAGCTCATGTGCATGTACTAGGGAAGAGGAGGAGCAACCACAGGTACCCGGGGCAGAGGGCTCAGCTGGTCAAACGTCCTGGGGAGGGAGCATGGTCACAGGGAGATGAACATAG
The DNA here is from genome assembly GCF_054644295.1 of Miniopterus natalensis. Lineage (NCBI taxonomy): Eukaryota > Metazoa > Chordata > Mammalia > Chiroptera > Miniopteridae > Miniopterus > Miniopterus natalensis. Next base: position 82,527,317 of record NC_142086.1, on the reverse strand, counting down.
CTGGGGCTGAGCTGGGGGAAGAAGAGGAGGAGTGAGTGAACTCACATACCAGGTGCAGGGCTGTGGAAGCACACCTCCCACGTGCCTGTCTTTAGCGTCACTTGGAGGAGGCCAGCTGAAAGGTGAATATGGGGGATGACCTCCCCTTTTTGAGCACATTGCTGGAATGCATGCTTAGTGAACAGCTTTGCTTATCCTCTTTGTATACTTAGCATATTTTCCCTCTGTTATTCTCAAAACAATTCTTTTTTGCCTTTCATATTTTATTGTTTATGGTAGTTCTGTCATTGTTTTAATCACCCCTCCCTCTTCTGATGGACTTTTTTCCTTCCTATTTTGCTGTTACAATGACTTGTATCTGATAGATTTGTGTTGTGGAAAGAGCTCTGGCTTCCGGGTTCAGGTGGGTCCCATGGAGAGAGGTCAGAGGCTCCTGCAGTGTCCAGGAAACAGGACTGTCCCACAGGGCGGCATATGACAAGGGTACAATGACAGTAGCAGGAGAGGAAGGCCTGGCACTGACTGTGGACAACAGCCTACACTGACACCCTTCCTGTGACCCCTCATTCCTTTCCAAATGCCTAAAGGACCTCACTGACATCTCCCATTTTATACATGAGGAAACTGAGGACATAGAACAGGTGACCGTGCCTGGAGCAGCCCAGTGAGGTCTCCCCAGGACTGGGTGTGGGGGTTGGGGGATTCCCTGACCTGAGGCACCCTATCCTGGAATGTTTTCCATGTCTCCTGGATAAAAGCTGAAGTATCCATTTGTCTGAACTGACACAAAGCAGGTGACCAGTGGTTGGACTGAGTCATGGGCAGAAAGGGCTCTTCAAGGTTAGAGTCCCAGCCCAGAACTAGGAGGCTTGCTAAAGCCCATGGACAGAGCCCTTGCGTGGCTGAGTTGGGGCTCTGCTAAGTGGTGGGGCTGTATGGCCTTCTGCACTGTGTGCCCCCACAAGAGGCAGGCGGCCCTCGAGTGGCCTTACTGAAAGATCCCAGGTAGAACAGATGCTTATGTAGACTCTCTCTGTCCCTCATGATAGTCAAAATAGGATTCTCTTATGAACTGGGATAATTTTTCTAAGATTCACATATATTTTTATCTACTGAAGTCTGTTATTTCTGTTAAAATTCAAATTCAAGTTGGCTTTAAATTTCCAGATCACTCACATGTGCATATCATGTTGTTTGGATCAGCTTCTGGGGGCTGTAGTTTTTAATGTCATTGAATCAGGAGTCTCGTGTTGTCTTTGACATGGACATGGTTCTCCTTCCAGATCCTCCCTGGAGTGAAAGTCATCATTGCGCACACTGAGACCAAAGGGCCTCTTGGAGACTCGCACCTGGGAGAGGTGAGGCTGAGGGGTTGGGTTCTGGAGCCATATGCACCTCAGGAGCTGCTCCCCCCCTTCCCCTTCCTTCCCCAGATTTGGGAATTCTAAACCCTTGGGTTCACACATGCTTTTGGGAATCTGCCAAGCTATTTGGTCCTTTCCCTCCAGGCACATTTGTGTTCCTGTACCCTGTACCTGGGTCACATGGGATGAGGCCCCACTCTGGGTTCCTTACCAGCAGAAGGAAACCTGAGTTTTGTAGGCACTGGGAAGCCCTAGGAGCCACACAGGAACTTGCAGTATGTTTTAAAAAACAGTTCCTGTACTAAGCCAGGAGCCACAGCCCTGAGGGGAGGGGCTGGCACGGGACAGACATGGAGGTAGGAGGTGGGCATCCTCTACTCCTGAGAACACATGCCTGGGATTGTGCAGGAATCATTGTGTTGATAAACCTGCATTTATTACACATGCAATAAGTTGGGACAGGTGAGACTTACTACCAGAGGCCAGGATGGCAGGGAGAGCACAGATCACAGCCTGAGTGCCCAGGTTGGTCCTATTATGGTGGGAACATGAGAACAGTCTTGTGCTTCCAGTTACAGGCTCTAGGGACATGCTGTGGAACCAGTGTTCTGGCATCAGATGGGCACAAGAACCCTCGGGGTCCTGGTAGATGGCACTCAGAGGTAGTCATACAGACACTGCCCAGTCTCAGTCTAACTGGGATAAGGGTGTGAGTGAGCCTGGGGGTCTCCCAAGGGTTGCTCAGTGTCCTAATGGGAAGATGCGCCCATCCCAAGGCTGGGTGGGGTCAGTGTGGGGCCTCCCTTTTCACCAGCTGGACCCAGGCCTGTTAGGGCAACATTGTGACCCCAAGATGGACACGGAGGGTCTGTTCTAGGCCTGGACCCCACCGCTTGTGGCAGAGGGCCCTGTCTCTTCTTAGGATGCTGCCTTATGGGAATATCTAGAGCCAGGTGCTTGATCTGGGGAGCCAGCTGTGGTCCTGGATGGGCCCTGTATTTAGAAGGACACCCTGAGGGGCCCCGTGATACTGGGTACTGCTAGTACATGTGCATCCAACGAAGGTGCATGGATGTATATAAACTCACACATATGTGGGTAAGTCTGGTGCAGGGCTTGCCTACTCAGTGAGCCTCACTCCATTACTTGTCCCTGTGTGGACTTGTACATCACTCCCAGTCCTTATTGACAACAGTAGTTTGATGTGCAGGAGCGGGAGTCACCCCTGTGGTCTCATCCACATCACAGAGTCCTGGAGAGGCACACTCCATTTGAAGGAGAGAAGTTACTTGTTTGCTGTACATACCTGTAACATTAACTTAGTTCACAGGATAAGAGACACTGAAAATGCCCCTGCCTTTGGCAGTATTTTCTTAAGTTCTCTTGGCAAGTGGATGTCTCATGACAGAATCAGTGCTCAGCTCATTCTTGTTCTCTGGGCCCCACAGATCTGGGTTAGCAGCCCCCACAATGCCACAGGCTACTACACTGTCCATGGGGAGGAAGCTCTTCACGCTGATCACTTCAGTGCCCGTTTGAGCTTTGGAGACACCCAGACCATTTGGGCAAGGACTGGCTACTTGGGCTTCCTTCGGAGAACTGAGCTCACCGATGCCAGTGGAGGTGAGGGGTTATAGTGACCCCCTGTCAGTGCTGTTGTGGGTGGGTGGCTCTGTCCACAGCCCACAGGGTCTGCTGCTGCAGCTCGTGGGCCCAACAGGCATATGTAGCATCTCAGGGATTCCTGCTGACTCACTGCACCCCTTGTAAGGAGCTTGTGTCTTTGGGTGTGGGGTGAAGGATGTGCTTTGGCAGTGGTGTTCTCTGAAAATTACTACTTTTCCCTTTTTGGCTGTCCCTCACTATCCTTGGACCCTTGCCCTCTCTGCTGAGGATGTGGGCAGTATTAGTGTCCTGTCAGGTCCTCCTCAGGCAGAACCACCTGCATGTTTCACTAGCTGTGGGTGGTACCCTCCCCACACATGACTTCTCAAAGTTGCAAAGTCCCTTAGGTCACAGCAGTCTGGCTAGATCAAGTCAGAACTTTTGGTAGCCCCTGTAAATGCTGTTTTGTTTCCAGAAATAATAAAATGCTGTTTTAAAATATATATTCACACATTGACGTAACTCTTCGGAATCGAGAGGATGGACATACGTTCATCAGCCTCTGCTGCAGGTCTCGCCCATTAGGAGGCTCGGTTTTCAAGTGATGTTGTAATAGCCAGCTCCCTGTCCCAGAGAACCCGACTGAGGTTGACACAGACACGCGCAGGGTGCCCAGATTGCACTGTGCCTTTCTGAGGTGTGTAAACTGTGCCCTCCACAGAGCGACATGATGCACTGTATGTGGTTGGGTCTCTGGATGAAACACTGGAGCTGAGAGGCATGCGATACCATCCCATTGACATCGAGACGTCTGTGATCCGAGCACACAGGAGCATTGCCGAGTGGTAAGAGCCCTGAGGAAGGCGAGTACCACTCAGCCCCTCCCCTGGGGCAGAGCCAGGGACTGCGGGCCATCTGCCTGGTCACCTTGGTTCCAGCAGACCCTGTCTACCAGGCACATGCTGGCAAAGCCAGCCTCTCCAGGAGCTGACCCCCGGTCTCTCCAGATGTGCTCTTGGAAACACGTACCAGAGACGCCTTGTGGCCATTTGTTTGGTTTTGCTTGGTTTTCCTCTTTTCATAATCAGTTTTAAACCAAGAATCTGTCCCCAAATGCACAGGCAATACATGACCTCTCCACAGTTGTCCTGAAGCGTTTCTGCGTTTTGTGGTGATCCTCACCCAAGGACATTTTTTCTATTGATTTTTAGAATGGAAGGGAGAGAGGGAGGGGGAGGCACGGAAAGAGAGAGGAGAAAGAGAAACATTGATGTGAAAGAGACATCGATTGGTTGCCTGCTGCACATGCTTCACCCAGGGTCGGGATCAAACCTGCAACCCAGGTATGCCCTTGACCAGGCCCTTGACTGGGAATCCAACTGGTGACCCTTTGGTGCATGGGACGATGCTCTAACCACTGAGCAGCGCTGGCCAGGGCTGTTTCTGCTTTTAATGTGTATTTTCTCATTTAAATGGTTGTGACTCAGTTTCTTCACTTTGTAGGGAGCTTGCATTGGGGCAGGTTCAACTTTCAACATCAAATAATGAATGCTCTTGATTTTTAGCAAGAGCTAAACTTTAATTAGGATAGTCCTAGGAAGCACATTTAGCCGAACCTTTCAGTTGTGAGCATTGTTCAGCAGCAGTGCAGTGTCAATAAATATATTTGTCTTTTCACTCTGCTCTGTTTGGCACCATTTTCCATGTATTTGTCGGCCCTCAGAAGCTGATATCCATGCCCTGTGATGCCATCTGTCTTCTCCCTGCAGTGCTGTGTTCACCTGGACCAACCTGCTGGTTGTAGTGGTGGAGCTGGACGGGCTGGAGCAGGATGCACTGGACCTGGTGGCCCTGGTGACGAATGTGGTGCTGGAGGAGCATCACCTGATCGTGGGTGTGGTGGTCATTGTAGACCCAGGTGTGATCCCCATCAACTCTCGGGGTGAGAAGCAACGCATGCACTTGCGTGATGGCTTCCTGGCTGACCAGCTGGACCCAATCTACGTTGCCTACAACATGTGAGCACCACTCACCAGCCCCAGGGTTCTGACTGACGTGACCCAGGCTTCCAGGAGTCGGAACCAAGTGAAGGTGTTGGACACATCAAGACACTGCAGTGTGTCTGTAGCTACTAGGAGAAAGGACTGTAGTCTTCAGGGAATACTGTACCCCTTGCCCTACTTTTACAGATTTGTCTGAAAGTTTCCCAAATCTCATTTGAGAAGCCACTTCCTGAATTATTTGAAGAAATATTTTAATCTTCAAGGACATTTACAAAAACTTTAAAGTCAGTATTTTAACAGGGTGACTGGGAAATGAAAGGCCTAGCATGTATACCATGAGGAACTGCAGGTGTGCAATTTGTTCTCTACTGTATTGCAAGTTTGCACTTTTTACCCTAAAAATATAGTTCTTGATTTTTAAAATTCAATTATTTATTCCCACTTCAGATAACAAGTTCATATGTAGAATTTAAGCTAGAAAGAACTTGAGGCCCCAGTACAGCTGATTGACTTTCATTTCACAGGGAGAAAGAGCCCAAAAGACTGATGGAAAGGGCAGCAAGTCTTGCCTGCTTGCCCCTCCTACTCTTGGACCCCAGATCAGGCACTCCAGTCACAGGGTGCTTCCTCTCTTCCAGTTTCGTTATTGGAACAGGTGTGCCCGATTGTCTGCACACTTTGTCACTAATACTCAATAAGTGCCATTTGGGGCTCTCAAGGTAGATGCTTTGTTTTGGAAAGATAAACCAATATTTAGTTTTAAACCACTTTCCTAGGTGTGTAACTTAATGCTGTTTTAGTTGAATGCTTGTTGTCATAACATCACAATATAAATTCTTCTCAATACATGGAAGTGTATTCCAACAGATTTGGAAGCATTGGTGACAGCGTCTGAGGTCTCCATGCCCTCAGTGTTGTACGCAGTGCAGTTGCACTGTGGGGACAGCCTTACCCCACATAGAAGGTGGGCATGGTCCCCCTTGCCCTGGCTTTCACATTTTGAGCTGTATGCCTATAAAATTTGTCCAGACCATATTCAGTTATTACTGAACTGAGCGATCTAATGTCATAGTAAACCTAAGTCAAAGAGAATACAAAATTCTTTAGAGACTTCATAGAATTTGAAGTGAAGCTCAAATCTAAGACACAGAGTATTTTTATATAGCTAATAAAGAGTATGTTACGAAGGTGTTGGATTTGGGGGGGAACTGTGGATAGGAAAGTTTATGGATCATGCATGCTTCATAGAAACAACCAGGTTTTTCTGGAATTAGCCTGAATCTGTGCCTAATAAAGCTGTTCTTGATTCTCTACCATTTTAAATTCTCCACAAATAGGTCTGGCTAACTAGGCTGCTTCTCACATCTTACTCTTATTTGGCTACTTATAGCAGGTGCATTGTAGCTGTTTGCCTGTGGTGGTGGACTGCAGTTAGTATGTTACAACATACTGGAATTGTAATAACCTATTGTAATTATGTACATAATCTGTGTAACTTATTGTTTGACATACAGATAACAGATATTCCTTATAATAGAATGGCCGGCAGGGGAAAGAACTACCTAACCCTAATCTTAATGTTGTAGTTTTGTAGCAAATATTGTAAAATTTTTGTATTGAAAGGCCAGTGGCACTAAGACAAGGTGTCTTGTAAATTAAGACTTTAAGAAGCACATTAAAATGTTTTAAGATTACTCTCTGGGAATTCTGTATATCACACTAAAATTTTTTTATATCATGTTAATAAAAGTTATTGACTTTGTAATTCTGCATTTTGAAATGTGTGAAAAGGTTTTTAAAATTACCCCCAATAGGATGTATTTTATTATGCATTCCTTTTTTCTGAATATAAAAGCATTTATGCTTACAGCATAAATGTATAAAGCACATTAAAGTGTAAAGAAGAAAATCTATAATCCTACTTCTGAGTAATGTAGCAGCATTAGTATTTGACCTAAATCCTTTCAGGGATTAATTTTTTTCCTTTTAAAATTTTTTACAAAATTAGGATCATATACTTTTATAATGAGCTTTTGTATTTAATAAATTAGACTTTTTAATCTGTTACATATATTCTACGTTTTAATGACTGTATCATACAGGTTTGTCATGACTAAAGGTAGCTTTTGCTCAGTTGTTGTCCATCATAGTTCTTTCAACAGTGCTGCAGTGAACCTCCCCACAGACGTGTGTGCACTTCTGCAGTCACAATTACTACCTCAGGCTTAGCTCCCACAGGTATGTGGGTGTTCCACAGTTCATGCCAGGTTTGAAGCTTTGGGTGCCCATTGCCCTGGTTTCCCTGCATCCAGCTCTCCTTTCACTTTAATGAGGGAACCTATTTACATGAGTCTGTGAAATGTTTAGGAAGGGCTTGTGAAAGTGAGAAATTGAGGGGTTATTATTCGTTCTAAGTGCCAACTAAGTATAGGGTATCCTGTTCCCCAGACTCTCCAAGAGACTGAAAAGGCCAAATGTCATGAATGTTCATTACAGATAACCACTTAAAAGCAAAAGCTGAAACAGGACCATGAGGAACCAGATGAAGCTTTGAGGGGAAGAGGGTGTGCAGATGCATTGTTACTCATTGCCACTCCCAGCAGCAGTGAACTGGACTTCAGGTGGGTACACCCAGATGCTGCAGTAGGCTCCCCTATGGGCTGTTGCACGCTGATAGAGTGGAACACAAGTTCAAAGATAAGCAATGTTTAGCATTTACTTTACATTAAAAAGTAGGGAAAGATCAGCTTCTGTCGTGACAGCCCTGAGAAGCTCTATGGGCACGCTAGCCAATATAATCGGCGAAAATTATTGTTAGAAGCTCTCAGGCTCATGGAGCTCACAGTGAATACAAACTCCCCACAAGAGACACATCCTGAGAAGGGCCCCAAGTGGCCTGAAGGAAAGCTCACTTCTCTTGGTGGCTGCCAGGGACAGGGTCTGCTTAGGACAGGACCAATCCCGGGACGAGGATCTTGAATTGTGACAGAGAGCCAGCTGGTAGAGGCCCCTGGGAGTTACCCCAGGGCCAGAGAAGGCAAGGAGGGCAGGTGGAACCCTGGCCTGCCCAACCTCAATCCCCCTTTCCCCACTGTCCCCCTGGGGCAGGGCCAGGGTGAAGGTGGGAGCATGGCCCAGGGCTCAGGAATCCAGGGCCTTCCTGAAGGGGAACATGTGTTCCCCTCCGATGATCCTGAAATGAAAATGCCTCTTCTCAGTGGCAGGAAAGTCTGGCAATTGTGTTGCCCAGACTTGGGGCAGGGACAGCAGTGCATGCTGGGATGGTCCACATGATTGAGGGTTGAGGCTGGGTCCCTGCAGGTCCCAGACGGTTGGACAGCACTTGTCAGTGCAGGGCCAACAAATGGGGTCCTCTGCTCCACCTTTGTCTCTGTCCTGAGAGCCTCAATGCTGCTGTCAGGGACATTCTCTGGGCTACTTGTGGCCCAGTCTTGTGGATTCAAGTGATAAACTGATGGGACACAGGGAATTGTTTGGCTAAACTGGGTCTTGATGGGAAAGGCAGAGTGGGACAATGGGGGTCATTTTAAATGCAGTTCCCTTGACAGGGACCTTATTCTCCCTGGGGATGCCTGAGGCAGCGCCCAGTGGGCTGTGTGTGGGGACCATCACCACCCATTCATGGAACCAGACAGGGTCTCTTGTTGAGAGCAGGTGCCTCTCAGTTGAGGACTGGTCAGAGGAGAGGATGTTTTACACCCTGGAGCTCACCACAGTTTGTGCAAGGAAGCCCCCAGGAGTACCTGAGGATGACTGTGCAGTGCTGAGGAAGACTCTCTCCCTGGGGTAAAGGCACATCCCCTGGACCTGGGGTCAGAAGGCAAACAGCAGCTGCCCTAGGCAGACTCCCTGGGGGGCCGGTACACTCCAGTTCTTTCCTGTGGTTAGGAAGCAGGCTGGACACCTGGGAACTGAGTCATTTTGGAATTCTTGCGATCAACGGGGACAAGGGAGGTACCAGGAAGGACCTATTCAATTTCTGGCAAAGCAGCAGGGCTGTCCTCTGGTGATGAATGGAGGTGTAGAGATGCGGCCTGAAAGCAAGCTGGACAGGTACAGACACCTCACGCTGCAGCCCAGAGCCAACCCGCCCCCCGCCTTCCCCTCACTGCTTCCCCTCCGTGCACAGGGCTGTGCCCACCCCGAGCCTCCCAAGCCTGCTCCCCGTCCTGTGTTCCGCACCCCGGCGTGCCGCCTACGACCGGGAGCATAATCTGCGGGGCCCAATGCAATGAAAACGCCAGGTCCCTTGTCCATAAATTACCAACAAATTCCGCACAGCAACAGCAGTGTTGGCCTGAGCGTGGGCCCGCGGTCTCCCCAGGCGGGCCCGTCTGAAGTGCGGACAGCGCCCCGGGCGGGCGCCGACTCACCCCGGCGTCCTGAACACCCCCGGCCGGCCCCGCCTCTCCCCCCGCCGGTCTCTCAAGCGATGCCCCGCTGTGGCGGCCTCTGCTCCCGCCCCCCTGCTGGAAAGCCGAGGAGCGCCCCTCCCCGGGGATAAGGCCAAGCTCCTCTGGCCCCTTACCCTCAGCCCTCCAAGCCCAGGGCACCCTCACTCCCTGCTCTGCCCCAGCACCCCCACCCCGCTCCCCGCCTGCGTCCTGTGCGCACCGCGGAGCGCATCTCCCCAGCAACAGCCGCAGGGGTCGCGTTTCCCCTGGAGTGTTGGCGCTGCTGCACCTGTTCGGCCAGGAGCTGTCTGGGGGGCCCGACAGGTCACCCCCGCGCGCCTGCCGTGCAGGGGTCTCCTCGGAGGGGCAGTTCACCCAGTCCAGCCCCTAGGGGCTTCTGAAACGACAAACAGCACCCAGCCTTCTCTATTGGGCCTGCGGCCAGGACCGAGGACCCAGCAGGGACCACCGACCCCTCGGGCGCAAAGCCTCCAAAACAGAGACGACGCCGCAGGCGCCGGCCGGGAGGGGGCGGGACGGCAGCGGAGCAAGACCCGGAGACCTCAACTCGGTGCCTGCCCCCGCGCGCCGGCCCACCCCTTCCGGTTGAGCAGGACCAATCGCAGCTCCCTTTCGTCGCGATTGGTCCAGGGAAGCCCACGTGACGCCAACCTCTGCGAGGAAAGGCCGTCCCACCCCTTGACGTCCCGCCCCGCCCGCCCTGCGCGCTCCGCGTCTCCACCCAGCCCCTAGCTACCTGCCCGCAGCCAATGTGGCCCCCGCCCGGCTTTCGGTCCCCACCTCCGCACCCTTCCTGGCCTCGTTCAGTGCGGTAGCTGCGGCCGTGAGGAAAGCCGGGCTCCTCTACTTGACTGCTCTTCCCAGTTTTGCAGGTATTTCGCTTTTATTTCATGCTTAACGGCTACGGATTCCTGTCACTGTTCTTTATTTAATGCAAACGCCAGCGACCCATTGTTTTATGAAGTGCGTGTCTTTACATACAACAAAACAGGGAAAGAGGTGGATAAGACTCATTTGAGTTTTCCTGGAAGTGATTTTTAATGTTTGTAATTTGGTTATTTGAAACTTGATTTATCTGGATTCGTGGATGCAGCAGCCTAAATTCCAGCTTTACAAGTACACCGACTTTACTAACAGCACTAACGAGTCAGGAATGACAGTCGCCAGCAGAGCAGACGCAGCGGCAGTCACCCATCCTCTCAGGGACGCGAGCGGAGGCTGGAGAAACTAAGGGACCGGCGGCGCGCTCGTCTGCAGGGAGCCGCCCCGAGCCTGGCCCTGAACCTGACCCCCTGCAGCGCGCCCCGCAGCCCCGGCCAAGCGGGAGCCCGGCCGGAGAATTCCACCGAATGTAGAATTTTGATTCTCCAAAATTTTATTAGAGTTAAAGTTTTAGTACTGGTTGGTTCATGAGACACATTTTTTTCCAGTTAGAACTGTTAGCATTAGATAAACATCTACTCAGTAATCACAGCTCATGATAAAAGGGATCTAAATAAGACCATGCTCTAAGGGCTGGTGGGACAGCACTGTCACACCATCTAACTACTTTAGGTTCCATTTGCACTGATGATGAACAAATTTTAAGAAATGCAGCGTTTTCAAAGGGTGCGCAGAGCTTTGTAGTTCCAAATGTAGTGGAGACTTAAGGAAACCACAAATGCCCAGAGTCCTTTTTGGTAGTCAGTTTTGTTTTTTCAGGGTTAGGATTCTGCACAGCCATGGCAGCCAGGATAGCACAGGTTTTGTGACTGAGGATTTGACTTTCCTACATGGTATTACCAGGAGTCCCTGGGACCAGTCAGCTAGCACATATGCCTAATATAGCAGAAGTAATGATAGGGGCCATTAAAAACAGTCCTTGGCAAGAGGTTTTCAATATTTCATTCACAAAGCAAATCAAGCTTCCTAATTGCTACAACACGGCTGGAAAGCTCAGCTCCTACTAGCCTGCAAGCCCTTGCTCTCTGCTTCCTTGTGTGACCTTCATCTCTGTTACAGGAACAGCTTGGCTGCTTTCTCTAGTTCACTCGTGTTCAAAGAACTCGTGGCAGGCAGTGGTAACCATGGCGATGAAGGCCACAAATTCCTGGAAGTCACATTCGCCATCACCATCGTTGTCCAGTGTTTCCATGACTTTGTCCACAACCTCCTGCTCTTTGATTTCCTAAGAGAGAACAGTCACCCAGCTTGTTTTTAAATGAAACTTAAGGCCATCAAAACATGGTTAAAAGTTGGCTGGCTTAAAAAATCTGTATCAGAAACAACCTAAGATATAAAATACCAAATACCAGAAAGATTTCTCCTGTGACCAGGGAACTGTTGGCCGGGGGTCTGTGCGTTCTCTACCTTACTTTAGGTCCAGTGAGACCTGGGCTACTTGTAAAGATGCTGGAACAACCAAAATCTGAAAACCTGCAGGTTGTATATTTAAAATACCCAGAAAAGAAGAATAGCATCTTGATCAGCCAGAGCATATAACAGCAAATGTCTTGAAAGAAAAAATGAACTTTCGGCCCCTCTAAATTTTTCAGTTTCTGAGTGTGAAAGTTCCTACAGTGAAGGTGTCCATGGATTTTTATGTTTGGAAAGGTTTTTTTGTTGTCGTGGAAGTAACTCTTGGGTGCATGCCTAAATTTTTTAAATGTGTGTTTTTTGCCACTTGAGTTGCTTTCTGGGTGTCATGGAACTTTTCCTGATAGTTCTGCCCAACACAGACGCCAAGCAATAGTGTTGCAGTCTCTGGGGAACAAACACTGTGCGGGGCCATAAATGTGGTGGAAAGAATGTGGCATCGAGCACTGAAGAAAAGCATCAGTACAGGCTGTTCAGAATAACTGCCCCTAGTGCAGCAGAGCTCGGCCTGAAGGAGTGAGGTGTAATGTTCAGTGGCTGCCTGCAGCCTAAAACATGTAAAAGACTGAGATTCCAATGGTGGTTGGGCGGGACGTATAAGCAGTGTGTTATATCAATTGTGTTACAGGTTTTCCTCCAAACCGAAATTACTTTAATAAAACTAGGCTAACAAACGTTCATGGTACCTTGGTATACTTACTTTGAATTACTTATTTTTTATAAATTGTGGTTACCACGTTAAGCTTTTTCTATATTTTAAAATCAATAATAGCAGTTACTGGTTATTGAGCTTTCACTATACGTTAAGCACTTGACCAACACTGTCAACAATCCTTTTTACAGAAGAAACTGGGACTTTGTTAAGTTAGAATGTGGAAGTGGTGGGACTGGATAATTGAACATGTGAGTGAGGCAGCTGCCACTTGGACTCGAATGCCTGAGAAACCAGTCCCAGAATCAGACTAGGAGATGCCTCCCCGGCCCCGCCTCAAGCCTGCAGGTCACTTTCTCTGCTCTGGTAGTGCCATTCACAGCATTGGAGTGTTTGGGTGGGGGTGAGCAGGAGAACCCCAGCCAGTTGCAGGCAATGGGTGCTGCCCTGTTTGAATCTGGGATTCACCCTGCGCTGAGAGGCTCAGCTGGCTGGGAGGGTGGCTCCCCTTCACCATCACCATGCCCCAGGGCCCTGCCCTGGTGCTCTGGTATCTTCCCTGGAATTAGCTCCTGGTCAGACATCAGTGCACTGGTTCATTGGCTGGCCTTCTCCCCAGTATGTGATCAATCACTTCAGTGACCTTGGTTCTGGGCACTAAGGGAAGGTCAGGTGCCAGGTAGATTGCAGTTCATTGCCTTCAGGGCACAAGACTAGTGTGTAGTAGTGACGAGGGGTGGCTGATCCAAGAGGCAGGAGCTGGTGGGTAGGAAAGTGAGTCCTCGATGAGGTGTCTGGACATCCTTTTACCACAGGCCAGAGTGGGACCTGCATGGGGAAGGAGGGCTCATCAGGAGCCCTTGTACCACTTCCTAAGTTAGGGTCCTAAATGAAGATGGCTCCTTTCCAACATCTCATATTCCATGAAGCCCCCTGGAAGGCCCCCAGGCCTCCAATGAGTGCAGCGCCCTCATGCCCTTAGGTACATTGTGGCCCTTCATTGATGTGCCAGCCTGGGTGCCTTAGAAGCAGAGGCCATGGTCTCGGGCCTGTGTCTCTCCCAGTATTGAATGTAATGAGTGGTCAATAAATGTTTGCTCAGTAAATAGCATCTTTATCACCATGGTGGATGCTAAACATCTAGCTAAAGCTAAAATAGTCCTTTTCCTCCAAACAAAAACCTATCTTTACCGTATTTTTTATATGCACCATGGTCCATGATAAGTCATGGGTCTATTTTCTATCCATTTTGCCATCATTGCCGTAAGTCCTGATTTTTCAGAGAAACTTCAGCATTATTTGGAATATGTACTTGTGCCTTTGAGACAGCAGTTTTTCCTTGATGTTTCTACTATACACAAAACAAATGAAAATGAAGACAGTGGCGCTCAGCTAAGCTAGCCTCCATAATGATGGTCAGCCATGCAAACAAGTTTTCAGAAGCACCCAGGGGCCCTGAAACAGACCTGGAATCACCTTCATGGCCGCTCAGAAGAGAAAGTGCGCAGGTGGTTTTATAAGTGGAGAGGAGAATGCATAAACTGTCGATTTTAAAAAGACTCACCTCTAAAAAATGGGAAAGTTCATTGTTGATGAGCTCCTTGAGTTCGGATTTCTTTAGCTTGTGCTTGTCGCCCTCCCTTCCAGAATATTGATGGAAAACGTCAATGAGGGCCACCACCGCCTTCTCCAGCTCGGACATCCTAGGGGTCCACAGAAGAAAGATGCCTGCTCATGCTTCTTGCCTTGCTTTACATGGAATAGTTAACATGTTACCTATATAGACTTCGACTCAGAGGAGGGGGCTGGGCCAGCCTTGGTGCATCTCTCATGTCAAGCTTGGAACAGGGCATTCTGTGAACTCGCTTTGTTGTCACTGGCCTCCCATCTACCATTTAGATACACTCACCCCTCCGTGCCTCCCTTCTCTGTTCCTGTCAGCACCTTGACTAGTTCCCAGGCCCTCTGGTTTCTGGTTGGGTTTGGCCAATGGGAAACTTCAGCAAAACTATGACGGCAGCCCCAGCTGGTGTGGCTCAGTTGGTTGGACATTGTCCTGTGCACCAAAAGGTTGCTAGTTTGATTCCCGGTCAGGGCACATGCCTGGGTTGCAGCTTGATTCCCGGTAGGGGGTGTGTAGGAGGCAGCTGATCAATATTTCCCTCTCACATCGGTGTTTCTCTCTCTCTCTCTCTCCCTCTCTCCCTCGCCCTCTCTCTTCCTCTATCTCTAAAAGTCAATAAAAAAGTCTTTAGCCCGGCCGGTGTGGCTCAGCAGTTGAACAACCTATGATCCAGGAGATTGAGGTTCAGTTCCCGATTGGGGCACATGCCTCTGTTGCAGCTGGATCCCCAGTAGGGGGCGTGCAGGAGGCAGGCGATCAACGACTCTCTCATCATTGATGTTTCTATCTCTCTCTCTGCCTCCCCCTTCCTCTCTCTGAAATCAATAAAGACATATTTTTAAAAATCTTTAAAAAAATATATATGAAGGCAGAGCAGTGAGGGAGTTCTGGGATTGATCCCTGCCTCCTCCCTTGGGCCACCCTCTGCCCTGGCAGGGCTCCAAGTCAGTGACAGTGCAGGTGAGCAGAGCAGTGGCTGCAAGCTGTTAGAATTAATCAGAAAGAACTAAGGTGACTAGGAGCCAAATGAGGGTACACACATGGATAGTATTCTTATATTCTGTCAATAAACAATTGGAAAACAGGAGGAGAATCCCGTTTATTACATATTACTAAAAATAAGTTGAGCATGAAAAGTGCAGGTCCTTCCAAAAGATTTTAAGAATCATAAGATGTAGGAATTTTCTTTTCTTTGAATATTATAAATTTAACTCATTTTTTGACAAAAAAATCCTTACTGGGAAAAATAAATATGGTAGAATTCCCACAATTTTTTTTGGTAAAGAAGGTCAATGAAATGTTCTTGACCTACCAGAAACAAAAATGTATGATCAGGTTATACAGTGAAGCTGGGTCTGCTACAGGAACAGACAAGTGCAGCAGGAGCCATCGCCAGGTGTTTATTCAGTATCCATGGAGGGGCTGCCTCCAGTGAATGGGGGAAATGTCACTTATTCACTAATAAGTGTTTCTCTGCAGTTGTCAAAGTAAGAAACTTTCTGCTTCCCTCAACACACACCTCATGCTGTGGCCTGTAAACTGAACAAAAAACTGTTTGATCCTGGGGATTAGGCATATTTTACAAAGGACAGGTTTTCAATTGTTTCATAAAACTGAGACACTCAGCCAGAGAAATTTACCAATTTTTGACCTTGAATTCTTACCATTAAAGAATCTTAGCACTTTCATAGTTAAAAATAAATTCAAGAAGTACATCTAATTGTTGAAAAATCATTCCCGTGTCGAATATGTCATGTTTTAAAAATAACCTGGAATAAAATATTTAAATTTTTATTTATTTCTGATTTCCCAAGGGAAAGACAATTGAGGATTTTTGTCTTGACCTGACCTTTGCTAAAGCCACACTGTTAATTATCAGTATACTTTGTTTTGCTCTTAAGTCCCTAATAATCGGATCTATCATATGTAAATAGAACAATTCAGATGGATTCAAATCTTTAACATTTCCTACTTTCTTATCCTTTGCACTCAAATTTCAATTATTTTTTTTTAAAGAAACAAAACAAGCCTCAGTTGGTTAGATTGTTGCCCTGATACACCAAGGTTGCGGGTTTGATCCCCAGTCAGGACACGTACAAGAGTCAACCAGTGAATGCATAAATGATGGAACAACAAATCTCTCTCTTCTCAGTGATTAAAAAAAAGGGAGAAACAAAACCAAACCACCGAAAAACTTTTACATCATCCTGATGCTTCTCAGAGTCCATGGTGTTTTGGGGAAGAGGAAGGTAAATTATTTTTGTGTGTGAAGTATGACTAGTGGGATTTTTTTAAAAGGAAAAGCATAAAAATAAACTTCCTATGTTTTAAAACTCCATAAAATGTGATTTTCTTTACAACCATACTACAAGTTAATTAAAAAATTTTTCATGTTAAATTCTCCCCTTTGACTAAGAAACAAATGATGGATTAAAGCTTACCTTTTAAGAGAAATGAAAAGCAAATACCCTTGTTTCTTTTTCACTTCATTCTGTGAGTGTTATTCCTGCGTCAATTAGCCTCTTACTCCCTTGTTAATCTTTTTACGTCGAAAACGAGAACTTTTGGGCTTTAACTCCTTAAAAGGAGTTATGATCGCATGTGATTTGAGGGTCCCCTTTAAGGTAGGGGCCCTACCTACCTGAGAAGTTATAGACTGATGAAAGTTAAACCCAGCATAAACCCCGATTCCTTTGACTCAATTTATAATTCACTTGTAAAGACCTCTTAGTTTTTATGGGGTTTCTGAGTGGGGTCCAGAGGACCCTGACATTTCCCTCTGAAGGAAACGAAGCAGCCCCGTGCCCAGGCCAGGGCAGGAGCTAGGAGGAGAGAAGACATTCAATATTCAAGGGAAGAATCAATATTTGTGGCGCTTCTGGGGAAATGTCAGCGAGCCCCTCTCAGCCCCAGACCTGACATCTCTCTGATTTATGGTAATAAAAACACAGGCAAAATGAACCTCTAGCTGTCCAGGGTTAAGGCAGTCATGTCCACACACAGTTGTAAGATTCACACTTTTGAAATGCAGCAATTATCCTAAAGGGGCTTTTGAAACTACCACCCAGTTCTCCAACCCGCCTTCTGCCCCCTCCCCGCCCCCACCACACAGCAGGCTCTCCCCCTCACGTTGTGATCTTGGTCGCTCTTCGTGGTCACCTCCTGACTGCAGCGTCCTGAGTGGCAGGAGTGGTGGGCAGGGGCAGCCTTTTATTCGCTCCTCTGGGCGTGGGCCCCTTGTGCAGTCCCACTGCAGGCCCAGGCAGCCAATGGGGGCTGAGAGCAGCGTGGGGGTGGCTGAGGCGGCCAGGCCTGCACACAGGGCAGCATTGACCAAGCTGCCACCCGGGGACTGCACTTGGGCCAAGGAAGAAAACGGCCTGTGGGGCAGGAAGTGGGGAGTCAGCTTTTTGTGCTATTTTAAATTTATCCATGAATATTAATGTTCTTCTGAAAGCAAGGTTGGGGGTAGGGGGAGGAGAGAGATGGATTAATTGATTCAAACAACGCAAATGTTCAGCCAAGAACGCGAAGTGTCCAAGTGCAGGCTGGCCCATGCTGTTTTCCAGTGGAGAGGCCCCTGAGCTCTCTCCTGCCTCCAGCTCCCCCATCTGGCCCCCACCAGCAGGCAGGATGCCTCATGGACATCTGTACCCTGAGCTAAGTGCTGCCTCAAGAAGCCACTGAGCCCAGCACCTGCAGGGACTGAAATGTTTGGCAAAGTAGATCCTTGATGTGTTTAGGGGAAAATCCTTGTTTAATATGGTTGAGGGCACATGCCAGGCACACCCCAAGGCCTCCTCCTTCACCCCAGGGTGAATGGTTGCAGATTTCCAGAGCTGAACAGTGCCTAGACTTGTCCTGTCCAAGTACTCTGTTCTGCAAAGGTACAGATTCTGTGCCTCCCTGAGACTGAGGCCCCACAGCCGGCCATAGGGAAGCCAGGCCTAGCCTCCCCTCCACCCATCTTCAGTGGCACCCTACCTGAGACGTTTCTAAGCACAAACCCCATAGGCAGGCATTCTTTTACACGATAATTGAAAAAGCATTGGCTCCAAAGTCATCAAAAGATGCCTAAACCAGAATCAGGGTCCTTCTGACTCAGGTTCGCAGTGGCCACGGAAGGATCCAATGCACAAAGATGTCTGTGGACACGGTTGTCTTGTTATCTGTTTTACCAGAAGCTTCTTGTCTAATCAACATCCAGAAGTGTGGCCTGGAAATAGGGCTATGAGCTTTGGGACCTGAGTTGTCCCAGCCTGGACCTCCCAGCCTGTTTCTTATAAGCAGCTGACTGTGGAAGAAAAACGTGAGCCTGGTTTACGGGTGGGTCTGCCGGACACGCTGGTACTACCCTGAAGTGGACAGATGCAGCACTATGGCCCCACTCAAGGGGATGCTGCAAACAGTGGTAAAGGGAAGGCCTCTCAGGGTCTGAACTTTGAGCAGCACATTGGCTTGTCCACTATGTCTGGAGTAAGAAGTGGCTGGTGTATGTGTGTGTATTAATTCAGGGGAGGCTCCTAATATTTGATCAGCAACTTGGGAGGAACAGGATTGGAAACTTGGCTCTGGAAGAGGCATGTGGATGGACCTCTGAATGAGCACAGTCTGAATACATTTGTGTTCCTAGTGAATGCCCATCAACAGGCACACACTGCAGAAGAGGCTCTGAATTATAACCTGGAAAGTGATTGACCCTGTGGGTGTCAGAGCTGGACAGTGCCCTAGACATGTCTTATCCAAGTGCTCTGTTCAGCCAGCTCTGCCTGCCTCCACTCCAGGGGTTGCCCAGTATGTCCATGAGTGAAGTGACCAAGTGGCAGGCTTGGATGTGTGCATGTCCTCATCATCATGGCCTTCCTCTCACCAAAGCTGACCAGGCTACTGCTGCTGCTGGGTGCCCGAGCTGCCAACAGCCAAGAACAGCGTTGAGTCCTGTGGTGACCAGCCATACGCCTGGTGGATTACTTTGGATTTCTTCCATCACAGAAGGGGCAGAGAGATATGTCTTCACTGAATAGACATATATTCTGGGTGCGGATTGGACTTCCATTTCTGTCCTGCTTCTGTGAGCACCAACATCCATGACCTCACTAAAGCCGTATCCACTGTAATGGCCTTCTGGACAACATTGCATGTAATCAAGGAACTCATTTCAAGCCAAGGAAATGCATGAAATACTTTCATGACCAGTGGTAAAGGTAAAAAACAAGAACAATAAAAAAGAAATACAGCAAAACTATTGAAGACTCAGGTCCTTCAGAAATGAAGGTTTGGGCCACTCTACCCACCAAGGAACCCAGAGCAGGTTCTAGCTGGGGGCAGAGGAGCTGTTGGATGGAAAGTTGAGGAAGGAAGCCATGCATGATGTTACCTACAACCTCACTACCATTTATATAAATGAGGACTGTAGCAGCTTTGCGTATATTTTTGCTTGTTACATGCGTTTGTTTACTAAACATTTTCTTCTCTCCTCACCAACTTTTATTTTATAAACAAGTTGTTGGAGGTTAGCATTTCAGTTTAATCTTTAGGTGACTGAATTTTCAGTGGAAGCATAACTGAATCTGAGGATTAAGTATAGCGATGTGTACCATGACTGTTGGGTCTGTGCATCTTCTCATTTGGAGAAGAACAGCTTCACTTTTCCCAAAGATGGCTTTTTTAAAAAAATATCTTTATTGATTTCAGAGAGAGGAAGGGAGAAGGGGAGAGAGAGAAACACCAATGATGAGAGAGTTGCCATTGATCAGCTGCCTCCTGCACGCCCCTGACTGGGGATTGAGCCCGCAACCATGCATGTATCCTAGGTTGATGCTCAACTGCTGAGCCACACCCGGCCGGGCTACCTATGTCTTTTTAGGGAGAAATAAAGAATTATTTAGTCACTGTAAGGGAGTACAAATGTGTGTAGAATGTTGCTGATGGACACTGAGTAGCCAAAGGGTGGACTTTGCTGCTGTGGCTTTATTGCCTCTCAGGTCCGATTCTCTGCTTCAGCACCTGCATGGTGGCATGCATGGACTAGACTCTAATGTGACTCCTTACAGTGAGCGTGATGTGAAGTTTTGTAGTGAGAGCTTTAGAAGAGGTAGGGGCTTCCTTCCATGTTTTGCTTTGCCTCACTCCTTCACAGTCCTTTGCAGCATCTGGTGGTGCTCTGCCCCAACCACATGTCCAGTGAGGGCAGCCCTTGGTGACCCTGCAGCCTGGCCTGGACCCAGTGGCCATTTCACCCTGATTCTCCTGACATGGACACAGCACACTCCAGAACTGGCATTCACATCAGCTCCCCACTTTCTCTACGTGGCCACCCACCAGCCTCAGTGTGCTATGCCTTGGAGGTTGTTTCTTATGACCTTCCTGGTTGGTCACTGCAAAGTCCAGGCTTGACACCCCAGCCTGTGCACCCACTCCTTACCTGGGCTTACCTGGGCTCTGTATGGCTGTGTCAAGAACTGCGAAGGGCTGCACTGTTACCTGATGCAAGCTAACCAGTTGGCATATTCTTGTTTCGCAGATGCTGCAGAAGGCACGAGGTTCCTGGGTCAGAGTTTACTTGCAGAGGAGCCAGTGGCTAGAACTCCATGCTCGCTTGGTTCCCCCAGTCCGCGGCTGTGAGGCGAAGGGCCTGGGTGAGGGTGTGCACCCGCAGGGCACGTGTTCTGGGAGGGCACACTGAGCTGGGGTCTTGCTGCCTCCACATGAGCCCGCCCTTTGTCCGCCTCCTTCAAGGCTCTTTCCTGCAACAGCCCTGGGCAGTGGCCTGGGTAAAGCGTGGCAAGGGCCTTGCGTGCTTGGCATGCTTGGCAGTACCATGCAGGACACTCAGGGCCATGGGGGTTTCCTGTCCCAGCAGGTGTTCCTGCTGCCCCCCTGCCTGTGGACCAGCTCTGGCAGCAAACTTCTCCAATGTGGTATGAACCCCAGGGTTGGGAAGGGGTCCCCCTGCTAAGTCTGTTCTTCCTTGGTTTTCTCCCTCAGCCATAGGCTGCCCTTTGGATTTCTCTGTGCAGTTACTGTCCTGTCACAGTTTCATAATTCTTCATGTTTATTTTATTTATTTATTTTAATCTTCACTTGAGGATATTTTTTCCATTGCTTTTCCGAGAGAGTGGAAGGGGGAGAGAGAGACACACACAGACATCAGTTGGACTGGGTCCAGGGACGAACCTGCAACTGAGGTATGTGCCCTTGGCAGGGATTGAACCCGGGACCCTTCAGTCCACAGGCCGATGCTCTAACCACTAAGCCAAACCAGCCAGGGTAAAACTTGCCCTGTTTAAATTGCTATGTGGTTTCTGTCTCTTGATTGGACCCAGACTGATACATTAGGCAACAAGAAAAATAAAAAGGTTTATTAATTTGTTACTACTCTTTTGTTAGTCTAAAATGATTTTGAAATAAAATCTTTAAAAATATGCTATATGGAAAAAGTAAACTTAGAAGGAACAAAATGGAGAACAGTAGCACTGATACCTGAAGTCAACAGGTATTTTTTGAATGTATAAAATCCCCAAACTGATATACTATGATCTGTTCCTTTGGTTTTTTGTTTATTTTTACCAACAGAACACTCCCAACACCAAATGTGTGTTTTTTTCCTCAGATCCACCATCTCCTACACCAGCAGGGTGTCCTACAATTCAATACAGTTCTGACACCATCTACCTGGAGTTAATGCAGACCCCGCAGATTAGGGGCTCAGTCCCATAAGACTGCCCCCATAAATTGCAAGTCTTGGCCACATGTACTTCTGGCTGATTGCCTATAAATTGGGGCTCCCATGACCACCTCCTTAGGTTCAATAACTTGCTAGAACAGCTCACAGAACTCAGGAAAGCAGTTTATTTACAGTTGTTTATTATAAAGGCTATAACTTGGAAACAAGCAAATGGAAAAGATGTGTAGGGTGTGGTTCCCGGGAAGGGGTGGTGGAGCGTTGTACCCTCCGGGTGCACCACTCTCCCAGCACTGCCACCATGTGTTCACCAACCTGGACGTTCTCTGAACCCCTTCCTTTTGGGGTTTTATGGAGATTCCATTACATAGGCATGATTGATTAAATCACTGGCCATTGGTGAGTAACTCAGCCCTGAATTTGGGGGTGGGGCTGAAAGGTCCAACCTTCTGATGCAGGTTTGGTTTTACCGGTGACCAGACCCCATCCTGAAGCTCTGTAGGAGTCCACAGAGTCACCTCATTAGCATAATCTCAAATGTGGTTGAAAGGGGCTTATTGGGAATAGCAGAAGATGCTCCTCTCACCCCATCACCCAGGGAATTCCAGGGTTTGAAAGCATTGTGCCGGGAAACAGGATGAAGACCAAATATGTATTTATTATTACACTACCACATGATGTAACATGACATTGTAAATGTACACAGCCCACCTAGAAAAGGCATATGAACTGTTGCCCAAACAAGCTTAGGGAGACAGAACCAACAGAGGATGGTTGCTGGATAGCGATCACTACCTGGCTATGTGTGACCTTGGAAGAAAGGTGTCTACTGTGGGGGACACTGGACTGACTCTTCTGGCTTTGCAATCCCTTGTAGCCAAGAGCTATCTGCTTGGTTGGTGTTCGTGGTGCTGTTGAAAAACGCCAAGCAATTCCACCTGCAAAACGGGATAACTGGCAGGAGATGATGGAGGCTCAGACCCTCCCACCTCTAGGCCACAGTCGCTGTCAACGCCAAAGGCACCTCATGTGGTCTAATGGTAAAGGTCTACTGAGGGGTTGGCTCTCCGAGCGGGCTAGGGGTGGGGGTCAGCACTGGTCGTGGTAGGGATGGGGTGCCTTTCCAGGCAGGAGTGCTTTCTTCATCCAGGCAGTGGGCACAAAGCTTCTGCCAAGGTCTTCTCCCGTCACTTAAAGGCTCCTTCTCCCTTCAGCCACCCTTCATCTGCTCAGCAAACCTATGGCACCATTTAATTCAGTTAGCAGACCTAAGCCTTGCTGCGGCTTGGAGGCAGGAGGAGTCATTCTGGCTCGAGTTTTCCAGGAGGAAAGGCTGTGGGCAGCAACACTGTTCTCTTGCACAAAGGACTGCCATGCGCCACCAAGCTGCTCACGAGGTTGGTTACAGTGACCCATACCCACTGGGAGAAAAGGACGCCTGTGTTCTAAAGGGACGTGGGAGAAGGGACAAAGGCTTCTGTTGTAGTAATTGCAAGTATGGAGGTGATGAGAATTAATTATCTTTCCTGTTCTAAAGAAGGCTGCTACCAGCTGCAGGCGGCCAGGAGTGAGGGCTTGTGGCTAGAGTTGTGGGGCTGGGTTCAAATCCTGCCTCTGTGGAGAGACCTTCAGCAAATGACTTAACCTTTCTCAGCCTCAGTGAAAGCGGAAAAGTGTTACCCCTCAGAGGATTGTTGGTGGAGAAAATGAAATTTTGCACACGCGCACGCACATGTCTCGAGTATAGTGTGAAGTGCCTAATTCACTCGATTAGTGGTCATTATCATCATAAAAGGTATATTCTTGTCTATCAAAAGAACATGGACCTGTCAGGTGAACTCCTGGTACAGAAGGCAGACAAAGCAAAGCAAAAACAGGACAGATTTTTTTCTGAGCCAGCATATGAGGGTCCAAAAGTGCAGAATGAACTCACTGGCTAACTTAGAACATTTTGAGTCCAGGAGGCCCCCAATTTGGCCAACTGTGATAGCGTATCTGTATTTCGTGAGTATCATGTTTTATTATTTTTATACCACATCAAATTCCATGAATCCATTTGGTTTCTAACCAGTCGTTAAAAAAATCGCTGCTCCCTTCCAGATGGGCAGCCCAGCGTGAGCAGAGCTGTCGGGGTTTGCTTTGGATCCATGGCAACGTCAGGGCCAGTGCAAAACAGCAGGGCTTTTGTTTTTGTTTTTTGTTGTTCAAGTTTTTCTTTTTTTGTAAATTTTGAGAAGGAGCTGGAGCTGGGAGCACAGTGAGCACGCTTCCCTCAGCCTTGCTGTGTGTGTGTGAGGTTTTTTGCCCAGGGAACTGGGTCTCCTCTTGGTGAGAGGAAGTGCTGAGTCGTTGCCAGGGAAAGGAAACTTGCTTTTTCCCCTTTGGTGGAACTCTCTGCTGCACAAATTTATTTGCCTGGAATAGTATAATTAATCTATCATTGGTTTGGAGTATATTTCTTTATCGGCTTATTAAGCGAGATTTTCCTGTATGCCATTGGCTTGTGAGATATAATTCCTGTAGTGAACTTACGTTAAATAAATGATTGGCAAAGACACTCTCAGTCTCTGAGCATAATTTTGCCACCAACAAACACCTATAAAATGACTAGAAGTGGTGAAAGTGGATGCATATGCCTTGTTTCTAATAATAACTTTCAATATAACGTATGATTTTAGTGATGGGTTTTTTGATAGATGCCTTTTGAGAGTTGTCAAATCCTTTTTCTTATTGAAATGATTGTATAATTTTTCTCCTCTGTTCTGTTAATGTGGAGAATTACATTAATTTTCAAGCGTTAGTCCAAGTTTGCATTACTGGATAAACTCCACTTGGCCATAATGTATTATCCTCAGTATATATTGTTGGGCTTGATTTGCTAATGTTTGGTAAAGGTTTTTGCATCTGTTTTTATGAGGGATATTAGTACTTTTTTCCCTGTACGTCAGGTATTTGTATTGGAATTATGTTTGCCTAATAAAACACTGGGAAGTGTCTATCCCATATTTTCTTAAAATTTTGTTTAATATTGGTGTTATTTCTTCCTTATACATTTGATGGAATTCACCAGTGAAACAATTTGGGGCTGGACTTTTCTTTGTGGGAAGGTTTTTTAAATAGTACATTAAATGATGTAAATATATATATATTATATAAACCACACTTGGACATGGTATGTAATCACTTTATATGTCATTGGATTGTTTTTGCTAACATTTTATAGCAGTGGTAACCTGGCCACATAGAACCAGTTAGGAAGTATTTCACTTTTCTCTCTTTTCTGGAAGAATTTATGTAACATTGGTATTATTTTCTCCTTCTATGTTTGGAAGCATTTACTAGTGATACCATCTGGGCCTGGAGTATTCTTCCTAAGAAGGCTTTAAATTATGAAGTCAATTCCTTTAACAGATATAGAACTATACAGGTTTTCTAAATATCCTTGTTCAGTTTTGGTAATTTGTTTTTTTCAAGAAATTTGTGGAATTTAACTTGTTAAATTTTTTCAAAAGTTTTGTAATATGTTCATCATCTTTAAAAAATTTATAGACTCTGTGGTGAATTCTTCCATTCCTCATACTGGGACTCTGTGTTCCTGTTCCTTTCACACGTTACCGTGAAGTTTACCATCGTAACCGCCTGTGAGCGCAGGCGATGCACTGAACACATGCCCGCCGCCCGCCGCGCCCCCTCCCCGCTGGCGAGGCCGAGGCCCCGCTCCCGCCGCCCCCCGCTCCCGCCGCGCCCCCTCCCCGCCGGCGAGGCCGAGGCCCCGCTCCCGCCGCCCCCCGCTCCCGCCGCGCTCCCTCCCCGCAGGCGAGGCCGAGGCCCCGCTCCCGCCGCCCGCCGCGCCCCCTCCCCGCTGGCGAGGCCGAGGCCCAGGCCCCGCTCCCGCCGCCCGCCGCCGCCCCCGCGCCGCCCCCGCACCGCCTCCTGCTCCCGCCCCCCCCGCGCCCCCTCCCCGCTGGCGAGGCTGAGGCCCCGCCCCCCGCGCCGCCCCCCGCTCCCGCCGCCGCGCGCTCTACCGCCGCCGGCTCCCTTTAACCTCAACTTCCTTGTGGCGAAATGGAAACGTAATCACTCTGCTCCCATTCGTCGAGTGGAAAGAATGACAAGTGAGTCACACTTCACATCGCAGGTGAGAGTAACTGAATTACTCCAGGAAAAGCAGAGGGCGGGCTCTGGGTCCCGAACCCGTTGCCGTTTCTGCCGCCCTTGAACAGGTCTCCGCCCTGCGGCCAACGCGGTCCGCTGGCCCGCACCCCGTCCCGCGGTCGGGCAGGCAGCTCCGGCGCTTCGGCTCCGCCCAGACGCGAGGCTGGACCTCTCACCAGGGGCGCAGCCCCGGCTTCGCGCCACGCCGGGAGGCACGCCACATGAAGTGCGCCTGCGTAGGGCGCTGGGCCCCTGGGCACGGCCTTCTCTCGACGGGCCTGAGCGCACCGCGCCTGCGCGGGCCGAGTCGTACTTTGACTCCACTTCGCCGACCGGGGGCGCGTTCGGAATGCGCATTCGCGGGGCGGGCCTTCTCCGCTGACGACTTGCGCGCATCGCGCCTGCGCGGGCTGAGGGCGGTGGCTCCGGCTGCTGCTCGGCGCCGTCCGCCCCTCTGTGCTGGCGGTGTGGACGCGACTCAGCGGAGAGACGCGGCTGAGGTAGGTTTCCCCGAGGCAGCTCCGGCCGCGGGACCGCGCGTAGGCAGGACGGGCCAAGTGACAGGTCTTCGCTTGGTGTGTGCGTGGCCAGTGGACTGAGGCCTCCGCCCCACGTTGAGACCACCCGGCTCCTTCCCCGCCTCTCTGCTTCGTGCCGTGGCTGCCGCTTCCGAGCTCGGCGCCCCGCCCCTTCCAGGGCCCCGCCCTCTCCAACCACGCCCTTTCCCCTCCAGCCACGCCCCTCGCGGGCACGCCCATTTCCCTACGGTCTGCGCCCCCTTGTCGTCCTCTGCCCGCAGTGAGGCGACGTCACACTTTCTTCCCTGCTTTCCCCCACCTGCTGCACCCATGCGCCGCCCCACCCATCCACTCCCTCCACCTGCCACACATCCTCTCGTGCCCCTCGCGATCCCGGGGCCACT
The DNA here is from genome assembly GCF_054644295.1 of Miniopterus natalensis. Lineage (NCBI taxonomy): Eukaryota > Metazoa > Chordata > Mammalia > Chiroptera > Miniopteridae > Miniopterus > Miniopterus natalensis. The sequence continues at coordinate 82,500,517 of NC_142086.1, read as the reverse complement.
CATCGCACAGCCCACGGAGCCTGCGCCCCTGTGCAGGCCTGGGCATCACCTGGCCCCACCCCGCCTTGGAGCTCCACGTCCATCAGCCCGGCCTCGCCCAGGCGCCGCCCCATCAACTCGCCCCGCCCAGGCCCTGATCCACCCTGGTCCCAAAGCAGTGTTTTCCAATGAAAATGTAACGTATGTGTATTAGCATTTGTAATGATAAATGTCACAAAAATAATTATTAGGTCTTGATTGATAAATGAAGCACGTATTTTAAACAGAACTGAATTGAAAAGAAAACACACATTCATCTTGGAGTCTAATACAGATTACTGTCACTGGAAAAATAAGACTTGAGCATGAGAAGGAAAAGCCGTTGGAAGATGCAGACCTTGGTTCATGTTAGTGGAAATACTTTAAAGCCTCAGGTAGGGAAGTTTAATTGGAATTAAAACTAACAGGATTCCAAGAAAAGATTTTCCAGTGCTGTGCTTTAAGTCAACCCAGTGATCTGACGGAAACTTAACAGGCTTCATTTGCCAATGACTGAGACGAACACCTTGCAGACTGGTGAAGAAAACACACACTTCTTTGAAGTTCATACATTTTCGCTGCTTTCAGATGTTTTTGTAAAGAATTGCATTTATAAATTTTATTTCTATTCCATTCTTTACATATATAAGTTTTATTTCCATTTAGTAGAGGACCTTTCCCTGGACCTTAGAAGCAAAGTGAACTTAATTATTATGCGATGTAACAAATCATTTTCTCATTCTCTCTCTTTTAATGTAGAAATGGAGAGGAAAATGAAACATTAAAAGTGGCAGCTATGCGGCAGATCCTAAAAGAACCATGGCAACATCAGGTGATTGCCCCGGAAGTGAATCTCAGGTAATTTCAGTTCTGGTCTGTAAGAGTCTATACTTAAAGACCGTCAACATTACAGAGAGCTGAGATCAGCCCAGAGTGATGGCGTTTTCCTTAGACTGAGGAAGGTGGCTCCCAATCATGGCATGCTTAAATACAGGAAATTCAGTGTTTGTAAGGATTACAGATGACATTCTGAACTTGGCATTGTAAACATTTCCCAAGAACCTGAGGTTTAATTTTGGTACCTGTGTTGGTGAAACAAGCACATTTTCTTAGTTATTTAATAGAGTCTCAGGTAGCCCAACTGGTATGGCTCAGTTTGTTGAGCATCTCAGTTGGTCAGGGTGGTTCATTTACCTCATAGACACTAAAAGTGCCTCTTGTTTCTTTGTTTGATGTTCTCTTGAGGTTGCAAATCATTTTGTACTAGGGATAAGAAGTACAGGCGGAGTGCAGGTGAGCCCCCTTAATTCTGCTAGTGAGGATGACCCAGTTGTTTGTATGATAAAAACTTGAATGTTCATGAAACCACCCTAATTAACCCGGAGCCACAAAAATAAATAAATAAATAAATAAATAAATAAATAAAGGCCCCATAATCATTTTTTCTTCTCTCCTTGGCTTTGAGCAGGAGGGAGAAGAACCTGTGGAACACTGTGAAGAGCACCTCCCGGAGGTTATACACCCTGAGGAGTTCGTGGCCATTGCAGACTATTCTGCTACCGATGAGACACAGGTAGCCGTGTGCATCAGGTCCATATTCTGTGGATTCCAGCATGCTCAGAATTAGGTGAAGTTTTCCAGAAGCCATTCCAAAGTTAAAGAAGTATTCAGATGTTTAGAGCCACATGAGGCCTGTGAGTGGCTGATCCTTCCCTTGCCAGCCTAACAAATTGTGATCCCAAGCCTGATGTGACAGATACCTGGGTGAGGAATGGGGGAGGAAGCACTTGTTCCAGTTTCTACTTGGCAATCTTGATTAAGAACTTATTCTCATTACTAAAAAGTAAGGCTATAAATAAAAATATCTGCTTGAATTGGACTTTCTTTACTCTGTAACAGGAATTTCTTAGCCTAAGCCTCCAGTCACTGAATCGGCTACCACATAGTTGAGTTACGGTGGAGAGGCTGTTGAGAATTTCTGTCCTAAGCCATTTGAAAATGTTTAATCTTTAAAAAAAAAAATCAATTAAGCTGTGATTTTCTTTCGTGTAGATGTTCCACAAAAACCTCTAAATCCTGGTATCATTTCCATAAATTGTCACTTGGTATAATTACCCATTGACTTCTTTTTGAAATTGCTGTGATTTGGGCCCCAGTGATCGGGGATTTATCACAGAGCCACAGTTGAAATGACAACTACAACTTTTTCTTAAATTTTCACTTCTATATATGTGTTTACAGCTCAGTTTTCTAAGAGGGGAGAAAATTCTCATCCTGAGACAAACTACTGCTGACTGGTGGTGGGGCGAGCGCGCCGGTTATTGTGGGTACATACCAGCGAACCACCTTGGGAAGGACCTGGAGGAGTGTGACCCTGAGGACACATGGCAGGATGAGGAGTACTTCGGCAGCTACGGAACTCTGGTATTGCTTTCAGATTCCCTGTTCAGCTTGCCAGGTGGTGGTTTCTTCTCTCTAGTTTTAGGTTCTAACTTTTCAAAATAACTTCTGGGCTTCTACTCACTGTAGAAACAGGACTTATTAGGCCACACCCTCTGATTTGGGGCTACTAAGCTCTGTTGTAGTGTGAAAGCGGCCCCCAAGACATAAAGAGGCATGGCTGTATTCTAAGAAAACTTTATGACACTGAAATTAGAATTTCATATAATTTTTATGTGTCATATTCTTCCTTTGATTTTTAAAAACCAATTAAAAATGGAAAAGCCATCCTTAGCTTGCAGGTCATACAGAAGCAGGTGGTGGGCTAGATTGGCCCATGGACTGTAGTGTAGTTGACCCCTGGTTTAGGGATATTATCTGAGCAATGAGATTATGAACTTTTCTCAGTATTTTAAAAAAAAGTTATACATTTAAAAAGAAAATACAAAAAAGACACAGCAACAATAATACGATCTCTAAATAACTAACTTATTAGTTTGTTTTTTTTCAATGTGGATAAAGATCCATAATCCTATGGTCCAGACAACCCCATTTATATTTTAAAACTAGATAAAAACAGATACTTGCAGAATGAATGTTACAAACCGAATGTGGAGTGAAAGAAGCAAGACATCAAAGAATAACTAACATTTGATTCAGTTATATAAAGTGAAAAGGTATTGTTTGTGATGGGTGTATACAAGTGGCGAAACTCTGAAGGAGATCAGGGGCCCAGTTCCTCTGAGGATCCAGAGTGTGTGTTCTCACTCCCGCCCCAGAGAGGTCACTGTGCCTTGAGGTTCCTTTCAGCAGCACTGGTTATGCTTGCACCAGGTCTAAGCTACAATGGTTTTAGTTTTTCAAATTGTAGAAAAGGAGTATTCAGCACCCACTGTTCTCACCTCGCTCTTTGCATGTACCTGTGCTATTTTGAAGGTCTGTTCTTTCCATCAGCTGCAGAGTATTGTGTTCCTTATAAAAAAACCGAGTTGGTGGACTGTGCTTGTTTAATGGCTCTTTGTCATGACAAGCAATATTGTGATGGATGTCCTCCTACATGAATCCTGCTAAACTTTTGCTAGAATTTCCATTGGGTAGATTTGTAGGGTGTGTGTATGTGTTTTTTACTTTGGTGGATCTTGCCAGTTTGCCCTCCCAAAAGATTTGCTGATTGTACACCCACTAGTGGTGTGTGGGAGCTTATTTCACCACTGCAAAGCATCAAAGGGAAACAATTTTCTGTCTTAAAGGTAAAATACAGTATCTCTGATTTCCATTTTTAAAAGTGAGAATGATCATCTTTTATATTTTATCAGCCTTTTGTATTTCTTCCTTTTTGGGGAAACTTTCATACAATTTTCCCATTTTTCTTCTGATTTCTGTTGATTTAAATGTTAAACAAGCAGTTTAGACTATATTTATGATATCTATTAAACTTATCACTTGCCACTCTTTTTTCCCCATGAAACTTTTTATCTTTATATTGTCTAATTTGTCTTTCTTTTCTTTGTGGCTTCTGGGTTTTAAAGACCTCCTTCACTGCAAGATTATAAATATAAATGTATAACAAGCTTTTGTTTAGAACTTTTGTGATTCCATTTTTTACAACAAAATAGTTAAGTCAATCTGGAATTCACCTGCTGTAAAGAATAAGGTAAAATTCCGACTTGATTTCCCCACAAATATCTAGCTGTTCCAGCATTGGTTACTGAACTTTCTTTTCTGCTGACATAGAAATGCGCGTTTATCATACGTTAAATTTCTAGGATCTGTTTCTGGAATCTTCTGTTTCATTGATCTGTTTATTTCTTCTGCAGTTCCAGAGGCTTTTCATTATTGTAGCTTTTTAACTTTTGGGGGAGCTAGGCCTTGAGCATCTCTTTTTTTAGCATTATCATTGCTAGCTTTGTCTGTTTTTCAGAAACTAATTTTATTATCATTTGTTGTGTTCCCTCCTCCCCATGCCAAATTATTTGGCATTTTAATTGGTATTGGATGAAAGTGTACATTAATTTAGGGAGAAGTGACATGTTTGTAATATCACACTGACTCTCTCCATTTCTGAAGCCTGCTTTATGTCTCTCTGATTTTTTTGTTTTTTTTAAACGTGTCTTTATTGATTTCAGAGAGAGGAAAGGAGGGGGAGAGAGAGAGACAGAAACATCAATGATGAGAGAGTCATTGATCGGCTGCCTAGCCCGCAACCCTGGGTATGTGCCCTGACTGGGAATCGAACCCCGATCTCTGGGATCCTAGGTCAGTGCTCAACTGCTGAGCCACGCCTGGCCAGGCTATGTCTCTCTGAGTTTTAAGGTTTTGATCATACAAGGTTGTGTACCTTTCTTGTTAAACCTGTTCCTAGTTTGGGTAAGTTGTTTGATAATGTTGTTCAGGTCCATGTCTGCACTGATTTTCTGTCCACTTCTATAAATTACTGAAAGAAGCGTGTCTCTGACCATCATTGTGAATTTGTCTATTTCTTGTTGCATCTGGTTGGTTTTTGCTTTGTGTATTTTGAAGCTCTGTTATTAGGAACAAAAGTTCCTGGGAACATTCTTTGCCCTGAATGTATTTTTTCTGGTTGTAATGCTGCCACCCCAGTTTCCTTCCCCTGGCCTCAGCATGCCCCCATATCCTCGCTCTGACTTTCTATTGAGGTGATTGCTGCAGGCAGGATAGCTGGGTCTTGACTCCACTGGTGGAGTCCCTTTTTTCCCCAGTCAACATTGTTTTTGTGAGGAGCCAACATGGCCTTGTGAAGGCCCATTCAGACCCCCAGTTTATGCTAACACAGTCTGGGTCGCCTGGCTGTGTGTCTCCCTCTGAGTGATGCTGCTTATAGGCTAGGCTTTCTGCAGCTTGTGACCTGAGCAGTAGGGCATGGGGGATGTGGCTATGGGTACAGCTTTACCAGCAGTCAGGGCTCTGACTGACATCTGGCTTCATGAACCATCTAAAGGAGCCTTTCTCTGCCTCTCTGGGCATTGGCCCAATTCCCTTGGGGTATGTCCTTGGGTTTCAGATTTTGGACATGGCTGGGGGCCTTGAGCTGAACCTCCAAGGTAGGTGGGGTTGTCACCTCCCTCCAGAGCTACAGTTTTTACACTCAAGCAAATGAGGAACAGATTTATGTGTGAGAGTGACTTTTGGGCCCTTTGTGAAGAGGATTTTAGGGTGGGGCCCTGTGTGCCTCCTCTGGGATCTCTCCTGATGGCTTGTCTTTGCCCTCTCTTGGGTAACACTCAGCCAGGTTGTGCCTGGTTGGTATGTGGCAGTTCCTTCTGTCTCAGGTGGGAATAGGGATCAGGAGGGTGAAGTCTCCACCGCCTCCTAGTGGTCCACACTTGCTTCTCTGCTCACCTGGCTCACTGGGAGGTGCAAGGAGAAGCTGCAGGCACCTTACCAAGGCCAAAGGATTCCAGAAACTTCCAGTTATTCCTTCACTGTCTATTTTTTATTTATCTGTTGGCACATTTTGGTCTTTTGACTGCTCATGTTTTATGTTTGGGGTCGAAAGAGTCAACGTAGGCCCCCATCTTCCACCTTAAAGCACAGCTTGCCGTAGCTCTAATTATAGGCAATGACTTAATATGCTTCTCCTATAGAAACTTCACTTGGAGATGCTAACAGACCAGCCACGAACAACTAAATACCACCACGTGATCCTGCAGAACAGGGAGTCTCTCAAAGACAAAGTGATTCTGGATGTCGGCTGTGGGACCGGGATCATCAGCCTCTTCTGTGCACATTACGCACAGCCCAAAGCGGTGAGAATGAAGTGGCCATCCCTTTAGGAGCTTCAGAGCTACATCTCAGTGACATGTCCTTTGTGTACGAGGCATCGTGTTGACAAAGCGGGCAGCATGTCCTTGAAGGCTGAGTTGGTCAGAGGTTGTGGCATTGGTTAACGAGCCACAAACAGCACAGAGTGGGATAGGACAGGTAGAAAATATCCCAGCGAGCTGCATGTGGTGGTAGTTTTTGTGAAATGTTTATTTCCATTTAATATAGAAACATGCATCCCATGTGTATAGGTCACCGTCCAAGTGTCGTGCCTGTCCCAAGAAGTGACTGCCTGGCAGCGACAGAACAGACCTCACTCTCTTTAAAGCACACCTGGGCTGTGCAGAGTTGCAGCACCTTGGCAGCCCCAAACCAGGCAGATAGTTCCTAGTTTACAGGTGAGGCTGCAGTGCAGGGACCACCTGAGTTCAGATCCTGTTGGAACCAGGACATAGTGCTCAGGATCGTCCGCTGAGAACCTGGGTTTGAAATTATGTCAGAAGCCGCTGGTATTCTGGAAGTTGGACTGTTCCAAGGACCTTCTGCGTCAGCGGTTAGGGATTGTTGCTGGGTGCTGGCCTTACCGAGGAGGCCCTAGGGCCGGGCGGGCGAGAGGCCCCATGTGGGTGCAGAGGCTTCTGGCCACCTGCAGCCCCAGGTCTGTTTTAGGCAGAAGGTGGAGTTAGGATTAGGTGCAGCTCCTTTCCAGGGCTCCCTCTGGTACAGGCAGCACACTGGCCCTTCCGCTGGCAGCATACCGCCTCCTGCTGTTCCTGCCATTTGCCATGTTGTCTGATGCTGGTTCTGACTCAGTCGAGGTGGTGACAGGCTGCTGTGCACTGATGGTCCTTCTGCCACATGCAGGTGTACGCGGTGGAGGCCAGCGAGATGGCCCAGCACACGGGGCAGCTGGTCATGCAGAATGGCTTCGCCGACATCATCACCGTGTTCCAGCAGAAGGTCGAGGACGTGGTGCTGCCGGAGAAGGTGGACGTGCTGGTGTCCGAGTGGATGGGGACCTGCCTGCTGGTAAGGGTGGGAAGTGGCTGGTCTGGTCTCTGGAATCTTCACAAATCATAATTAATTTTGACTTTTTCCCTAAGGTCAGGTGCAGTTTATTTTTTTATGTGAACATTGGCCCAATGTCTTATTTTTAACTGATTAAAAAAATGCCTTTATAAGAATCTGGATCTCTTTCATGAGTGATTTACATAAACATAAAACATAAAACAATTGTTAAAAAAATTATCTGATGTTAGGATAGGAAGGTTTTTCTAAGAACAAAGCCCATTAAGAAACTATAAAATAAAATATTTGACCAAAGATGTATGCTTTGTACGTAACCAACCTATAGATTATTAAAAGGTAAGTGAAACTGTAAAGATTTGCAGCTTATATCACAAAGGACTAATATCCTGTTTCATAAAGAGCTCCAATAAGGCAGTAAGAAAAGCATAAGATAGGTAACTCCAGGAAGGTGGGCAAGGGGCATGAAAAGGCACAAGACCAGACACATGAACATTGTTTAATGTCACTAATAATCAAAGAGGTAACTTAAAGATTTTTGAGATATCAAATTGGCTGAGAAATCATCAAATATCTGATGATACTGTGTCATTGAGGTTTTGGGGAAACTGTCATACTCTGTTTGACGGTGTAGACTGATACCGTTTTTTGAAGGAAAATGGCGGGATATATCAAGAAGCATTACAAATATTTAAATGAAATTATCCTAAGGAAATAACCAGATTTTTATGTAAATTTATGCTAAAAAAATGTACATGGCAACACCACTTAAAATGGAAGAAAATTGGAAAAAGTACAAATAACTGCGGCATTCCATATAAGAGAGTACTCTATGGCCATTACATTTATGTTTTAGAAAGATTCTTAATAAACTTAGAGAAAAGTTAGTGACAGTTTGTTGATTTAAAAAAAAAAAAAAAAAAGCACAAAAAATAATTGCAGTATGATTGCAATTTTATTTTATTATTATTTTTTTAAAAAATATATCTTTATTGATTTCGGAGAGAGGAAAGGAGAGGGAGAGAGAGAGATAGAAGCATCGATGAGAGAGTCATTGATCGAGCCCGCAACCCGGGCATGTGCCCTGACCGGGAATCGAACCCCGATCGCCTGGATCCTAGGTTGACGCTCAACCGCTGAGCCACGCCGGCCAGGCGCATGATTGCAATTTTATTTTTAAAATCGTGTGTAGCAGTGACCCAGCTTCAGTTGCAGGTGAGATGGAGCGAGCACATCGCACCCTGTCTCTCCCCCTGAGTACAGCTGCTGGTCAGGACAGGGTGCAGGGAGAAGCTACTTGAGAACTGTGAAAAATGCCTTTTTTAGCAGGTAGGTTGGGAAAGACCAGAATTTGAAGTACCGCTGACCTGGTCTTGAGTTTATCATTGTTCCTTCTCTGGTTCTATCTGCATACATAACTTCAGTAAGTTAGCAGGAAAGGACTGTTGACCCTAAAAATAAAAGTCAGTTATTTAGCAAAAGTTGACTTATTCAGGAATGGCAAAGAATTGAAATTTGGGACAAGCAAGCTATAGCAAAGCCATAGGCAAGTCCAACAGAGGAGACTTTATGGAGGGAAAGGAGGAAGTTGGGAGGACTGGATTTACTGTGTGACAGTTTAAGAATAAAATTAAAAATTACACATATAATTTTCACATTTGTGTATGTGTGTGTGTTTGAAGAAAAATCCTTGAAGAAAATTTTCAAGCAGTAACAATGGTTCCTTCTGGGTGCTGGGTTTATTCGTAATTTTTATTTTTATTTGTGCTTTTCTGAGTTTTCTAAATTTTCCCATACTGAACATGTATGACTTCTACAGTAAACCTGCCTGAGGTTAAGAAAAACGGAACCCTCTGTGGCTTCCCATTGGCCACAGGATGAAGGGCCTCCAGCTTCCTCCTCACTCCCTGGCACACACTCTGGTTCAAACACAAAGCTGGGTTCTCAGTTGTTGGTGACACATGCTACCTGTGTCTGGGGGCATTCTGAGGGGACACGAGGTGGCGTTTGGCTGCTCCTCTGACTTAAGTGCCACATGAGTCTCTGTGGCACTCCTGCTTTGACCTTTTATGTTTTTAAGCAGTGATTTCAGTCAACTTAAAGGGTTGTGAATATTCTGACAATACCCCAGACCAAATTGATTTCATTGGACAGTTAAAACCCTTTCAAAACTTCGGGGCTTTTAAAATGTAGTAGTAACTACTGAGTGGCTGAGGTGGGATGAGAGTGAAGATCTATCCTAACCTTTAGCCATACCCAGCTTTGAATTCTAACACAGAGTGATGTGATAGGAAGTGGCCGTTAATGTGTGGGTATAAGAGAAATCCTCTGAGACCTGCTGGCTGGGCAGGGCTCATCCTGGCTGGTAACACTCTTGAGGGTGAAACTTGTGAAGATCCCAGACCATCCAAATGCAGCAGGGAGGTCTGTGCAGACACTGGCCTCAGGCGCCGTGTCTCCCATGGGTTTGTCCCTCTCGTGCAGTTTGAGTTTATGATTGAGTCCATCCTGTACGCCCGGGACGCGTGGCTGAAGGAGGACGGGATCATCTGGCCGACCACGGCCGCACTGCACCTCGTCCCCTGCAGTGCCGACAAAGATTACCGCAGCAAGGTTCTCTTCTGGGACAACGCCTACGAGTTCAACCTCAGCGCGCTCAAGTGAGTGTCCATGGCTCAGGCCCGCACAGGCATCCTGGGTCCTTCCACAGTGTGAGCTGCAGGCGTTTCTAGGGCAGAATAATGTATGCTGTTGTAGAACTTGCCATGAAACTATCTAAATTTGCTCACGTGCCTAAGAGTTTTGCATGTTGCCTTTCATGCCTTTAAACTGATAACAGCTGTGATGGGAATTGAACTGTCTTTTGCATTCTAAGGCCCCAAATATAATGGGGAAAATAAGGCCACACTTACAGATGAGGCCTTTATAAGTGTGTGGGCCATTCCAACAAATGTATATTCCCACGGAGAGCTATAAATTCAAATAAGGATCAGAAAATGTATTAGTAAAGTCATTCCTGGAGTTCTGCAGAGAAAGAAATGCTTCAAAATAGTTGATTTCCTGGTTTTTAACAGATGATACACTTGTACAGTTGAGCTTTAGGCTTGATTTCCTGATAAGGTCTTCATATTTCTATGCTGCCTCCTCTGAGAATGGGGGCCACATAAGCTGGCTGCTTCTCCTGAGAGTGCCATGGGAATTAGGCAGGAGAAACCCAGTATCAGGCCCGGAAATTAAGGAAGGGCTCCCCTTTGTCAGAAGCTGCAAGAAACTTCCACTCGTAGCAAGGACCAGGTGAACCTGGATGCCTGCTAGACATCCAGATGGGGGGTAGACAGCAAGACGGGCCTCTGGGCCTTTTGGTTTATTATAAGAGAAAAGTGTCAACCAAAGGTTACTGCTGCCAATTCAGCACCAACAGGAGTGCGCTACAGGAAAGACTTCATTGAGTGAAACAGCTCCTGTTGCAGCTCAGTTTGCAAACCTGGGAAGGCAGCCATGGTGCTCTCCTGAGACAGAGGGGAGGCTGGCTTATACAGAGAGGTTTCTGCCCCCGTCCCTGATTGGTTTATTTTCATGTAAACGAGGAATCCTAATTTGTACAGCTTGATTGGTCCAAATAGCACTGTTCTAATTGGTCAGCTTCATGAATTCTGATTGGTGAGCAAAGATGCAAATGAGGATATAGCTGCACATCTCATTGGATGGGCAGGCCTTCAGCCCACAGGCCTTCAGCCCACTGGTTGAATTGGATACCAGGAGCTCTCTTATAAGGGAGGAGAGGCGGTCAGCCTGCTGCTCCTCCCTGAAATGCGCTGTGTCTGAGAGGCCCCTGGCAAACAATGACTGCTAGACTCTGGTTCTGTATTGGAGCCCAGTTTACCACAGGGAGTCCTTGGCAGGTATATTCTTCTCAGGGTCAATAATAGTAATGCAGAGGTATGAAATCTTCCCAAGTTAACCCTGAATCATTGTACTCTCAACCCAGATCCCAGAGGGAGTGGAGAGGGAAGGTCCTGACAGCTGTTCTGTAGTTCATCTAGGAAAAAATGGGTAGGAAGGGCTGGGCAGGTTATGAAAAGAGGCATGAGGAGGTTCTTATTCTCCTCAGGTATTAACGTCTATGATAGGGTCAGGTTAATTAAAGCAGTTTGGTCCTGCACCCAGAAAGGACAGATGAGCAGAACAAATCAGGACAGGAAGGTCCAGCAGAACTGGAGTCTGTGGGAGAGGTGGGGCGTGAGGGCTGAGGCAGGCAATTATCCTGGGACAATTGATTTGCTCCTTGGAGAAAGTTTTTTTCTTCTCTCACACCACATATTAAAACAATTCCATGTGGATTTTTAAGAGTTTTGTGTTAATATGCTATATTTTCTAAATTCCTTTTAAGTGCATAATTATTTTTATCATAAGAAAAAAATATGAAAATGTGTACATATAGTGGAATCTTTATTAAAATGGTTACCTTTATTTGCTATTTCAGAAGTTACTGCTGTGCTTAATTTTTGCAACATTTCTGTAGTAAATAACTGATTACTTTCGGGCAAGCACAGGGGCAGCCTGTGAAATGGAGTATTAGACGGGATGGCCTGCAAAGGGGGGGTGCAGAGGCCCAGCTGTGTCTCCTGAGTTAGGCCCAAGTGGGTGCCTTCAGTCCTGCTGATTCCTTGCATTTATTACAGAGTAACCTAGAACAGGAATATCTTTTTTATTTGCTGTGTAATAGAAGATCCATGAAAATTATTTTATAATAAGGTAGATTCTAAAACTGAAGAAAACACACTGCAGCCCTGTATATTCTGGGTGTTCGGTGAAGGTTGGTTTCCCTATGTTCTGACCTTATGAAAAGAAGGGAAGAGAAGATGAGGGAAGGGGGTGAGGAGGGGGAGGGGGGAGGGCCAGGGCCAGGGCTAGGGCCGTGTTGTCTGACAGGCTGCCTGTCGCCCAGGCCGGCCTGCGGCCTGCAGGGCTGTTGGAGGGAAGACCCAGAGTTGGGCTCCCAGGGCCACAGACAGAGGTTTAGAATTCCTGATAATACAGAGGAGAAAGCATGCCCTGTTGTCACACCTGTGTCAGAGCCTAAGCTGTTGGTGATGACTGAGTAATTATTCTGACCTTTTTCCCAGATCTTTAGCAATTAAGGAGTTTTTTTCAAAGCCCAAGTATAACCACATTTTGAAACCAGAAGACTGTCTTTCTGAGCCGTGCACTATATTACAGCTGGACATGAGGACAGTGCAGATCGCTGATCTGGAGGTGAGGCTATATAGTCGGTGTGCACATGTGTGAAACTTATGCAAATAAACAGATTCATACACTTCCTGGTATTGATTTTCCCAGTCTTTTTTCTTATGTTCTATTCTGATTTTCTTTTATATTTTTCCATTTTTTTTTCTAGTTAACCTCTTTAACATCTCCCATTATTTTTAATATTATCAGCATCTCCAGATTCAAATAAATTATATCCAATTTCATGATGGAATTTGAATTACAATTTTTTTCTAAGTTTTTTTAGCTACCTTTTACAAAATTCTTAGTTATTTCTTTTACTTACCCTCTCTTGCCACAAGGGGGAGTGTGTGGGTTCAGGAACCTCTGGGGGAGCCAATGTTTGAAAACCCCCAACTGGGACTTTGATGGGCAAAATAGTGTGGGAATTGAAGTTTTGAGGCTTTAGCTAGTTTCAGCTACAATTGTAGCAACCCAGTCTTGAACTTTCTATGCAAAGAACTGAGAAGAGACAGTATTCATAATTTGGGGGCAGAAAATTAGGCAAACAAGGCCCAGACTGCTTGAAACCTTTCTTGATTGTCTGCTATATTTGAATTCACAATGCCAAGTGTTAATATTTACTTTCCCTAGGAGGAAATTCTATATGGATTTCAATATGTTCAGCTAAACTAGCAAGTTGTAGGTTTGTTTCATAGTTGCTGAGGTAGGTGGTACAGATCTTGGTTCTGGGCAGTGTTGTAGGGTTTGTGAAATGTGCCCAAGCAGAGGAAGTGGCTGAGCCTCGCTCAGACAGAGCCTGAGGTAGCCTGTGTCACATGCCTGTGCATCCGTTTCCATTTTCTTTTCTTTTTTTTTTTTTTTTTGCTTAAACATAGACAATGAAAGGCGACCTGTGCTTTGATATCAAGAAAGCTGGCACTCTGCATGGATTTACGGCCTGGTTCAGTGTCCGCTTTCAGAACCTAGAGGAGGAGGAGCCGCAGCTGGTGCTGAGCACGGGACCGTTCCACCCGTGAGTTTCTGCTCCTCCCGCGGGTACACGGGTGGCTCTCCGTGGAGTGTATAAGGGTTTGCCTTCAAGTTTTAGGCATGACAAAAAGCATGACCGAGTCATGAATTTAAAGATCTAGTAATTTTGAAAGTTGACTTAAAATCTCTCCAGACCAGCTGACCCCTGGGCTGGGAGCTGAGGTGTGGAGCTAGGTGTGCAGGCGGGTGGGCGCCGGGGCCCAGGCTGTGTGGCGGTGAGTTGGGGTCTAGTGCCCCAACTTGTCCCTGCTCTGGGCTTGCTCAGACTGCTCCTGGACCCCCTAGATAAACAAACCGGGGCTTCGGGATGAGCAGACTCTGACTTCTCTCAGTTGCCCTAAACGCTGCTACAGCTTCTCACAGTTAGCAGCACTCCAGGGGCTTTAACTCAGATTTTCTTATGGAAGGCAGATGTTTCTTGAGACACACGTTCTGTGCAAGAGTTTTGTGGCTGCACGCTCGTGCCCACGCCGGGAGCTGATGTCTGCTCACGGTGCTGACCCAGCAGCCCGTGCAAATTCTGCTTTTGTGGGCGACTTTCAGTAACTGCCCTAGACACTCCCCTCAGGCACAGGGGTCAGTCAGAAGTGAGCAAGGCACCAGGGAGGGGTGTCGTTGTGGTATTTGGGCCTGAAGGACCCCGGCTGGCATTCTGTGAAAGGAGGGTGAGGCTAAGAGCTGCTTGTCTAAAGCGTCCTTTGGAGGTTGCAGGGCGGGGACTGCAGCCAGTCCTTGCCGCACCCACTGCGCAGATGTGAGCGCTCACCTCTGAACCAATGGTGAGCGGTGTGTGCCTGGGCCCTTCTCCACCTGAGTGTCTGAGGGGGTTTAACTACACACAGGTGTACGAGGAGGAGGGCGAGGCGGCCAGCGCCTCAGCTGAGCATGACCATGAGGCCACACTGGGTGCTGGGGTACATGTCCGGGGCCAGAGCCTACAGAACTTAAAGGGTCCCAGAGTGTTACTGTTTCCCCCAGGTGTCAGAGTTGTCTCTTACACATAAAACGTAACTTTCACAGAAATAACATATTTTGGACAGTTTCATCAGTGTGCATTTTTTCTTAACTGCAGAAACTGGAACTGCAGGCATCAGTGGCTTAGAGAAGGAGCTGGGTGGTTTGGGGTGGATGCCTGCTGTGCCCAGATGTGGAGGCTGGGTTGACCCTTTGAGGGGCCGGGGAACAGGCATCACATGGGAACCCTGTGTCTGACCATGTGCCTGAGCACCCCAGTGTCCCCTGGGCCATCAGGGTGAGCCCCCTTGCCTCTCCCGGAACCTGAGCAGTGTCCAGGTGCTGTGTCCTCACTGGGCTGTGTCTGTCCTGCAGTAACCCTGAATAGTTGGGCCCAGGGAGGGAGCTCCAGTAATGCCACCCCTGTGTCTTGTAGCACCACCCACTGGAAGCAGGTGCTGTTTATGATGGATGAGCCCGTCCCCGTCTACGCAGGGGATGTGCTCACAGGCTCGATTGTGCTGCAGAGAAACCCAGTGTGGAGGAGGCACATGTCTGTCGCTCTGAGCTGGTCTGTCACTTCCAGACAGGACCCCACGTCGCAGAGAGTAAGATATTTAGCTATAAAGTCATGTGCTGTGGTGCTGGGCTGGGGGATGGGTCTGTGGTGATCACAGTGGTGGGTGCTCATCCCTGCCCTGGCCTGACACCATGGCCATGCCTTGTCTGCATCGTTTTTCTAACCCTCATGATGGGAAGTGGCTGCTGTTATTTCCAGAACAGGAAACGTAGATGCAGGGAGGTAAGTGGTTTGCTCTGTGACACAGCTAGTCAGTGAGAGGAGACCCAGACCAGGCCGGGGGCCATCCCTTTTGTATCGATTTCTCTCGGTGGAGAGAAATGGCCGAGGGCTGAGCCACCATGTAGCCTGGCACACTCCTGGTGCCCACAGGCCATGGGTGTGCAGCTGTTCAGTGTGAAGGGCATGTTCTGACCAGGTGGTGGTTTGAGAACTGAGGAGCCGTTGCTCCCACAGGTGAAACAGTGCAGCTGGTGGGGCCTTAGGCTTCAGAAGCCACTGGAAAATGGATTCTCTTCTTCAGACTCAGGGTTAATGTAGGAAGGAAAAGAAAATCATCAAATGATTTTCCATTATTTTTGATACCTGTTTGGTGCTTGGCTTTACGGTAATTTTATGTTAAAAGTTTGTCATTTAAAAAATTTTAGCACCTGATTGCCGTTCTCTTGTCCAATATTAAATTATTAGTAGGAAATACTGTGTGTTAATCAAACGTTAACAATTTATTATTTGAGTGATTTGTTTTCTTTATCTTTCCTAGGTTGGAGAAAAAGTCTTTCCAATCTGGAGATGACAGTTGAAGTTCTGTTTGGGAAGCAGTGTGAGCTTGTTGGAGGAATGCACATGAACGAAGGAGATCACACCTGATGTGAATACTCATTAATTACTGTGAAAGCCTGCGGACGCTCACTCTGCTTGGCAGGTGGTACCAACCTTCTCTGTGGTCTCCACAGACAAACACGCTCAGCTGCCCTCGCCACTGTCACTGCCTGTGTCTGTCCTCTAGAAGTAGGCTGTGTTTCCAGGTGTCCACCAATGGTGTCCACAGTTGCCCCCCTGTGGGTAGGCTGGGGGCACAGTGTTCCTAAGCTAGGTCTAGTTCTACACTCATAGGACACACGCGTCAACCTTGTACTCCTGTGAAAGTGACTGTTCGTGCATCATGTGTTAATGGTGTCCTTCCTGCCCTCAGTTCATCCACTCAACACGCAGAATGTGGGGTTGCACAGAGCCGTGCAGGACCTCGAGGTGGCAATGCATGCGTTGGATCTCTGCATGAGATAGTACCTTGTAGAGATGTCTTCCAAATAAATCATGTGTTGGCACATAGTACATCTCAATAAATATTTTTAAATAAATGAATGGTCCATGTAGGTCCTGCTTCTGTGCATGTACATTATTTGTACAAGCATGGGATCATACTAGGAACATTGTGTTATAACCTTTTCATCTAATATTAGGATGAAACTTCCATGCTAGTAGGTGCACATCCATATTTGTGTGTGTGTGTTGTTTGGATTTTTAGTTAATTTTTTATTGAAATATAAAATATATACCCCAGGCTGCACAAGTCATGAAATTTCACAATGTAGACACACGTAGCCAGTACTTAGGTCAAGACGCTTTCACACATGATGCCCCCAAGTGCCCCTTCCACTCAGTACCAACTCCCCAGAGTTATGCCTGACTTCTGACACTATAGATTACTTTTACCCAGTTTTGGACATTTTGTGAGTGGAATTATGCAGTGTATATTTGTTATAGACTGAATGTGTCCTAAAATTTGTAATTTGAATCCTAGCCCCAAATGTGATATTATTTGGAGGCGGGGGCCATTGGGAGGTGACTGGGTCATGAGAGTATTCTCTCTCATATAGGATTAGTGCCCTCATGAAGGACACCCCAGAGAGTGCCTTGTCCCTTCATCATGTGAGGACACCCTGAGAAAGTTGTCGTCTATGAACCAGGAAGCTGGCTCTCACCAAAGCCCAAAAGGGTCAATTTCTTGGTGTTGGACTTCCAGCCTCCAGAGCTGTGAGAAATAAATGTCTTTTGTGTAAGCGACCCCTTCTGGCATTCTGGTATGGCAGCTGGATGGTCTAAGACTTCTTTTGTGTCTGCCTTCTCTAGTTCACATTATGTTTGTGAGAATTGTCTATGAGTTGTGTGCAGTGTGGTTGCCTTCTCGTTGCTATGTAGTATTTTACTGTATGGACGTACCACAACTTCTGTGTCTTATTCCACTCTTGGTGGGCAGCTGGGTTGTTTCCAGTTCCCAGCTATTATGTTTGGTGCAAATGTAAACATTTCTGTGTGGGTTTTGGTGCATGCTTCTGCTGAGTATACACCAAGGAGCTCAGCTTTGCTAGAAATGGACAGTTTTTCAGAGTCAAAGAACCTCATGTCTCTGTGCTCCGTGGCCTCATCAACACCGACTGTTGTGTGTTTTCCTTTCACTTGTTCTGGTGTGTGTGTGTGTGTGAAGGTAATTGCATTTCCCTGATGGCTAATGCAGTTTCATGTGTTCACTGGCCATTGGCTATCCTACTTTAAAGTGCTTGTTCAAGACTTTTGCCCTTTTTACTATTAGGGTTGTTTTTCCCCCAATTAATTTTTCAGGGGTTCTTGATATACTCTGACTAGGAGCCCTTTATCATATATTTATCTTGTGACTGTCTTCTACTCTGTGGCTTGTTTTTCACTTTCTTTAGAGTATTTTGATAAACGGAAGTTCTTCAGTATTTTTTGTGTCCTGTTTAAGAAATCTTTGCCTATTCCGAGATCACGAAGATATTCTGTATTCTCTGTTACAGCCTGCACTGTCTTAGCCTTTGCACTCAGACCAGCATTCCACCTGGAGTTGACTTCTGTCATCGGTGTGAGGGAGGGGTAGGATTTATTTTCCTCCGTGAGGCAGACGCTTGGATTGTTTGATTCCCGACCTCTTTCCTTTTCTATTACATGCATCAAAAACCGAAATTTCCTCTCGAACTGCTTTAGCTGCAACAACATTATTTTGATATATTTTTGAAACCATGCAGTTTACAACATTTAAAAAATTCTGTTATGATTTCTTCTGCTTTACTATGGGCTGTTCAGAGGTGTGTGGCTTAATTTCAAAAGGTGGGATGTTTTAGTTAACTTTTCTTACCGATCTCTTGCTTAATTTCACTAGGGTCAGAGAGCAAACGGTGATTTCAATCCCTTGAAACTGTTGACTCCTGTTTTATAACTCAGTATATCAGTTGTAGTCATACGCACTTGAAAACTGTGTGTGTCCTACTGCTGTTGAGTGCGAAGCTCTAAATATGTCATGTTCCTCAAGTTTGTTAATTGTGGGTTCTCAGTCACCCTGGGCCCTGGTTGCCGCCCCACGCACGTCAGGGCGAGCCCCTGGGTGATGATGCAGTGGGACTGGCCGCAGCGG